>NC_085140.1:239410801-240610801 GCF_024139115.2 Armigeres subalbatus | reverse complement strand
AATTTCTAGATAGTATATTTGGCTTTCCGAACAGCTTCGAACAGTACAGCATTGAATATTACTCCATTTCTCTCAGATTTCGTTATATCATAGCTCTACTGGTAGTCTCATGTACATCGCCACGTGGCTTCATGGAATCTTAATATGTTTTAATCAAAATCAATGCTCCAAATCCAATCCAAATCCAATCCAAATCCAATCCAAATCCAATCCAAATCCAATCCAAATACAATCCAAATCCAATCCAAATCCAATCCAAATCCAATCCAAATCTAATCAAATCAATCCAAATCAATCAAATCCAATCCAAATCAATCCAAATCAATCCAAATCCAATCCAAATCAATCCAAATCCAATCAAATCCAGTCCAAATACAATCCAAATACAATCCAAATTCAACCCAAATCCAGTCAAATCCAGTCAAATCCAGTCCAAATCAATCAAATCCAGTCAAATCCAATCCAAATCCAGTCCAAGATCCAATCAAATCAGTCCAAATCCAATCCAAATACAATCCAAATCCAGTCAAATCAATCCAAATCCAGTCCGGATCCAATCCAGATCCAGTCCGATCCAGTCAAATCAGTCCAGATCCAGTCAAGATCCAGTCCAGATCAATCCAGATCCAGTCCAGATCAGTCCAAGTCAGTCCAAGGATCCAGTCAGGTCAGTCAAGATCCAGTCCAAGATCCAGTCCAGGTCCAGTCAGATCAGTCAGGTCAGTCCAGATCCAGTCCAGTCAGATCCAGTCCAGGTCAGTCAGATCCAGTCAAGTCGATCAGGATCCAGTCAAGATCCAGTCCAGGTCAAGTCCAGTCGGTCATCCAGTCAGATCCAGTCAGAGTCAATCAAGATCGAGTCCAGATCCAGTCAGGTCAAGATCGGTCCAGGTCGATCCAGATCCAGTCAGGTCAGTCCAGATCCAGTCAGATCCAGGTCAGATCGATCGGTCAGGTCGATCAGTCAGATCAGTCCAGGTCGGTCCAAGTCGATCCAGTCCAGGTCAGGTCAGTCCGATCCAGTCGTCAGATCCAGTCCAGATCCAGTCAGATCGATCCAGATCAGTCCAGATCCAGTCCAAAGATCCAGTCCAGATCAGTCCAAATCCAGTCCAGATCCAGTCAGTCCAGTCAGTCCAGTCCCAGATCGATCCAGTCAGTCCAGATCAGTCAAGATCCAGTCCAGATCCAGTCAGGTTTAATCCAGATCAGTCAAATCCAGTCCAGATCCAGTCAAGATCCAGTCCAGGTCAGTCAAGGTCAGTCCAGATCCAGTCCAAATCAGTCCAATCCAGTCCAGATCCAGTCCAAGTCAGTCAGATCCAGTCCAGATCCAGTCCAGATCCAGTCCAGATCCAGTCAGGTCAGTCAGATCCAGTCAAATCAGTCCAGATCCAGTCCAGATCCGGTCAATCCAATCCAGTCGATCCAGATCCAGTCAAGTCAGTCCAGATCCAGTCCAAGATCCAGTCAGATCCAGTCCAGATCAGTCCAGATCCAGTCAAGATCAGTCCAGGTCAGTCCAGGTCCAGTCCAGATCCAGTCCAGGTCCAGGTCAGTCGGTCCAGGTCAGTCCAGATCCAGTCCAGATCGGTCAGAGTCAGTCCAGATCGGTCAGGTCGATCCAGATCGGTCCAGGTCAGTCCAGGTCAGTCCAAGTCCAGTCCAGATCCAGTCAAGATCCAGTCCAAGTCGAGTCAGTCCAGTCGGTCAGATCCAGTCAGATCCAGTCCAGTCAGTCAGATCCAGTCAGGTCAGTCCAGATCCGGTCCAATCCAGTCCAGATCGGTCAGGTCCAATCCAAATCCAATCCAAATCCAATCCAAATCCAATCCAAATCCAATCCAAATCCAATCCAAATCCAATCCAAATCCGTACAATTTTTAGTTTCGCAGTTCCTACACTATCAACCATTTGGCATCAAGTAGTACTGCTAGCTAATAACTCCAAACTAATCTTACGCATAATAAATTCGAACTTCCGAATACTTTGTAAAAACCGGCAACCATATTAGTTTTTCAATTTCCAAGATATCTGCTCCTTCAGGTAATCCCGCTATTACTACTAAGCCAGTACATTCCAAGATAAATTTCTAGATAGTATATTTGGCTTTCCGAACAGCTTCGAACAGTACAGCATTGAATATTACTCCATTTCTCTCAGATTTCGTTATATCATAGCTCTACTGGTAGTCTCATGTACATCGCCACGTGGCTTCATGGAATCTTAATATGTTTTAATCAAAATCAATGCTCGCTGGACTTAGAATTTTCCTAGATCGTATACCATTTTCCGTTGTAGTTTCACAAACTACAAAACTTTATTTTTGGTCACCTTTCAGACACGCCTTATAGTTTTCCAAACCACAAACCATTTCCACCGATCTTCCAGACGCGCATTGTAATTTTGCAAACCACAAACCAATTTCTTACGGTCTTCCACGGCGAGGCTTTGATGTTCTTCAAACCACAAACCATTCAGATGCACCACCACAAACCATTTTCCGACGGTCTTCGAGACGCGTCTTGTGATTTAGCAAACCACAAACCATTTTTCGACGGTCTTTGAGACGCGTCTTGTGATTTAGCAAACCACAAATCATTTTCCGACGTTCTTCGAGACGCGTCTTGTGATTTAGCAAACCACAAACCATTTTCCGACGGTCTTCGAGACGCGTCTTGTGATTTAGCAAACCACAAATCATTTTTCGACGGTCTTTGAGACGCGTCTTGTGATTTTGCAAACCACAAACTATTTTCCGACGGTCTTCGAGACGCGTCTTGTGATTTAGCAAACCAAAAACCATTTTTCGACGGTCTTCGAGACGCGTCTTGTGATTTAGCAAACCACAAAACATTTGGTCTTCGAGACGCGTCTTGTGATTTAGCAAACCACAAACCATTTTCCGACGGTCTTCGAGACGCGTCTTGTGATTTAGCAAACCACAAACCATTTTCCGACGGTCTTCGAGACGCGTCTTGTGATTTAGCAAACCACAAACCATTTTTCGACGGTCTTCGAGACGCGTCTTGTGATTTAGCAAACCACAAACCATTTTCCGACGGTCTTCGAGACGCGTCTTGTGATTTAGCAAACCACAAACCATTTTCCGACGGTCTTCGAGACGCGTCTTGTGATTTAGCAAACCACAAACCATTTTCCCACGGTCTTCGAGACGCGTCTTGTGATTTTGCAAACTGAAATATATCATTCGTCACAATTTAACCACTTGAAATTAACTCACCTCATGAAATCAGCGACAGGATCCAAAAAATAGACTGGCAGGATCGCCAAAATGTGTAGCCCTAAATAGCCGGAACGAAGTTATGACAGCGACTCTCCGTGGATGCGTGTGCGCGCCGCGGAGGAAAAGTAATGGCTTGCTGCTCGCCGATTGACACACTGATGTGTGAATCTATTAACACACGCTGAAGGCACTTTACTCAAACCCCACAACAAGTTAAGTAGAGTGATTAGTTTTCGGAAACCAACATTGAAAGCCATAAGACCAGAATATCAGAACCCCGTTGTTCTACCGTTGATTCCATCGTTGTTCTCCCGTGAATTTCAACGCCATGCTTGTGCCCAGTTTCCCGTGAAGCCCTGCGCCCTCCTAGAGCCCTTTCGCCGGGTAGATTCCGGCACCGCTATTGGCCTACGACCGATCCGTCAACACATCGTTGTTGGCCTAGGACGCGCAACTGGATCATCAGCTATCCGCCGACTAACCCTCGGCTCAACCCAAGGCGCAGAACGTAGCCAGACGTGGCTGAAGCTTGCGGTCAGAGACGCGTCAGACGAGGAAGGACGCAGCGAAGAGGAGAGAGGTGGTTGGGAAAGAAGAAGGGGCCCCACCAGTTGAGGTGGGAATGTGGGAGGAAAGTGAAGTGAGAAAGGAGGGAAGCCTATTAAAAGTGTACAAATTGACGAAGCTAGTAAGGTTTTCCTTAATTTGGAGTGACTTTGAAAAGTCAACCACGCAGTTGTAATGAAAAGTTGCTTTGCTTTCAGAAACCACCGCAAGCAACTTCTACAGTTGACAAACTATGACAAACTAAACTTGCTCTTAACAGTTAAGGCATGTGCAAAAGAAATAGAGAGCACTTATTTGAAAAGATAATTTCTGAAATACGATGTCGATTGGGAATTGTTGAATCACTATTCGAGGTGACACAAGTAACCAGGAATGTAAGATCTAAAAAAATACAATTTGAATTTTATTCAAAGTTAGCTTTGTATTTGAAAATTCGCAACTTCTATTCGCGGTTCCAGTTCATATCATTTGCATAGGTCAGCATCCAGATACTCCCATACCTACTCACATGCAATCGCAAAGTGAAAATCCGCGCCGGAAATAGCAGAAACGTATCTCCGCTGGAAGTTATAATTTTACTCACTTTCCGCCCGGGTACGTGGCCGTAATCCATATGATTTCCAAAGCAGTAATAATATATCATGAGTGTGGTGAATATTTAAATATGCTTTTACCGCTCGCCGACGACTTTCCGCTGAGTGCGCATCGGTGGCTCGGTTTTGTGAAATGGACCGGGGCCATGGGGTGAGTGTAATACGGTGCAAGATTGGAGTAGATAAATGCTCTTCCACTGCTGCTTAGTCTGCCATATTTTGAAATTTAGTTTCATCTTCATTCATGACGAAAGGAATGGTGTGTTTGGTAATTTTCCAAGTTAGGTAGCATGATACAGAAATGAAAAAGCTTAGAGTAACAAAACCAAAACTTGAAATCAGATTTGCTTAACCACAACATCATCATCGGGGATCATAAAAGAAATAAAAACTGATGGATGCTTCATTGGTGGAAGTATGCCTTAAAATCCCATGATTCAGTTTTTCAATTACTGATCAGACTGATTCTGTTTAACAGAACGCTGCTCATATATAGACGACATGTAATAAATAGATTATTATTATGATATGCATTATTTGCAAGCCCAACAAAAAGGCAGATTGTTTTCAAAAAATGTTAAATGTCCTTATTTTAACCATCGGAAGGTTTCATCCGCCATCAAATTATTTCGCGCTCATATGGTTAAACGTCGCGATGTGTCCCGTCTCTCATGGGTTGCAGCGGATATGCTCCCTGTGGCAATAAATTTCCCCAGCGAAACATGGTAAATTAATTTTCATATTTTTCGCTAAATGCATACACTACAGAAGGGCGGGTTGTCAGGCGGCTTGTGCATGTGTACACCCAGCGCAGTACACTACTTGCTGGGCTCGATGTAACTGACATTCAAAATAAGCCATAAATTCCGACGACGTCATGAATATGAAAATTACTTCCGATATGTGTCCTATTTTCACTTCGTGGAACATAGAGGAGAGCAGTCTCAATAACAAATAAAGTGATGTGCTATCCTTTTCCATGAACACTTTGAATAAAGAATTAAAACTACGAGGCAGCACCGCCAAGCATTAGAAGCAGTTTAGTTTTTTTTAAGGCTAGGGAATAGTAGCTTTTACTTTACACTAAAATTGTCAAAAGAAGCTTTCAACTTAAACAAATCAATTATATTTACCAGGTATGAAAACGTATTAGAAATGTATGGATAGTTGTTAAAATCTATGGGCAAAACAAAGTTTTGCCTTTTAGAAATATATATGACTTTAGTCAGATATCACAAATATTGTACCTTACTTGGTGTTCAATCTAATTAGATAAAAAGCTTACTATAATTACAATACGAAAACAACAAATAAGTTAAAGTGGCTATTCATACCATCCTCCCTTTGGTGTGAGTGTGATAGAAATAGTTTCAGAACCGCGTCACCCATGGTAAACCACATCACAGCAGCAGAATGGGCAGTGCATGGATTTCTCATTCACAAAAAAATAATTATTATTGAACCATTAGGGAGAGATCACGTGAACTGTTTTAGAGAAAAATTGCTGCCCAGTTTTAGGCATATCATAAGTTGTAGTGTTTTGAAGTTTGTAGTTTGTTTTTTGGTAATGAGCATGATTGACCGCCCACGGTTGCTGCTCCATTATTGCCAGGTCAGCTGTAATTACACAGAGAATCAACAGATGAAGTTTGGGACTAACATCATCTTCAATGTGTAATGCAACGTACACACCAGTCAAGCAGTTTGACGAACATTGACTCCGCCCCCAAGAAAACGCTTCGGTTGCTGCTTTGTTTGAACGTGTGTGAAGTTGTTCGAACAACCATTTGACAGTTGGCGGCTCGGTTTGAAAAAATTAAAACGGTTTGAATTTTGTTTGAGTTGTCGGGGTGGAGTCAAGGTTTGTCGAACATGTTTGAGCATTTGTAGTGAAGTTGCACAAACCCCCATATATTTTTTGATCGTTTCGGTCGTTCGTGTGTGATATTGTTGGTCGAATAAATTGATTGTTCGTGCCGCGGTTGGTAAAACTTGATGGATGTTTGAATAAACGGGAGGTGGAGTCAATGTTGGTCAAACTGCTTGACCGTGTGTACGTTCCATAAGAACTGGTGACCCAAAAATAAGCAATACCAGCGCCGGCCATGTCTGAATGCAGGTCAATTGAGGAATAGGTAAGGTATTGCCGGTCTGCCGTGTATAGCGTGTAGTTTGAATTAAAACAAAAACAATCGAACGAACGACTATTATTTTAATTATCGACCGTACTACAGGACTGGACAAGAAACAAATTCTCACTTTATGATTAATTTACTCACCCGCACAATGCAGAACAAAATTTCACAGTCGGCTGTGTTTTGCTTTCCGCACAAGGCAAAACTAAATTTCGACGACGATCTCTCTGCTTAGAGTTACTATGAGGAATTCCTTCGAAATCCCGTATACCTCCACGATTATCAACTCAACTTCTGCCTTTGAAATGTCGTTTAACTTCTGAAAAAGACCTAAGCAACATTTTTTCATGAATTAATTCGAGTACTGAAATTAAGAGCTTTCACATTGCATCTCTGAAAATATACCACTGATCACTACAACCGTTCTCAAACGCCAAACAATATGTGCAGGTTGAAATCGCTGTTATTTTGCTTGTCTTGGTATGATAGTTCGCACGCTATCAGCCAAGCCGTTCCTGGGTGGACGTTAGGCAAAATAACAGCGGTTTCAACCTGCAATATTGTTCTCTGATGGCCCTCTGCACACTTTCACATTTCTAAACCAAAATTTGAAAAGGGCGTAATAGCCATTCCTTCTGATTCTTCGTCCACATATAAAGCTTTATATGTAGACGAAGAATCAGAAGGAATAAATTTTGGCTGTTACGCCTTTTTCAAATGTTGGTCTAGATTTCATACTTGTCGCTCGCTTGCGATATCTTTCAGTTCTATTCTTTATTCGATTGGTCCCTTTTACTTTGAGCTTGGTGCGTATGTACTCACCGATAAAAGCCAACGAAAAATTCAAACATAGTTTCAAAAGGTTGTCCAATTTGTAGTAATGAGCTTGATTTCATGATCTCGAAGAATAGGGCGATGTCTCCGGTTGTGGGTCAACCCTGCGCGTAGTGGGCCAATCTGATGTATAACTTTTGACACAACAGCAAAACATATTTTGTGATTTAGTAAATGATGTGTATTTAGTGATGTGATATCAAATTCCAGTGGCATGTTTGTGTCTTGAAAATTTACAGCACAATAAAAATGTCTATTATTTCCAGTAGTTATACCTCTAAATGTATTAAACGAAATTTCAATAGTTGTGATCGTCCCTTGCTTTCGTAGTGTGCTGGCATGCATGTATTTTTTCTTCTAATTTTGTCATTGAAATCCATTATTTGTATTTTTTTGCCACTGAAGGATTCTAAATAAATAAACGTTCTATTTTCAACAATTCGTTTTACTGCATATTTTGTTCATTTCAACTGGCTTTAAAAGGTGGCCAAGTTGTTTAGCTTTTTATTGATGTTCCGTTCACGGTGTAATATCAACATAAAAAGCCATTAGCGAAAAATGCAACTAGGTCCACAACTGGAGACACTCCCCTGATCTTGCTCAGACAAAAACATAAATTTAGATGGTTGATTACAACCTAAACTGCCATTATCTGGAAAAGTGACGCATATGCATTTTCCGAAAATGGTGTTAACGAGTAGTACTCATCGATCTCTTTAACAGAAGAATGGAAACTATGCATGTTGTAATTTGATGCATACGTTAATTTTTTTAGATAACGGCAATAGAGGTCACACAACAGCTATAAAATTTACAACTGCACAGTAAACATTATGTATATGATTTTATTCTGAACTATTTATCTGTAATTTAAAAGTGATATAAATGTGTTATTTTTTATATGACTTTCCAACAAACTTGGCTAACAAAAAGTTAGCCTTTTAAATTTCGGTATTCACGTACACCAAACGGCATTACAGAGATATCTCCAGGAAATGATGATCTAGGACACACCGCCAGTGATTACGGGCGGAAGGTACCCAATCAAGCGATTCTACCGAAAGCAAAAAAAAAGTCATCATCAAGGTAACGGCAACCAAGGGGGAGGTGTCCTTTTGCAAAGCTATTTCCGGCTCGATGTAACAAAGTCTTTATCGGTGGGCTTTTGTGCGGTCTTCCTAATATCCTCGCTTATTTGGCGTACGGGAATCTCAAACAAATCGATCCGGTGTGATGGCAATGATTTGCTTTCGCCAGGAGAAAAGTTTTCCTCCAACAACGGAAAGATTCGCAGCCGAATGTTTCTCTTTTCTTCAGTTTGCACACCTACGGATGTTAGACTGGTACAGCATTGATGGAATAGTTTTCGTTCAATGACTAAAGAAGCTGAGTATAGAGCATTATGACCGCACAATTCGTAGTTGCTACTCCGTGATTGACTAGAACTTGCGAAATTGTACAGAGAACACAATGAATGGGGCTTGGGATTCTACCCATTCTCAATGTACACGTTTCGGGAGCTTAAATATTTAAAGTCAATAACGGCGCCGGCCACGTCCTTACGGTCATATAGGAAGGGAAGGATTGTTAGTCCGAATGTACCTCTGCACCTTCACGATTGTCTTGGGATAGGATATCGTTTTAGTTACAAAGGAAGATTTATCTGGATTTTTTTTTCCTTTATTTAACAATTTTTAGTAATATATAACATTATCAACTAGCGTTACATTTTTAGCAGATATCTAAGATATTCCTGAAATGCCTTTTAAATAAAGATCTACTATTAAAACGAGCTACTCTAATTTTTTGCTGCAAGTCTTCCAAAGACCCTTTGCCTTTAGTTTCAATATTGAAAGATATAGTTTCTATAACTATCCATAAAGCAGCTTTAAGCTTGTAGTTCCTGTTTGATATGTTTCTCGACAGTATTTCATCTGGGTCCGAAATATTCAATTTCAGTTTTTTAGTTAATACATCTTTCAGCCAAGTCCATGTCTTACTGGACAAAACACATTGTTTAACGATATGCTTTAAGTTTTCTTCAACATTGCATGTTTCACAGTTGCTTGTTTCTACTCCTTTTACTTTGTTTTTGAACATTTTTTTTTACTTTGGATAATATCTTTGACAATACAAAAGAGTGTAGTCTTCCCTCTAGAAGTTAGAAAGTTATTGTCTAAGTTTTCTAATAGGTTTTCCCATAATAGTTGTGGCATATCCTCTTGCGTTTTACAAGTAATATTCAAACTATCAATTATAAAATCATAAATCTTTTTGCTTGAATCTAGAGAATCGTTCAGTTTAATTTCATTTGCAAAGTAAATCCAGTCTCTCATATTCCTTGGTAAACGCCGATTGTTTAATTGGTTTAACATAAAATTATCTTGTACAGCGATATTATTCCTAGTGAGCAGAAGTATGTTTTTACTGAATAATGCCTTTGCTTTAGATTCAATATCAACTAGAGCGAGACCCCCTTTATAAACAGGTAAATATAACTCATTCCTAGCAACTTTAAATATAAATCCCTGCCATAAAAAACGACTTGAAATAGATTTAAGTGTAGCTATTTGCTTATTGTTAGGCGGAAATACTTGGCAGATGTACCACAGCTTAGAGAAAATATAAGTATTTAGAATCGACGTTTTCTGAAAAAGATTTAAATTCCTACGACTATGTAATACCATTAGATGTTTAATTTCATTTATGTATTTATTATAGTTCAACGTTATTAATTCTTCAAAATTTGTATTTATCTGAATTCCTAGTATGTTTAAAGTATCAACTTCTTTAATTAAATGGGGTCCAGAGTGACAAGAATTTATTCTCAAATACTGTGATTTAGAAACATTCAATTTTATTTTTGAATAAATACTGAAATACCCTACTATCTCTAGCACGGTATCAAATTCATGATTATTTCGGATTAAAATATTAATGTCATCTGCATAGACAATAAGTCTCACAAAAATATTGTCAATGAGACAACCAGAAAGGTTTTCGTTCAACATTCCGATTAAAGGCTCAATATATAAGACAAATAAGGCCATACTTAAAGGGCATCCCTGCCGTACTGAACAACGGATAGCAAAACTAGAAGTAAAAAATCCATTGAATAAAACTTTAGAGCTTGCATTTCTGTATAGTTTTTTGAGACACTCGATTATTTGAGCAGGAAAGCGAAATTTTTCCAACACTGCCCATAAAAAAGCATGATCAACGCGATCGAAAGCCTTTTCTGAGTCAAGACTTAGAATCATAGCTTTGAAATGTTTGGAAGAATTACTTTTAATAAGAACATTACGCAAAACTCTCAAATTTTCAACGCAAGACTGATTTGAAGTACAAGCAGATTGGCTATTTCCAACTAATTTTGCCATTATTGGCTGCAAACGATTCCATAAAATTTTTGTAAACAATTTATAGTCTGTATTGAGCATACTCATAAGAGTCACAGGGTTGTTCAAATCATAAGGGTCACCTTTTTTGGGAATTAAAGTGATTACACTTTCTGAAAACGAAGCAGGGGGATAGTTCCCTTCAAGCAAGTATGAGTTGAATAAGCTTATTAAATCAACCTTAAGTAAATCAAAATGAACAGAATACAATTCATAACATAATCCGTCTAATCCAGGAGCACTTCTTTTGGAGGCATGGTTCAAGGCTAATTTCAGTTCGACTTCCGTAATTGGATTTATAAGAGATTGCTGATCATTCTGATTCAAACCAGTTTTGATGTATTTCAAAACATTGTCGTAATTAGTATCAATGTCTGGAGATTTGGCAAACTTTTCCTTAAAGTGTTCAAATAAAGTTTTGCTCAGAATAGTCGTATCTGATATTAAATTTCCATTAATTCTTAATTTCAATATATTCGTTATTGAACAACGGTTTATGTTAGTAGAAATCTGATACAATCCCAATTTTTCCTCTGCTAATAAAGTGTTCGGCTTAAATTTGTAAGATATTGAATTCAGTCTATTATTTTCTATTTGCATTAGTTTTGATTTTATTATTTTCATTTCCACGGACACATCGTCACCTTTATATTGCTTTTCAAATGATTCTTTCAAACACTGGTAGTAGAAGCTTTTTTCTTGGGCTGTTTGCTGGTTCAAATTAAACCTTTCAGCCTTGAAGAATCGTTTCGCTGCACTCTTGAAATCATTATTCCACCAGTAGTATAGATCGTTTGCCGATCTTCGGGTCTTCAAATTCACATACAAAGATACAAATTTACAGTTTATCTGATCGTCGTTCAAAAGAGAGGAATTAATTTTCCAATAACCGCGGCCAAGGAGTTAAAAAAGAGTTGATCATCTACTCGGTAGGTAAAAACCACTCCATGATGATCGGAGAAAGCTAATGGTATTGTATCGACGTTGGATATGTATTGTACAAAGGAGCTTGATGAATAAATTCTATCTAATCGTGATTTGGAGCCACTGCGAAAAAAGGTAAAACTAGTATTTCTCTGTTTCAAGTTGCGTTCGACATCTATTAAACCTAGAGATGAAATCAGATTTTTCAAACCATTTGAAATAATTTTAATTTTGCTATTCGAATCTTCTGGTAAGATTATACAATTAAAATTGCCTAGTAAAACATTTTCCTTTCCTGTAATCAAATGAATCAGAACATCTGCCGTAAAAAGAGAGTCTCGTTCTTTTTTAAAATTTACTACCCGATTGTGCGTAAATATTTACAAAATTAACATTATCAACACAAACTGACGTGATTCTACCATTTTCATTCAAAACACAATTTGAATATTCTATAATGTTACGTAACAGGATTGCCGTCCCCTTCCCATCGTCGCTTATATCAACAATTGACCTGTGTGATTTAATGAAAGAAAAGTTTTCAAATGCAACTTCCTGAAGAAAAACCACACCCAAATCATTGTTCCAGATAAAATCTCTCAACAGATATTTTTTAACAGTGCAACTGATCGCATTCAAGTTGATTGTTGCAATTCGTCTAATTAACGGCATTGCTCCCACAAAACACAGACTGAAGCTTTTAAATCTACAGACTCAAATGATTTTTTTCGAAGCCACATATCATAACAGTAGAACTTAATGTGAGCACCCTTGACGCCCGCCACGTGATCTATTCTTCGATCTACCTACCCTGGCACTAACAGCATCGATGGGACTGACGCTCTCGCTAGTTGCTAGTATCTGTTGTTTCTTTTTAGGTTTACCTTTCTCTTGCTGCCGTCCAATCTCATCTGCTCCGGATGAGTCGTTGTCCGAGGTTGAGTCCGGCACACGTTTTCGATTACTCGCGATAGCCTCAGCGTCCTTACCAGTGTCCATTTTCTCTGCGTCTTCAGCTTTCTCTCCAGATGATCGTCTCTCTCGCGTTCCTTTGGTCACAACTACAGCTTGACCAGATGAACCAGTGGTCACTTTCTCCGATGTAGTTGTTACTGGTTTCGTTGTAGTTGTCGTAACGGATTTGACTGGCACTGGAATAGTGGTCATATTCAAAGTACCTGACGAAGTTGCACTGGATCCGATTGCTGCATTGGCCAATACTTGACTGTACTGACCGCCATTTTGAGCTGCTTTCGTGCTGGCTAGCTATGGACAATTGGCTTTTACATGTCCTTCATTCTTACAGTAGAAGCACCGAATTTTCAAGCCATCGTAAAAGATGCTAACTTTGAAATGACCAATGTAAAGGTTTGCTGGTAGTTCTTTTGAGATCTCCATATGCACACCTCTGACTCCACTGAAAACGTTATAACCGAAATCCGCTGGATACCTCTCTCGCACATGTTGTCTGATGCTTCCGAATTGACTTAAAACTGCTGCTATATCTTTGTCGTCTATCTCGGGCGGCAGATTGAATATTCTTACGTACCGGAAAAGCCTGCTAGCAATGTCTATTCGAACCGGAATCTTTGTACCATCTTCATAGTCAAACATGTATTGTTCCTCCAAACCAGTTCCGAAACAGTTGAATTCGTTTTCGTCCAGAAACTTGATGTAGAACGCATGGTCGTTTTCGTCTTTATAGATTGAATGCACACTTTCAGGTGGAATTCGCAACTTGAATTCGACAAATCGCAAGACGTCTAGATGCTTCGGCGCTTGTGCCGATGATCCGAAACAATTTTCAATGTGTTCTTCCTAGTAGCTTCCATTGATACCTTTTTCCGTAGAATCCGTTTGAAGAAAATAATATATGCTATACAAAAGAAGGATAGTCGCTCACGACAAACAGTTCGCACACGTGTGATCGTACCGACGTCCGAGTGTGAACTGATTCGCTTCGGTGAGCGATGCGATCTATGGGATGGGATAAAACTAATTAATATCTTTTGCTGTCTCGCGACGAGAAAAAACACACTCGGTGGCATATGGAAACTGAGGAGGATCGCGCTTTGTACGACCGATATGACGCGCAAAACACACAATCCTCCTGTCACGACCCCTCGGTCGGCGCAACTCACCAACTGAATCTCCATTGAGTGCACCATGAGTGTCGGTTACCTACAACGGACTGATCGATATGACAGAGAGAAGTGGGAAAGAAAGACGAGAAAGGTGAAGACAAACGAATTAGAACGTGGTCTAGTGTAACGATTCCAGTAGATTATTAGAACCATAATTAGCATATTTACTACTACCCGGGCAGAAGCCATGAACAGAATAACAAAACTTGATATGGACTTGATTGATAGAAGAGATAAAAGAACAGGCAACAATATCATAAATTTGCACCGAAATATCATTTAAATATCAAGATATGCCATGGATAAGAACAAACTAATGGTACTTGATATCGATCACTTATTACAAATAACATATCATGATATCCACATGATATTTTAGTGCAAAATATTGATATTGTCGCCTGATCTTTTATCTCTTAAATCAATCATGTCCATATCTCATTTTGCTTTCTTATCAATATTTGATATTATTGAGCTATTTTCGTCTACTCGGGTATTAATTTGCATAAGCATTATTGTTAATTTGCTAAGGCAGAGGTTCCCAAATTTTTGGATATGCGACCCACCTAGCAGAATCCCATATTGCTTGCGACCCACCAGGTACCAAATGCATTAATTTTGTGAAATTAGATAAAAATTAGCTCGCGTAAGATTGGACAAATTATAATAAATTGCTTTATATCCCAGCATTCTTTTTGTCAAAAAATAGTCATTTTTTGGATTGGATGTGGATTGGATTTGGATGGAATTTGAATTGAATTTGGGTTGGATTTGAAATTAATTCAGATTGAATTTGAATTGGATTTCGATTTGATTAGGATTGGATTTGAAGTAGATTTGGATTTGATTTAGATCGGATTCGAATTGTATTAGGATTGGTTTTGGATTGGGTTCGGATTGTATAGGACTTCTTTCTTCTTGTCCAAATATCGTATAACAAAAAAAGGCCGTTGACCTCGTCAGGTTTGTTTTTCTTTAAATCATACAATTATTAGTTAGACCTTAATTCAAAATATGGAATAGATTTGTGGGACAAAATAGTAAAAAAAACTATGAATTAGGAATTGTCTTTCGCGACCCACCACTGAACAGCCCACGACCCCCCTGGGGGTCGCGACCCACAGTTTGGGAGCCTCTGTGCTAAGGTATTATTTGTAACCAGTGTCTGTAAAACTGAACTCAATCCATTCTTTTTACAAGCAGATATTTACCCGAATGAATTCGTTAACCTCTATAATTTGTAATAGCACCTGAAGAATTGCTACGAACTAGAAGAATATTATTATAAACCGTGAGTTGTCTGCCACATACCCTAGTAAAGTTTCTAGTTTCATACCCTAATCCTTAGTATTGTATCAGGTTTCAGTACGGCAATCTCCTAGATACAGAAACTACAATAAATAGGAAGAACCTATCATAGGAAACAAAACGTAAGTGTGTTGCATAATATGATAAACGGTGGTATGATCTATAATGTTTATATCTATAGGTATTTTGCGATGATGCGATTAAAGTCTGTTAAAAAAATCGGATAAGCTCTGTGTCTTCTTATCACACCTCCAAACACTAACTTTTTACCTTCGCTGTCTCGCGACGAGAAAAACAAATTAAATTATGCACGCCCGGTGGCATATGCAAACTGTGAAGAATCGCGTTTTGGGCGACCGAATCGACGTGCAGCACTCAGTACTTACTTGCCCGATAACTACTACAAGCTATATAAGAGCGCACTTGTCTCAACCGGATCAAAGCGCAATACAAGCGCGTTATCCGCCGAATATAAAAAATATTACTAATTAATGATTTGAGTGTATTACTTCTACGGGAAGTTAGACGATTTACAATGATATGGAAATGCTAATATCATCTTCCAAACTTAGACGTACATGTTCATGATAGAATCAGAGGCGAAAGCATTGAATTGATAGTTCCACCTGTCATAAGACGAGTTTAAACAATCCCATTGAATTCCACCACTTAATTGTATCCTGACAGATACGTATTTCGACCTCGACCTCGACCTCGACGTATTTCGAGGTCGAAATACGTATCTGTCAGGATACAATTAAGTGGTGGAATTCAATGGGATTGTTTAACCTTCCTAGTGCATTGGGGTCTATTTTGGCCCAGAGATGATTTAAAAACGTTGTAGCTTTGTAATCAAATGAGATAGGGCGTTGAAATTTTCTGACTTTTCCTAACTTTTGGAAATGAAAATTTTGGGGTGATAACCAGCTATCAGCGACCTCTAGGAACGCCACAACAAAAAAAGTGACACATTGTGCATTAGCGGGTCAAAAATGACCCAAATTGGATTCGCTCTCAAATGTTCATTTTCGAACCGATTCTCAATCTTTTGGAACCAAATTGAAGGTATGGAATCCACGGATGTCGCTACGGACAGATTTTTGCACTTTGACCATTCTGGTTCCCAGGAATCGATGTTGAAGGAACTTAGATTCTTAGGTCAATTTTTGGCGTGATTTCTTGCCTCTCGAAGGGTGATTTTGGAAATGCTCATTAATTTGCGTAGCAATAATTCTATTAGGATGTAGCCATTGTCCATTTCCATGGATCAACACAATTCCTTGTTATTTCACGGTCCGGTGTCCCTCCGGAAGATCCGGAACATCCGTAGAAGTGGTCAATTCATTGAACTCATCCTAGAAGAGCGCGGTTTTTTCCAAAGCTTTTAATTATCGAACGCTGAGTAACAAATGATTGTGGTGACCCATTTTGATGGACCTGCGTGGCCACCGGAGGTCCTCCAGAGGATCCGGAACATTCGGTGAAGTGGTCAATTCATGGAACTCATCCTAGAAGAATGCAGTTTTCACAAAACTTTTGATTATCGTAATTTGAGTAACAAATGATTGTGGTTACTCATTTTGGTGGAACTGGGTGGCCACCGGAAGTCCTCCAGTAGATCCGGAACGTCCGTAAAAATGGCCAATTAATGAAACTTATCATAAAAGGGTGCGGTTTTTTCCAAAGCTTTTCCTCATAGTACTTTGAGTAACAAATGATTGTGAGGACCTATTTTGGTGGACCTGGGTGGCCACCGGAGGTGTTCCAGAAGATCCGGAACGTCCGTAAAAATGGCCAATTCATGAAACTTATCATAAAAGGGTGCGGTTTTTTCCAAAGCTTTTCCTTATAGTACTTTGATTAACAAATGATTGTGGTGACTCAATTTCCTTATAGTACTTTTCCTTATAGTACCTTATAGTAAAAATGGCCAATTCATGAAACTCATCATAAAAGGGTGCGGTTTTTTCCAAAGCTTTTCCTAATAGTACTTTGAGTAACAAATGATTATGGGGGCCTATTTTGGTGGACCTGGGCGGCCACCGGAGGTGCTCCAGAAGATCCGGAACGTCCGTAAAAATTGTCAATTCATGGAACTCATCCTAGAAGTGCGCTTTTTTTCCAAAGCTTTTCATTATCGTACTTTGAGTAACAAATGATTGTGGTGACCCAATTTGGTGAACCTGGGTGGCTACCGGAGGTCCTCCAATAGATCCGGAACGAATTGCCAATTCATGAAACTTATCATAAACGGGTGCGGTTTTTTCCAAAGCTTTTCCTCATAGTACTTTGAGTAACAAATGATTATGGGGGCCTATTTTGGTGGACCTAGGGGCCCTCCTTAGTCGTGCGGTAAGATGCGCGGCTACAAAGCAAGATGCTGCGGGTGGCTGGGCTCGATTCCCGGTGCCGGTCAAGGCAATTTTGGATTGGAAATGGTCTCGACTTTCCTGGGCATAAAAGTATCATCGTGTTAGCCTCATGATATACGAATGCAAAAATGGTAACCTGGCTTAGAAACCTCGCAGTTAATAACTGTGGAAGTGCAGAATGAACACTAAGCTGCGAGGCGGCTCTGTCCCAGTGTGGGGATGTAATGCCAATAAGAAGAAGAAGAAGGGTGGCCACCGGAGGTGCTCCAGAAGATCCGGAACGTCCGTAAAAATTGTCAATTAATGGAATTCGGCTTTGGGACAATTCGTCGAATGACGTTTAGTTCGACATTTGGTCGAAGGAACATTCAGTCGAATGGACATTTGAACGAAAGGACATTTAGTCGAATGGACATTTAGTCGAATGGACATTTAGTCGAAAGGAGATTTTGACATTTCTGGTTAAATAATCCATAAGATACATGAATAAACTGGTTGGAGGAATTCAGTGGACATGATGAATTTCAATCAGCAGCTGAAGAAACGAATAAGGAAGCCAATGAGGATTTTTCATCTGAGCTAACAGAAACTTCTGGAGACCTGGTGGATTATTGAAAAATTGAAAACCTTCAGAAGTAGCAAAATATATACTGCCGCTAACCGTAAGTCGAGCACATCTGTGTATGGGGCTCCATGTACAGATGTGCTCGACTTGTGGTTAGCGGCAGTATACCCTCTATTCTATTTTCGGCACATGGTCTAAAACCAATGATATCAATGTTATTTTGCTAATACTTCATCGCAGTCGGCTTGGATCATTTCGTTGATTGACATTTGGTCGAATGGAAATGGTTTTTTATTCTTTTCATTGATACTCTTTCTTCCACTCAATATGTATACAATAATTAGTTCAGTATAAAATGGTCTTTGAACCATAATTCGTTAGTTATTGGCCGAAAACTTAATTTCGACCAAATGGTCATATGACCTAATCTGCCATCACACGCATATTCGTCCAATATTTTTGCTGGAATTTCCGATGTACATGGGACAGTTATGCGTGTAACGGTAGTAATGTCTATTCGGCGTCATGTGTAATGACGAAACATCATTCGACTACATTTCTTTTGACCAGGTGGTATAGATTCAATGTAGTCGGTTAGAGGGGTTCGCGGAAGTCAATATCCAGTCAAGAATAATATCGCAATATTCACCGTTTCTTTGGACAATATTGGAAAAATAATTATATAATTTTTAGGAATACCGCAATAAATCATTTATTTTTTAATTGTTATTGGCTTAAGTTCTTTTTTTTTCAAATATCCATTCGACGGAACGTCATTAGACTGAATGTACCAAGATTATCAATTCGAAAATCCACTTTCGACCAAACGTCATATAAACAAATGTACGAAGATTCTTTCAGAAAACTGATTTGGACTAAATGTCAATTCGACGTAGTGTCCTTTCGACCAAACGTCATTCGATCAAATGTCCTACGTCTCTAGTGGATTAAAAAATCATTTTCGACTAAATGTCCCTTCGATCAAACGTCCATTCGACGTAATGTCCTTTCGACCAAATGTCATTCGACTAAATGTCATTCGACGAAATGTCTTTCGACAAAATGACTTTCGACGAAATGGTATAGATTCATGGAATTCATCCTAGAAGATCTGGAAAGAAGGTCTAGAAATGGTCAATTCATAAAACTTACCATGGAATAGCTGAATCACCGAACGCTGAGTAATAAATGATTATGTTGACCCTTTTTGAAGGACCTGGGTGGCTACCGAGGTCTTCCGGAAGATTTGGAACGTCCGTTAAAGTGGTCAATTCGTGGTGAATGGTGAATATCGATCATGGAAGCAAATTATGCCATACTTGAAAATATTTTCTGGGTTAATGTGATTGTCCTTTAAAAAAAAATAGTGTCGTCTTAATTTTTATGAATTGACTATAATTACAGATTTTTTGATCTTGCGGAGTTTCATTCGTGACTACACACGTTCCTGAGAATGGGTTACAACGATCATCCATTACTCAGGATATGAAAATAGGAAAACTATGATAAGTTTCATGAATTGACCGATTTTACGGATGATCTGAATGTACCTGAAGACATACAGTGGGCAATCCATGCGAAATGGTTACGATCATTGGTTTCTAAAATTAGGAAAATAAAAAGGTTTAGAAGAATAGTGTGCTTCATCTTCTTCTTCTATGGAAAACACGCCATTTCTAAGGTGGGTTTTATGAATTGATGATCTCTTTTACGTGTGATACGGACATTCCGAAGGGCCTTTAGTTGCTACTCACATCCGTGAGAAAAGGTCACGGCAATAATTTCATGTTCAGAGTACGACAAGGAAATTATAAAAAATAGCCTATTCTAGTAGCCTTAGTGCCTAATTAGGCCAACCCTGAAAAATACATATTCTTTCAAAATAATCGATCAGTTAGTAACAGCGTAAAAGCCTGAGGGATATATCTCTTGTTGGAACTAATAAAACCCTCGTGAATTGCTTTATTTTTGGAGTTATTCGCAAAATTGGCCAAATTAGGAACATGGCCAAAACCGGTGCAGTTCCCCTACATAACTTAACCACTTTAACCGATGTTCCGTATCTTCCGTAAGACCTCCGGTAGTCACTTTGGTAAATAAGAACGGGTCACGACATTCCTTCGTATCTTGCTCAGAGCTCGATAATAGAAAGATTTTTTTTAAAGTTCGATAATGAAAAGCTTTAGAAAAAACCGTGCTCTTTTATGATAAGTTTCATGAATTGACCATTTTTACGGGCGTTCTGGATCTTCTGGAGCACTTCCGGTGGCCACCCAGATCCACCAAAATAGGTCACCACAATCATTTGCTACTCAAAGTACTATGAGGAAAAGCTTTGGAAAAAACCGCGCTCTTCTATGATGTATTTCATGAATTGACCACTTTTACGGACGTTCCGGATCTTCTGAAGGACCTTCGGCCATACAGGTCCATCCAAATGGGTCACCACAATCATTTGTTACTTGTAGTTCGATAATGAAAAGCTTTGGAAAAAACCGCGCTATTATATGATAAGTTTCATTAATTGACCATTTTTACGGATGTTCCGGATCTTCCGGAAAACTCCGGTGGCCACCTAGTTCCACCAAAATGAGTAACCACAATCATTTGTTACTCAAATTACGATAATCAAAAGTTTTGTGAAAACTGCATTCTACTAGGATGAGTTCCATGAATTGACCACTTCACCGAATGTTCCGGATCCTCTGGAGGACCTCCGGTGGCCACGCAGGTCCATCAAAATGGGTCACCACAATCATCTGTTGCGTTCGATAACTAAAAGCTTTGGAAAAAACCGCGCTCTTCTAGGATGAGTTCAATGAATTGACCACTTCTACGGGTGTTCCGGATCTTCCGGAGGGACACCGGACCGTGAAATAATCAGGAATTGTGTTGATCCATGGAAATGGACAATGGCTACATTCTAATAGAATTATTGCTACGCAAATTAATGAGCATTTTCAAAATCACCCTTCGAGAGCCAATAAATCACGCCAAAAATTGACCTAAGAATCTATGTTCCTTCAACATCGATTCCTGGGAACCAGAATGGCCAAAGTGCAAAAATCTGTCCGTAGCGACCTCCGTGGATTCCATACCTTCAATTTGGTTCCAGAAGATTGAGAATCGGTTCGAAAATGAACTTTTGGGAGCGAATTCAATTTGGGGTCATTTTTGACCCGCTAATGCACAATGTGTAACTTTTTTTTTTAATGCACTAGGAAGGTTAAACTCGTCTTATGACAGGTGAAAAACATTCCACTAAAAAGCTCAAAATAATTTTCTTATCAAAATTGATAGTTCCGTTAGGATACGGCAGGTATGTAGAATGTTTTTATAGAAGTCGATTTCAAAGCGACGCATGGAGAAAACAGAACTGTACAATAAAAAATCCTATACGACTAGATGCTGATGTCCTATTAGAAATTTAGAGACAGTACTCGTCGATAGAAAACCCTTCCGCACGCGATGGCATATAAGCAAATCAAACCACCTTCCTTTTGCCAGTGGAGATATATCAGCTTCCACACTGATATTCTTTCCTCCCCCTTCATTTGGGATTTTGGCAGAAGGAAGGTCATGCGATATATGCCGTCACAAATATTGCCCTCTGCTCGCTTTCAAATCGACTTCTATGAAAACATTCTTCATGCCAAGGAACTCCACAGGGAACCTGCCGTATCCTAACGGAACTATCAATTCTATACATTCGCCTCTAATTCTATCATGATCATGTACGTCTAAGTTTGGAAGATCGTTTAACTTCGCGTAGAAGTAATCTACACTCATATCATTAATAGAAATCAATCACCCATCACAAGGAGTTGATGTACCAATGCACCATGCGTCTCCATATGCTTGTATACTTATATAGTCGAAGATGTATAAAGCATGTTGGCACGAACAAGTGGTCGGGGTTCTGCCAAAACGCACCAAGCGGCTTTTTGACTGACTTGTGATATTTTGTTCGTACAAGGAAAACGGGAATCATTGCATATCAATTCATACATACATTTGTTGTAGGATATACTCAGTTATGTGGTTGAGGGATATCCGATACGATTCACGATCAACTAAATCTGCTAAACGAACACTTGGGCAGAAAAATGAGTATTTTTTTGTTGGTCCTTGGTGCGGTTTGGTAGAACCCCGACCAAGTAGTCTTCGACAAAGTTTTTCAGGAGAGCTTTTGCTATGAACTTGTTTTGCAAAATTATGAGATTTGACACGTTGCAATACAGGTTTCAGAAATGATCAAAAAGTGGCCACTTCCCCCAGGGAACCAAAGGACCAGGGTGTTCCGGAATGTGACCAGAAGAACCATTTTTCCGGGACGGGATGTTACCCCAATATCATGTCCATTTTCAAAACGATGACCAATATCCATAAAACTATAGGATTTATGTGATCGATTGCAGAAAACAGAACCAACTTCCGATGCGAGACTGCTGTGAGCCATCATTTTAAAAATTTGCTTTTCCCTGAAATCGGGGGTCAGGTACGTAAGTGTACCATCTCCCTGGACCAGCCTAATAACAATTTTCGCACAACATCGCAGATTGTGGGACGACTGATGATGCATAGATATGCGGATAGATACTATCTTCAAGCTAGCTCTTCTGTAGGTATGGATAGGTATGCATATCTGACGGTTCGTTGATGATGTGCGAAGCTAGGGATGCCCGTATACATGCTTTGACTGCGTAGAATTGCCAAAAAATGAATGTATTACACATTTTCCAGGAAGTAGGTGTGGAAAGTGCTGCTCAAATAGATCTTTTCCTATTTTTAAGATTTTTCCATCTTCATGCTTTTGTGTATCGGCAAGATTTCTGTCATTTTTCAGAAAAAAAATATAAGCATCCCTAGCTCGGGCAATTTCGTGTGGGCAACCATAGAAACGATAAGATTTTCGATTCAAGTTGGAAAATTCGTTTTATTAACTTTTCTCATATCATTTATGGGTTTCCTTCTCTATTCATCTACCTTCACAGTCGACAGCAGCCACACATCCAGTCCGTCAGGATGGCGGAGAACGGCATTTCGGTTCCCTCGACGCGATGGGAAGGACCAGATAGGATGCAGATATGAACGCCCGACTCCCATCGATGAATGGAAAAGTTGATAAAAGCAGATGAAAGTGGAACACGGGAACGAGGGAAATTTCTGAACGGATATACGACCGACGAAAATCGACTGTTCGATAGGAAATGAAGAGATATATAGAAATGCTGTAAGATATTACCAACTCTCCGGAGTCGTTCGCATGAATAGGCTAAGTTTGGTTGTTCGGTGAACGATTTGTTGCGCAAAGTTTTTCCCCGGATAAACGAACCGAGTTTGGAGAGAGTTATGAGAAAATAACGATTCAATTATGAATTGAATTTCGTCGAATGAAGTAACTGTTGCTCGTCGATCGGAATATAAGTGGGACTTGGATTTACAAATATTTGTGTTCGTTCTTATTCCTGACCTGAGGCCATTAATTGTGAGCCAGACGTAAAATCAATTATTCATAACTTAGATCTTCTTTATTTCTAAGCAAAGCAGCAAATCAAATTTCCGTCCTCTGTAGGCGTCTCGCTTCCCTTTGGCGCAGGTATTCTTGTTCCTTGCGCCAAATTTCTTCTTGTTCGGCTTGTATCCGTTCGGACTCTTCTTTCTGTTCCTCTGCTTTTTGGATGAGATCACGGAGTACTTCCAAGTGAAGTTCGATTCGATGCTCCAGAAATAATTGGAAGTTAGAGGCCAGCGATATTTTCACTTTGATTCCAGCAGCTTTTGCTAACTGAGCCCAGTGGATTGGTTGCAGTAATGGGTGTTGGAGTAGTTTTATAACGGATAGGTGCGGCTCAAAAGCTTCAACTCTTTCTACGAATGCTTTCACGACTTCTTTGATTTGAGGTTGATCTTCGAATGAATCCATCAGGTTTGTGAAACATGTTCTATAATAGGCTACGGAATTGGAAACACTTTCTAGCTCCAAGCTGGACAACGGATTTTCTTGCCAACTCTCTTCCACATTGATATACTCGGCCGCGAGGGACCACAAATTCTTATAGTCCACAAAACTTTCTTTCAAATCGAACAAATTAGACAGATCAATTGCATTCAGCTCAAACAGCTCCTGGCGCTTGTTAAGTGTTTCTCCGTATTGAATCAATTCGTTGATAGTTTTCCAAAGCTTTTTCACTTCTATTGATATTTCAGCAACTTTGGCGACATCATATAATGTAGTGAACTTCGAAATATAAACATTAATTTCTTCAACTTTGCCCCCGAATTCGGCTTCATCACTGACCTGCTGCTTGCGGAATCGGTCAACCTCCCCTTCATTAAATTCTGAAACTGTGGTCATCTGTTTCAATATGTTCTGTGGAAATGCGAGTGCCTGCCACTTTTGGTAGAAATCCGAATCAGGAAGCGCGTGACGGAAAAACTCCAAGATTTCGTATTCAAACGCCACCGCCTTCATGCGCTCCTCTAAGTTCTGCAGCTGCTCCGGTATAGTTTCCATGAAAGCACGAATTTCGAAAATGTGCTCAATGGAAATCGGTTTCTCGCACATCTTCTCATTAACATCATTGTACTCGGACACAATATCGGAGGTTTTGGCGCAAAGTCGTTCGGTGAGCATTTTTAGCAACGCTGCTGTCAGCTCTTGGCGCTTTAGAATAAGGGCATCGCGGAGGGGTCGAACATTTATCCAGAATGATCCGATCACAATACTGAACGGCAGAGTACGTTCCAGGCTCTCTCGCATGCGTATTTGGAAGGATATCTCTTCCTTAACTTGTAGCGACGTTTTATTTAATTTAACGTTTTCCACGTAATCCGCAACATTGGTAAAGAACAATTCTTTGAATTCCAAATATCGTGCTGCATAGGCTTTCAGGGGTATGATTGTTTTACGATACGTGAGTGTGAGAAAATCTCTGCGTTGTTGAATGACGGGGTCTAACAGACCAACGGAAGACAAAAATAGAACGGGATCGAATATCAGTGATCCGAGCAACGATGGATCGATTATGTGCACATCATGCGTATTGGCTACAGCTTCTTCGAACAGCATTTCTAAGCATGGTTCAAACTCATCTGGATGGGTGGAATAGTAAGGAGTGTCGTCTCCCATTTCCAATAGCAGGTAGAATACGGGTCTTAGACCAGAGTCAAATGGAGAATCGATCAAATTATCTTCCCAAGTGAATTCTTCGTCAACTATCAGTGCCAATGAGCAAGGGTCGCATAATTGATGAAAATACCTATCGGTTGAAGTCAGAACAACATCTCGAAGGGCTGTCTGCATCCTATACTTGATTTGTTCGATTAAGCGATGGAGCTTCATGAAACGGTAGATAGTCCAATCCTTCACTGAAACATCGAACCAGCCTCTACCAGTTTCTAGGAGATTTTGATGCACCTGAAAAATCCACAAGAAAAATATATAGGGGAAATCGCCAAATGTTGAACGACTATTTGATTCGCCTATTGTTGAACGCCCATAAGAATAAATGCAGGTGCGTTCAACAATAGGCGAAATATTTAGCAGTTCAACATTTGGAAAATTACGCTTGTTAGGGTAGAACACAGGGTCTATAGATTTGGTCCCATTATCATCTGGATTATTTTAAGATGTTGGAACAACTATCTTGCAACATTTATGAACCATGACGAAAAATCTTTGATTAACCAACCTTCATTGTAGTTTTTTCGATCCATCTGTTTTTTAAATACTGCATTGTTTTCACTATCTGCGTTACATTCACGGTTTTGAACTCTGCAAGTGTCACGGGCTCTTTGAATTCCAAGGCGAAAAGAGATTTCTCCTTCACCTTTTCACATTCAATGTGAACTTGTTGAAGTGCTTTTACAACGGCCGGATGACAGAGCATGGTAATTCTTTTTATCGTCGCAAACGTTGACTCAAAAACGTATACATCACGAATATTGTCCTTAATGCACCGCGGAATAGGCTCCATTTTGGTTGGGATTGGCTGGATATTGAGCCATTCGTTTTGCACAAGACAAGAGTTCAAGGCTAGCATAAGATGAAACTTCCGATAGAGAAATTTAAACGCCACCAAAGCATCGCCGCTGGATTTTTTTGAAATTCGTTCACTCATTTCATCCGGTAGATCAAAATATCCTTCCACATCCACCAGCTGTCGAAGATAATAGAATCTCAGTCGATTCTCGGCGTCATTCCGGCTGTTTAGTGCGGAGGCAATGCGTTCACAAAAGCAACCCGGATCTTCGTATAAAAGGTACAGACGGACTCGTGGCACTTCACAGCGTTCATTATTGTCCATAACAGTCCAAAAGAAGTTGGTTTGATCATAATCAACAACAGTAACCTTCCTCCAGTTCCATTCTTCAGATCCGGGATCTGGAATCAGCGCAAACCCTTCCAGATTGCTGATGGATAGCCACCTCTCCGCCGACATTGGGTCATACTCGAAGTCGTCAAACCATTCCAATGGTAGAAAATCTTTGTTTGAAATAAGTTGCGGATTTGATTCCAGTTCGAATAAAACTTCATTTTTAATCCCTCTGTACCGGAGTATTCTTTCAAGTTGGAATGGTTCTCGTAAACGAATGATTAGGTTTTGCATAAATTTGTAAATGGTCGACTTTGCCGGAACCTTTACAGAAATAATATGATTGTTAGATTGATGTGCTGGGATTTGAGAACCAATCACCTACTATATCGATAGCAATTTTTGATTCTTTCGAAGACTTCACTGATTTCCTGGGTGCCAGAGCAATTTCAAACAAGCTTTTTCTCGATTTGACCTGCTCCTGAAAGGAAACACGCCAATCCAGTTCTGGATAAGACATTTCGCTACGAATCTCTATGGACCTCTGAAACACATCAATCAAACCGATCGTTAGATCGAGCCTAAATAAAAAGCTAGACTTCTGTCAATGCCCAGTTTCCATGACAAAGAGGTTACCAATGCTGTTGTGATTTGATTTACTTGTGAAACGATGGTATCTTTACCAACACTGCTTTACATATTTTCATTTCAAATCAATAAGTAAGTTTTCTTTTAAGGTGAAACTGTTCAAAATACAAATAAATTTTATCTCGCATTTTCAGAGGCACTATATTTCGACTTCAACAGTAAGGCCGTCTTCGTTGTCTGACTCGACTCAAGAGACGAGATGGTTAGGGGACCCAGTAGAAAGTGCACAAGTCCTGCAACACATCGGCATTCATCTCACTATTGTGGAGTTCGGCTGCGTACACCAGCGGCAGCAAACTAAATATTCCAGAGCTCTGAACTAAAACTAACTGAGCCTAGTGGTGATGTGGTGCAGTTATTTCGCTCTAAGCTAGCGCTTGTTGAGCTACCCGAATACCCGTGGTACATTTTGCTCGCATCAGTATGTTTTTAATTAATTAATACCGACGGCCCATAATGCACACCCCTCCTATCATTCAGTGGCTAAATATCAGACTAAAGCTACGTATATCTATGATTGACTGACCTCAGACAGCATTACATATCCAATCAATGCAAAGCAACGGTGAGGCTCACAAAGTCGATTTGTAGTAGCTTACTCATAGTTTGAGGAAACAATTTGAAATGCATCCGTGGTACAAAGTGACCAACCTAATCTTTGCTTCTTCTACAAGGAACTTTATTGTTAGGTTTCTGATAATAAACTGAAAAACGAATGTCATTGTGGCACCATAAGTTCACTGCATAAGAACGTTTTATTTTACTTATGCATGGTCTTTCTAATTCATGAATAACCAAAACTACTATATGTTGCCATTTGAGTAAATCATTTATTATTTACAGGCTGAAAGGAAAAGTTTTTCAGTCGTGCATATAGAAATGATGTGATATCTGAGATTATGTTGAAAGAAATCAATATACATGATAAAGTAAAGCATTGTGTACCAACCTCCCATGCATCCGAAATACAATAGATCAAAATTGATTAAAATTTCAATCCCCTGCCTATGTACAATATGCTACATTTTACGCAAATAAACGCTTGTACACTTCACCTACAGCGGTAATATGGTGCAGTTCGGGAGATAGCATCAGGTATTTTAGTGTAGCAGACATGCGAAGGTATGTATATCGAACGTTCGAATAGCATGGAAATGAGATTTCTGGCATTTGAATCCGGAAAGGATACAGAAGAGGAGCCAGCCTCCGTGTAAATGAAAAATGTCTAAACTCATTATTAACAATTTATTTCAACGCAAGTGAAATGTAGATCAAAACAATTTCAATCAGTGTAACCTAACCTAACCTAACTTAATTGTCCACCTAACCTAACCTAACCTAACGAACATTGACCACCCAATATGGACATGAATTACAATGTTTGAAATTTTGATCACAGTATGTGAAAGATTAATTTTTAAAAAATAAGGAGTTGTGTACAAGACACGACCGCTCGACGAAAACTTCGTAAAATACGGGTCTGGGTTAATTGGCTTAACGCCATTTGGCATAACGCCATTTGGCATAAGGTCATTTGTCTTAAAGGCCATTTGGCATAATGGTCATTTGGCATAACGGACATATGGCATAATTTTGAACTGCAAGAAAAGAGTGGGTCATTTGGCATAACGGACATTTGGCATAATTTCGAACTGTAAAAGCGAAAGGGATATTTCATATAATGTTTAGCGTAGTTAAAGTAGGTCGAGACTGTTTTATGATAAATTTAGACTGTTGGTTGACATTATCCGGATGAACGAAATAACAAAACGGCAGAATTACTTCCGAGAGAGGGATCACATCCATCATTTTCTTATTCCGGCCACATGCCTACTTTTAAAGTAGGGATTACATCCACCATTGCTTCAATCTGGGCATGCGCCTTAAGACCGGATCAAATTCACCATTGCCTTAATTCGGGCAAGCGCCTAACTTTAAAAACTCAAGCAACACACTTGTCGTAGACGAGTTACTAAATCCAATCAAGTCACATATGAGTTATTGCAACCAAATCAATCTGAATTGTGCTTTTCGAGGAAGATATCACATCTACCATTGATTTATTCCCGACAAGCGCCTACTTTTAAAGAAGGAGTCACATCTACCATTGCCATAATCCGGGCAGGGCCTACTTTCAAAGAAGGATCACATCCAACATTGCATTGCCACAATTCAGGCCACACACCTGCTTTTAAAGAAGGGATCACATCCACCAATGGACCACCATTGCTTCAATTCGGACAAGCGCCTACTTTTAAAGAACAAATCAAATCCTCCATTGCCTCAATCCGGGCAAGCACCTTCTTTTAAAGAGAAGAGCATCCACCATTGTCAATCCGAGCAAGCGCCTACGTTTAAAGAAGGGATCACATCCTCCATTGCCATAATCCATGCAAGCGCCTACTTTTAAAGAAGGGATCGCACCCACCATGGCTTTAATCCGGGCATGCGCCTACTTTTAAAGAAGGGATTACTTCCACCATTGCCTCAATCCGGGCAAGCGCCTTCATTTAAAGAAGGAATCACATCCACCATTACCATAATCCGGACAAGCGCCTACTTTTAAAGAAGGGATCACATCATCCATTGCCATAATCCGGACAAGCACCTACCTTTAAAGAAGGCATCGCATCCACCGTGATCTTAATCCGGGCAAGCGCCTACTTTTAAAGAAGAGATCATATCCTCCATTGCCATAATCCGGACAAGCACCTACTTTTAAAGAAGGGATCACATCCTTCATTGCCCTAATACGGCCACAGGCCTACTTTTAAAGAAGGTATCCTATCATATCCTTCATTGCCATAATTAGGCCACACGCTTACTTTTAAAGAGGGGATTACATCCACCACTGCTCTAATCCGGGCATGCGCCTACTTTTGCATTGCATTGCAAATGCATTCTTTCCACGAGAGGATAATGTCTTTTTAATATTGTTATCGACGGGTGTTATATTTACTATTCCGGGGTGTTTCCCGCTCCACTTAATCACCATTTAGCGAACGCAAAGAAAAATTATGCCAAATGTCCGTTATGCCAAAAGACCCTCACTTTTGACGTTGGTTACAATTATGCCAAATGTCCGTTATGTCAAATGACCGTTATGCCAAATGGCCTTTATGGCAAATGGCGTTATGCCAAATGACCTTTATGCCAAATGACCTTATGTCAAATGGCGTTATGCCAAATGGCCCGCTCCCGTAAAATACTATAGAGTCATACTAAGCATTTTTTACATTTTTGCCTTTCTCGTATACAAAGTATGTATACGTAAAGGCTATACAGTAATATCCCGATTTTATCACCCCCCTGGTGAATTTTGGGGTGATAAAACAGGGTATGTGACAAAATTGGAAAAAAAAATTTAAAATTTTTCATTCATTCCACAAATATGAATCATGTTATGCCTTGAAAAGGCCAAATGCGTGAACAATACCCGTTATTTCTTGTCGAAATTGCTTACAGAATATTTCCCAGGTACTCGGAAGTCGTTCGTAATAAACTACAGGCGGTGAAAGTTATTTCATGAAAATCAATGTTGTTTGAGGTATTATTTACGAAAATAAAAAGAATGACAATTTTTTTGGGGTGACAAAATCGGGTCGAAAACGTGACAAAATCGGGACGTGATAAAATCGGGTCGAAAACGTGATAAAATCGGGGGTAGACAAAATCGGGGAGTGACAAAATCGGGTCAATACTGTACATATTTTTTTATCTTTATTAGAGAGGCTTGCAGCCCTAGGCTGGCTCACCGCTAGCGATGAATAGCTAAATCTTTTTTAAACATTTTAGGGGTGATTCAAGTATGACGTCCACTACTTTTTGAGATTTCTAGACCCCCCTCCCCCCTCTGTCACGCTTTTTTGTATACCTAACATATGTACTGTCACAAAATCTTAGACCCCCTCCCCCCCTAAAACCTGTGACATCATTGTTGAACGACCCCTTATGCAATATTCTCATTGAGTCGATACATGTATGAATATGTAGGGTTTTCTAAAAACTATTTTTGAACACTATTTTAGTTAAATTGTTGAAGCATCTCACTATTAAAAATTACGAATTATTCAAATGCCGAAGAAATATTTAGAATTAGACAAAATATCGTTTAAAACTGGTTGGGTAAGCTACAATACCCAACCAGTTTTAAACGATATTTTTGTCTAACTCTAAATATTTCTTCGGCATTTGAATAATTCGTAATTTTTAGAAGTGAGATGCTTCAACAATTTAACAAAAATAGTGTTCAAAAATAGTTTTTAGAAAACCCTACACATTCATACATGTATCGATTCAATGAGAATATTGCATAAAATGTTTAAAAAAGATTTAGCTATTCATCGCTAGCGGTGAGCCAGCCTAGGGCTGCAAGCCTCCCTAATAAAGATATAAAAATATATATATATATATAATCATCGCTATCAAGCTAAGGGGGCCCTTCTTAGCCGTGCGGTGAGACGCGCGGCTACAAAGCAAGACCATGCTGAGGGTGGCTGGGTTCGATTCCCGGTGCCGGTCTAGGCAATTTTCGGATTGGAAATTGTCTCGACTTCCCTGGGCATAAAAGTATCATCGTGTTAGCCTCATGATATACAAATGCAAAAATGTAACTTGGCTTAGAAACCTCGCAGTTAATAACTGTGGAAGTGCTTAATGAACACTAAGCTGCAGGGCGGCTCTGTCCCAGTGTGGGGATGTAATGCCAATAAGAAGAAAATCAAGCTAACACTTACAATAGCTATAAATTTGATAGTGTTGCCGCACTCTAGATCCATTCCCTTGTTGTAATATGGGATTCTTTCACAACATGTACAAGTTTGGTTTTCCACAACTTTCCCAAAAATTATCCGTAATTTTCATAAAATGGTTATTATGAAAAAAATATCACATGTATTGTTCTCGCTTATTTCCAAGGTCATATATTAACAAAACTTTATAATATCAATTGAAAACAAATAGGGGGAAGGGGCATTTAATGTATTTCCTTCTCTTTCTCGTTTCAGAGAGCAAACAATGGCGCTTAAACCTAGGCTTAATAGCCAGGGCAAGTTTAATAGCTTCTCCCCATCCCAGGAAAATCAACAACGAAGTGTCATAAATTTCTTAGCGCGATCACTCCCAACATATATTCAAACTTATTATATCATTTGCTTATGATGATATTCCTAATCTGCATTCCCTACCAATCATCCAACTCCTTGACATCTATGAGGGCGTCGGTGAATCGCTGGGCTCTTGTTAAGTAGATGTCATATCATCATTTCCTAACTTTCCCTAGTAACGGAGAAGATGGGCGTGGCCGGCAATAAAGCTACCATTGTTTTATCATTTGGACCTCCAATTGGGATGCTATTAAATCCCAAATAGTAATCCATAAGCAATTGGGGCAAGAAAATTAAAGAATATACATGACAGCTATCAGTATACAACCTACGAAATACTCCGTTACAACGAAATGCAACGCAACGCAAAAGGTATCCCCTGGGGCCAGTGAAGGTACCCCCAGGGGTACATGTACCCCAGGTTGAGAACCGCTGCCATAGTCCGATCCGGCCAATTATCAATAGGAAACAATGGGAACATTAAAAAGTTATCACAACATAGCGAGTGCCGCTTCAACGTCTATTCTCTGTGATACAGTATTGACCCGATTTTGTCTACCCCCGATTTTATCACGTTTTCGACCCGATTTTATCACGTCCCAATTTTGTCACGTTTTCGACCCAATTTTGTCACCCCAAAAAAAATGTCATTCTTTTTATTTTCGTAAATAATACCTCAAACAACATTGATTTTCATGAAATAACTTTCACCGCCTGTAGTTTATTACGAACGACTTCCGAGTACCTGGGAAATATTCTGTAAGCAATTTCGACAAGAAATAACGGGTATTGTTCACGCATTTGGCCTTTCCAAGGCATAACATGATTCATATTTGTGGAATGAATGAAAAATTTGAAATATTTTTTTTTCCAATTTTGTCACATACTCTGTTGTATCACCCCAAAATTCACCAGGGGGGTGATAAAATCGGGATATTACTGTATAATCATCGCTATCAAGCTAACACTTACAATAGCTATAAATTTGATAGTATTTGTGTAAAAACTGTAAACAAATCCTTGTATTAACAATTCAGAGTTTCAAGAGACGAATTTCGCGCTGACCTACGGGGGTGGCAGCACCATCTCAGAATCGAATGCAATTTGGATGGCATAAAGATATGGTATTTCTAAGCCACTCTTCATACTTGGTTTTTCAAAAATTGTCAAGAGAAAAAAAAAATTTGATGAGGGTCTAATTTTTTTCATTGATTTTTTTTTTAAATCGATGTTAACTCTAAAATGACAAGACCTACAAAAAATTGTTGTATGGCGGACTGTCGTGAAATTCCCAGAAGTTTTTTGGGAAAATATTAAAAAAAATAAAAAAATAAAAACGATTTCTACAGGTTCCGTGAGGGACAATTCGAAGGTCCTGAACGCGGTCAAAGCCATCAATGGTCTATTTAATATTCATACCACCGGAGACGAGCCAGCCTCACGCTGAAAGACAAAAAAAAATGTTCATGCCTCGCTTCCTGATGGAAAACGATGAAAAACGAACCGTCGAATGACTAATTTTGGCGTTAAAGCTGAAATGTTCCTTTCTACAGGTTCCTCGGGGACAAACCGTAGGTCCTGGAAGCGGTCAAAGCCATTAATGGTCCATTTTATATTCATACCTCGTTTTCTGGTGGAAAAGCATGAAAAACGAACCGTCGAATACGTCGTTTTATATTCATACCACGCTTCCTGATAGAAAACCATGAAAAAAGCCCTGATTGGTCGACCTAGCGGTGTTTGTGCCTTTCTCGTACATTAGACATACTAAAAATTTTTAGTGAGGATGTCTTTGCGTATTTTTTTGTATATAAATCGTATTTTGGCCATAACTTTTAATTCTATAGTCAGATCTGGCCAATTTTCAATAGGAAACAATGGGACAGGATTCCCCGCCGAATGCAACTTGTTGCAAACAAGTCTGATCAAGATAATCGCCTAAAAGATGAGTGAGTTCAGTTGGTAATCGCTTCTCGCGCACGATAGACGTCTTTCCGCACAGTTGCTTATCAAACGATATTCCTCGGTTCGTGTCGAATCCAGTCAGTGCAAAATGTCCCACAGAACGAACACGCTTGTCGTGGACTTTGGTGTTCTTCCAAAACGACCTCCGTTGGAGCAGGTGAAACAGTTCCTGGAGAAGTCAATCAAGCTTGACATGGCTGATGTTAAGAGCCTTCAGCTGCACAACCTCAACAACTGCGTGTTTATCGAGATGAACGAAGCAGGTGTAGCACCACGACTACAGCAGCAGCACCATCTGAAACACTCGTTCCATCGTCTAGGCGTAATCTATCACATACCGGTGTATGTTGATGGCCCCACTACAACAATCAAGCTACACGACCTTTCGCCACACATGCCGAATACCACCATCATCAACCATCTTAAACAATATGGCGACATAATCTCCATACAAAATGAGACCTGGAAAAACTTCTTCCCGGGAGTGCTGAACGGTGTGAGAGTAGTGCGAATGATGGTAGAAAAACCGATACCATCGCGCATCTCTATCGAGAATGAACCGACGCTAGTTACTGGCCAAAAACAAAATGATCAACCGCAATCAAAGTGCCCAGTGGCGACTTCAGAGCCTACATCAGAAATACCATCGAACACATCCGAACAAATCACTACCGGCCCTCCACCAGTGCAAACGGAATCAAACGAAAGTGAAAACGACGACGACGACGACGAAAGGCAAATTGAGCCCGGCACTACTGGAGCCAGCGCGAAAAGGCGATTGTCAGCCGCATCGGGAACAGCAAGCGACACACGTGCCGATAACATCCCCAAGAGATCGTGTGGTGAAGACGCATACAATACAGGCGATACCAGAGAACATGATGAAGCGGACTGGAGAGTGTATAACACACGATCAAGAAAAAAAAATGTATCGAATTTGTAGCATTTTGTAAATCATAGACGAGCCAGCCTCGGGCTGAAAGTCTCTTAAATACAGATAAAAAAAAAATGAGTGAGTTTTATTTTGCGCACATACATACACACACGCACACACATACAAACAGACAGACATCATCTCATTTCGTCGAGCTGAGTTGATTGGCATATAACACGATGGGTCTCCGGACCTTCTATCACAAAATCGTCTTGGAAGTGAATATATAGCCTTTTCGTTACACCTTGGTGTACGAGAAAGGCAAAAACGTCGAATGACTAGTTTTGGTGCCAAAACTGAAATGTCCCCTCAACGGGTTCCCCAGAGACAATCCGTAGGTCCCGGAAGTGGTCAAAGCCATCAATGGTCCATTTTATATTCATATCACGCTTCCTGATAGAAAACCATGAGCGCCAAAGCTCGTCATTCAACGGATCGTTCCTCATGGTTTTTGATCGGGAAGCGATCTATGAATATACAATTGACCACTGACGACTCTGACCGCTTCCGGGACCTTCAAATTGTCCCTCACGGAGCATGTAGAAGGGGACATTTTAGTTGGCGATAAAACTGAAATGTTCCCTTCTACAAGTTCCCTGGGGGATAATCCGTAGGTCCCGGAAGCGGTCAGAGTCGTCAGTGGTCAATTTTATATTCATAGATCGCTTCCCGATCGAAAATCATGAGGAACGAGCCGTTGAATGACTTTGGCGCTAAAACTGAAATGTCACCTTCTTCATGCTCCCCGAGGTCAATCCGTGGGTCCCGGGAGCGGTCAAAGCCGTCAATGGTCCATTTTTTATTCATACCTCACCTTCCTGATAAAAAACCATGTAAAACAAACCGTCGAATGACCAGTTTTGGCGCTGAAACTGAAATGTTCCCTCTACGGGTTCCCCGGGGGCACCCCAGCGACTTCAGGATTCGTCCTTTTTGGTGGGTTTTGCATTCTAAACGTATCAGAAGACTTCTGGAATATAATCATAATACTTTATTTGTGGTTACTAATATTATTCTGTTTTTAACCACAACCTATCCTAATACCCACCACAAATTTACGATTCTGAACCTACCTTCGAAAAACCCGGAATATCTCTGGTATCCGATGGCCATGCTCGATTCCATGAACATTCAGACATCCCTGAATTGTAGAAATCGGATAATAATTGCCATAGTTACAACACATCTAATTATGCCTGTAAGCACTGGCAACACGGACGGTCACATGGCTATGTGTGCAATAGATGGTGGCGATCAGGACCACCCTTCGATCGCACGGTCGTAGGTCGATGTATATGTAGCTACAATGTGTCAGATGAGATGATTAGCAAAATTGAAAAATTGTTATCGCTACTAGGTATACGTTTCCAGATTATAATTAAGAAAGTTTCCAGAACTCCAATTGGATATAAATTAATAAGTAATTCTAGTAGTACGGATAAAGATATTAGTACGGATTGGTGGTAATTAGCTCATCTATAGCCTAAAAGGCTCGTCAAGTAGATTTAATTGCACACTATTGAGGTCAGGAAAGGGGAGTTCATACTGTATGTCACCGAAAAGCAACAACATTGCGTAATACATTTCTTCGCTGAAGAGACGTTGACGCGTTTTACTACCCCATCGGCCACAATGCCCAAAATTTTCCTATCCCAGTTATTTTGGACATCCCCTGTATGAGTTTTCACAACATTGTAAATTAATGTCCAAGTCGGGTGGCTTAATCCCCAGAATATAGGCAATTAACCTGAACTGAACCTGAGTTGCGTGCTCTTGCCTACGCAATGGGCTAGGAAAACCTGAGGAATGCTGTCATCAGAGAAAAAGTAGAAACACTAAAATTTATCACGGTAAGGTATAGCCAACGGAATTCAAAATAATTTTAAAAATTACAAACTGATTTATTTTTGAAAAAAGGATTATTACACGAGATTAGAAATCCAATAATAATCAAAAATAGTATCTTTTTCAGGATCAATCCAAAAAAAAATATTATCATGAACAATCAAATAAATAATTGCACAATGTAGATAATCAAAAGTCTAACCCGGTGCTTCAAATTATTTTCAAATAAATATCTTTTTGTAATTTTTAAAATTATTTACAGAATTGCATCGCATATCTCGCTGTGGAAATATTTCCGTGATTCTACTTTTTCTTTTTTGACATTCCTCCTAGCGTATGTGATCGAGTCTGAGCTTGACGACCGACTGGCTAATAGCTCACACAACCTCACTTGATCAGTACAGTTGATGATGAAGAATGTGTTTAGCCGCCAGACATTCTAAATACTCACGCTCCTCTAATGTGAACGTGTACTATATACACATATGGAAGCGTTGGCTTGACAAATGGATTGATTTGAGTGATTTGACTATGCGTCCAATTTTGGAATCTCGAGCTCATTCAGTAGCCGCTAGGTTTCGAAGGCCGACGGAGGTCCTTCGTAGCTTAGTTGGTTAAAGCACCAGTCTAGCGCACTGAGGGTCGTGGGTTCGAGTCCCATCGAAGGGAAAGTGGTTACCTCCAATACATTTTTCAAATCAATATCTTCCACATAATGTACATATTCACATATGAGTTTTCACAACATTGTAAATTAATGTCCAAGTCGGGTGGTTTAATCCCCGGAACATAGGCAATTAACTTTGATTGAACCAAAATTATTATAACAAAATTTCGATTACTACTAAAAACACAAAAATAAGATTAGTATTTCATATTTCATCCTGTAAAGAGCTAGCATTTAAATTCTTCATCAAACTTTAATGAATTGCGCAATGATCGAATTACTTCAAAGTGATGCTTTCAGTTGCAAAACATTTTCTAAATCAAGCTTCATACTCGATGCATATCATATCTTAATGTAGCGACACGAAACACATCTCGCCGCCTTTATTATTCATTATTGTAATGAGCCTGGAACGAAGAATGTAACATTTTGATGATACAACAATACCCCTTTTATCATTCATACTCATCTTTTATATGGTGCACGTATTACCATCATTCATACAAACATTGTCTGCATAAAATACGGGTTGCCGCCTTTTTATGCTGCACATCACCGCATTTTATCTTCTCCTGGGCTCCTTTTTCCTGATTACATTTTCGAGAAAAAGCTTTTCCTTCATGATACAGGGTGGGGCGTTTGATCGGTGTGGTGTGAAAATTATAAATTATAGTCGTCTATATGTAGTCGCCTATGTAGGGGAACTGTTCCCCACTTCGTCTCATAGCTCCCATTTTAATCCTATCAAAAACACAGCAATGAAAATGAAATTTGATTTGCTGCCTATGTTTGTGATTTTTTTTTCAGCAGTAAGCACGCATGTTAGAAAAAAGAAGCGAGAAGATTGGTGTTGTATTTCTTTGCTTTGCGATGAGATGAATATATGGTCAGTGAGATAGAAAACGGAACAGTTCCTCTAAATGGTTTGTTGGTGAAGTTAATGGAAATAAATGCCTTGCTACAACTGAACATTTCGATATTAGTTATGATTTGAAAACCATTTAGTACAAGAGTATGTATGGAAAAGTATAAATTTGAAAGATATTATACCTATATTGCAAAGTTTTTACGTAACAGCCAACATTTATTCTTTCTGATTCTTCGTCTACATATATAGCTATATACATTTGTGGACGAAGAATCAGAATAAATTTTGGCTGTTACGTCCTTTTCAAAAGTTGGTCTAGAATTAAGAATTGTAAATATCCTCCCGCATTAAATAAATCAAACGAACAAAATAAGTTATACAATACCAAAGAAAGAGTAGTAGGTACATATCAAATATTACCCAAACCAACCAAATTTAAACCAACTCAGTTGAGCAATCACCTGTCTGTGTATAGCAACTTCGCCTACTGCCAGCCTGTTCACCTTTACACTTGCATCGTATTTTCTCCTGGAAAGAAAATTTGAAATCGGAATGCATTCACTTGATTCTTTCAAATCTAACGTCAGTTTCTCTGCTTCGAAACTGTAATCACCGTAGGAGAGTGTTTCCTCGCTGTTCCACCAGAAGACATGTTGTCGTGCAAGGCAGGTACTGGTGGAGCCAACGACGCCATCCACAGCAACACCCAAGGTGAAGAAAATGTACTCCTTTTAGCAGAAAAAGGGTTCTTATTTCACGTCTCCGAACATGCAGATATGTTTACCTCAGTTCCCGGCACCTTGCTTGCAGTGCCTTGCCTTGTCATTATGACTGGCATTATTCTCCGTTGGTTGTTCGTTTGTGCTGTTTCATGTTTTTTTTTTCATTTGACTGTCACTGACTATTATCCTATTGCTATACGTATTCTGTGAAGTTCTATCATTGTTGGATTTTTTCTTGTGTCTTGCCACTGCTCAAAGTGGGAGGAAAAGAGCATTTTGAAATAGGAAACTCATCTGCATACTGCTATCCGTAATGACATTCACAAGTTGCTGCTATATGTCTGTCGTTCATCACGTTCGCAACAAGACACATGAATTGGGAAATTGGATGCTCCATTAACAGATTGCTGATCAGATGACGTACACATTTTGATTTCGAGCTGTGTTGTTTATTTTTTTTTGTAATTGTTTATGAAAGATTCTAGTAAAAATATCTATATCGGGTTTTCCAGGCATTATTTGTACAATGATGTCACTACAAGAGCATCTCTAAACATAAGATTAGTCCATTTGCAACATGTGCGATTGTATCGCGTAAAATCTACTAGTGCCGTAACTTTTGATTGCAACTAAAGATTAGTGTTGGGTAATCGCCTAAGAAATTTAAACCTATACTCTGTATATACTACTTTGATAGTTAAAAAAAAATCGTGGCATGGCACACATGAGTTTTGTATAGTTAGGAGAGCCTTGGAAAATTGAATTGTTGAGAATTGATTTTCACAGTTATATTAAACAACGCTGCACAGTAGACCTGGCCGCTTTTATGTTTGAACTACATTTACGATATGCTTCAAACGTAAATAATGCGGGGCAGCAGGGACTTTGTCCAAGGGCTTGACGACCCCTCCCCATGGCCACTGCGAGTTAGACCGGGACCATCGTCCCTAACCCCTAATCCCAAGGCGTCAAGCGACCCGTGCCGAGGGGATGCATGGCCAGGCGGGTGAAATAATAAGCTAGGCCTTTAACGGAGCCTGTGGGGTACCTGGGCACCCTCCACAGTAATTGTCCCTTACCGCGTCATGCTGGGCTCTGGCGTGGTGGACCTCTTTTCCCGAGCAACTCGTGGGACCAAAATGGAAAACCAAGTCAATTCTTCAATTAGTGGTAGTAGTGTAGGCGACAACCCCTTCGCAAGAGGTGGGTTGTTCAGGTCTTCGCCTAGGAGGCCAGAGACAATAGTCGGCAGCTCAGTGCGCAGCGCCAGCGTGGGTCACTCATCCTTCCTCTCGGCTAAAAAAACGCCGGTAGGGGTTATTGACGGCCCATGGCTTGTGGAGGCGATGAACCGCAAACGCGATGGGCTTTCGGCCTTCGAGGTGGCGACGGAACAGCTGGACGCCATCATCGACTTTGCGTCATCGAAGCATAATATCAGCAAGGACCTCAAGAGGAGCTTGTACAAACTTCGAAAGGCGATGCTGGACGCCAAGCTGGAGAGGGCGGTCGGGACGGCCAAGTGTAAACCCGTGAAATCGGTGGAGTCGAGGTCTACCCAGACTGAGGCCCAAGGATTCGCGGACTCGGGCAAGGTCGAATCGACCGAGGGCGTGCCAGCGAAGACGGTGGTACCAAAGTCTATCCAGACTGAGGCTCAAGTATTTGCGGGTACGTCGGGGGTGACTGCTCCAACGGAGCAGACACAAAAACGGGGGAGACAGTCTCCAGGGGATGAGCTCCCTGAGGGCCGCTCCAAAACGCGGAGGGTTACTACCCCGAACAAGGGTAATGGGGCTGGGAAGCTGAACCCCGGCCAGGTACCTCCAAAACCGGGGGAGGAAGGACCTGGAAAGGTCCATCCACTCAGGAAAGACGGTGGTAAGGGGTTACGGCAGGCTGAAAGTTCTCAGCCGCACCAGACCAGGGAAATAGAGGGGGGTGACACCTCCTGGACCCTGGTCAAGAACAAGAGGAAACCGAAGACGTCAAGGGCCGAAAAGAAGGCCCAGGCGAATGAGGGTAGCAAGAAGTGTAGGGTAGGCGCCAATCGCTCCAGGGGCGATGCCCTAGTCATCACGGCGGACGAGGCTAAGTACTCGGACGTTTTGAAGGCGATGAGGAGTGACGTCAAGCTCGGTGAACTCGGCGCCGACGTACGTCGAATAAGACGTACCCGGATGGGCGAGATGATCTTCGAGCTGAAGCAGGGCGTCTCGCAAAAGGGCGCCGTTTACAAGAAGTTGGCGGAGGAAGTTCTAGGCGAGACGGTCAAGGTGGGGGCACTCACTACGGAGGTGAATCTAAGGGTTAAAGACCTGGACGAGATCACCGAAGTCGAAGAGCTTGTCACGGCACTGCGGCGACAGTGTGAAGTGGAGACGCCCACCGCAGCCGTTCGGCTACGGAAAGGTCCGGCAGGGACGCAGGTAGCATTGGTTCGGCTGTCTGCAGCGGACGCCTCCAAGGTAGTCAAGTTAGGGAGCGTCAAGGTGGGATGGTCGGTATGCCCTGTGGGCATATACGAGCAACCCGAAGTTTGCTTCAAGTGCCTGGAACCGGGGCACAAGCAATGGGACTGCAAATGCCCTGACAGAAGCAATCTCTGCCGACGATGCGGATTGGAGGGACATAAGGCACAATGCTGCACGAACCCTCCCAATTGTTTGATTTGTTCCAGCAAAGCTGTGAACAGCAAGCGCCCCATGGGGTGTGCCCAGCGTTTAAGCGTGCTGCAAAATCACAGTGCAGGTAACGCAGCTGGCTTGCGCAGCCTCGCCCGAGTATTTGGTGTGCGCAGGTTTAGAGGAAACGGCAGAACACGTGTTGTTCGTGTGCTCACGTTTTTGCGCAATGCGTGACCACATGCTTGCCACATGTGGTCTGGACACTACCCCGGACAACCTAGTTCGGAGGATGTGTAAAGATGAAGTTGGCTGGAACGCCGTTTTATCGGCTATCGCCCAAATCGTCTCGGAGCTACACCGAAGGTGACGCGTGGACTCAAGGATGGCTAGTTCAGGCGCAAATAAGAGGTGGTCCAAGGGATCGGAGTCGGCCTCATGGGTCATACCGGTGGTCATGCTCTGTGGTCGAACTCGATCCTTTTATCGAACAAGTGGCCGTGCGAAGAACAACATGGTATCGTCGCTTTCGCTTTTGGTTGACCGGGCGGGTTCCGAGTCCGAGGACGGAAAGGGGTCCTCGTCAAGGCTGGGGCAGGCGTAGGCACCGCGTCGGCAAGTCCCTCTGTGTGCTGGCGAATAGGTCCTATCGCAGAAAGGTCAATTTGGGGTGCAAGCGGCATCATCATTCTTGATACCAGTCGTGCAGAGGGAAGCAGGCGCGAAGTTGACCCTTCCCACCTTCCGAGGACATAGGGCGTGGTAAGGCCACCTGGAAAGCCGGCAACGCGCTGGCACGATACCATGGTAAAAAAAAAGCGAGTTACGATGTTCGGTGCTGCAAGGACACGCAGCTAACCTCGAGGGTGCGTTGTGCACTGGCCCACGGTTAAGCGGGTCGGGGATGTAGTCCTGCCTCCCTCGGTGATCCCTAACCCCGCATTTCCTTAGCAACCCAGGATGTCTGTTGAGCAGATTCCCCCTCCATTGCTTAGGAAGAAAAACAAAAAAAAGAAAACGTAAATAATGACAAGAAAAGTGATAGACATAGTCGAGTCTAACACTTTCCAGATTTTTTTTCTCTCGAATTGGCTGTGTATGTGTAGACTAGACTAGACTAGTTAGGAGAGCCTTGGAAAACGATTACGAAAGCGCAATATTTATCAAGCTTTGATACTGCTGCTGTTAACTTTCTGTCTGTGCTCAAAAAAACTTACGTTGTCTGTGCTCTGGGGTCAAATTGACTTTTTAATGGGCTGTTTCAAAAGATAATTTAATCATCTTTCAGGTCGTAACCAAAGATTGACTATTGGTGGGCGGGTACATCGCGGGGAGCGGTTTTAGCGAACAAGGATACAAAAACAGTGATTTTTCATGATTATTTTACTTATATCCGAAAATCCTACCTATTTCGAACTGCACCTTTTGAAAAAGGTTATGCAGAAAGGCGTGTGCTTTGACAAGAGACATTAACGACCTGAAAGATGATTAAATTATCTTTTGAAACAGTCCCAAATATTCAAAATTGGCCAAACATTGAAAAAGTTATAGAAATTTCAATTTGGGGTCAATTTGACCCCAGAGCACAGACAACGTAAGTTTTTTAAAAAAGTACACTGTAGCGTATATTTTCAAGATTTTCAAGCGAATTTATCCCTAGGAGACAGATCTCGGCGAGTTTTACCAAACTACCAAAAATTAGGAGAATCGGTTGAAAACTAAAAAAATGGCAGCCACTTAAAGTGGCCTGGGGTCATATTGGCCTCAAAGCACAGACAAAAGGTTAAAAAGGCATTCTTATTTCTCAACTTAGGGTTTGAGTGCTATAAGACATACGTACCGGTGATCAAAACGATCCTCATAAAACATACTTGCATAAATCACACAAAAACATTCATTTTTACTACTAAAATAATCATTTCAAAATGATGCAGAGAATGCCTGTTATGACCACCCCCGGGTTTATAATTCGCAACGTCGAATTTGTTTGCGTGCGTATTATGGCCTCCCGTATTGGCGTATTATGGCCTCTGTGAAATCGAAGGTCGATTTATTTTTGTATTTTTGTTTTCTCTGAAATTTTGCATATATACATTCTTTGTGATCAAAAAACTTAATTTGCATCATTGGTATGCCATTTTGACTCTGGCCTAACTTTTGACAAGGGCCAAAAACTCACACCAAGAAAATGGCCAATCACTGCTCCATTACTAGCATTTGTCAATAAATATCAATGACTCAGTAAAATTTGATTCTAGGTTGAATAGAATCGAAAACCATTCGAAAACGACTGAAAATTTAAAAAATATATATATTTTATCTTATAACCGCTGTATCTCAGAAACGGTAGCACTTGTTAAAAAATTACTGTACTCCTTTTCCATTGGAAATTTTACGTACTTTCATAAAATCGAGGTGATAAAAACGCAAAAAAAATTCGACTATTTTTGAAAAACTAACTTATTTAAAAAAATATAACTTTTTTGTCCATCATTTCTCCATTTTGACCCATAGTGCACAAAATACGTATATTATCTGCTACAACATATCTAAAAATAAAAAATATTGAAAAAATCGTTTTTGAGAAAATCGATTTTTAAGTTTTATTTTCAATGATTGAGCAATGTTCATTCACAGTGTATATTTTTCCACATAGTCCCAATGATTACCCAAAACATTGCCGAGGACATCAACACGATCGGAGACATGCTGTTTTCAAGTTATATTTAAATGAAAGTGTTAAAGGTGCTTTTACTTAGGTCATGGTCAAAAGTTAGGTCAGAGTTAAAATGGCAAACTAATGATGCAAATAATGTTTTTTGATCACAAACAATGTACATGCCGGACTCGATTATCCGGAGGCTCGATTATCCGGGGCTCGATTAACCGGAGAAAATGGCTCGATTATCCGGAGTAATATTTTTACCCATCATACATAAATAGTAATATTTTCTTTGTGTATCCATAATGTATCCAATATGTGCAAGATACCTAGTAATGATAGTGACTTTCTCGCTTTCCTAAGGGACTGTTCACAAATTACGTAACGGTTAAGGGGTAATAAGGAAGTCAGACCAAGCGTTACGATCCGTACAAAAAAAACTTCCATAAGATACGAGAGGGAGGGTGGGTATCAAAATTATCAAATTCAGCGTTACGGATTTTGTGAAAGAACCCTTAGGGAACGGAAATCAAGAACATTCATAATTGGCCATTTTATGAATTTCAATTCAAACCACCGATATTTGTTTAAGCATTCGTATGTACATTCTGAGTACAGCATTGACTTTGTGATTAATGCCACCAAGTGGTCCTTCGGAATATCTGGAATAGATTCATTCACAAATAACGTAACGCTGAATTTGAAGATTTTGGACCTCTATCTTTTCCCTCGTAGCGATTTTTATATAATCGTAACGCACGGCCTGACCCACTCCCTCTCCTTCCAGCGTTACATAATGTGTGAACAGCCTCAGTATTTATATGAAAAAATAATTATTTCACCAACGGTGGTCCATGTATGGATTGTGTCTAGGGAACATTCGTAAAATACGTAACGGGAAGAGGGGGTTTCCTGAAATGTGATAATCCAATCAATTTCTTAGAAACCCAGTGAACCAGCGGAGCGTTTTCCGCTTCACGAAATGTTTTCTCCTTACTAGGGCGGGAATCAAACTCACACTCCATACGCTTAGACGTCTGGCGCCACTAACAACACGGCCACGAAGCCCACCAGGTGCAAATTCCAGAAATTTCGTATATTATAAAGAGTTTCCTTTGGGAATCTCAAAGCGGAACCTGCGGAAATTTCCAAGGATTTCCTTTTGAAATCCACAGAATTTCACGTTGAAATCAAATGTTTTGACGGGTAAGGGAATATATATTAATATATTAATCTGAAACTCGACTGGCATTTGGCCGAAATAGACATATGGCTGATAATGTCGTTCTGCCGGTCATTTGGCTGAAAAGTTGTCTAATCGAATAGGTCATTTAGCCAAAAAAGCCTAGATGGTCGTTTGGCATAAAAAGGCCATTTGTCTGAAATGAACATATGCTGCCGTGATTCGCAAGTCAGTCCCATTTGTATATGGATTCCATATACAGATGAGACTAACTTGCGATTCACGGCAGTATGGCCGTAAGTGTTATTTTCCCGAGCTGCCAAAAAAAATCGTTCGACCGAAAATGCTGCTTGGCTGTACGAGGTGACATAAGTTCGAAAACGGTTTGGACAAAAATGTCATTTGGCTGAAAGCGACGTACGGGTGAACATCATACGTCCGAACTGATAATTTGGCCGAATAAGACGTTTACTCCGACAGCTCATTTGTTAAAGAATGACGTTTGGCCGAACGGGTCGACATTTTTTGCCATCTAATCCGATCAGCCGAATAACATTTTCGGTCCAATTTCCCTTCCTGCTAAATTACCGTTTCGGTCAAATGGAATTTTCGACGGCAAGGCCTATTCGACCATATGGAGCATATGGCTTTATCAGCCAAATGACTAGTTTGGTCGTAACGTCAAACCGTTTTCACATAATAGCCGTATCGAACAAATGGAATTCGACTAGATAGCTTTCGGCTTATCGTATTATTCGGCCAAGTGGTAGTCGGTCAAATGACTTTCCACCGTATGATTTTCAACCAAACGACCCTCTTTTCTCGTAGAATTTCCGAAAAAAAACTAAAGGACAACATAAAAAAATTCACGTAGAAATCCAAAGAAATTCCGAAAAAAAAATCCAGTTGAAATTCCGTTGGAAACAGTTTTTGTGAAGCTTAAAAAAATCATAAGGAATCATGTTTAGTGGAAACTTCGGAAAATTCTCAACGAGAAAAAAAAATCGAAGCAAGTATGCCCGGTGGTTTAGGAAAACTTCTAAACAATTTCCTGTGAAAATTTCAAAGAAATTCCGGTGTAAACTTTAGAGCATTTCCTGTTGAACATTCGAAAAACTTGGAAGAATCTCCTGGGATAGTTCATCAGATTTTTCGGCGAAAAGATTCTCCCGTTAATGTCTTAAAAATATACTAAAAAAAAAAAACTTTACGTTACGAACGTAATAAATAAATCGCCAAGCCTTCGCCGACCAAAATTATGACAAACGCCGCCGCCGACGATTTTCGGATCGGCGCTGACCTCTAGAGGTAGTCATAACCCATGAACGGACCAACGGGATATTTTATTAGATTTTATATAACTTGAATAAAGATTATTTGAGCAAAAGTTAAATTTTCAACGACAACAAAAAATGGCTCGATTATCCAGAGGGTTCGATTTATCCGGAGTGAATTTTTTTCAAACACTCCGGATATGCAAAATTTTGAGCGAGTAATGGCGCTTTAGCCTAGGCATAATTGCCAGGACACAGGGAAGAAATACCTATATTCCATCCCTGGAGGTTGGATTAGCAAGGAGTGACACCAATCTTCATAGCAATGTCACTCCCAACGTCACCATTTCATAAACCCCTCAAATGTGGAACGGTTGGTACGGCTGTCCTCGTTTCTTCCTTTCGTGAATTCAAAAGTTTTCGTTGATCACGTTTTTCATTACTGAATAATTTGATTGCCGGGAAGTTATGAATTATCTCCCAATTTCAAGCCTGCACGGTGGGCCTGGTCGTTTTAATATTTGTGTCATATTTATGATACGCTGCAAATATTAATGCTGACAAGAAAATGCTCGGAAACACAACCGATGCTTTCCAATACTGGCTGTGCATGTGCTAAGACAAGACAAGACAAGACACTCCGGATATGCAAAATTTTAGGGAAATCAAAAATACAAAATTGAAATCTCAAAAAAAAATCATGATTTTACAGAGAATTGCTCCCTATTTGATTAACATCCCAACAAACATTGGAGGTGGGTAAAGCGCTGATAAACCCAAAAATAGTTTTCTTCAGCTGAAAAATTAGTTTGTTCAGCTAAGATTATTTTTTGAGATGTTTCATTTTCGCATGTTCCTTATGCACCCTTTTTGTGCGCCTTATAGCGTATTAACATTTCTAAATTTGTTAATATTATTTAATTCCAGTTAAATCGATGCACATAATTGTTGTTTTCCAGGTATTGGACCACCCGACTTGGACATTAATTTACAATGTTCTGAAACTCAGATGTGAATATGTACATTATGTGGAAGATTTTGATTTGAAAAATGTATTGGAGGTAATCGCTTTCCTTCGATGCGACACGAACCTACGACGACCCTCAGTACGCTAGAATGGTGCTTTTAACCAACTAAGCTACGAAGGACCTCCATCGGCCTTCACAACTTAGCGGCTACTGAATGAGCCCGAAATTTCCAAATCAGACGCATAGTCGAGGCATTCACAATCAATTTCCCAAATCAACGCTTCCACAAGTGTGTAGTACACATTCACATTAGATGGAGCGTCTTGTGGCTCCACACATTCTTAATCAGCAAATGCACTGATCAAGTAGAGGTTGCGTGTGCTATTTGCCAGTCGGTCGTCAAGCTCAGACCCGACCGTTGCGTAGGCAAGGGCACTCAACTCAAGTTCAGTGCAATCAAAGTTAATTGCCTATTTTCCAGGTATTGGACCACCCAACTTGGACAGAGTTGGATTTTTCAGGTTGCTACACTAAATGCATCGCCCTGGACGTGATCTTAAGATTGGAAGGTGGCCGTTCATTGTGGTGGCCATCTTTGTTAGCCTCCTAACCATGCTTCTAAACTGAAAAAAAACGTAGTTGCGCCCCAACTGTAATTAAGCCATAATTCATGCATCTAATAGGACGCAACCAACCAGCACTGTATTAGCCATTATCTATGTGTTCTTTTTGTAACCTCTCGTTTTGCAAAAGCTACAAATAACCGTACACGCCATGTCATATTTTACGACGCAAAAAAGTCACATAATACCTACTACGTGTGCGAAAGAACTCTTGTTGTATCCCAGAAAGGTTGTTCCCGTGTCGTGAGGCAACCATTCGCTCGCTGACGGCAGCACCATAACGTGTCTGTCGTAAAAAGAAAGGAGTGATATTTGGAGCACATTTCTTCTAATTTCCCCATCTCCTTTTCAGAGAGCCGCCTTTACGGCACAACACTGCAAAAAGGACATAAATAATAATGCTACATGTGATGCTGCTAATCTATGCTCATTTTCAAGTTACACGGAATAGAAGGGATGGAGTCGTACAGCGAAGTGGCGTAGTCATCTCCCGAGTGAGTGTAGAGGAATTCTTTGCCGTACTACAATAGATGATGGTTGATTCAACCGAGTCATGCACAGTTCTATGGAATCCGACAACTCAAGCGAATAGTCTGTTGTTCGCCGACAATGGATGTGGGCTAGTTGAAAGTAGAAACGTACAACGCCGTGTCGCTCTATTCCGACCGGTAGCTGTAATAAAACAGAAACAAAATGGGAATGTGTCATTTTCACCAAACGTGCATCTATGTGGTACCAAACCCAGGCCCTTCAACCGCAACCATCACAACACATGCCCAAAAGGAACAAAACATGGGTGCTTTTAGGGCGCAGAAACAAAAAGAGCTCCAGTCATGCTACTTTCGTTATGCATGAGCTGTAATGACTTCATATGACTGTTCTTTACTTTTTGCTTGAAACTACGTTCATTTTGAGTCTTGGTCTTCCTTTAACAAGTTGCTCTAATTCACATAGATGTAATTTTTGTTATTTAAATACTATTGTTGCTTTTCTTAACTCGTATATAATCACATCCTGAGAGTTCGTAATCTATCGATGTCATCCTTGGAACGATCACTATTCAATCTGCCTCGTTCTTTGGCAGCAATCGTGAAGCTGATACTGGCGGAGCTTTCGTTCATAACATAAACCGGTGGTGTAAGATCCAATCTGTAATCTACAGCGAAGATGCCGGTATAATAAGTAAAATCATGGCATGCGATTGTCTTATTTTACAGCGGATAAAAGAAATCTGTCACCAGACTGCGATCTCTCGAGAATACCCCTAAACATTATCATTCTGAAATCGTCTCCTCAAGGGGTATTATTTTCCGTCTTGCATAGTTCTTCAATCCAGAAACGCAGATTCCCTTTTGTGACTCTTAAAACATGTCTCCTTTCCCTTCTGTATTCCGCAGTCCACGCAATTTGCAACTTTCTTTTATCATTTAGACAAGTTCTGCGAAGGTCTATCATCGCATCAGCTTGTTCTGCCAAAACATCGGTCGACGGTTACTTTGCTGATGTTTTATGGGAATCGTACGCCGCATCTTCGTGTTAAGATCGCAGTAATTTCCTCTTTGAACTTAATCATAGATTGACATTGCAAGTAACATTTCTAGTTTTAAAACGGTCTTGAAACCTACTATTTGCTCTACAAGAGTTTGATGCGTTGCATGATGCTATTCGCGTTCTGGCGTTCCGTTGGAACGGCGGAATACAGGCCATACTTTGGACCGATTTATGAAGAATGAGCTCTAAAAAATAGCCAAAAGCTAACATCCAGTTTAAATCCAAAATTACTCCGGAACCAAAAGGGCAATCCTGGGAATCTGTTAAGCTTCTGTAGCTTGAATAAATTCCGCTTATTTGGGTGAAAGTTGCAAAAAAAATAATAATATGACAAAGAGGTTACAGCCAAACAAATTTTATTTTTCGTTTCCACAGGAGGGGTTCGTTACGGATGGGTTAATGGCATTGTTGCCATGAATGACGTAAGATTCGAGGAGGTAAAAGCCATAATAAAATGTAAACCTTTCTTACCAAACATACTCGTAATTTTAGGGAAGATCCATAAAGTACGTCACGCATAAATTGACGATTTTCAAACCCCCCTCCCCCCTTAGTCTCACTTTTTGTATTAAAAATATCACCTTCATCCAGTGCTGCCGAATATTTACAACCTGAATATTTAAATCAAGAGAGAGAAAACACATGATTATATAAAGAAACATATCCTTTCTTGCCTTATGTTCCCAGATGCATCTTTTGATAGAAGGGATAATTCTTCCTTCAACTAAGTCTGAGTAAATGCTTGACTTGAAAGAAAAAAACATATCCTCTCTTGCCTGCAGTCGGGCAAATGCATTCTTTGAAAGAAGGGATCAAATCTTCACTTGTCTTAAACCGAGCAAATGCCTGAATTTAAAGAAGGAAGCACAATCGCCCTTGCCTTCTGCCGGTCAAATGTATCCTTAAAAAAATGGTCGTATCTTCCCTTTTCTTAAACCGAGGAAATTCCTTTAATGAACGAAAGACCCATATTCATCCTTTCTTTCTGTCGAGCAAATGTATTCTTCCAAAGAAGGGATCATGTCTTCTCTTGCCTTAAAAAGGGCAAATGCGAGAATTGAAAGAAGGAACCATATTCTCTTTTGCCTTCTGCCGAGGAAATGCATTCTTTGTAAGAAGGGATTATTATTATTATTATTATTATTTGTTTATTAATAAGTAACTTAAGACTTCATGTCTTTTCAAAAATGTTACAATGATTAATTTCTGAAGTGCCGCTTATAAATAATATCCAGTTTCAAACGATTGACTAATTAACTAATTAACTAAAGTGCTCTATACATTTGCTTCTAAAAACTGCCCCTGATTTGATTAAAGTTAAATCATTAGGTAGAGAATTCCAGCAAGAAACACCTCGAACGAAAAAGCTGTTACCGTACTTTGAAGATTGATGTCTTCGTAAAACAAATTTCTTAGATCTCGTACTTCGAAAGCTATTTAATTTTGAATGCAAATAGTCAGGTTTTTTCGTTGAAGCAAGCTTATGAATTAATTGACAACATCTCAATTTATAAAAATTTTCAAAAGAACAACCTAGCAACCTATACTGCAAATGTGAAACATGAGAAAAACGTGAAAGATTGAACACATACCTAACGCAAGTATTAAGAGCAACTTTAATACGATTTTGAGTAGATGATGAAACCTGCATTAATAGGAAATCACATGATATAAAATAGGGGAAAACAAGACTTTTGAACAGTTTTAGTTTTGTGTCGACCGGTAACAATGAAGTAGTTTGTTGAAGCGTTCTTATCTTTCCATATATTTTGCCACATTGTTGAGAAACAAAAGAATTCCATTCCCAGTTTGCACTAATTTGGTACCCTAGGCTGGTTGCTGATTGAACATAGCTTATTATTTCATTGTTCATCACTAACACAGGTCTATTTGCATTATTTCTGTTAGAAATAAACATCGCTTGCGTCTTATTTAGGTTTAGGGTTAAATTATTTTCCAATGCCCAATTCTGAACTCTTTGCAAATCTTCATTGATTTTAACCGATATATTAATATAATTTACATTAGAACATTCTATATATAATTGCACATCATCCGCAAATATCTGAATCTTACAGTATTTGAGAATATTCGGTAGGTCATTAATGTATAACGAAAATAAGATAGGTCCTAATATTGATCCCTGTGGAACGCCAGATATTATAGGCAAGTAATCGGAATATTCACCATTGTTATAAACAGTTTGAGAACGACCCTGAAGATAAGATTTTATTAATGAGACAGATTCATACGAAAAACCAAAATTATTCTGTAACTTGGTACATAACAAACCATGTGAAATTCTATCGAACGCCTTCGAAAAGTCAAGCAGCAGTAATACAGCTGAATTACCCTCATCAAGTATTAACCCAACATCGTCTAAAATTTTTAACATCACTGTTTTAGTACAATGATTTCGTCTATATCCAGACTGAAAAGGAGTTAGTAGGTTATTCTCAGTAATATAGCAGCAAATTTGGGTTTTTAAGATTTTTTCAAATGCTTTAGATAATGTTGATAATATACTTATCGGTCGTAGGTTATCTAAAGAATTTTCTCTAGACTTTTTCTTAATAGGAATAACTTTTGTTTTCTTCCAAGCTCTAGGAAATTTACCGGAATTAATTATGGAATTGAAAATGTAACATACTGGAGTAATGATAAGTGGTAAAATTATTTTTAGAAATTGCAGAGGAATTTCATCCATACCCACAGCATTTGATTTGATTTCAAATATAGCATTTATGATTTCATTTTCATTAATTTCGTGAAAGTAAAAGGAGCTCCATCGTGGATTGACTTGAAGGGCGTTGTTAGAATCAGAAACAGTAAAATTGTCAGCAAACGACTTGTTTATTTCATTAGGTGATGCAGTTATGATAGATTTTTCTGTAGGTTTATTAACGCCTGTGTTTTTAAGCCTTTTCCATAAGGTTTTTGGAGACAACTGTGGATTCAAATATTCAGAATAGTAGCTTAGCTTAGCATTTCGAATGAGATAGTTAACTCTATTTCGCAATCTCTTATATAGGTCTTTATGATCATTATTCTTTGTCAGTTTCCACTGTTTAAAAGCTAAATCACGATCTATAATGGATAAGGCTATGGAATGATTAAACCACGGATTATATTTCCGTTTTGTGCTTGCAGTTCTTAAAGGAACAAAAGAATCGTGTAGATTTACCAACACTGAATTAAAAAAGTCAACTAATAAGTCGCTGTCGGTGATTTGATAGAAATTAGACCAATTAACCATGTTAAATGCTGCGTTCAATAGATTAAGGTCTATTCTGTTGTAGTTACGATATTGATAAGTGTTAGTAGTACACTGTTTTGGAAAAGCTATAGACGCAAATATGATATCATGATTTGAAAAAACGGGTGCTTCAATTTGGCTAAAACGAAGTATGCTTGATTGGTCGTTGGTCAAAAGCAGATCAAGCTGAGATTGACCGTTACCATAGAAAAAAGTTGGCTCAATACCAATGCTACAGAGACCATGAGTTTCAAGAACTTCAAACAATCTTTTGGTTCTCGTAGAGCGATTGCTCAAGAGATTTGTGTTAAAATCTCCTAATAAATAAATATATTTATAAGTAGCTCCAAAATCTATGAGAAGTGAGTCTAATAAAGTAGAGCAGTCGACCTCAGGAGGATTATAAAAAGCACCTAGTAAAATTTTTGAACCATTGATTAAAATTTCAATGAAAATGAATTCTGTATTAGTTACTCCTGGTTCATCAACCGAGATTTTCAGAACATTGAATTTCAATCCATTTCTAATAAACAAAGCTATGCCACCTCCTAGACGACCAGACCTATCATTTCTGACTATTTGATAACCATCAATTTTTAAAACGCTAGTGCTTACTTTCTCGTTTAACCATGTCTCACTAATGCTAATGACATCAACTTCAGACACTGATAAAATTTCCCGCAGTTCATCGAGTTTAGTAAGTTTTCTTGCACAAATGCTCTGACTATTAAGGCATGCGATAGATAGCTTTCCAGGTAAAAGAGCTGATTTCATTACTACTCCGGGCAAAGACCAGTTCGTTGAGGTGTTTGAATTAGTATTACTAGCCATTATCATGTGCAAAGGCAGTCAATAAAAAGAAAAAATAGAGCACCTGTTCATCGCTTACTAGCATAACATACATATTTAACTTCAAATGACGCGAACAAATTTACATTAATCGAGTATAGATGATCAATACAAGGCAGCAATAGTGTAACAAATGAATCAAAGGAATCGTATTTTGTTTCTTCAACATTTTACAGCAGCATTCGAAAGCTCCCAATCTTCTGGGTTCCAATCCCCTCGAGCAACAGCAGCAACAGCAACACAACAGTACCATCAGCTGATCCAAAGCACGAACGATATGGATGTTTAACTTTTAGGAGTGGATACAGAGGATTCAAAATGATGGGATTGGAAGGAATAAGATTTAATCAAGGAAAGGTGGTTTTAATTTGATATCTGTAGACTTTTAGGAAGGAAACATGGAAAGCTGTGGACAGGATTGGAAGGATCAATGAGTTTTTGTGTGGAAAGGGTAGATTTGGTGAATTGATTCAGTGTATCGATTGACGTAATAGCAATCCCATAGTGAGTTGATGTAGGTTTCACATACACAATTCCCTGGCGCGTGAATACACTATGAAGATCACCACTTCTTTTCAGTCTAAGAGCTATAGAGCGCAGTTTTCTCTCATCTCGCCCCAAGTCCTCATTTACGTAGATCCGTTTTTCCGATGCGAAACCGATGTTCATCAGTGATAAGGAGCATGTACGAAGATAACGGGAGAAGAATTCATTCCTCTGTGAGCCAAAAGCGAAACTCAACATGATAGCAGAAGAGCAAGTTGTTGACATATTCCTTCTTGAAAGCCGTTTTACAGTAGCTGTTGGTATGTAGCTTGCGTCGTACCCAAGTGCTCTGCAGCAAGCGTAGTAGTACTGCATCAAGTTTTCTCCTCTAATATATGGAATACCAGTGACTATGAGATTATTCTGACGTTTAAATCTCTCCAGGGAACCAGTGAGATGCCAACGAATATTATCCGCAGTAGCTCTGATCCCATCTGCGATAGACACACTCTCTTCTCGTAGCTTGTGTATGTCTGCAGCAAGACTCGAAATTAGCGAAGTAATCTTCAGTCTTAGGTCGGTTTCCACTTTAGCAATATCCGCTCTATTGCTTTGTTGGTGTTCACTGATTTGTGAGAGTAGCAGATCAGCTAGCTGGGAGACTCCCATTTCGAGTGAAGAATTCACAAACGAAGACATCTTTCCACCGTTTTGTTCGACAGGTATAGCGTTTTTCATAAAGCAAATGGCGATGTTAGATTTGGACTTCAACTATCTCGTTATTTAGACCACTTAGATCATACTTCGTTGTTATTGGTAATGGATGACACAAATGCGAGCCACAGATCACACTAACGGAATGGTACACCGTTTTTGGCGAATTATGTATTGATCTTACGCGTATAAAAACTGTTTCGCGTCAGCAGTAGAAGTTTTACGTGCACTTCATTCTGTCTGTCTGTACACTTTTCAACTTCTCTGCCCATAAAATGAGCAAGTTGTTGAATTGAAAGAAGATACCATATCTTTCTTTGTTTTTCCATTATTTGATGTATGTCTATAGTAACATGTCAAGGGTAAACTTGAACGGGCTTGGTGGTCATATGGCTTCCACTTCTGTTATATACGCATGAGGTCGTGGTTTCAAATCCAGGCTCGACCCTGTTTGGAGGCCATGTCGTCCTTTTTTGTCATAATACTTGTTTTCCCTTGTTGGGTATTTCATTCGCTGCGACCATTTATTAGATTTTTTGTGATATATGCCCTATTGGATCTAGCTTTGTCAAGTTGACGCATCATTACTATTTAGAGCAATTGCATTACCTTGACTACCAGCGTTATCCCAATGCGGTATTATGGTTCTAATGAATCGTGTTCCCCAAACTTCTGAGGGTTCTATCAGCCCTTTGTTGAAGAACTGTAGTCTCTCGCGTGTTATAAAACCTGTGTATGTGTTAAGATCTTTTTTTGAAAGATCTAAAATTTTGCGAGTGATAAATACGTTTGGTGTGATGATTCGAAGAGAACACGCAAATACACCGCAAATTGGTTCGGGACCTATGAATTGTCGAGATGAACCAAGTCTGGTCAGCATATCAGCTTGTCCATTGCCTTCAATGCCACAATGTCCAGGAATCCAATACAGGTTCACTTTGTCACGACTACCCAAGGTTTGGAGTGACTGAACACATTCTCAAAGGAGTTTAGATTTGCGTGTTGCTGATTTCAAAGCATTCAATGCTGCTTGACTGTCAGACATTGCAAATATTTGAATGCCCTTAATTTCTGCGTAAGCATAATTTAGAGCATTCAAGAATAGCCTGAGCTTCAGCTTGGAAAGCAGTTTTACATTTTCCCATGCGAATCGAAAAATTTATCCCTGGGCCATGGGCCAATCACGCCTGCTCCAACTTGATTGTTCAGCTTTGAACCATCGGTGTAAAATACAATTGATCCTGAGCGAAGAATTGGTCCACCGTTTGCCCATGTTTTGCGCTCAAGATTAATTACATCAAAACAGCGATTAAAATTGTATCTTATCCTCATTCAGTCATCATTGTTTGTGATAAGTGAGTTGATATTTATTTTGTTTAGAACACTAAGATGTTTTTTTAGGTCACCTGCGAATAGGTTTGAATCTTTTTTGATCTTCAAAGCACTCTTCTCTCCTTCTAACTGAATAAATTGAGCCACTGGTAGCACGTGGAGCAAAGCGTCTAGCGCTTTATTCGGCGTGCTTCTCATTGCACCAGTTATTGAAAGAGTAGCCAATCTTTGAAGTTTTTCCAACTTTTACTGAACCACCCTTTCTTTTGTTTTTGGCCACCATATTAATGCGGCATATAAATGTATGTGTAGACTAGACTACACTAGAATAGACCATATTAATGCGGCATATAAAATTCTGGGTTTCACAACCGCCGTATATATCCATTGAATAATTTTTGGCTTTAGTCCCCACTTTTTACCGAATGTCGCCTTATTTATCCATAAAGCATTTGTAGTCTTACTCAACGCTTTCTCAAGATGTAAGTTCCAATTCAGCTTACCGTCAAGTCTAACTCCAAGATGCTTGAATGAGTTTAAAAGTTTCAAATCTGCTCAATTTTAAAGTAGGAAAATAATGATTTCTTTTCCTTGTAAACGCCACCAATGTGGCCTTTGAAGGATTTACGTTTACTGCTTCTTTTTCACACCATAGTATGATGAAATTTAGGGCAATTAGCAAGGGCGTAGCCAGAGGGGGGCAGTGCACTTTGCGATCCAATCATATACAGAAATAGGTGGTTGAAATTCAAAAGATTCCCAAAACTTATTAGGGCATCCAGGATACATAATATATGAAAGTTCAAAACAACTCGAAACATTTCTGGCTAAAAAAATCTCCTTGAAATCCTTCTAGAAGCTCCCCTGGGAACTTCTGAATTCCTCCGGAAAGTTATCCACAAATTCCTTTGAAAATCGTTTGAAAATCCTTCTCATGTAATTGTAATTCCTCCTTATCTAGAAACCCCCCACTAAATTTTTTTTAGGAAATTCACGAGGAAATTCCTTGAAGATTTCTTTTCTTCTTTCCAAGATTTACTTCTAGATATTTCTTCGGCTATTCTCTCTTCAGGAAGAATTCGGCATTTCCTTCAGGCATGCATTCGAGAGTTCCGTCAAGAATACATACGGAATTTCTTCCCAAAATTCTACCAGAAGTTTCTTCAAAAATTTATGACGGAAATCCTCCGATTTAGCTCCATAATTTCACTTGTAAATCTATAAGAAATTCCTTCGGAAATTCTTCTAGGAACTTCTCCGGGCATTCCTCTCGGAACTCTTCCTTTAATTCCTCCGCGATTACTTCCAGGAAATTTTCCGGGAATACATCCAAACATTCAATAGCGAAATCATCTAGCATTCCAATCTGGAATTCTTTTCGGGAATACATCCAAACATTCAATAGCGAAATCATCTAGCATTCCAATCTGGAATTCTTTTTTAAAGTTTTCACGAAATCCTCTAGAAATATCTTCATGAATTTCTCCTGGAATTCGTCCAAGTATTTCCCCAGAAATTCTTACATGTATTTTTTTGGGAGTTTCTTAAGGTACTTCTCCAGGAATTCCTTCAGGAATTTCTCCGGGAGATTTTCCGCGGGAGTGTACTAGAATTCCTTCCGGAATTCACTCGGAATTTACATGGATATCTGCCAAGAGTTCTTCCAGAAATTTCTTGGGATCAATCCGCAGGGATTTTCTTCAGCAATTCATCTGGGAACACTTTCAGGATTTCATCTGGGAATTTCTGCATTAATTCCTCCAGGTATTTTTCTGGGAATTCCTTCAGATATTTTTTCAGAAAATCCTTTAGGAACTTCTCTAAGAATTATTTCAGGACTTCCATGTGGGAATTCCTCCGGAAGTGTTTGTGGGAGTTCCTCCGGGAGTTCTTCCTGGAGTTTTTCCAAGAAATTCTCCGTTAATATCTCCGGGAACTTCACAGGGAATTCCTGGACGATATTTGGCAGGAATTTCATGGAAAATGGGATTTCGGAAGTTCCTTCAGAAATATTTTTTCTCTTCCTCTAGGGTATTCCACCGGATGTTCCTCTGAAGTTCCACCAGTAGTTCCTTCGGGAATTCAATCAGGCTTTCTTCCAGGAATTCATTTAGCATTTCTTTAGGCATTTATCTACAAATTCCTCCAGAAGTTCCTCGGAGAATTTCTCTGGGAGTTCTTACAGGAATTCCTCCGGGAGGTTCTTTTAAGAATTCTTCCAGGAGTTCCTCCTGGAATTCTTACGGAAGTTCCTTTGGGAGTTCATCCTAGAATTCTTACGAGAGTTCCTCCAGGATTTCCTCCGGAAATTCTTCCTGTATTTCTTCAATAAATTCCTCCAGAAGTTCCACCGGCAGTTCCTCCGAGAATTCCTCTGATAATTTCTCCGGAAATTCCTATAGAAAATCCCCCGGGAGTTCCTCCGGAAATTACTCTGGGAGTTCCTCCGGGAGTTCCTTTTCAGAGAAACACCCGGAAAAACTGCCGGTGAAATTCCAGGAGGGATCCTCTTAGAAACTGCTGGTGGATCTCCCGGAGGAATTCCCGAAGGAACTGCCGAAGGAGCTACCGTAAGATCTTCCGTAAGAACTACCGGAGGAATTTCAGGAGGAACTCCTAGAAGAATTCCTAGAGGACCTCCCGGATGAGCTCCCAGAGGAACTATCGGTAAAACTTCGGGAGGAATTTCCAGCTTAATTTCTGAAGAAAGCCTAAATGATTTCCTGGAATAGCTTCTGGTGGAACTTTCGGAGGAATTTCCGGAAAAACTCCAGGATGAATTGCTGGTGGAATTCCCGGAGGAACTCTCGAAGGAATTTTCTGGAAGAATTTCTGAAGAAACTCCCGGGGAAAGGAACCCCGGGGAAACTGCAGGAAGCATTCTGGGAAACAAGAAAATTCATCTTATAGACAAATCTCGTCTAGCTGAAACCTTTGTTGGGGTTTGTAGCTGGACCATCATCATCATCAGAGGACCGGAGAATTCCCTGAGGAGCTCGCAGAGAAATTCTCGGAGGAGCTTCTGGTGGAAAATCTATATAAATTCCTGAAGAAGCCTAAATAAATTCCAATTCTGCCGAAATTCCCGTAAGAATTTTCAGAGGGACTGCCGAATAATTCTCGAAGGAAATCCTAGAGAAATTCTTGGTGGACATGCCGATGGAACTCCTGGAAGAATTCCAGGAAGAATTTTCGAAGAAACTCCTGGAGGATCTCCCAGTGAAAATCTTGGAGTTTCCACCGGAATTCTTTCAGGATTTCATTGCGAATTAATCTAGGAATTCCTCCGAAAATTCCATTGTTGATTTCATTTTCGGTATAATTTCTGTATAAATTTCCGGTGGAATTCCTGGAGAAATTCTTTGAAATTTTCACAAGAAATTATTCGAAACAATTCACGGAAAATTTTATGGAATTTACACAAGAAATTCGAAGATTTTTCGTGAAATTCTCAGGAATGTTTACTGGAAATTCTGCGGAATTTCCACGAAATATTCTTATTCTTAAAAATTATGGGAAACAGCACGAAATTATTTGAATTATTGCAGGGAATTCTGCAGAACTTATAAAGAAGTTCGTGAAGATTTTCTTGAAGTAAATAATGGTGGAATTTTCGGATCAATTCCCGGCAAAATTTATGGTGGAATTCCTGAAGACACTGCCGAAGAAGTTGCTGGAGGCATTCCTAAAGAATCCCTGATAGAATTTCGGATAGAATTCCAGGAGCAATTGTCGAAGGAATTCCTGGAGAAAGCTTGCATATTGATTTTTCTGCCTATTTTATAATAAATATTATTTCAGAGAGGATTTGTTTAGAAATTCAGATGTATGGTTCTAGTTTTCTTAAACTTATGGAAGAATGCAGGATTTTTATAATAATTGTTATAGCCGATTTTATATTCTTTCTAAATACTAAGTTCGTTAATATTTTTCTCACTTTATTTAAAAATATCTGATGAGCAATAAATCACGCATTTTTAAATCCATTATTGTTTTAATCATTATTGTTTCGATTTAGTTTGGATTTGGTTTCATGTGTTAATACTACTATAAAACTACGATTTAGAAGACCAGAAAAGTTGACCCCCCCTTCTCGAAATCCTGGCTACGCCCATGGCAATTTGCTTTGGGTTAGAAACAACACAGTCATATTTTCTTCTCATTAATATGACTATATCATCCGCGAAGCCAACTATTTCGAAGCCTCGAGCCTCCAGTTGTTTGAGAAGATCATCAACGATTAAAGACCACAATAGAGGTGATAGTACACCTTCTTTGGGACACCCTTTTACTGCTCATACACTCATTGATGTGCTTCCAAGGTTGGCTGATATTTCTCTCTTTGAAGACATCTCGCCAATCCAATCAACAATACATACATCGAAACCTCGTTTCAACATAGCATTCTTCATTGAACTGTGAGATGTGTTATCGAATGCTCCTTCAATGTCAAGGAACACTGCAAGTGAGATTTCTTTTGCTTCAAAAGATCTTTCCAAATTTGTAACTAACTTGTGAAGCACTGTTACTGAAGACTTTCCCTCCTGATACGCGAACTGATTTCTGCTTAGAAGAGTTTTCGTTGAATAGGATGATTTTATACGCTCAACTATTAGTTTTTCCATTATCATAATACTAAAATCATTTATTATCATTTTATAATGTCATATTTCTTTTTTGTTTGCTTGTCATAAAACGAGGCTACCACCATCCCAAGTGGTGGAATATAATCGGATACACGCTGAACCTGACCCTTTCATTTTTTTTCGAATTCGACTATTTTTCTACTCAAACTACTGATTACTCAAAAATTTAGTAAAAGATACTACTTTAATACTGGGTGGTGCGGATAGAATCGATTTGGTTGTCAAACTGAAGCCAAAATTTTCTATTGTGCCGGAGCCAAACATTGAAGATTGTGGTTATGTTCATCTTCGATCTTATATTGAGAAGACTTAGTATTGTTATTATTTGGGGAAAAAATAAAAATAACCTTAGTTTGAGTTTTGCATTATTTGTAACAAATATATTCACATTAGATTTCGAGTGGATAATTAGTAGGAATGCAACTAAAAAGCACTCGTTACGAGATTTCACGAGATTCAGCAGCTGATTGGAGAAGGGATGTATGTAAACCATCGTAAAGTCATGTAGAGTCTCGCGCATTCTTGCGCCTTCATGCAGCATTGAAAAAGAAATGTGAAGAGCGGGAAATGTTTGACAGCCGGAGAACTGCAAAATAATTCTGCCTATAGGATTGATTTCAAAATATCCCGCTACTCGCTTGAGAGCAGAAAAGCGGCTCTATCCGCAGCACCCAGCTTTAATAGAATGATGATTTCGCAAAAGTTAATAATGACCGTTCATGATGTTTTGGTTCGACTGGTGGGAAAGAAGTTCTATCTATCTATCATACAAGTTAATCAAACGACCCAAATTTGTTGGGTTGTTCATTATTAAGAAAAATTAGTCGGATTTGACTGTAGATAGTATTAACTTATCTTATGACAAGTTAAACCATTCCACTAATAGTTCTAAGCAATTTCCAATATTCATATCATTTTTGGACAGATAAATATGTACCTTTGTTAGTAGAACATGCTTTATTTGCATTCATTGCTAAGCTCACCATCATCATGGCACTATGTTCACCACTAGATTATTTCAAAAAGTGGGTTGTGTAGATTGCAACTGCGGTTTGACTCAATTTTCCTCGCGGTCAACGTGATTGCCCGATTTACCTCCTGTAAATGAAGATGTCACTCTTCTTCAACTTCTGTCTTGATTAATCACTATGACAAGGACTGGTTGAGCCTGTCATGTAGTTATTTGCGGAAAGATTTTGTTGGTCAACAGAAAAGGAACTAAATTTTCATTGTACCTAATTTAATTTACACAAGTTATCAGCGTGTTTGCTAAAATTATGTTTCCTGTCAGGGTCACGGCATACAAAAAACAAGGCAGGCTCATCACGTTTGTAAACATTCAGTTTGAATGTAAACATGTGACGCCACTGCTATCTTCGCACAAGCTGAACCGAGACGATGCTCTACGGTTTCAGCATGCTTACTTTTGTACTCCAATATGTGGCGATAAAATATGCGTCACGTTCGAAGTGTCATTCTTCTAACGAGCCTACCTTGTTTTCTGTATACCGTGATCAGGGGTATACCCCGTTAGGCATAAAGTCGTTAGGCATAAGTACGTTAGGCATAATGGACGTTAGGCATAACGGACGATAGGCATAATGTACGTTTGGCATAATGGACGTTAGGCATAAAATGACCCAGAGAACAGCCTATGACATAAAGAAGGCAGAATTATGCCAAACGTCCATTATGCCTAACGTACATTATGCCTATCGTCCGTTATGCCTAACGTCCATTATGCCTAACGTACTTATGCCTAACGTCCTTATGCCTAACGTACTTATGCCTAACGTCGCGGACCCGTGATCAGGGTGACATATTCAAACAATGTGGATTCCGTTGTGACCATCAGACGACATCGCAATGACTATCAATTGTCTCCCTATTGACAGCACCAAAAATGGAATAAATCGCCTTTAACATTGAGGACATTTGTTTTCAAATGTTTATCATCCCAGAACCATCGTTACTTGTCCAGCGTGGTTGGAGCATTAGGGTAATCAGCTTGTTTCTGGTCCCACACTGGCAACATCGATCTCCTACTCAAAATAACTAGGTTTTGATTACTTTCTAACGCATTTAGTATATAATTTAAAAATGGGCCTGGTGTTAAACGCACAAGGCATGGGGCACAATGTCACCCTTCCATCCGAAATAAACGGGGAGAGCTATTTTTTTATCTGAGCATATTGAGCGAAAATCTGTTATCAATCATTTTTGTCGATCTGCCCAGTATAAACAATTTTACGTATTATGGGCGCTCAAGGGTACGAAGGAAGAATTAACCCTCATTTATATAAGCAGTAATACAACAACAACAGGACCTTGCCACTTCTATAACAATGGGTTCAAAGGAAACAAAAAAAAGTTGTTTCATTGATTGTTTTGAGGAACGCTAACATATTTTTTTAGATGCTACTATGTCACATTGAATCAGTTTCTTACATATAGGTACATACAATTGAATTTATTTATAAGGGCAAAGGGCCCTAAATACGATCGATGCCTTAGTTAGAAGCACCATGGAACCATTACAACTGGATGCTGACAGAGAAATAGTATGGTGGCACATAGATAGGAACTTCGCCTAGTTCATAGAACAAACAAAATCCGCGAGCTTGTGTGCATCGGAAATGGAAACACACCACAGTTATCGCCATTTGTAAAACGGGTGAAAAATATGGTATATAGAAATGTATAGCTTCAAGCACAAAGGATAATGGGTTTGTTTGGGTTTCCGTGGGCTGGATTGATGATGACGAGAGGCTTCAGTTAGCTATATCGAGGTAATTATTGTGAGGTAGTGAATCTTATCCGGATTTGCTGTGCTGGCAATTGAAAAGTAGAGACTGGCTACACTTAAGGGAAAACATAATTCAACACACTGCAGCTAATGCTGAGAAGTGAGATAGAAGAAAGGAGAAAGAAGGAAAAAGAAGAATGAATAAGCAAGAAATAATAAGGAAGAAGGAAGGAGAAAGAAAGTAGACAGGAGAAGCGAGAAGAATGGAAGAAGAAGAAAGTAGCGAAAAGGAAGAAAAAAGATGGGATAAGCGAAGAGAAAGATGGAAAAATGAAGAAAGTAAAAGAAGGCGGTAATCGTAGTGAGCGAGCTTGCTTCGATGAGCTGGCAAACTGGATGGTAAACGATACCACTTGGAGATGTATTCAAAGTAGATGACAAGCCCTAGAAGATGTTGGTCAGGATAGTTTGTGCGTGTTCCGCGACACACGGCTCTTAGATTTGGCCTTCAACGCAGTACGAGTCCGACAATGTAGTAACGCTAACGCTGACAAACCATGCAATCAACGATGTCGCAAAAAATAGGGTGAAACATCGGGTCCATTAGGGATCCCGAAACTTGTCCTCAAACAAGCAATACTTGCTGATTTGCATAAATTTTATCTGGCGAAGGTAACATCCAAACTTGCCAAAGAGGCGGAAGCTAGTGCTGTTGCCGAACCCTGGGAATCCGACGGAGGGCCTCTCGACTTACAGACTTAATCAGCTAACTCGATACAAATGGTGACCTACTGTAGAGGATCATTCTAAACAGGCTAGAAGTGTACACCGAATATGCTGGTAGCTTATTAAGTAAACAGTTTGGTTTCCGGAAGGGCCGAACTACCATCGATGGCATTTTGACCGTCACGCACACAACACGAAATTAAATAGGCGGGGCATTCCGTACTGTGTATTGATTACACATGAGACTTGTTGGATATCCGACAACAACTCAGTAGCACGAGACTCAGAGTTAGTCACAGGGTCGGCGACCTTCCGGGGACTTTTTAATATGTTTATTTATGTGAATTTTTACTCCGCAGAGGGGCTTCGTGGACACTTAGGACGCTTAAAGGCTGAACTAAGCTTACGATATGAGTTCGATTTTAACGGTATATTTCGATTGTTAGTGTTCTTGCTCGTTCGCTTGCTCACTGCAGAACGTAGCTCATCGAGCGCTTTCTGTGTGGCTTAATGCAGCAATGGCTGACGAAACACGATGAAATTTGAGTGTACGAATGCGATACAGCTGACAGGCATCCTGACGGGCTGGATTGTGGAACTGGTTCTCGGCTACAGGCACTTTCTTCAGGTTAGTCGGCCTACGACGGCAAGGCCGCCCTTTATCGCACCGATACCTTTGTTTTTCTTTATATTTTTAGGACCCTAGAGCCAGAGCAGTAATAGCGGTCCTTGGCTATTAGATTTGGGATTTAACCAGAAGGCTGTCATAATAAAGACCCGTAATACTGGGTAGACACCTTTACGTGGTGTGTTACGGGGTATGATCTACCACGGTTACATTGCCAGCTACAGGCAAATCCTGATCCAACGAATACCTTCCTCATTATCCAACTCCGTGGTACTTATGAGGGTGTCGCTAAGTCGGTGGCCTCTCGTTAAGTAAGTACTACATCAACACTTCCTTCCTCTCCCTAGTTACGGTGAAGATGGGCGTGGCCAGGAGTAGTAATCCTCATGCTTTTGTTATTTTTGTTTAAGACTATAATCAAGGACCACTCCTCTTCTTGATTTCTGATAGCATTCTAGATAAGGATCTCAAAAGTAAAACATGAGTATCACTAGTGTCCAATCTACGAATTACACCGTAACAATGCTAATGCTAATGCTAAAAAGGCTGTCATAATAAAAAGAACGAATATGATATTTGGCCAAATAGGTAATTTGACGTCCTACTTCTCGTTTTTCACTGATAATTTCTCACTTCTCATTGTAAAAAGTGAGAAGTGAGTAGTGAGTAGTACTGTAGAAAGTGAGAAGTGCGTAGTGAGTAGTGAGACGTCCAACTTCTCACTTCGCACTACTCACTTTTCGCAGTGAGAAGTGAGTAGTGAGACATCTCACTTCTCACTTTTCACTAATCATTTCACACTTCTCGCTGTGAAAAGTGAGTAGTGCGAAGTGAGAAGTCAGATGTCTACTCACTTTTCACAGTAAGAAGTGACGCGTTCTCACTTCTCACTGTAAAAAGTGGGAAGAGCGAAGTAGGAAGGGAGACGCCTCTTTGTAGTGACAAGAGAGAAATCATGATTGAGAAGTGATAAGTGATACGTCAACGTGAGACGTCAACTGACCAATTTGGCCAAATAACATATTGGGCCGAATGACCTGTTCGGCCATATGACCTTTTCGGCCGAATGACCTATTCGGCCACATGACCCGTTTTGCTAAATGACTTTCCGTCAAATTGGATTTCAGCCTAGTGGCATTCGGCTAAATGACTTTCGGCCGAATGGGTTTCGGTCAAACTACCGTTCCCATATTTTCCAAAAATATTATCGAGTTACGGCACTCATTACTGCGATCATTTTGTGAGTTGTATTCAACTAAAACCCGCTTCTGTTTAGTGTCTTTGTAACTCCGATAAACCCACGATAGATACGCAATGCAAGAAGTGCACCAACGCGTGTACTGAGCATTAGCATTATGACCGTACAATTCGTAGTTGCTACTTTGTGATTGACTGCAACTTACGATATTGCACAGAGAACCATGGGATTTGCTATCCATTCGCAATATACTCGTGTCAGAAGCTCACGTATTTTAAATCAATAACGGCGCCAGCCACGTCCTTAAGGTCATATAGGAAGGATTGTTAGTTTGACTCTCGTTGCTACTAGAGACCGAGAACACCTCTGCTTCTCCACGATTGTCTTGGGATGTGGTATTGTGTTATTTTATTTATTTATTTAACAATCGTTGCAGCATAAGGAATATTCCTTTTAAGGCGCTACATCTAGAAAGAATGATGAGAATACAAACAACTTAAATTACTACGAATCTTAATTTTAAATCGTTTGACCAATTTTGTTGATTTCCCTGTTGAACCATTTGACGCATTCCCGCTTAAAAGCACTAATTGTATTGCTGTTCTTCACATGATTTGGTAATTGATTCCAAATTACAATGCCCTTACAAACAAAGTATTCGCGAAATGGGATGAGTTAAATCGTGGTACTATAAAGTTTCTAGTGCGGATACTTTGAGAAGGATTAAGTTTTGCATATAAATAATTAGGAGATGACGAATGGATAATTCTAAACAAAGTGAGGCATGATCTCATTTTTAAAAAGTCATTGAAAGGGCAGCCAAGTAACTTGAATTGCAGATGGGAAACATGAGAGTATCTTGATAAGTTATAAATGTATCGTACGCAGCAATTTAAAGCAATTCTAAATCTATTGATAGCTATAGAACTCACGCATTTAAAAGAAAAACGTCTCCATACAAAAAGTGTGGAAGTAACAGGGATTTGAACAGTTGTAATTTAACAACACTGGGTAGCATATATGTCGAAAGCCTCAAGAGTCTTAATCCTCTATAAATTTTGCTGCACTATCTAGTTCTACTGCATTAGATTTAATCGAATTGATGGCAATAATTACATCATTTTCTGAAATTTCTGTAAACCTGAAACCATTTTCATTTGAAGGTGCGATTCGAAACAGCTCTGTATCATTAGTAAAATTAGAACAAAAGTATTCATTGATTTCGTCATTACTGTAGTCATATTTTCATTACGATTAACAGATGTATTACCATTTAAATTTTTTATTTTTTTCCATAGATTTTTATTTGAGATAGAAGATGTCAGATTACCAGACACATGGCTTCTTTTTGCGATGTTAATCAATGTGGTAACTCTGTTACGAAAACGTTTAAACTGACTACGATTTGAAGCAGACCTATTTCTTTTCCAAAGCTGATAAGCGATGTCACGCTCTATTATTGCATGTGCAATTTCTTGGCTGGACCAAGGGTTTTTCTTCGGCATCCGTGTACGAATCGGAACGAACTCATTGAACAAATCTAGTAACGTCATATTGAAGAAATTAACAGCTAAATCAGTATCAGATATGCTAGAAAATAAGTTCCAATTAATTGGATAAAATGCATCTATCAGTTGTGGTATATTGATGTTATTATAGTCACGATATGTTTGAGTTGTGATTACTTCAGACCGAATTACATCAATAGACGCAAATAAAACATCATGTTTAGAAAAAGCAGGGGCAGATACTTGATTGAAATTTCGAACAAATTCAAGATTATTAGTTAAAAACAAATCAATCATAGAACATCCTCCATTAAAGAAGTGTGTATTTTCTGTATTCACACATTCCAAACCATAGTTATTTAAGCAACTTTTTAATCGTTCAGTCTTCCTATCATTTGTATTCCAGTTAGTATTAAAGTCTCCTATAAGAAGAACATTGCAATATTGTAAAGATAAATCCATAATATTATCTAACATAGGTTCCGAACAAAATTTTCCTGGAGGATTATAACAAACTCCAAGGAGAAACTTTTCTGATTGATGCATAATCTCTAGAAACAAATATTCAGTTTGTTCCATATTTCCGTTTCCAAAAATTTCAGATGCAGAAAGCACTTTACATTGCAAAAAACTTTTATAATAAATGCATACACCACCTCCACGACTGTACACGCGATCATTTTTCACAATGCTGTATCCTTGCATTTCTATTACTGAATCAGGTATATTCTTTGTAAGCCAAGTTTCACTCAAGCAAATTGAATCGACTTTACTGTTTTTAAAGCACATTTTAAACTCATCAAATTTACTCATTTGGCGAGCGCATAGGCTTTGAATATTAATTTGGCAGACATTTAGATATGAGGAGTTCAATGCACAATTCATCACAATCCGAGGAATACAAACGTTTGCAGGAGCATCATCTGGATCATCAACGGACATCGAAAAATAGAAAAGGAAGCGATATACAGCAGCAATGCATGATGGCACCCAACCCAGAGGAATCAACAAATAAATAGATTAATTACAATTTTTCAATAATTCATTCATCATTAATTCATTACTTAATATATAGTGAATCCACTTATGAGTGTTTTAGTAGCAGTACATGGGCAGCAACGCAACAGTCAACAACAAGAGCAACAGCAGCAACATAGGTAGTCCCTCACCCTTATCCCAATAAAACTTTCAGGACGGAAGATAAGATGAAAATCTGAGGAATGGAATCATGGGAAAATTAGGAAGGAAAGTAGAATAGCTTAATGGATAGGTTTTGTTTAATTTAAAACTTTTAGGAGTGGAAGGATACACGGAATAATAGGATACGGTTCACTGGAAGAATGGGAAGGATAACATTAATTTAAGAGGAAAGGGTAAACGTCTCCAACTCGTCAAGCGATCGCACCATCACAGCTTCATCATCCTGCTTAGGTTTGATGAAAACACACCCATCCTTTGTAAATACTGCATGCAGTTTCCCTGATCGCCTCAAACTGATTGCTTTGCCTTTAATTCAACGAGCCTCGTCCGTCATATTCTCGTTGATGTAGATGCGCTTATCAACATTTCATCCGATATGAATCAGCGAAAGGTTGCGTACCGAAAGATACCGACTATAGAAGTTGGCTCTGGCTAACTTGAAGGCAAACTGCAGTACAATAGGTTGGCACCGTTGGCGATAGGTACCTTGGCCAAGCGTTGTGAATACAGCAGCGGCAGGTCCTGTTCAGTGTATCCAAGAGCAATGGAAACCTTCCGAATAAGTATGGACACATCTTCGTTGGAAACATATGGAACACAAGCCAAAATCAAGTCGTTAGATTTTTCAGCAGCACGAATCCGCTCACTGTTTTGATGAACATATGTAGTTACACATTTTGGTGATTGATGTCGATAATTCGTTGATATTGGAGGTACATTCAACTTTGAACTGATGAACATCATTTCGCAGTGTTGTTATCTCAGCTTGCAAGTCCGCTTTGCACGAGTCAATTCTCTTGTTTGTGTTATCAAACATACTTTGCATTCGAGAAAAAAGATCATTCAAACTTTCAATTTGATCTTCGTCTGTTCTATCGAGATCATCTCTGGAGCGTTTGACGTTATTCCCGAGCGGCACGGATAAATTGGCTTTGGGTTTTACCATTGTATAGCGCACTCGATCAAAACACAGAAATGAACTGCGGTGAGTGTCACAGCGGGTAACTCGACGATACACAATGGCAACCACCAGGCGCCTGCGAAAGTGGATTATGGAAATCGATAACTGTAGGTATTTATTAAAGTTTTCAGCTAGTTTGAGCCCAAAACTCCATTCGCCACTTTATTTGGGACACAAGATGAGGAGTTCTGTCACATTACAGAGTTATGCGGTATCGAAAGCAGGATATATTCCGCGGATCTACTACTCACTAATCTCGCTCATCCCTTCAGAAACTTGTTGTATAGGATGTTAGTTGTATAGGATATTTTATCCGGATTCGCTTTGGTGAGTGATGCGATCTATGGGAGGGGATTCTATTAAATGCAAATAAAATCACGCATTATTTGGTTCACTATCTGAACAGTACAGAGCAAAACAAAATATCTAGGATCGCGCGACCGTTTTTCTCGCTAATCGAAATACGATCAATCACGTAATCAGCGCAGAACTAAATTCTCGAATCTCGCGAAAGTTATGCGTCCGATTTACTATTCGACCCAACACCTGGATCCTAATTGTTTTACTTTCCGACCGCACAGAATAAAATTATACACCCGGATCTGCGTCCGATACGTATCACGTATCAATCACGAACTCCGAACCATTAGGCATAGTTGGAAAAAATCTTCGCACTTGAAGTCCAACATGCAACACATTTTGAAATTCAGCTTTTGGGATGATTTATTGATCAACTACTAAATGATCGAACCCAAAAATTCGATAATGATCGATAACATTCATGCATCCACGTTGTCGATCGCATTTGAGCTGGAAGACTTGAGTACGCATGTACCGAAAATCAGCGTCGCGAGATCAAAACTTGACGACTCAATCTATCCAACCGTTCCCATACTCACCACTCGCCTTCCTGCATGTACTCTACAATCGTCTCCTAATTCTAATACTTTTCAATTGTAAAGACATATATTAATCGCTGTGTTACAGAAAATGATATCATTCGTCTGGTGTTCGTTTCTCACACGAACCGATTGCTCAAAATCTAAAATATAATCTAATTCGCAATAAATTTGAAGGAATGTGAATACTGGGACATAAAATCGTAAATCGTTTTGAACAATCGTAAAGGAATAGCTTTGAATGCTAAAACTTTTTAACCAATTGTAAAATAAGGAATTTGTTTGAATTAAATGAATAAACAAATACGTTGTGAGACGGCAACGTAAGCTGATTAGTTATATTTATCCATTTGAAGTTGAAACGTCGATTAGCAAATGATCACTACCATGGGGATCTCGAACAACGTTCCCAGTACAGCCCAATGATTATAAGCTCGAACAAATTGTGAAATCTAAACTGTTATCACAAGTGTGTTCTTTGTGCGTTTACTTTCAGTTCTGTTTCATCCACAGATCGGTGAGCCGCAACATCCAAGAGGTGCTTTCAATATTTATAAATGATTAAAAACGCTGTGAAAAATCACGTGTTCAGCGGGGCTATTATTACAACAATTCTACACTGCAAGATTGTATCCCACCTTCTTGCAGCCCCTCCATGATAAACCCTTCTCAGCAGAAGTACCCGAGAATTTGCCGCTCTGCTGATTGGGTTTTTATTATTTTATTACAAAAGTATAACAATAACTTTCTGCTAATTATTTTCCTAATTCAAAAGCTCCAGTGTGCTACAATAAACTTTCCTTTTGTTTGGCCGGTACCAAGCTGTGGAGGGAACATTATGTGAAAGTGAGAGAGCGAGTTACTTCTCGGGCCACCATTATACCCGGTGAAGGTACTCGAGCGAATGTACTTGGTGGGGTATAGACCTCAACCTTCTTAATTTGATTTTATCCATCAGCAGCCGTGTTAACGTGGGGGCAGGGCCAGGCTCTGGTTGGATTCATCTCCTATTCGATTCGACTCTCATCGTTGCGGGAAGGTGTTCTCCGGAAAAAATGTAGCGCCATGGACGTGCAAATTGCTCGGAATCCTTTTATGTGTTGAATAACGTTCCTGTCGGACAGGATTTTTTGTTGCCAGTGTATCCTTCTCGAACCACTGAAAGGCTGTTTCGAGTTTCGGATCGCGAAATATTTTATGAAATCTTCTTCTTCTTATTGATATTACATCCTCCACTGGGACATTGCCGCCTCGCTGTTAAGTGTTTTTTTAAGGACTTCCACAGTTATTAACTGCGAGGTCTCTAAGCCAAGTTACAATTTTTGCATTTGCATTTTGCAATTTATGCCAAGAAAATCGAGAAAATTTTCAACCCGAAAATTTCCTAGACCGGACCGGTAATCGAACCCAGCCACCTTCAGCATGGTATTGCTTAATAACCCCCTATCTTTCCGAACGGCTAACGAATTAAATTAATTTTAAATAAAATTAAAAACCAATTAAATAGAAGATATCAATAAGTGTATGGGTTCTACTATTATATCTCTGCAAGAAAATAAGTTTATAAGTGACAAGTGTCAGCAAAGTCAATTGCCATAATAAAATGTGGTGGTGGAATACTGGTAAGCTTGATACGTTGGGAATTCATGAAGCTTGGGAAGAAATTAATTTTATTAGATAAGAAGATGGCAGATTTTTGTGACGTAGCTGCGAAAGAACGATAAACTTCTAATTTTTAAAAGCGTTCCTCGTTCAATTGCAGTTGTTTTTATAACAAACTCTTATAGAATCACCGATCCTGCAGAATTACCTGCAAATTACTATTCACAAGGCCCACTCACATAGAACATTTTTAACCACAAGTTCATTTCTATATTCAAATCGCGATCTTAAAACAATAGGTTTGATAATTTTTTTTTCATTTCATATTGTTGGCAAAAACTAGAGCCTCAAAAAGTCTTTCAGTGTACAGCATCATACTCGGTCCAGAATCAGCAAAGTCATTTCCATTCAATGGCATAACTAGGAAAACGAATTTGGTTGGGGTAAGTCGAACTCCAACCCGGTCGAGGCAAGACTAGCTAGTGGCTGCTACTCTGTTGAGCCAGAGTAAGTCTCAAACATCAGCTTCACACGTGGGCACATGCACATACATTTATGCCCAGTTCATTGTAAGTGTGGCAGCAAACCGGCAACAGCATCATGGGCGGGAATCAAGACACGGTAGAGTAGGGTGCCTGCTGGTTGGGTTTTTGGGTTTCCTCTGCCTTGGAAATAGCCGCCGGGCTCTGTGATGTATTCGGCCTTCGGTTTAATCTTGGCTTCACACACCACTGTAATCTGTTTCAATTTATTTCATACCGTAAGAACAATCACTAAATCTAGATAAAATATTCATGGGATGAAAGTTGGGTAAAGCATTCCCATTTCCAGCTAGTTTTTCCCAAAGATTAATTATTTAAGCTAATTTCATCACTCTCTGGCAGAAGTTTATGACTTTTGATTGTAGACTGGAACAATGCTTTGGCCTAAATTATTTCGTTTGGCCTTTAGTCCGGTAGACTTTCGTAAGCTGATGAAAATTTGAATAGAAATGTGATTTTTCTTCATCATTGGTTTTATTAGTCTCTAATGCTTTCCGCTTCATCCTGATTCAACCGGATCATAGAGTTTTTTTATCTAGGTTTATTATTATGTATATCGCATAAGCTGACCGAAACAAAAGCTTACTGAAAGGAAATAAAACAAAACGATCATTTCCATAAACTTGGTATTGTCGGGTAGGACTTCTTTTGACAAATCTGGGTCAATTTTTCACGTTTCAAAACAATCATTATGAGATGTAACCGCGCAGTGACCATTTTATAACGATAAGATGTGGGACGGTAGCATCATACCTATTTAATATGATCCAACACCTGCTACGACGCAACAAAACTAAAATAATAAAAATGACAGTACCTAGTGCGATACTTCCGCCCTTAAAATCACGAATACTTTTAAATTTGGATTCCGTGAGGATTGCTCCTAAGTGGAGAGTTTTCTTAATCGTATGGTATTCGTGGTCGTGTGTTTTGTTAATCTTTCGATGATCATGGCAAGCATCTGGTTGCATACAGGAAAATCACGTTCTTGAAGCCAGTCAGCAGTGCAAAACCACCAACTGCAACCAGAACTCGTCCTGGTCTGCTCACGACCTACCAAATCGGCCCAATATTATCGTGGCTTGAACAATTGAATCTCTGCACCGATACAGCCAACAGTAAATAAGTTGTATCATCAGTCGATGAATCCCATTTTGTATCCTGTCCGCTGTCTAATGCTAGGTGTTAAGTATTTAGTATGGGCGACCCCCTGGTTGAAGGAAGACGATGATCCTGTCTTTCTAAGACCTGTTGCTTAGGCGAGTTCCCTTCCAGAATCGAGTATTTTCTCCCTAGATTGATCGGTTCCCGAGTTAACACACTGTAACTAGGGCAAAAGTTCCGATAGTAGTGGGTGTTCCTATAGTTGCGATAGTGTAGTTTTTAGAGAATTTACAGATTAATCGTAGCAACCCACATTGTTGATCAATTAGGTGAACTGTCATTATACGAATCAACCGAAAACAGCTTAGGAATATCCTCGAAAACGGTAAATTTTCCTCAAATACCTTATTTATTTGCACCAACAGTTGCGGTAGTGTTCCTATAGTTGCGAGTCCCGTAAGAAAACAATGGGATTCAGAACTATAGGTGTGGGGTATGCCTCTAAGTCAAATTAAAAAATACCGCAACTATTTTAACATTGTACCAATAATTGCAGGAAAGATTTCAGGCAACAGTAATAGCGGTTGGAACATATTTCGCGTAAAATAGTGTTATTGAGCTTTTGGATACACCCTCAAGGTAAGTTGAATGTAAGGGTATGCGATAACACACTTTTTCCTAACGAAACGAAACGAAACGAAATTTAAAAAGTCTATGTTGATTCGGATCGAAACGAAACGAAATATAGATTTACTTTCGAGACTTTGAAACGATACGAAATCAAGGTCCATTTATTTCGAAATTTTTCGAAACGAAACGAAATTTTAATTTTTTTCCGCGGAAATTTTTATTAAAATGGTTTTACGCAATTCTGATTTCAATTTTTCGAAGTCAAATAACTATTTTTAGAGTTAGAATAACAGAAGAGGTAGTCTGTGATAAATCGCCGCATATAACATTGGCGATAAGGCAAAACCCCAGCATTTGTGCCGCTTTCAAAGGAATTCATCGTGGAGCGTGTGCTCCTGAATCTGACCAATTTTATATCAGCAAGTACATAAAAATATATAAATTGTGGGATTTGTCATATACGGATTCAATTTTCGTTTAAAACCTTAGTTCACTTAAGGCAAATATATTATATTAACAATGTGGTTCACTTCGAGTTTTTCCATACAACGAAATGGCGAACAATTTGCCGGTGATAACAGCATCATCTAGCGAGCAAAGAGGAATCTAAACAAGTTTTTTTCTAGCTTGTGCTGGAAAACCCTCCTGCCATCTTCCGGTGAGTAGTCATACAGTTGTTCGATGACATTTTACAGTGTGGGGATGTCCATACATTTTTCAATAAATCGATTACCGGAATATCGACTTTGTTAAATGCAAACACTACTGTAAATATTTCGCTGAAGCAGTGCAAAGCAGACAAACTACACCTTTGCTTCAATCGTTCAAACTGTGAAAGCCGTTCCGCAAACATTAAAAAGATTGTTCCACTGTAAACATTTCTATCATTTTCTTCAGCAAGAAATTTGATTAATTCTTTCTGAATATTATCGATATTATTCCAATACATCATTCTTCTTCCTCTTCGGTGTCCTAAATTCCTACTGGAACTTAACACCTGCGTTGCAACTTATTATGAATTGAAAACTTTTTGCTGCCCACCATTGATTGAATGAATATGTATCTTGAGTGGAAAGCCATGAAGGTGACACTCATTCGATTGCGTTTTGTTATGTTGCGCTTATTTATTCATTTATTTATTTATTTATTTATTTATTTATCTACATAATCTTTATAATCGCATAAATAACCACATAACAGTTTTCAAAGCTTACGCAACTATGTACTATTTTCTAACACAATAAAATAAGTAATTTCATACCAAAGTACTATTGGGAATTGAAGTGAATGCTCATATTTCGTTTGAAAGAGACAAATGTCGTTTCGCTTCTATGATTACGAGGTAATTCGTTCCAAATTTTGACAGCACGGGCACGAAAAGAATCTCTCAAATTATTAGAAAGGGCTCTTGGAACAATAAGTAGTAATGCTCGAGAAGAGCGGGCAACCTTGAAAAAGTTTCGGAGGTAAATTGGGGGGTCATTTATAATTTTATATGTTTGGATGCATGTACTTAGCTTAAGATGATTCACAAAATCACAACCAAGTAAAGACTTCTTATAGGCAGATATATGGTCATATTTTTTTAGATTGTATGCGTATCATAATGGGTATGATTATTTTGTTACATTTAGACATGGAAAGTGAATTGAACAAGTCGCTTGGATTAAACGCGTCCAAATACCTTCGCTCAACTCACTTGAACGGACAGTAAGTTGAACCAGTCTTCAAAAGTTCCTTTGCATTGCGTTACTTTGATGCAGAAAACATGGAGGTGGAGAATGCAAACTCCTTATTTAATCAATCCATCCTTGCTTCGATTGAAAACATCATTTTAGTAAAAATACCGCATCAATGATTTGAATCATTTACCTTCTCTTTATGTTGAAAAAGCATGATCTAGTCCTCAGTGCGTATTTTAAACCGCTGTCAAACCTTTGAGTGTATAACTTCAACTGAGACGGTGGCAGGAGACATACCCAGTTTTAAAGTATTTCATTGAGAACATAATTGTTCACTATTCAAATATGGGTCGAGAAAAGCAAAGTGAATGTCGAAAATATTTTGCTTGGTCCAAGTCAGAAAAAAAATTCAAATGCATAATCGATGGTTGTCCTGGCTATGGCTTCACAAAAGACCATATCGGAAACTTTTCTCGGCAGATTTCAAACAAGCATCCCGATATCGCACAAGTATTTATCAGCTGTCCTGTTTCTTGATGTTGATGATAACCATATTTTTAATTGCATATTCATTGATAAGGTGCTTGGCATTTCAATCAAACGCAAGCCAGAAGCTCAAGATGACAACCCTGTTGCAAGAGTGGTGAAAAAGGTTATAGTCACTTTGGATCCAAATGAGTTTCGCTCTGGGATTGTTGAAATGCCGGCCAAGCAATCGATATCATTCAATTTCTTCAATTCAGAAGCTTGCAATAAGACTATTGGTCCCTTGGCTAAAGCACTCGGAATAACAATCAACTCAGATTCGGTATCCACTGAAGTAGTAAAGGTAGCTTCTGAAATAAGAAACATAATTTCTGAAAGAATCAAAAACCGGATGATATGCCTCAAATGTGACAGTGCATCACGTCATGAGAAAAAAAATTTCGGTGTTAATGCACAATACTTACATAATGGTATTGTGCAAGTTCAAACGCTGTCAATGCTTGAAATTAATGAAAGGCAGACTACCGCTAATTTGAAAGAACGAATCCTTCAAGTTTTGGAGCAATACCAAATCAGTGTGCTTAATATCTACGCTGTTACAGTAGATAACGGTTCAAATATGATCGGATGCGTCAAACGACTTGGTGCTGAGCAAGCACTTGCACTGAACGTTTTCGATGAAGAGGTAAATATGATATTTGATGATGTACCAGATGAGGACGACTTTGAAAATTCAGAAGCAGATATTGACGAAGATTGCGATGATAACATCGTTGATGATGAAATGCAGTTGAAAGACATCTTCTCAAGCACCAATTCGGAATGTATCGACTTTGTACGCTGTGGTGCTCACACTATTCAGCTTGCAGTTAACGGTGCGATCAAACAAGATATATTAGCGAAAATATCTTCAATTCGCTCGAAGCTGAAACTTATGAAAACTGCTCAATATCGTTCGTTGTTCATGGTAGCGAATGTTCCTCTACCGAAAATCAGTGTAGCTACACGTTGGAGCTCCAAATACAATATGTTCCAGAATGTAGTGAAGCATGAAACATTCTATAGAACTATCGGAAGTAGCGATGAGAAGATCAACATTACCGAGGAAGAATGGATCTTAATTGAACAGTTTCTTGAAGCATTCGAACCAGCAAACATTCTAACGAAAGAGTTACAAAAGCAGAGCCTTATCGTTGGAGACATGTTTCGGCTTATCAAAATCTGTCTGCACAAATTGCAGATTATTGAGAGTAAAGGAAACCCCTTGGTGCCTGAACTGAAACATAATTTGGAGCAGCGAGTGCATCAAATTTTTACCAGCAAAGCTGCCAAAGCTGCTCTTTTCTTTGATCCTAGATGGAATTTTATGGACTCTCCTTTCCTTACCAAAGACGATAAAGCAATTGCAATAGTAAGATTTTTTTTCGTTTTCCATATTTAAGAAATTTTAATCAATTTTTATTCAACAACTTATTTAACATCAACAGGACCACATTTTAAAAATGGCAAAGATTTTGAAAACAGTCCAGGGAAACAGTAAAAATCAGGAAACTCATGAAGAACACAATCAAGATTCGCAAGGTACAACCGTAGGAGATGAAGATTTTGAGAAAAGTCTGGAAAGTGAATGCATTAATCACATGGCATCCACAAATTCGCCAAACGTCGATCTTAAAATCAAGCTTTTGAGTCTCGCCAACTCCAAGCAACGCATGGACTCGAAAACGGATGTATTAAAACTGTGGGAATCGAGGCGATATGACGACCCTGATCTTTATCTGCTGGCAATGGTAGCATTAGCTGTTCCTTGTACACAAGTTTCGGTTGAGAGATGCTTCTCAGGCCTTAAGCTATTACTAGAAGACCATAGATTAAGATTAGCCTCATCGAAGTTAGATGATCTTATGATTATTAGATTTAACATGAATTTACTTTCCGAAGCAATTATTAGACTAAGTAGGTATTAAGAATTGCTCATCACAGGTATTTGTTAATAATGAATCACTGATTATAATAAAAAAAATGTAACAATAACAATCAAGGAAAGAATTCTTATTTGCAATATTTTGTAGTTTTTTTTTCTCATTCGTTTACTACAAAGATCTATGAATTCGGTAATATGAATATTTGGTCGGGGTTCTACATAATCGTGCCAAGCTGCGTTTTGACTGTGATAATTTGATCGCAGAAGGATAACGAAGCTCAATTTATATCACTTCATGTCCTTATTTATTGTAGGACATGCTCAGTTATAGGGCTGAGGGTTATCCTATACGATTCACGATCAATTAACCCTTTTGTTACCGACAAAAAAAAAACACCCTTACGTTACCGACAGGGTACCCGGGTACCCACGGACTTAAAATGATCATAACATTGTCAGTTTTTCACCGATTTTGACGATTTTGGTTGTTGCGGATGCAGGAACTTACCCGCTATTCCATACATGTTACAGAGAACCGATTCGGATTACATGGTAACCGGAATTCCGGATTAACTGGGCTAAGCCCCAAAGTATGTGTAAATTGAAGATATATATTCAACCAAATGAAGATTTCTTGCGTCATGACTAATAAACTTCGTTGGAAATTTAAAGAATATAACTTAACTACGTTACAGGACCATTTTATGAATTAATCCCGGAACGGTTATTCCGGAAACAGGTCCCCGTCGGGCCTAAAGTGGCCACAAACTTATTCTGAAGAAACCCTGGCAATATGGGTATCAAAATTCATGAAATTGTTTCGGATGCATGATCTGATAAGTAATTGAACCATTGGATGGTTTGACAACGGACCGGTCATCCTGGAACAGGTTCCCGTGAGGCCTAAAGTGGCCACAAACTCGTTTTGAAGAAACCCTGACAATATGGGTATCAAAATTCATGAAATTGTATCGGAAGCATGATCCGATAAGTAATTCGACCATGGGATGGTTTGACAACGGACTGGTCATCCTGGTACAGGTTCCCGTGGGGCCTAAAGTGGCCACAAACTTGTTCTGAAGAAATCCTGGCAATATGGGTATCAAAATTCATGAAATTGTTTCGGAAGCATGATCTGATAAGTAATTGGAGCATTGGATGGTTTGACAACGGACCGGTCATCCTGGAACAGGTTCCCGTGGGGCCTAAAGTGGCCACAAACTCATTTTGAAGAAGCCCTGGCAATGTGGGTATCAAAATTCATGAAATTGTATCGGAAGCATGATCCGATAAGTAATTGGACCATAGGATGGTTTGACAATAGATGGGTATCAAAATTCATGAAATTGTCTCGGAAGCATGAGCTTTTGGGTTATTAGGCCATAAGATGGTTTGACAATGGATCTTCTTTTTCCGTTAATTCTTGTCAAAAAGACTTAAAAATTCTTGACAGGTACTCAGAAATGATTTATAATGAACCACAGGAGCTATAAGTATTATTGGTGTTTGCTGAATAATTTGCAAAAATAAAAAGAACGACTGAAATTTTCAAAAAATTTTGTGGATGCAAAATGGGTCAAAAACGTGACAAAAGCGGAACGTGATGAAATCGGGTCGAAAATGTGATAAAGTCGGAGGTAGATAAAATCGGGTCAACACTGTGTAACTTTTCACTTCTCTCTTCTCATTTCTCTCATTTTACTTTTCACTTTTTACTTGCAACTTCTCACTGCTCACTTCTCACTATTCACTCCTCACTTCTCATTCGACCCAATAACCATTCGGCCTAACAGCCATTTAGCCTGATCACCCAACATCAGTCCCATCTTCTTGGAAAAACATGTTTCCGAAAATATTTCAAGAATTTTGATGCCAGGGTGTCTTCTAAATGAGTTTGTGGCCACTAAAAGCCTTTCGGGAACTTGTTCTAGCATGACTGTTCTGGTTGATATCCATCCTATGGTTTCAACTTTATGAATAACATGTTTCAGGAACAATTCCAAGAATTTTGATACCCATATTGCCAGGGTTTATTCTAAATGAGTTTTTGGCCACTACGGGCCCTCCGGGAACCTGTTCCAGAATGACCGGTCCGGTTCATATCCATCCTATGGTCTCAACTACATGGAAAATATGTTTCCGAAACAATTCCAAGAATTTTGATACCCATTATGCCAGGGTTTATTCTAAATGAGTTGATGGCCCCTACGGACACTCCGGGAATCTGTTCCAAAATGAACGTTCCGGTTCATATCCATCCTATGGTCTCAACTACTTACATGGAAAATATTTTTCCGGAACAATTCCAAGAATTTTGGTACCCAGGGTTTATTCTAAATGAGTTTTTGGCCACTACGGGCTCTCCAAGAACCTGTTCCAGAACAACCGTTCCGATTCATATCCATCCTATGGTCTCAACTACATGGAAAACATGTTTCCGGAACAATTCCAAGAATTTTGATACCCATATTGCTAGGGTTTATTCAAAATGAATTTTTGGCCACTACGGGCCCTCCGGGAACCTGTTCCAGAATGACCGTTCCGGTTCATATCCATCATATGGTTTCAACTATATGAATAACATGTTCCCGAAATAATTTCAAGAATTTTGATACCCATATTGCCAGGAATGAATTTGCGGCCACTCTAGGGCCCACGGGAACCTATTCCGGGATGTCCGTTCCGAGTCCATATGATCACGTGGTCCTAATACGTTGGGAAGTCATAATCCTCGAATTTTCTGCGAAACTGATAGTTCAGGGTACAAGAAATCATCATTTGGATTCTATAAGATCAACTTCTCCATTTTTGAGACATGGTCTAGCAAATCCGGAACTCCGGTAACCAGGTAATCCGGATCGGATAGAGGATGAATTTCTTAATCCATAGCAAACGAAATCGTCCAAATCGATTGAAAACTGACGAAGTTATGGTCATACCAAAACGTGGGTACCCGGGTACCCTGTCGGTACGTTACGGGGTAAAAATATTCAGAAGCCCCTCCCCAAGCCCCCCCTTACTGGATTTTCATTTTCGTACCACTCAAACCTTAATTTTGCCGAGTTTGAAGATGTCACGGAGTTTCAATTTCCTGCGATGTTTAGAACCCTAAAAAAATTTAACTTGAAAACGAAAAAGGTACCCGGGTACCCTGTCGTTAACAAAAGGGTTAAATTTACTACACGCAAACCTGAGCAAAAAATGCTCTTGGTTGACGCTTGATGCAGAATCCCGGCCATTCAATATTCTAACAACAACAATTATTTATTTCTTGCGAGCACACTGCTTTCTCAGACGGGAGCCCTTGCAATAATTTCAAGATTCTTGTACCATGGTACGAATACCACCAGTGTATCATTAGTATTACCCTGTGAATTCCGTATCTGATGTTGGGGCCTTTTTATGTCCCCAAAGACCGAAAGCACTTGTCTTTGAGGGCGTCATAAAACATCCATCCTTTGTAGGCAATGACGTCTGTCATTTAGTGGAATATACGCACTGTCCATGGTCGAGTCCAAGGTATTGAACCTGAACCAGAAATTTTTAACAAATAATGTGATTACCTTTTTCACTAGCGCCGATGACACATAAATCATCACCGTTGAGCTTCGGTGGCAGATCAAACACGCGTACGTACCGTACATTTGCACCAGCGACACATACACTCACTTCTACAGACCATATTTCCATTTGTACACGTGAACTGCCGTGAATATGCATTTTTTATTAGCGCCTTACTTTTCCAACTGTTGCTCTCGACAATAGCATCGGAAGATCTAAATATGTTGTCGTTAATAAATCAATAGTTTCAATGGAATTGGCAAATTGCTGGAGAGTATACGAGAAGATTCATATTAAAATCTTAAAAATAGATCGAAAGGTTAAAACGCTATTAGCGTCCAAAATCTTGCCTAAACTTGTGAGGTTCCGACTTGCAAATTTTCGTTTTACACCCCCCTGATCGAAAAGGAGCATGTTTGAAATGATTTAAATCAATGATGCAGTATTTTCAATCAAGTGTGCAAAGGAGTAATTAAATGTTGATATTCCTGTGCATCACACAGTGAATCATTTTTTCAAAGCATACTTTTGTGAATCCTTCGCAAAAAAGGATGCTCTTTGAAGACTGAGTTGAACATGTTCAACTCTTGGCAAGTAAATTGCATTAAACTAAGCTGTTCAATTCGCTTGCCCTTTCAAAACGTAGCATTACGGTGAGATATTTCGGCTAAACTTAATTACGCCTATTTTATTGTGCTTTCTCGATTTCGTATCCAATATCAGATATTTTTTGGGATTTAATAGATTATTTTTCGATATTTTCGCAAGAAAAACTACTTGTCATAAGACGAGTTTATACAATCCCATTGAATTCCACCACTTAATTGTATCTTGACAGATACGTATTTCGACCTCAACAGTAAGGCCGTCTTAAGTATCTTGTACTTGACTCGACTAAGTCGAGTCAAGTACAAGACACTGAAGACGGCCTTACTGTTGAGGTCGAAATACGTATCTGTCAAGATACAATTAAGTGGTGGAATTCAATGGGATTGTATAAGCTCGTCTTATGACAAGTGAAGACATTCCACTAGAAAGCTCAAAATAATTTTCTTATCTAGAAAAACTAGTTGAACGTACCCGACCTTGCTCGGGATTATACTACAGTCGCTCTCCACATCTCGATATTGAAGGGACCATCGAGATAGGGAGAGATCGAGGAATGGAAGGAAAATTTAAATGGGTACTAGGTAGATCCAAAACAGCTTGTTGCTATGAAAAACGACAACAAAACAAATATCATTGCTTATTGTTGATCTGTATTGTTATCGTCCAAATATGGTCTAGTAGCCTAAAAATTTGAACATATCGACATAAGGAGAGTGAATCCAGAACAAAATACGATTACAACCAGTACTGGAATAAGTCGTGATCGTCATAAGACAGAGAGAAAAGCGCCTTTTTCTATTTCAGGCGACCAAATGAAAGAATCATGGGTTCTTTGATTAATTTCGCATGAAAGGCAGTCATGAAAGGATGTTGTGCATTTTTTTTTTAATTTAAATTTCTAAGTTATTTTAATAGATATATGCAAAGAATAGTCACTAGTCGATAAATTAATCATATTCCTTTAATTCACCGGGTTGAAAGTGGTAATAAACACAAAAATAAAGCAGATATTGCACACTTTCAAGCGCTGTCACGGGACAAATGTTTTTTGAGATTTTTGCAGCATGCCATTCATCCTTCGCGTTTCTATAGATATTGAAAGGGGCAGATATGTAAACATCGCGTGACATCTCTAATTGAAAATGAGAAATTCCTGTACTGATTACAACACATCGGGATAGAAAGATTTCAAGATAGAGAAGTTATCGAGATGTAGAAAGCCAAAATGTATGTAGATTGAAGGGACCGAGGAAACCATCGATACAGGGAGAGATATCGAGATATAGAACATCGAGATTTAGAGAGTCAACTATATTTTGCATTCTTACTGTCAATTGTTGAGTTCATTCAGCACCGCACTCTAGATCATTTTTAGCGCGATCGTATTGGGTTTCCTTACAACTCGCATCAAAATTGTATTTTCACAATTTCTCAACTTTCTCCTCAAAATTTAGTGATATTTTATAACACAGCATAAACTGATACGGTTGATCAAGGCGACGATGGATCGGGTGATGTGCGTAGTTCGAGTTTCAGGGGCATTCTCGAGTCCCTTCGAAACCCGTAGAGGGTTACGGCAAGGTGATGGTCTTTCGTGTCTGCTATTCAACATCGCTTTGGAGGGAGTAATACGAAGAGCAGTCCAGTCCAGTTATTTGGTTTCGCCGACGACATTGATATCATGGCACGTAACTTTGAGAGGATGGAGGAAGCCTACATCAGACTGAAAAGCGAAGCTAAACGGATTGGACTAGTCATCAACACGTCGAAGACGAAGTACATGATATGAAGAGGCTCAAGAGAGGTCAATGTGAGCCACCCACCACGAGTTTCTATCGGTGGTGACGAAATCGAGGTGGTTGAAGAATTCGTGTACTTGGGCTCACTGGTGACCGCCGATAACGATACCAGCAGAGAAATTCGAAGACGCATAGTGGCTGGAAATCGTACGTACTTTGGACTCCGCAAGACGCTTCGATCGAATAGAGTTCGCCGCCGTACCAAATTGACTATCTACAAAACGCTTGTAAGACCGGTAGTTCTCTACGGACACGAGACCTGGACGATGCTCGTGGAGGACCAACGCGCACTGGGAGTTTTCGAAAGGAAAGTGTTGCGTACCATCTATGGTGGGTTGCAGATGGCGGACGGTACGTGGAGGAGGCGAATGAACCACGAGTTGCATCAGCTGTTGGAAGAACCATCCATCGTTCACACCGCGAAAATCGGAAGACTGCGATGGGCCGGGCACGTAGCCAGAATGTCGGACAGTAATCCGGTGAAAATGGTTCTCGACAACGATCCGACGGGAACAAGAAGGCGAGGTGCACAGCGGGCAAGGTGGAGCGATCAGGTGGAGGACGACTTGCGGACCCTCCGCAGACTGCGTAGTTGGCGAAGTGCAGCCATGAACCGAGCTGAATGGAGAAGTCTTTTATGTGCAGCACAGGTCACTCCGGGCTTAGTCTGATGATAAATAAATTATAACACAGCAGTCCTCAAGACGAATCGATTAATGAGAAACCCGTACAAATCGGTCAACCCGTTCGTGAATTATATTGCCTCAAAGGAAATGCAAACTCATTTTTATATAGAGAGTTTGTACCAAAAACGTAATTATGTTTGAATTGTATTTATATCAGACTCTCATATCGGGCAGTTTGTTCACAAAAGTACGTTTCTCTCTGTCAAATCATATTCACAAGATAACAATTTGAGAATTCTCAAAAATGGGATTATGCATGCGAGTTAATTTGAAAAGAAATCATCATTGATTTTATAAAATCAAGATAATTCAACGCGGTGTTTGACAATAAAAATGAGCATCGCTAATACTTTCACTACGTGAAAATATAGCTCTTATGGGCCAAACACATGGGAAAACTGTCAAACCCACGCAAACGTGTCCATTGTGTTTGACCCTTTAAGCTTTCATTTCGTGACTATTTGAAAAAAAATCTACCGAGGGGTCCCAAACAACTTTTTTTCTCCCTTAAACGGAACCTTTTAGTTGTAAAACAGTCAATTATTTACCACGTCACTACTAAATGTGTTTCCTCGATTTTTTTCTTCCAATCATCATATAAAAAATTAAGGAGGAATCGATTATTACCAAGTTATAGTCTAAATAACTTGTTTATTGAAGCTCAAGCGTCAAAGAGCATAACGAAGCCAAACTCGATAAATGTATGTAATTTTCTGAAAATAGCTGAGAAACGCTTGGATGGAGATTATGCACTGGTTCGATATCTTTTTTACATATATACCCAATTCTTTCTCAACACCTGCCAAAATTGAAACTTGTTATACGAATGAATAAGTTTAACTGGTGTCATAAAATTATTCAAAACGATTGATCATGCTAAACAATAATCTACCATAGTAATATAAAAGCCTTCCTTAGCCATGCGGTGATATCCCAAGCAACATTACAAGTTTTATTCCGTTCTAGGGATGGTTTTCAAATATCAATTTAAAATAATTGTAATAGCAATATCCGGCAGCAAAGCAGCCATTAACGACGCAGCGGAGAACAACGTCGGGTATTTGGGTCGAAGTCGACGGAACGATTGGTTCGACGAAGAGTACAGACAGATTCTGGAGGAGAAGGAACAGCTGTGCCGTTCTCAAGAACACGCAAGTTCTATCAGAAGCTCAACGCATCCCACAAAGGCTTCGTGCCGCGAGCCGAAATGTGCCGGGATAAGGATGGGAGCATCTTGACGGACGAACGTGTGGTGATCGAAAGGTGGAAGCAGCACTACGAGGAACATATGAATGGCGCTGAGAGTACAGGCAGTGAAATTCAAGGCAGCGGAGGAGATGACTACGTCAGTTCAGCGGACGATGGAAGCCAACCAGCCAGCCTTGAGGGAAGTTAAGGATGCCATTCAACAGCTAAAGACCAATAAAGCAGCTGGTAAGGATGGTATCGGAGCTGAACTCATCAAGATGGGCCCGGAAAAGCTGGCCACTTGCCTGCACAAACTGATAGTCAGAATCTGGGAAACCGAACAGCTACCGGAGTAGTGGAAGGAAGGGGTTATATGCCCCATCTACAAAAAAGGCGTCAAACTGGAGTGTGAGAACTTTCGAGCGATCACCATCCTTAATGCCGCCTACAAAGTGATATCCCAGATCATCTTCCGTCGTCTGTCACCATTAGTGAATGAGTTCGTGGGAAGTTATCAAGCCGGCTTCGTTGACGGCCGCTCGACAACGGACCAGATCTTTACTGTACGGCAAATCCTTCAAAAATGCCGTGTATACCAGGTCCCAACGCATCATCTGTTCGTTGATTTCAAGGCGGCATACGACAGTATAGACCGCGTAGAGCTATGGAAAATTATGGACCAGAACAGCTTCCCTAGGAAGCTTACCAGACTGATCAAAGCAACGGTGAATGGTGTGCAAAACTGTGTGAAGATTTCGGGCGAACACTCCAGTTCGTTCGAATCGCGCCGGGGACTAAGACAAGGTGATGGACTTTCATGCCTGTTGTTCAACATTGCGCTAGAAGGTGTCATGCGGAGATCCGGGTGTAACAGCCGGGGTACGATTTTTAACAGATCCAGTCAATTTATTTGCTTCGCGGATGGTATGGACATTGTCGGCCGAACATTTGCAAAGGTGGCAGAACTGTACACTCGCCTGAAACGTGAAGCAACAAAAGTTGGACTGGTGGTGAATGCGTCAAAGACAAAGTACATGCAATCAGATGAGCACTGTGGATCAAAATCAACTTTTTGAACCACCCTAATGCTCATCTCACAAGTAGGTAAAATATTTTGATCATATCATCCTTGAAAATGTGATAAAAATCGTTACGTTTTCAAAAATCCTTAAGTCTTGAATGTCGGAATTCCATCGTTTTTCGAGCTCAAACAATCATTTTGTAAACTCTTATGCATTTATATATCTATAAATCATAAATCTATAAATCTCTACGAATTTTGTTAATTTACATTTAAATTCAAAAAGTGTAACAAAACATAAGTAAATTGACCAGGGTCACTTCCTTGCTGTTAAAAAATACCAGTGAGTTTAACCGTTGCCTAGCGGTAATGTTTGCTAGCCAAATGTTGAATTCAATAAATTCGGCTCCGTAAGTGTGTGTATAACGATCGTCATATGTTGGGTAGTTTAATTATAACGTACTGTATCGTGTATCGTGGCGCCACATGTGGGGTCGCCAGAATTTCGTGAGAGTGAATCATATTGTTAGGATCTGTCTTATTTGGAGAATTAAACTGAAATTAAGAAATTAATAAGAAAATTATTTTGAGCTTTTTAGTGGAATGTTTTCACCTGTCATAAGACGAGTTTATACAATCCCATTGAATTCCACCACTTAATTGTATCTTGACAGATAAGTATTTCGACCTCAACAGTAAGGCCGTCTTCAGTGTCTCGTACTTGACTCGACTTGAAGAAAACGATCGCACATTTATCTAGGTACTTATCTTACTACGGTGCTTATTTCTAATCGCTTGATGCGCTTAATGCTTAGGTATAAACTTGAAGAGCCAGGAGCTACAATTTCCTTTATCTTTATTCAACAATCGCGTTTGTACCTGTCGGTAGATTTCCAAGCTCTCAGCAACATCAAGTTTCCACGGAGAAGGAACATTTCTTAAAATTTTAATGTTTGATGTCGTAATTGAATGATTTTCCTGATATACATGTTCAGCTACCTTAGACCTAAACTCATAATTTAATCCCTTATCAGTTTCCCTCTTAGCCTTACTTACTTCTGCAATATGTTCTTTGAACCTTACATCTAACGATCTTTTTGTTTGACCTACATATACTTTATCACACTGTGAACAATTAATTTGATAAACCCCGGCCTTATTTAACATTTCTACTCTATCCTTTGTGGAGCCCAACAGTGTCTTCAGTTGATTGCTTCTGCTGGAGAATACTAAATCGATGCCGAATTTCCTCAGTCGATGGCGTAGCTGGTGGGTGATGTGTCGATCATAGGGGACCGATACCCTCTTCAGCGGTTCATCGATCGGTGTTAGTGTTGTCAGTTCGTTTTTCCGTTGGTTCCTCTGCTTCTTGTTGATGATTGCTTGTATTGTTCTTTCCTTGTATCCATTGATCCTCGCTGTTTCCAAGATGTGTTGTAGCTCCTTCGTTTTTCCTTCTTCGCTCAGGGGAATCGTCTGCATCCTGTGGATCATGTGATGAAAAGCTGCCATTTTACTGCCAAACTTAAAAGTGACATTTCTATAATTACCGAATAACCCGGCTCGCAGAACAAGATTACTTTTGACAGATATCGAATCATTTTTCATCGATGTTTAATTGGAATTGCTGGGTAGCACCGGCCATTCTTATGACCGGGTGTTTTATTTAATTTTCGAACTGTCACTTCTAAGTTTAATTCTCCAAATGAGACAGAGCCTTAATATATTATGCATCTCGAGATAAAATAGAATACTGCGGCTTCCTACTGGTTGCTTCTTAGGTAATCGCAACGGTCACTAAACACAACAGTGTCAATGAAAATCTCACCCACTGTATGCACTTGCCATGATAAACACTCTCCATGTACTCAGTGACTCCGGTTGCCTCTCACTAATACAATCGAACACTGTTGTCATTTCGCGAAAAGTACGTGGTTTTGTTTTGAGCGGGAAAATCCTGCCTATCTTTTAACACGGCGGCTATCTTGACGTTTACCTTCACAGTCGAGCCTGTAAGTGTAAGACCACCGCAGCATTCTAGAAAAAAGATTAGCGCGACAATAGTACATTTGATAAAAGTGTTGCAGTCAAATGAGTAAACAGCAACATGGTGTGCGAAACAGAGCGCGAGTAGGTGCACCGGCATGGTCCCGTCGGATACAGTTTAACGAGCTATATCAAATTTATTATACATTTCCACAAAAATATGCCTACCACACTTCTTCTACAACAATTGATTTTCCATTTGCATTCGATTAAACATAATCGATTAAGTTTGCAAAAAAACATCAAGCATCCCTATTTTTTTTTCATGATGACATTTTGAAGTGTGTGTAAAACGATCGTCATATTTTGGGTAGTTCGATTTACGTGTGTATCGATCCTTTCGGACGCGAGTTGGCGCCACATGTGGTGTCGCCAAAATTTCGTGAGAGTGAATCATATTGTTAATATAGTATATTTGCTTAAGGTTATGTACATAATTATGCTGAAGCATACTTCATATTTAGAGGTGTGTGCCGCCGCGCCACGCCACCACGGCCAACAGTTTTTGGCACGCTGCCTCCGTCGACATTTTTGCATCAGCGCGCCACCGTTTAAAATTTGTCACGCCGGTGGTCTATAATTTTCCACGCCGATTCAAAATTGAAGAAATCCGTAGAGTTTTCCGTGGAAAATCCAAGACAACAAGATTCAATGAAATACCAATGATATCCTTAAAAATTCCATACCATTTTTCGTTGAAATTTCATCCCACCATGAAAAGTAAGACAAACTTCGAGTGTAAATTTCAGAGGATTTCCTGTTGAAATCCAAAAAAAATCGTTGAAATAGATTTTTTGAACGGAGAAGAGTCGTTTGGTAGAAAGCCATTTTGTCGAATGCAAGAATGCCCAACAAACATTGGAGGAGAATAAAGGCTCCCCAAAACCTAAGCGATTTCATCGCTGCGACGATGACAACTAGTCACCGCAATTCTATCGTTGGGTCGCTGCAGCCAATATTCTGCTTACCCTTCCATACCAACGGCGATAGAATCGCTGTCGCCAAGCGATAGAATCGCGTCACGACTGTCGCGTCGCGTGTGTTTGGGGGAACCTTAAAGCGCTTATGTGACTGTTATTGTTCAAAGATGGTCTAGAAGCCTAGAAATTCGCACGAGAAATTCGACATAGAGAGAGAGTGAAACTTGAACAAAAAATGACCAGAACACATCGCGATAGGGGGCGCTCCGTAGCCTAGCGGTAAGACGCGCGGCTACAAAGTAAGACCATGCTGGATTCGATTCCCGGTGGAAATTGTCTTGATTCCCTGGGCATAAAAGTATCATCGTGTTAGCCTAATGATAAACAAATGCAAAAATATTACCTTGACTTAGAAACCTCGCAGTTAATAACTGTGGAAATGATGAATGAACACTAAGCTGCGAGGCGTCAATGTCCAGTGGGGGATGTGATGCCAAATAAGAAGAAGAAGACATCTAGATATGTAGGTTATCGAGATGTAGAAGGTCCGAATGTATGTAGATTGGAGGGACCGAGAAAACTATCGACATAGGGAGAGATATCTATATATAGAACATCGAGATGTAGAGAGTCGACTGTATAGCTAAAATTCAAGCTCTATCTGGCAAAAGGGCGAATGTCGCAAGAGAGAATTCTTTTCGTCAACTACCCCTCTTTTAAATAAAAGTAACAAGCAGAAGATTTATTTGCGGTTTATAACTTCAGAATGCAAGTTCTCATTGTTTTCTAGTTTTCTGAGGTAATAAACTTCAAAGAAATCCCCTGCTTGTCACTTTTATTCAAAAGAGGGGAAGTCGGTGAAGAGAATCCCCTCTTGTGACATTCGCCCTTATTCCTGCTAGAGCTTGAGTGGTTTGTTGGTAAGTCCGAAAGTTGGTTGGCCTAATATACTACATTTGGTTGAACATCTAGTCTAAAATTACTTTGCCGAAAATGTCATTTGGACGAACAGTACCTTAGGCTGAAAAAAAAACAGATGACCGAAATAAGCATTCGACCGAATGTGTCGCTCGACTGAATTTTGGCATTTGGCAGAAAATGCTGTTTGGCTGAAATGTTTGTTTTGCAGAAAGGACATTTTCGGGCCAAAGGATTTTTTCTGCTAATCGACCATTTCCACCAAATGACGTTTTCGGCCAAATGATCTAGTCGATCAAATATCTTTTCCGGACAAACTACCATTTCGGCAAAATGACATTTTGAACTAAAAAACTGTATTTTTTTGACCATATAACCGTACAGTAAGCAACATTTTTGACCAAATGACCTTTTCTGTCAAACATCCATTTCGGCATAACGACATTTTCGGCCTTATAACCTATTCAGCCAAACGACCATATCAGCCAAATGACGTACTGGGAAAGAGTGCTTTGACCAAATGAAATTTCTGGCCAAACTGGTTTTCGTTGTATCACCGTTTTGCCCATACGTTCATTTCGATCAAATACAATTCTGCTGGATGATTTTTGACTTAACGTATTATTCGGCTTAATGGCTTTCGCCAAATGGTTTCGGGTCAAACGACCCTTCTTTTTAATAATTTTGTTTTGAATTTTTCCGACGAATCTACAATACAACAAATTTCCTGTAGAAATCCGAAGAAATTTCTTCAAAAATCCGATTTTTTTCGTTGAAATACCAAACAGTTTCCCGTAAATTCAAAAAACAAAATCACGTTGGAGCTCTGAATAATTTTGGTTTAGATTCGATAAAATTCACCTCGGAAGTTCCGAAGAATTTTCCAAAGAAAATTTGAAAATAATCCCGTGCAAATTCCAATGATATTCTTATGAAAATTATGATCAATTCGCTGCTGAAATTGTGTTTATTGATGTCCACATTTTTAACAATCTCCAGCGGAAAATCTGAAGAATTTTCTGTGTATATTTTGAAGAATACTCAACAGAAACTTGCCGTGGATTTTCCGTCTATTGTCTTGTCAGCCTGGTTTTATAGTATCGTGCTCAAAATTAGGAAATTAAGGTGGTTATACAACAAAGCCACAAATCGGCCATCTTGGAAACCACGTGGTTTTTCTAGTGATTTTTCAAGAGCACGAATTGAAAGAACTACAACGCCCATGGGGATGAAATATCCGTAGATCGATTACGTACTCATGATAAACAATCGACTTTAATTTCAGCATTGTACGAAAATTATTACGCTAGATTTGAATTTTTGATAATAGGAATAGAAAACCGTGTGATGAATTTAAAATTAACCACATGGCTTGATTGTATAATCACCTTAGATTTATTTTTTTATTTAGTGGGATACTCAGTTATGTATCCACATCTGCCAAACGTATACACGGATAGAGAATTGATATTACTAGACCAACATTTGAAAAAAGCGTAACAGCCATTTCCTTCTTATTCTTCGTCTACATATATATAGCACACATTATTACCAATCTGTTTATTTATGAGGCTCGTATGTTAAATAATAAACTCTACGGAGCCGAAAACATAAGAAATAATAGAACTAATTATTCCGAAGAAGTTTCAGAAACATTTCTGCGTGAGATCTTATTTTGTGCGGATCGGCCCATTGATCCTTCAGTAACCAAACGATCCCGTCGCTGACTCGTAGACTGCGCTAGTTGCTTTTTATATTCTTCCTCTCTAATTTTTCTGTAGGAGTCCGTGTAGCCCATGATTCCTTTCTTCACGAACCAGATCCGATCTGTATTATTCTTGAATGTCATAGTTTCTGCTAGTTTTTCGCGTTCCACCATTGAATCGGGAATTTCAAATGGGTTCATCCGCTCAGTTGAATCGGTATCCAATCCAATCACTTCTTCCTCAGCCATTTCAATTACGTCGTTCTGCGCTGCATCCGATGATGTTTGACGGGTTGCTGCATCAAATCCGATAACGACACCGGAATATGATTTCCGTTGCCCACCTTGCGTTGCCTCTTTCTTTCCAATTTATCGTCCCTTTTAATCGTTCATTTTTGTTCTTTATGGACACGCATCCTTCCGGTGACCTTCTGCTCGGCACATGGAACATTTGTTACGCAAATCCTGGTAGAATACCTTTCCTTTCCATTTAGCATACATTTGCTCACTAGAAGAATCCTGTGCACCTTTCTAAAATGCATAAAGTTATGTACAGTACTGGAATAAGTCGTGATCGTCATAAGACAGAGAGCAAAGCGCCTTTTTCTATTTCAAGCGAACAAATGAAAGAATCGTGGGATCTTTGATCAATTTCGCATGAAAGGCAGTCATGAAAGGATGTTGTGCATTTTTTTTTTAATTTAAATTTCTAAGTTATTTTAATAGATATATGCAAAGAATAGTCACTAGTCGATAAATTAATCATATTCCTTTAATTCACCGGGTTGAAAGTGGTAATAAACACAAAAATAAAGCAGATATTGCACACTTTCATGCCCTGTCACGGGACAAATATTTTTTGAGATTTTTGTAGCATGCCATTCATCCTTCACGTTTCTATAGATATTGAAAGGGGCAGATATGTAAACATCGCGTGACATCTCTCATTGAAAATGAGAAATTTCAGTACTGGTTATGTATTTGAGAATGAATTTTACAGACCCATATCTAACGCAAGATCAATGTATTTCGTTTAAGAAGCTTCTACAACACGATCGATTCCGCACTAAATAATTTTGTGCTCTTCGGTGCAGACATTAGTTTTATCACTTCGCGTTCTCCCACACTAGCTGGTGTGATCAACATCAACACGATAGATTGCACACTGGTTAAACAAATGTCTGCTACTCGAGGTAGATTTTTTCATTCACTGCATTCCCACGATCGATTCCGCATTCATATTGTGCAAATAGTAAAAAAAATATCACATAATTTGAATTTGAATCTTGGAAACACTGAAGACGTTTTATAGAAGAAAACTACATACGTATTTGTCTACTAAGAATGGGGTTATGTTCATTCATTCATTTCATTTATTTAGTTAACATCTAAACAGATAACACTGAATCAACAATTTGACGCCACAATGCACGGTTCGAGGCCGCATCTCTCCATCCTCGGATACGCCCCACGCTCGCCAAGTCGTTCTGCACCTGGTCTGCCCATCTCGCTCGCTGCGCTCCACGCCGTCTCGTACCTGCCGGATCGGAAGCGAACACCATCTTTGCAGGGTTGCTGTCCGGCATTCTTGCAACATGTCCTGCCCATCGTACCCTTCCGGCTTTAGCTACCTTCTGGATACTGGGTTCGCCGTAGGGTTGGGCGAGCTCATGGTTCATTCTTCGCCGCCACACACCGTCTTCTTGCACACCGCCAAAGATGGTCCTAAGCACCCGTCTCTCGAATACTCCGAGTGCTTGCAAGTCCTCCTCGAGCATTGTCCATGTTTCATGTCCGTAGAGGACAACCGGTCTTATTAACGTCTTGTACATGACACATTTGGTGCGGTGGCGAATCTTTTTCGACCGCAGTTTCTTCTGGAGCCCGTAGTAGGCCCGACTTCCACAGATGATGCGCCTTCGTATTTCACGACTAACGTTGTTGTCAGTCGTTAGCAAGGATCCGAGGTAGACGAATTCCTCGACCACCTCGAAGGTATCCCCGTCTATCGTAACACTGCTTCCCAGGCGGGCCCTGTCGCGCTCGGTTCCGCCCACAAGCATGTACTTTGTCTTTGACGCATTCACCACCAGTCCAACTTTTGTTGCTTCACGTTTCAGGCGGGTGTACAGTTCTGCCACCTTTGTAAATGTTCGGCCGACAATGTCCATGTCATCCGCGAAGCAAATAAATTGACTGGATCTGTTGAAAATCGTACCCCGGCTGTTACACCCGGCTCTCCGCATGACACCTTCTAGCGCAATGTTGAACAACAGGCACGAAAGTCCATCACCTTGTCTTAGTCCCCGGCGCGATTCGAACGAACTGGAGTGTTCGCCCGAAATCTTCACACAGTTTTGCACACCATCCACCGTTGCTTTGATCAGTCTGGTAAGCTTCCCGGGAAGCTGTTCTCGTCCATAATTTTCCATAGCTCTACACGGTCTATACTGTCATATGCCGCCTTGAAATCAACGAACAGATGGTGCGTTGGGACCTGGTATTCACGGCATTTTTGAAGGATTTGCCGTACAGTAAAGATCTGGTCCGTTGTCGAGCGGCCGTCAACGAAGCCGGCTTGATAACTTCCCACAAACTCGTTCACTAATGGTGACAGACGACGGACGATGATCTGGGATATCACTTTGTAGGCGGCATTAAGGATGGTGATCGCTCGAAAGTTCTCACACTCCAGTTTGTCGCCTTTCTTGTAGATGGGGCATATAACCCCTTCCTTCCACTCCTCCGGTAGCTGTTCGGTTTCCCAGATTCTGACTATCAGTTTGTGCAGGCAAGTGGCCAGCTTTTCCGGGCCCATCTTGATGAGCTCAGCTCCGATACCATCCTTACCAGCGGCTTTGTTGGTCTTTAGCTGTTGAATGGCATCCTTAACTTCCCTCAAGGTGGGGGCTGGTTGGCTTCCATCGTCCACTGAACTGACGTAGTCATCTCCTCCGCTGCCTTGACTTTCACTGCCTGTACTCTCAGCGCCATTCAGATGTTCCTCGTAGTGCTGCTTCCACCTTTCGATCACCACACGTTCGTCCGTCAAGATGCTCCCATCCTTATCCTGGCACATTTCGGCTCGCGGCACGAAGCCTTTGCGGGATGCGTTGAGTTTCTGATAGAACTTGCGTGTTTCTTGAGAACGGCACAACTGTTCCATCTCCTCGCACTCCGCTTCTTCCAGGCGGCGTTTCTTCTCCTGAAAAAGGCGGGTCTGCTGTCTCCGCTTCCGTCTATAACGTTCCACGTTCTGCCGGGTACCTTGCTGCAGCGCGACCGCCCGCGCTGCGTCCTTTTCCTCCAGAATCTGTCTGCACTCTTCGTCGAACCAATCGTTCCGTCGACTTCGACCCATATACCCGACGTTGTTCTCCGCTGCGTCGTTAATGGCTGCTTTGACTGTATTCCAGCAGTCCTCAAGAGGGGCCCATCGAGCTCACCCTCTTCCGACAACGCTGCCTCGAGATGCTGCGCGTATGCAGTGGCGACATCAGGTTGCTTCAGTCGCTCTAGGTCGTACCGCGGCGGTCGTCGGTACCGAACATTGTTGATGACGGATAGTTTTGGGCGCAGTTTAACCATCACCAGATAGTGGTCAGAGTCGATGTTAGCGCCACGATATGTCCTGACGTCGATAATGTCGGAGAAGTGCCGTCCATCAATCAGAACGTGGTCGATTTGTGATTCTGTCTGCAGTGGTGATCTCCAGGTGTACCGATACGGGAGGCTGTGTTGGAAGTAGCTGCTGCGAATGGCCATATTCTTGGAGGCGGCGAAATCAATTAGTCGTAGGCCGTTTTCGTTCGTCAGCCGGTGAGCGCTGAACTTTCCAATAGTCGGTCAAAACTCCTCCTCTTGGCCAACCTGAGCGTTCAAATCTCCTATGATGATTTTGACGTCGTGGCTTGGGCAGCTGTCGTACTCACGTTCCAGCTGCGCGTAGAATGCGTCCTTATCATCATCAGTGCTTCCGGAGTGTGGGCTATGGACGTTGATTATGTTGAAGTTGAAGAACCGGCCTTTGATCCTCAACCTGCACATTCTTTCATTTATCGGCCACCACCCGATCACGCGCCTTTGCATATCGCCCATCACTATGAAAGCTGTTCCCAGCTCATGTGTGTTGCCGCAGCTCTGGTAGATGGTATGATTACCTCTAAACGTTCGCACCATTGATCCCTTCCAACAAACCTCCTGCAGCGCTACGATGCCGAATCCACGGTCCTTGAGCACATCGGCGAGTATGCGTGTGCTCCCGATGAAGTTGAGAGATTTGCAGTTCCACGAACCGAGTTTCCAATCGCTAGTCCTTTTTCGTCGCAGTGGTCTTCGCCGATGGTTCCGGTCCGTACTCTCTTGTTGATTGTTCGTTGCTTATGATTTTTAAAGGCTGGCTTGCAGGGCCTGACACCAAACCCCCTAAATTTCCGGAGGACCATTCCTCCTTATTTCCGGTGGACCATGGTGCACAGTTTCACTTAGAGTCCCTCGCTGGCACTCGGACGATGATCAGCCGCCCCTAACATGGAGAACAGACGCTCAATAAGATTTGCACCTCCGGACAGGAGCATAGTTCCCACCGGGGTTGGTTACCCGATCTTCCCTAAGGTTGCTCGTATCCCGGCCAGCACCGCGGGGAGGTAGGGATAGGAGTTGCTGGGTAAGAGGCTAAGGACCGCGAGATGGGGTCTATTTTATTCCTTCAGGTACGCGAAGTACCAATGGTACGCTTTACCCAGCATTCGCCGTGCCTGAGGTTATGTAGTAAGCGTTAATAGAAAAAATTGTGTAACCTAAAGTTTTGAAAACAACTTTACGATATAGTTCAGCGGCGCAGCCAAAATTTTTGATAATATAAAGTATGGTTTAAGTTTAAATTTGTTTCGAAATTCTGCGGAATTCCGTTAAATTTCGTTTGAAGCTAGTTTTTTCTAGCGAAATTTTTGTAATTTTTCGAAACGAAACGAAATCAAGAAATCAGATTTCGCCATGCTCAAATTCCGCGAAATTCCGCGGAATTTCGTTTCGAACGAAATTTTTCGAAAACGAAATTTTTCGAAATACCGCATATGCTTAGTTGAATGCAATATAGATCAGGTGTAAGCGATTAAATAGTGATCGCGGGTGCTTATTGCCTCCACTATTGGGTCTTTCACCCTACAGCTTAACCCAGAATGAAGCTATTTTGACTAGGACTGATATCGTTCTTACTTAAAGCATCCATGGAGCGGAGAACTAATGGCACTGTCGTGGTTGGACGGAATGCCAATATTTCTTATAAGTTTACAGTAGCTACGATAACGGTGACTGGTCGATCGTAGACTATTGCAGGAATTGGCGGAACCTTCGGTAATGGTGGCCTCGATGAGTGATAGGTCAACCTCGGAAGATTTTAATTAATTTTTTGGTCTTGAGAATGACCGTTTGTATTCGGCTGGCTTGGAAACGAAATAAAAAAAAACGCGTATCTTATTTCACGATGTTTTATTCATAAAGATGTGTACTGTAATGACAAAAGCTTTTTAAGGGCACTGCTGTCAGCGTCGCCATCACCACACGGTGTGTCGTGTTTTTAGCGCGTTTTATTAATAGTACCTTTATTATGCGATTTAGCGTAATAATGACTTCTAGACATTTTATCAGTAACTTGACGCGCTTTTTTAGAGGTATTCAGCTTAATGACTAACCCCCCTATTCGTTTTCTATTTTTCAACATACAAGTTTTTTTTTCACAAAAGTTGTAGCAAAACTTCTCCTGGAAAACTTTGTCGAAGACGACAAGTTCGTAATTTCATTATTTTTGGAGATATGTCACATTTTGTGTCGACAACCCCTTAACGATATTTTTTTTATTTAATCGTTTTTTTTATTATAATTTCTACATTCTTTGCATGTTCTATGAAGTTCTAGGTAATATTAAAATACGCCATTTGGTGACTGTTGTGGCTTAAAAACTTAAAAAAATAAAAAAGTTTTAACAGTTTTTATGGATTTTTAAAGCATATTCGATATAACTGCAACTTGACAAGGGGCAAATTGTGGCAGACAATCTAATACGCATTTCAAAGTACAGGTAATTGACTATGATTTAATACCTGAACTGTCGAGTTGTAAGCGGGTTGTAAGCGGATGTAGGGTAGGTTTAATCAGTATTATTATTAAGGTATGTTCAAAGCAGAAATCAATCCTCGGTATTTTGCCATTACTTGCCAGGTTGTTTTGATCATAACTTAATGCAAATATGCTCTCACAGGTTCCAAGGAGTTGATGAAACAATGCACCATGCGTCTCCATATATGCTGTATGCTTATATGATGTGTTGTGATGAATGTGTTCAAAACTTTTAGGCATAAATAGTAATATATCTCCAACAGTAATAAAATTACGAACTTAGCGTCTTCGACAAAGTTTTTCAGAAAAAGTTTTGCTACAACTTTTGTTAGGACACAAACCTCGTATGTTGTAAAGAGAAAAACATTTTTTTTTTTCATCTCACTTGTTCCCGAAGTGAACCACAATTTTTATAGCAGCCAAATAATTTTTAATTTTTATTTCATGTTAATTATTACTATTTCCATACATTATAATTATTACTTACAAGAAGTGGTTTCCCCTTGCACACTAGCGCAATGGATTCTCTTATGACGAAACTATGGTTCGACTACCCTAGCGTTTTTTTTTTTTTTTTCTTTTTTTTTTTTTTAACTGATTTTATTTGCTAATTATCTAATACATGCATTCATCTCTTAGACTAGGTGTTCCGTGTTTTCTTAACACTATCATCCTTATTTGCTATGTTACGCTTTTAGTTATTATTAATACATTTCAATTGCCTCTGGCAGTTAGAATTTTTCCTCTGGTTGAATTGAACCATGTAGGAATTACAATGTTTTCAACTTAAACTAAACTTAACCTATTTTATACTAAGGGTACAAGGAGTTAATCGTTGCAATAGAAGATTGCAACGATTTTTGTCTAAAATTGGAAATTATTTTGTTGGACATTTGTTGCAATGTCTCAATATTAGAAATTCTATGAAGTTCATTGGTACTATACCACGGAGGCAACTTCAGAATCATTTTCAAAATTTTATTTTGAATCCTCTGGAGTGCCTTCTTTCTAGTATTGCAGCAACTAGCCCATATTGGCACAGCATACAACATGACAGGTCTAAAAATTTGTTTGTAAATCAAAAGTTTGTTCTTAAGACAAAGTTTGATTTTCTGTTTATAAGTGGATATAGACACTTAATATATTTGTTACATTTGGCTTGAAGGCCTTCAATGTGATTTTTAAAAGTTAATTTTTGATCTAGCAGAAGTCCTAAATATTTAGCTTCGCTAGACCAATTAATTGGAACCCCATTCATAGTGACAATATGTCTGCTAGAAGGTTTCAAATAAGAAGCTCTCGGCTTATGTGGGAAAATTATAAGCTGAGTTTTGGAAGCATTCGGGGAAATTTTCCATTTTGCAAGTAAGTGGAGAAAATATCCAAATTTTTTGTAATCTACTACAAATGACACGAAGGCTTCGCCCTTTGGCTGAGAGACCTGTGTCATCTGCAAACAAAGATTTTTGACACCCTGGTGGTAAATCAGGTAAGTCAGAAGTAAAAATGTTATACAATATGGGCCCCAGTATGCTGCCTTGGGGGACACCAGCCCTTACAGGTAATCTATCAGATTTAGTATTCTGATAGTTTACCTGCAGTGAGCGATCTGATAATCTGGATCTGGATCAGTTTAATGATGTACAGAGGAACATTAGAATTCATCAATTTTATAATCAAACCTTCATGCCAAACACTGTCAAATGCTTTCTCTATATCAAGAAGAGCAACTCCAGTCGAATATCCTTCAGATTTGTTGAGCCGAATTAAGTTCGTAACTCTTAATAACTGATGAGTGGTTGAATGCCCATGGCGAAAACCAAATTGCTCATCAGCAAAAATAGAATTGTCATTAATATGAACCATCATTCTATTTAAAATAATCTTTTCAAACAGTTTGCTTATTGAAGAAAGCAAACTGATTGGGCGATAACTAGTAGCCTCAGCTGGATTTTTGTCCGGCTTCAAAATTGGAACAACTTTGGCGTTTTTCCATTTATCTGGAAAGTATGCCAATTGAAAACATTTGTTAAATAAATTAACCGAAAAGGATAAAGAGCTCTCTGGAAGTTTTTTGATAAGTATGTATAAAATACCATCATCACCCGGGGCTTTCATATTTTTAAATTTTCTAGTAATAGATCTCACTTCATCCAAATTGGTTCCCAACGAAGGGTCAAAAACATTCTCTTGATTGAGAATGTCTTCGAAGCTTCGTGTAACCTGATCCTCAATTGGACTAGTGAGACCTAGACTAAAATTATGGGCACTCTCGAACTGCTGAGCAAGTTTTTGAGCCTTTTCGCCATTTGTTAATAAAATTTTATTTCCCTCTTTAAGCGCTGGAATTGGCTTTTGAGGTTTTTTAAGAATTTGTGTTAATTTCCAAAAGGGTTTCGAACTGGGATCCAACTTCGAGACATTATTCTCAAAGTTGGTATTTCTCAGAATAGCGAAACGTTTTTTAATTTCATTTTGCAAATCTCGCCAAATAACTTTCAACGCGGGATCGCGAGTTCTTTGGTATTGCCTTCGCCTCGCATTTTTAAGACGGATCAGTAGCTGAAGATCGTCGTCAATAATAATGGAGTTGAATTTAATTTCACATTTAGGAATTGCAATGCCTCTGGCTTCGACAATTAAATTTGTCAAAGATACGAGAGCATTATCAATATCACTTTTGGTATCGAGAGGAATATCAACATCAAAATTCCTATCGATATACGTTTTATATAAATCCCAATCAGCTCTATGATAATTAAAAGTAGAGCTGATTGGATTATAAATGGCTTCTTGTGAGATTTCAAATGTCACAAGAAGGTGATCAGAGTCAAAGTCAGCATGAGTTACCAATTGGCCACACAGCTGACTTGAATCCGTTAAAACTAAATCAATTGTAGAAGGATTTCGACTGGAAGAAAAACAAGTAGGGCCATTGGGATATTGAATAGTATAATATCCCGCAGAACAATCTTCAAATAAAATTTTACCATTGGAATTGCTTTGAGCATTATTCCATGAACGGTGTTTGGCATTGAAGTCACCAATTACGAAGAATTTTGATTTGTTGCGAGTCAGAATTTGAAGATCAGCTTTCAACAAATTCTTTTGCTGCCCATTGCATTGAAAAGGCAAGTAGGCTGCAATGAAGGAAAATTGTCCAAAATTTGTTTCAACAGAAACTCCCAAGGTTTCAAAAACTTTGGTTTCAAACGAAGAAAATAATTTATGTTTGATACGTCTTTTAATGACAATGGCGACCCCACCACAGGCGCTGTCAAGACGATCATTTCTGTAGATAAAATAGTTTGGATCTCTTTTAATGGAGAGTCCTGGTTTTAAATACGTTTCAGTTATAATGGCAATATGCACATTATGAACTGAAAGGAAGTTGAATAATTCATCTTCCTCACCCTTTAGAGAGCGGGCATTCCAATTTAGAACTTTTACACAATTATTTGGATCCATTGAAACGAAGTCCGATAACAATTTTTTGTGTGTACTTTATACCAACCTGAACAGCTTCAGGAATAGTATTTGCTTTGAACATTGCATCAATCATGTGATGCAATTGTTCAGTTAAAAAATCAAAATCGGAAGCAATCATGCTACCTGAATCGGCAACATGACCGTTATTTTCCGTTGGGACATGGGTATAAACCTCATTTTGAGAAGAGAAATTTTGTCTACCAGCAGCGATGTTTGCATACGTAGGTACATTGGAAAAATTGGAATTTACTGAAGTGCTTGCTACCCGTTGACGAGCGGCAAAATTTGTTTGTGAATTGTGGTGGGTATGAATAATTCATACCCACCACAATTCACAAACAAATTTTGCCGCTCGTCAACGGGTAGCAAGCACTTCAGTAAATTCCAATTTTTCCAATGTACAATTTTTCCAATTGCTCGACCGGTAACTGGTTTCGAAATTTGAGCGTTTGAAAAATTTCTACCCGTTGAATTTGGGATCCGATTGGAATTTCCCGTCATCAATTTTGCACGGGAATTCAAAACTTTTTTGCGTGAAGGGCATTCCCAGAAATTGGATTTATAATTGCCCCCACAGTTTGCGCACTTAAATTTATTGGAATCTTCTCTCACAGGACATGCGTCCTTGGCGTGAGAGGTTCCACCACAAATCATGCATTTAGCATCCATGTGACAATGTTTGGTTCCATGACCCCACTTTTGGCACTTACGGCACTGGGTAGGGTTTTGGAAATTTCCCCCAGGCCTGCGGAAATGTTCCAATGTAACACGGACATGAGACATAATACAGGCCTTTTCCAAACTTTTCATATTATTTAGTTAACTTTTGTTAAAATGAACTAAATAAAATTCTTGAGAAATGCCCCTCTGGGAAGTACCAGAATGGGATTTCTTTTTCATCTTAATTACTTGGACTGGTGAAAATCCAAGTAATTGAGAAATTTCTATTTTAATCTCATCCAGTGATTTGTCATCACTGGGGAGACCTTTCAAGACTACTTTGAACAATCGCTCAGTTTTGTCGTCGTATGTGAAGAATTTATGGCGCTTCTCAGTTAAATAGTGAAGAAGACGTTTGCGATCGTCAAAGGATCCCGGCAAAACGCGGCAGTCACCCTTCCTAGCAATCTGAAATGAAACCTTGATCCCCTGAAGGTTACTCAAGATTTCATTCCGAAAGCCAGAAAACTCGGCAACAGATACCACAATTGGCGGAATCCTTTGTTTCTTCGCATGAATCGAATCACCTGGGCTAAAGGTAGATTCGATTTGCTCAATTTCATCATTAATCAAATCGAACTGATTGCTCAGTTCGATAGGAGAAGAAACAATGTCAACATTAGATTTAGAAGGAATATATGAAGTCTCCAGCTTCCTTCTATTTTTTCCGCGCTTGGGCAGGACGGTCTTGAAACCTTGTTTCTTTGAAGGAAGTGGAGAATTCAGAGACTCCCCCTTCCTCTTGTTTTTGTTAATACTCATTGCTGAGCGTGGAGACGTGACCTTCTAAGAGGTTTTTTCCCAGAACGGTGTCCCTGCAGGATTACCACCGCTTGTCGGAATTTTACTTCCGCAAACGGGTCCAACGTAAAACGAGGGCACGGGTCCTTGCAAAGATCGTAACGGGATCAGTGGGTACAAATAGCGCTGAGAAGCACTGTTGAAATTAAAATAGCTTCGGGTAGTATTAAAAACTTCCTTCCGCAAAGAGAGAAAGAACCGCACAGCACGAAAGCACGATGCGGTCTGACTACCCTAGCGTTAATTTACTGATTCGGCCGTTGCTGTGTATCGAAACAGATTCTTCAATGTACATTTATAGTTTCACATGTTTTAGAAGTACTTACGATTATACAAATATCAGCGATTGATTAATTGTCCAAGTTCAACCACAGGGGAGTTTAGGGTATCGCCGTATCTACAGGTAAGTATTGTTTATTATTGTAGTTAATTAATAATCCATTTCTTTTCAGGTTGCAAATAATCACTGGTTTTAGGAAGCAAACGATCGCTACACTTTTCGGCTAATTATTGACTTAAGAGTTTAGATAAGAATCTTCGGAACTATACTTTCTCTTAACTTTCACTCTGAACTGCAATCGCGAGTTATGTTCCTGTTTTCACTTTTCTGTTTACCTTCTATATACTGCCTTCCGTACTACCACATTTTATCTCTCCATTCGCTACTAACACTGTTGCGCATGAGCTGTCATGTTGTGCACAACCAGCGATTTCCAAGCGGCTTCGCAACACACTTTTAGGGGGATCGATCATTAAGCTGTATATCTCTTAAGAAGCGCATTAACTTACTGATGAAATATGTAGAAGCCATTTTAGGCGAATCTATGACAAAAGGTCGAAAGACAAAAGGTCGAAAGGACAAAAGGTCGAAAGACAAAAGGTCGAAAAGACAAAAGGTCGAAAGGACAAAACGTCGAAAGGGACAGAAGGTCGAAAGGACAAAAGGTCGAAAGGACAAAAGGTCGAAAGGCACAAAAGGTCGAAAGGGACAAAAGGTCGAAAAGGACAAAAGGTCGAAAAAGACAAAAGGTCGAAAAGGACAAACAGGTCGAAAAGAACAAAAGGTCGACCAAGAACAAGTTGATAACAAGTTTTGTGTATTAGCAGAAATTACACACTCAACTCATTAATCAATGTTGAAGAATGAGCAATTTTCAAAGAAGGAGTTATGACTATGAAACAAAATTATGAACAAGGATGTTAACGATCATTCAGTAATTTGCATTCGATCATTTAGTAGTTTGTCAATAACACATACCAGAGACTGAATTTCAAAATAGGTTGTATGGTGGACTTCTAGTGCGAAGGTTTTTCTACAACTTTACCTAATGGTTCGTTATTAGAATTCAACTATTAACGGAGTTAGAGCGCTAGTTGCAGTAACTCAAACTAAATGATTGGAATTTTGTTATCATTTAGTCTAAGTTACTGAAATTATAGCTATAACTCCGTTACTAGTGGAATTCGAACAACGAACCATTAGGCAGAGTTGTAGAAAAACCATCGCACTAGAAGTCCACCATACAACATATTTTGAAATTCAGCTTCTGGAATGTGTTATTGACAAACTACTAAATGATCGAACGCAAATTACTGAATGATCGTTAACATCCTTGATTATGAATATCTAGATAGTTCTGTTAGTGATAAAAAAGATTGTTGAATTAGGAAAGGAATAAAACCTGTATTGCGTGAGACAGAGTTGTCCTATACAGATGGCAATAATAAATTGCTCTCTTATTTTTCACTATTTGTCACAATTAAATAAAATTCATTCAATGTGTGCAAATAATGGATGGTTTTCTAGGTTTTCTTAATGCTACTTTGATCTGCCAAAATATTGTCGGCGTAGCACCAACTTAGAATTCGGAAGTCGGGACTTCCGAACCGAACTTTCTTCTGAAGTTTTATCTGTCAAACTAATTGATGCGTTGTTTAGCGCATCTTTAGGCGAATTCAGCGCACTACTTCCGAAGTTGGGAAAATGCCTGTATCTGGAGAAAATCCAACTTCGGTATAAAAAGTGTTATAAATTTGTTCCGGATAGACAATAGTGCACGCTTCAGCTACGCAGACGCGTGCATTAAAATAAACCTGCGTGTAATACACGCCGGTGTATTTGATGTGCGGTGTTCGCCATTTCGTCAAATCGAAGTGACATTTAGAACTCAAATATCCATCTATTAGTTGTACTCACGGAATGAATTTTATTTTTATTTTTTACTAGCAGACCCGTCGAACATAAAATTGATTTATTCTCTGATTAGATCTCAAGTAATGAAGGAATTGGTGTTTCATTTGTATGGAAGCCCCCTTTCCAAAGCAGGGAGAGGTCTCGAACCATCTTAAGAACCATCCCCGACCCCAAAATCTTTCTAATACAAATTTTCACGCCGATCGGTTCAATAGTTTCCGAGTTTATAAGGTTCAGACAGACAGAAATTTATTTTTATGTATATAGATTAATTAATTAATTAATTGTTATAAATTGTGAAAATAAAAGACCACATTTTTTGCCAAATAAGTAGGTCAACTCTGGTTCGAGATTGATTCTCTCCGTTTCAGTTTCTTGTCTATTTCGACCTTTTGTCCCTTTTGCCTTTTAGATCTCATTTATATTCTTTTCTTTCGACCTTTTGTCCCGTTCGACGTTTTGTCCTTTCGACCTTTTGTCCAATTCGACGTTTTGTCCTTTCGACCTTTTGTCCCTTTCGACCTTTTGTCCTTTTCGACCTTTTGTCCCTTCGACCTTTTGTCTTTCGACGTTTTGTCTTTCGACCTTTTGTCCTTTCGACCATTTGTCTTTCGACCTTTTGTCCCTAACCCATTTTAGGCCACCATTAGGCTAAATCGTATAATAAAAGCTTTATTAAATAAACGCGCTAACGAACAGTGCGTTGTGGAGGGAAAATGTTGTCTCGAACATCGAAATTTGGAGTATGTGGTGGAAGGAATTTTCAAGAAATTTCTCGTAGCTGGCAGAAATCGTTCAATCTTCCTCTCACTTGGTCTTCCTTTGTAACGGTTCTCGATTCCGAGGTCTTAAGCCATTCAACTAAGCCCACTTTAGCGCCAAGCAAGTAGCTGAATTCTATTCACATGTGGACCAGCAAGTTCTTTCCCGGCTGAACTCCTCAAGGCGAGTTCATCATATATATATATAATAGCCCTGTTTGTCTGTCCGGTGACTAGCCAACCAGACGCAGCATGCGGGGAAATTCTCACAAAAAATAAAATATTTGACACTTCAATTCTTTTTACTATCAGATGCAAAAAACAAAACCAGTGACAATCTTAGACAACCAGACACAGCATTTGATGGAAAAAATCACGGACAACAGACGTTGAAAATTTTGATTTTTTTAATGCAGAAAAGAATCTAAACACTTGCCACGGGCGCTACTGCGTCCACAAATAAACTAGTTCTAAATAGAAGGCTAAACCGAACAAATCGTACCGTAACTCTCTATTGACATCCGCAAACATCAAAACAACAACCAACTAGGGGGCCAAGTTAACTCTATTTACCTAAACGACCGCGGAATATTCAAGTTTCCTTTTCTCTCGGATTGGAGTTCAAAGACTTCGCATATGCGCACATTCTATTCTTATACCAGTATTTCGACTTAAGATGCTAATTTTGTCCTTAAACCTTCTAGCCTAATCTTTACTGCGCGCAGTTTCTTCGTTATGAATGCATTTCAGGTTATTGTACTTAAAACTAGATGAATCTGACCTGTTTGTTTCCGGATTCCTGATGACAGCTTACAGCTTCGGTAACGTCCGATGACGGTACCTCATCGTACAGGGAAGTAGCGACCAATATACTGCTGATGGAGGCGCTCACCCCTTGGAATGGCTGGCGGATGGCCTCTCCCCTGACGATGGTTGGAACTTCTGCAGAAAACTACCGAGATGGCCACCACAGGCGACGGCACCTTAGGTGACGTTTACGTAGCGACAGCGACTAGTGTGCCCTGGGGAAAAAAATCTGCGGGCCAAATTCCCGAGGTGTGAAGCTACATTAAAGGTCTTTATGCATACGTTTATAGAGAAATCAAGCCATTATTTGAATATTATGAAAAAGAAAGTATTGTCTGTTTCCTTGGTAACAAAACGCGCCGATCATTTTTTAGGCACTTTCAAAATCGTCGCCAACATCTTTATTCTAAAATTATGTAAGTTTTATTAGAAAATAATGTCAATCTGCATTAAAAACAGGGCTCAATTTTGGGAAATAATGTGATTATTGAGTATATAAAATTTTGTTCACAGTTGATTTGACAGATCTTATGGCCATTTCTGCTGGCGACGATTTTGGCGTCAATTTGTTTTGCGACGATTTCAAATCGTCGCGTCCGATAAGGTGGGAAATTGATAATACATAACGTCGTTATTTTTCTTATTATTTCACACATAAACGAAACGAATATTTAGATACATGTGAGAGACGTGTACAACAAAATATGAGATAAGTAGGAAATCAAATATACAATTTCTTTTTATTAGTCACAAAAAAACTTTTCATCAAATTATGTGAAAATTTTATTCGGGCATATAGTCTATTCGGGCGAATGGTCTTTTCGGGCATTTGGTCTTTTCGGGCGTTTGGTCTATTCGGGCGAGTGTCATTCGGGCGTTTGTGATATAACCCCACTGTGCCCCTTTGACGTTTACTAACGAGAGTAACAAGTTTCTTGACGTACTCGCAAGTTTGAAGGAAAACCCGAGGAACAAAACATTTTATTTCTAATTTGGTTGGTTCAACGTGTAATACTATATAGAAAATATGCCGACCGTATGGGCAAAACAATTAAGGTATTCAGTTTTTATGTACAGAAACAGATCATTGTACAACGAATAAGCGTAATACAACATTTTGAACATTTTGTCGAGATGTTCGACGTAAACCACCCCACCAAATTCCCCAAAACTCGAGGCACCCTACTGTACAATATGTGCTTGCGTCATTACCATTCTATTATCTCCATCAAATGATTATTAAATTCGTGATATTCGCCTGATACCCCGTACGCATTATGTGATTATTATTTCCAGTTTGATAACTACCCAGATACGGCCCAGCCAGGTTTGGAACTGTACGACTTGCCCTGATTGACAGTGAGCGTATTTTCACCCCCAAATATACTCATCATCATCATCATCCATGCCGGCGTTGTTGCAATATTGTGTTCTTCATTGAAACAGGATTTAAGCTTTGCTTTGATCAAAGACTAAGAGCATTGATAACAAATCGCTGGAACGTGAACATTTCTTTATCCCCTTTCACCAGCCGACAACCAGCGGCAATGGAGTATCGGATTGGAAGGAAATGGGGGAGGTGGATGTTAGTTTTATGGAAGATACCTACAACATCGTCCGCATTGTATTCTCCGGGTGATGAAGCAGGGCTGGGTGGGCGAAGAGCTCAACTGAAGAATCTCGACAGATAGCGAAAGTATTAGGACGAATGATAGAAAATAAAGCTTTTGTTGTTGTTGATGTTGAGGATGCTGTCGGCTGTTGGAGTCGGGGGAAAAGGAAGCACATCGTCAGCAGTGCGTTTAATCCCTACTGATGCAGCCGGGAAAAGAGCTGTCACGAATGGAAAAGGTAAAATCCTTCAGCTCAGCCTTTGGAATGATGAAAATGGATGAGGTGCAAAGGGATCGTCAGTCTCGGTTGGATTGGGGATCAGGGGTGCCCTAGTAATGGAACGAGCGAGCGAAAGATAAACACGTTTGAAAACACTTCCCGGGGAATAGAGTGATACATAACATGCGGTGATTTGTCATCGAGGTGGTGCGGATTGATGTATTGATTTAGACCAAAGAGCAGGAATCAATTACCAAAAAATATATGGCAACGACTACCGGTATATTAGTTTTGGTTTACTCAAGCGTGCATTTATCTCAAGCAGATGTAAAACTGCACTCTGTCGAGTCGAATGTAAATACAAACTCGTTTCGCGACAAGCATTTGTCTGAAATAGAACATAATAATAATAACCAACTATATCTTCTGCCTCTAGGGTTAAGGTTAAATAGCTGAGAGTTTACTCGTCATGGTAAACATCCAGCCAATTTTTCTTTGGGCTAAGCTTGCAGTCCTTCTAGTGAAAGTTGATCTGAGATTTCATCTGTCAAATCAGAGAATAATATATATATTTTTTTTGCAATTCCTGATCATAATATCTGGTTTACAGTTCGTCTTTGAGTGATGAAACGGCCTACTTTTCTATACCAACGAAATGGGTGCTTTAATGAACATTATGCAACTCAAATGGGTTGCATAATATTCATTATAGCACTCATTTGGGTGCTATAATGAAAAACCAACATCAGAACAGTAGTTACATGACTACATTTTGCTGAATTAGCTTCGGTAAGTGCTCAAATAGTGTATTCTGTGCGCCCCGTAATAAATTAAATAGCTTGGTGGACATGACATCAAAAATTTCCAAAGTCAAGTATGTCTATCGCTTCACGGCGTATCGAACTATGCAATGTGGCACGGTAACATGGAATCTGATTGTTCTGCGCAGCAACATAATTTATTGGCAAGAATGATCATGTGGAGTAAATTAGACTGTACAATTTTGGTACAGATTTATCAAATTTAAGTCCATTTTTTGTCATTGCAAAAAATAGCGTGTGCAACTCGTTGCAAAACTAGATTTTTTCAGCACTCGTAGTATTTATCCAACTCGGCAAGCCTCGTTGGATAAACGTACAACTCGTGCTGAAAAAATCATTTGCAACTTGTTGCACAAACTACTATTTTGCTGTTAACGTCATTATTTGACGTTCAGCTTCGTTTTAGATGGGCTACAGCCAAGTACCAACAACGGACGCCAAGTAGATCGTAGCCCATCTAAAGATAGCCAAACGAGTGAAAGTTGACTGTATGTGGAATTTTACATGGAAACTCCGAAGAATTTCCAATAGAATAATTTATAGAAATAATAATTTAAATAATTTTCGTTGGAAGTCCGAAAATCCGAAAGATCAAAGTGATTTTTGTTGAAAATTCGGAGAATTTCTGATAAAAAGTTTGAAATCCGATTGAAACTCCGAATAATTTCCACATAATTTCTGATTGGTCTTTATTTTAATTTCCACCGGAATTTCTATGAAATTACCATTTTTTCATCGGAAATTCTAATTAATTGATTGGTTGGGCATCCCTAAGCAGTGGACAAACAAACATCGCAATGCAAAGAAATTATAGACTGTAGTGTCGTCTGTAGTCGATAGCTCGGTCGTCACTATTTTAGAAGCAATTGGTCGTCACTAGGTTAGAAGCAATTGCCTTCACAATAATGTACCTACACCCAGGTTTTGTTTTACACGGTTTGGTTTTAGTCGTTTAAGACCTTCAGCGTCAATGAAACAAATAGTGAACCCAACGAAAAAATTCACAAAAAATCAAAGAAAATTCAAAGGGTATTTAAAAAGCTGTAAAAATTCAAGTTAACCGAGAAAATAATGAATTCCAACCGCGTAAAAAAAACCTGGGTGTAATTTCTTTTTAGTAGTGCGATTGTGGCAAATGTTCTTCGACAATATCCTACCGATTCTTACAGGGGAAATAAGACGAATGTGGTCCCGTCTTTGGTCAGCTAAATAGAAATTCGTTGCATTTGTCAACGAGATCAACACTTTGCCGATGGCGCCATGGGGTTCAATCGAACATCCGATCTTACATAAGATCTTCATCGCGAGACGCACGAAGATTTATTGATTACAGAATCGTTTCACGATCCTATCGCTATCAAAAAATAGGGTGGCCCATTATATATACATTTTTTTCCGGAGTACTGACATGTAATGTATTACAAAGTTGTAGCACAGCTTATTCTGTAGCTCTTCAGTTGCCTGATTCAGAGCAATTTTATATACTTGGATTAGGGTGTCTCTCAAAAACAGTGTTTTTGATCTACTTTTTTTGTTTTCGATGCTTCGGAAAAGACATTTTCGGGTGACTTAAACAACTTTTGATGTATTCTTTTGCCGATCGATTAATCAGCTCAGCTCAACGAATTGAGGAGATGTCTGTTATGTGTGTATGTATGCATGTGTGTGTATACCGTATATGTACAAAATTTTGTAGACACACTTTTTGGAACTTGGCATAGGTCGAATAAGTCGCAACCAGGAACTCCTCCGGAAGTTCCTCCAGGAACTCCTCCGGAAGTTCCTCCAGGAACTCCTCCGGAAGTTTCTCCAGGAACTCCTCCGGAAGTTCCTCCAAGACTTTTTCTCGGAATTCCCAAAAAAATCCACTAAATTTTTTTTAGTAATTCCTCAGGTAAGTAAGAAATTTGCAAATGATTTTTGATAGAAATAATATTTTTAAATAATTTTCGTTGGAAGTCCGAAAATCCGAAAGATCAAAGTGATTTTTGTTGAAAATTCGGAGAATTTCTGATAAAAAGTTTGAAATCCGATTGAAATTCCGAAGAATTTCCACATAATTTCTGATTGGTCTTTATTCTAATTTCCACCGGAAATATTTCGATATTTCAACCGACAATTTTGAGGAATTTTCATTGAGAATTTCTATGAAATTTCCATTTTTTCATCGGAAATTCTAATTAATTGGTTGGTTGGGCATCCCTAATCAGTAGGAAAACAAACATCGCAATGTAAAGAAATTATAGACTGTAGTGTCGACAGCAGACTGTAGTGTCGACTGTAGTCGATAGCTCGGTCGATAGTGACAGGTTAGAAGCAATTGCCTTCACAATAATGTACCTACACCCAGTTTTTTTTTACACGGTTTGATTTTAGTCGTTTAAGACCTTCAGCGTCAATGAAACAAATAGTTAACCCAACGAAAAAATTCACAAAAAATCAAAGAAAATTCAAGGGGTATTTAAAAAGCTGTGAAAATTCAAGTTAACCGAGAAATTAATGAATTCCAACCGCGTAAAAAAAAACCTGTGTGTAATTTCTTTTTAGTAGTGCGATTGTGGCAAATGTTCTTTGACAATATCCTACCGATTCTTACAGGGGAAATAAGACGAATGTGGTCCCGTCTTTGGTCAGCTAAATAGAAATTCGTTGCATTTGTCAACGAGATCAACACTTTGCCGATGGCGCCATGGGATTCAATCGAACATCCGATCTTACATAAGATCTCCATCGCGAGACGCCCGAAGATTTATTGACTACAGAACCGTTTCACGATCCTATCGCTATCAAAAATTAGGGTGGCCCATTATATATACATTTTTTTCGGAGTACTGACATGTAATGTATTACAAAGTTGTAGCACAGCTTATTCTGTAGCTCTTCAGTTGCCTGATTCAGAGCAATTTTACCTGCTTGGATTAGGGTGTCTCTCAAAAACAGTGTTTTTGATCTACTTTTTTTTTGTTTTCGATGCTTCGGAAAAGACATTTTCGGGTGACTTGAACAACTTTTGATGTATAAATATTCTCAATATCTTTTGCCGATCAATTAATCAACTCAGCTCAACGAATTGAGGAGATGTCTGTTATGTGTGTATGTATGCATGTGTGTGTGATTGTGTGTATATGTACAAAATTTTGTAGACACATTTTTTGGAACTTGGCATAGGTCGAATAAGTCGCAACCAGGAACTCCTCCGGAAGTTCCTCCAGGAACTCCTCCGGAAGTTCCTCCAGGAACTCCTCCGGAAGTTCCTCCAGGAACTCCTCCGGAAGTTCCTCCAGGAACTCCTCCGGAAGTTCCTCCAGGAACTCCTCCGGAAGTTCCTCCAGGAACTCCTCCGGAAGTTCCTCCAGGAACTCCTCCGGAAGTTCCTCCAGGAACTCCTCCGGAAGTTCCTCCAGGAACTCCTCCGGAAGTTCCTCCAGGAACTCCTCCGGAAGTTCCTCCAGGAACTCCTCCGGAAGTTCCTCCAGGAACTCCTCCGGAAGTTCCTCCAGGAACTCCTCCGGAAGTTCCTCCAGGAACTCCTCCGGAAGTTCCTCCAGGAACTCGTGTTTTGCTATAAGAACATCGTCTGTATATTTTTTCGACAACGAGAGTTATGTATGTTTGGGTTCGAGATTCAAGATCCTGTCGAAGCCTAGAGCATTCATTTTTTTCCGATGATTTGATATAGGCCGTCAGTTCGCCAGCTGAGATCTCCAACTCTTTCGAGAAGTCGTTGAGAGTAAGATGGATGTTGTCAGCATGTTCGTTATCGGCTTCTTCGTGTGGACTGGTTATGTTCCAGCGACTGTCTCTGTAGGAATTATCATGCGCTTCTTAGAACCATAGTTGACTAATGGGATCAAAGGTGGAATAGGCCGAGGCTTTGATTATCAGAACGTCGGCTCCAGGGGCACGTTCACCTCAATTTGGGAGATTTGTGCCAGGCTTTGATTATAGAATTTAGGTCAATTTTCAAAACGTTTTCAAAGCATAGTCTGGGAGAACGCGGATCTTATTAGAGAAAGCACTATTTCTGAGGTCCACCATTCTGGCCTGCAACCCTGCAAAGATGGTGTTCGCTTCCGATCCAGCAGGTACGAGACGGCGTGGAGCGCAGCGAGCGAGATGGGAGACCAGGTGCAAAACGACCTGGCGAGCGTGGGGCGTATCCGATGATGGAGAGATGCGGCCTCGAACTGTGTATTGTGGTGTCAAATTGTTGATTCAGTGTTATCTGTTAAGATGTAGACTAAACAAATGAATGAACCATTCTGGCCTGAATGATTTTTGTCAAGCGATTGCAACGTATCTTAAGCGCAGGCAGTCCAGTACGTTGATACTGCCTTGCGAGTGACATTTCGTAAACGGGTCAAATCTTTGACGAGTTTGTTAATGAATAGAGTTGTGCTTAGCAGACGAGGCCGCAGAATCGAAGGCCTGCGGGAACGTTCCCATTTTGCTCGGTGATAATTTCGCCGGGACTGCTGATGCCGATTAACCCAAGAGCCCATTACCGCCACCACCGGATAGCGGTCCAAGCTGAGCTCCTGGTAGACAGACGGCTGCGAAATGTGATCGTACATATTATTGATGACCAGGTCGATTGTTTCGTGAGCTCCGGATCGACTCAGCCGAGTGGGGGGAATCCCTACTTAGGATCGTGTCGTGGCTTACCTCCATATCATTGCTCCAGGCATCTTTCCCATGACCGAGTCGGCCACGGAGTCTCCCATGACGGGTCCGGGAGAAAATACAACCAACGCGACAAAGTGAAAACGTAAACACAGCAAACGAATTAGAATAAAAGTTTATCAAAATTCGTGAGTAAGATGCACATCGAAGCTCGTCTTTTATTTTTTTCATTCGTTGAGTCATGTGGAGGCGCATGGTATATGATCGATTTGGGTCGGTAAAACGTTTTACCTTGCCAAATCGTTTCCATTCACATTGCGTATTTCATATTTGTGTGTGGTACGATCAAATCTGAACCTGCATCCGAATATGGGTTTCTCATATCCAAATTCATGGTCACATGGAAGCAGATCAGGTTCTGTCCCATATCGAGTAAATGAAATACCTCATCTCCCATTTGCAATATTCTATCACGAATTACCGAAAGCTTCCAGCATGCGAAACGATATCGATTTGCTGGCATGGCGGAAGTACAAAGTATTATTGTTCCCGGCAGCACATCATGCTTCATTTCCCGGAACCACGGAACCACATCGCGATAATAGAAAAAAATAAAGACCGTCATCGAATGCTGCAGAAAGAGCTGCGCGGGGGTGCTGGGGTTTGCAAAAAAAAACCCTGCCAACCGTCAGTTTCGGAGAAAATTTTGTCCGTTCTGGGTATTCCGTTTCGCATGCCTCCTGATAGTCGCCGTGCCAGGATTTATACCTTTTTTCTTCGGATCTATTTTTCCATTTCGTTCATGATGGCAGAAGAAAAGATTTTACAGACAATCATGCGGTCGATAGAACAATGAAGAAAAAAGAAAAGCTCCTGTACGTGAACGGAATATTACCGAGCCGGGGCAAACAACTGAGCGGCCGAAGATGATGATGCTGATGCAATTCGATAGACCTATCCGGGTGTCTCAGCTCATGAAATCCTGACTAAACGGAAATTATTATTCGATGACTATAAGTAGCAAGCAATCGAACAATGAGTTACTTTTGGTGACGATTGCATATCTAACGAGAGAACATTTGTTATCACAGTATGTTTTGAAAACGAAAATTCAAAACATCAAAGCATTATATTTTTAATGTCAAGGTAGTTTTATGTGGCATTTTTTGTGAACCTTCAGCTCATCCTGCCAATAATTGCCAATTTCGTTTTATCTTCATCATTCTCCCTTACACGGGACGAAAAGCTCCATTACCAAGGATCCATTCATGTCGCCTTCGACAACGCGGCGTGGCGTTGAACAAAACCGGAGAATTTCATTGGTATGAATGACCACACGCTTCTCGGCCAGGTGCCGTGACGTAGAACCGACACACAAAGCGAGTCCGAGACCACCGAAGGAAACGGAAAAAGTGATGCTGATAGATTCGCTCCGCTGGCTGGATGCTAATTGAATAAATTGCAAACGGAAATAGTGCGGAAAAAGCTTTTATTATTAATTGAAACCTTTGTCATTTTCACCAGACTGGACTTGGCGTGACGGATAACTTGTAGGTGGGCACCGGTGTTGATCGTGTTGACGGAACGTGATGGCGACTGGAATAATGGGAAATGCATTAGGATTAGGTAGATCACAATCAATTATTCATTAGGCGACAACCTGTCTGACGCCGGAAGCATGCAAGATTGGCAGTTTGATTTCTGCGATTGTGGTTGTTCCACGTTGTCATTGTACTTATAATTATTTCGTGTTTGTTGTCATTGTAAAGGATTCGTGAAACGTGTTTCATTGGAGCTGCATATGCTATTTGAAAAACTGATGTCTATGCAATGAAACGGTAAGGCTTGTGATTTCTAGCCCCTGTTGCGGCTTACTCACGAAAAATCACACTGAATTCCCTAATTTATTTTTTTGAATTCTAAAAAAACATTTGAAAACGAGAAGAACATTGTAGCTAAAAAAATCACTTGTTTTCATTTATTCACTGTATTTGAAGTTTTTTTTTTGTGAAAAATCTGTGTAAAACATGGTTTCGTGTAATTTCACACCAGAAAGACGTTTTATTTTATGACTCACGGTAAAATGTAGCCTGAAAATTGTTATTTTGTTAACATACAATAGACGTAGATTTAAATGGTGTCAATGGGGGGTGCCTGGGGGGATAAACTTCCACGCTGTTTGTGTACTAGTGAATTCTGCAGCTAATCCCTTGTTAATTTCTACAGACAGTCAAACGGCACTCAAAGCATTGAGTAGCTTTAAATGTACGTCAAAACTTGTCTGGGACCACACTCTTTTATTGCAAAAGGTGTGCTATGAGAACTCCCTAAATCTGTACTGGGTTCCAGGACACTATGGCATTGGAGGTAATAAAAAGGCTGACGAGCTTGCGAAACGAGGTTCAAACACACAGTTTATTAGCCCAGAACCTTTATGCGGTATATCATTTATTTGTTTATTACCAGCCTAAGGCCGGAGTGGCCTCCTTCACGTACCGTCCGCCATCTGCACTCCACCATAGATGGTACGCAGCACTTTCCTTTCGAAAACTCCCAGTGCGCGTTGGTCCAGGTCTCGTGTCCGTAGAGGACTACCGGTCTAATAAGGGTTTTGTAGATAGTCAGTTTGGTACGGCGGCGAACTCTATTCGATTGGAGCGTTCTGCGGAGTCCAAAGTACGTACGATTTCCTGCCATGATGCGTCTCCGAATTTCTCTGCTGGTCTCGTTATCGGAGCCCAAGTACACGAATTCTTCAACCACCTCGATTTCCTCATCACCAATACAAACTCGTGGTGGGTGGCTTACACGCGTGGTCTTCGACGTGTTGATGACTAGTCCAATCCGTTTATCTTCGCTTTTCAGTCTGATGTAGGTTTTTTTCATCCTCTCAAAGTTACGTGCCGTAATATCTATGTCGTCGGCGAAACCAAATAATAACTGGACGGAATTTGTGAAGAGCGTCCCACTCGTGTCGATCCCTGCCCTTCGTATTACCCCTTCCAAAGCGATGTTGAATAGCAGACATGAAAGACCATCACCTTCCCATAATCCGCGGCGCGTTTCGAAGGGACTCGAAAATGCCCCTGAAACTCGAACTACGCACATTACCCGATCCATCGTCCGCTTGATCAACCGTATCAGTTTATCCGGAAATCCGTGTTCGTGCATTAGCTGCTATAGCTGGTCCCGATCGATTGTATCATATGCGGCTTTGAAGTTGATGAATAGATGATGCGTGGACACGTTGTATTCGCGGCATTTCTTTATTATTTTATTTATTCAGACTAAGGCCGAAGTGGCCTGTACGGTATATAAGAGTCTTCTCCATTCGGCTCGGTCCATGGCTACACGTCGCCAACCACGCAGTCTACGGAGGGTCCGCAAGTCATCTTCCACCTGATCGATCCACCTTGGCCGCTGCGCACCTCGCCTTCTTGTGCCCGTTGGATCGTTGTCGAGAACCATTTTCACCGGGTTACTGTCCGACATTCTGGCTACGTGCCCGACCCACCGCAGTCGTCCGATTTTCGCGGTGTGAACGATGGATGGTTCTCCCAACAGGTGATGCAACTCGTGGTTCATTCGCCTCTTCCACGTACCGTCCGCCATCTGCACCCCACCATAGATGGTACGCAGCACTTTCCTTTCGAAAACTACAAGTGCGCGTTGGTCCTCCACGAGCATCGTCCAGGTCTCGTGTCCGTAGAGGACTACCGGTCTGATGAGCGTTTTGTAGATTGTCAGTTTGGTACGGCGGCGAACCCTATTCGATCGGAGCGTCTTGCGGAGTCCAAAGTACGTACGATTTCCAGCCACTATGCGTCTCCGAATTTCTCTCCTGGTGTCATTTTCGGCAGTCACCAGTGAGCCCAAGTACACAAATTCTTCTACCACCTCGATTTCGTCACCACCGATGCAAACTCGCGGTGGGTGGCTCACATTATCTTCTCTTGAACCTCTTCCTATCATGTACTTTGTCTTCGACGTGTTGATGACTAGTCCGATCCACTTAGCTTCCCTCTTCAGTCTGATGTAGGCTTCCTCCATCTTTTCAAAGTTACGTGTCATAATATTTATGTCGTCGGCGAAGCCAAATAGCTGGGCGGACTTATTGAAAATTGTACCACTCGTGTTAATCCCTGCTCTTCGTATTACCCCTTCCAAAGCGATGTTGAATAGCAGACACGAAAGACCATCACCTTGCCGTAACCCTCTGCGGGTTTCGAAGGGACTCGAAAATGCCCTTGAAACTCGAACTACGCACATCACCCGATCCATCGTCGCTTTGATCAACCGTGTCAGTTTATCCGGAAAACCGTGTTCGTGCATTAGCTGCCATAGCTGGTCCCGATCGATTGTATCATATGCGGCTTTAAAGTCGATGAATAGATGATGTGTGGGCACGTTGTATTCGCGGCATTTCTGCAGTACTTGGCGAATGGCGAACACCTGGTCCGTGGTGGAGCGTTCGCCCATAAAACCCGCCTGGTACTGCCCCACGAACTCTCTTGCAGTTGGTGCTAGTCGACGGCATAACATTTGGGAGAGTACCTTGTAGGCGGCGTTCAGCAATGTGATTGCGCGGTAGTTGCTACAATCCAGCTTATCGCCCTTTCTGTAGATGGGACACACGACACCTTCCATCCACTCCTGCGGCAAAACTTCCTCCACCCAAATCTTGGTAATGACCCAGTGCAGCGCTCTAGCCAGTGCCTCACCACCGTGTTTAAATAGCTCTCCTGGTAGTTGTCCAACCCCAGGGGCTTTGTTGTTCTTCAGCCGGCCAATCTCCTCCTGGATTTCCTGGAGATTCGGAGCCGGTAAGATTAGGTCCTGCGCGCGTTCTCCCAGGTCCATCACCATGCCGCCTTCTTCGTCTGCCATATCGCCATTCAGGTGTTCTTTGTAGTGCTGCCGCCACCTTTGGATCACCTCACGCTCGTTCGTAAGAAGGTTCCCGTTTATGTCCTTACACATATCAGGCTGTGGCACGTGGCCCTTACGTGAACGGTTTAACTTCTCATAAAACTTTCGTGTGTTATTATCGCGGTACAGTTGCTCCGTCTCTTCACGGTCTCGATCTTCCTGCTGGCGCTTTTTCCTCCGGAAAATCGAGTTTTGTCTGTTCCGTGGCATTTCTCTAGTACTTGGCGAATGGCGAAGACCTGATCCGTGGTGGAGCGTTCGCCCACAAATCCCGCCTGGTACTGCCCCACGAATTCTCTTGCAATTGGTGTTTGTCGGTGGCATACAATTTGGGAGAGTACCTTGTAGGAGGCGTTTAGCAATTTGATTGCGCGGTAGTTGCTACAATCTAGCTTATCGCCCTTTTGGTAGATGGGACGCACGACACCTTTCTGAGTGCCAGCGGGGAACTCTTAGTGAAACTGTGCACCATGGTCCATCGGAAATAAGGAGGAATAATCCTCTGGAAATCTAGGGGGTTTGGTGTCAGGCCCTGCAAGCCAGCCTTTAAAAAACATACGCAACGAACAATCAACAATATTATACGGACCGAAACTATCGGCGAAGATCACTGCGACGAATAGGGACTAGCGATTGGAAACTCGGTTCGTGGAACTGCAAATCTCTCAACTTCATGCCGATGTGCTCAAGGACCGTGGATTCGGCATAGTAGCGCAGGAGGTTTGTTGGAAGGGATCAATGGTGCGAACGTTTAGAGGTAATCATACCATCTACCAGTGCTGCGGCAACACACACGAGGTGGGATCAGCTTTCATAGTGATGGGCGATATGCAAAGGCGCATGATCGGGTGGTGGCCGATTAATGAAAGAATCTGCAGGTTGAGGATCAAATGCCGGTTCTTCAACTTCAGCATAATCAACGTTCATAGCGCACACTCCGGAAGCACTGATAATGATAAGGACGCATTCTTCGCGCAGCTGGAACGTGAGTACGACAGCTGCCCAAGCCACGACGTCCAAATCATCATAGGAGATTTGAACGCTCAGGTCAGCCAAGAGGAGGTGTTTAGACTGACTATTGGGAAGTTCAGCGCTCACCGGCTGACGAACGAAAACGGCCAGCTTCCCGTATCGGTACACCTGGAGATCACCGCTGCAGACAGAATAACAAATCGACCACGTTCTGATTGATGGACGGCACTTCTCCGACATTATCGACGTCAGGACATATCATGGCGTCAACATCGACTCTAACCACTATCTGGTGATGGTGAAACTGCGCCCAAAACTATCCGTCATCAACAATGTTCGGTACCGACGACCACCGCGGTATGACTTAGAGCGACTGAAGCAACCTGATGATGCCACTGCATACGCGCAGCATCTCGAGGCAGCGTTGCCGGAAGAGGGTGAGTTTGGTGGGGCTCCTCTTGAGGACTGGTGGAATATAGTCAAAGCAGCCATTAACGACGCAGCGGAGAGCAACGTCGGGTTTATGGGACGAAGTCGACGGAACGATTGGTTCGACGAAGAGTCCAGACAGATTCTGGAGGAGAAGGACGCAGCGCGGGTGGTCGCGCTGCAGCAAGGTACCCGGCAGAACGTGGAACGTTATAGATGGAAGTGGAGACAGCAAACCCGCCTTTTTCAGGAGAAGAAACTCCGCCTGGAAGAAGCGGAGTGCGAGGAGATGGAACAGCTGTGCCGTTCTCAAGAATCACGCAAGTTCTATCAGAAGCTCAACGCAACCCGCAGTGAAAGTCAAGGCAGTGGAGGAGATGACTACGTCAGTTCAGCGGGGAAGTTAAGGATGCCATCCAACAGTTAAGACTAACAAAGCAGTAATAAAGACTAATAAAGCATGGTATCGGAGCTAAGCTCATCAAGACAGGCCCGGAAAAGTTAGCTACTTGCCTGCACAAACTGATAGTCAAAATCTGGTAAACTGAACAGCTACCGGAGGAGTGGAAGGAAGGGGTTATATGCCCCATCTACAAGAAAGGCGACAAGCTGGAGTGTGAGAACTTTCGAGCGATCACCATCCTTAATGCCGCCTAAAAAGTGATATCCCAGAACATCTTTCGACGTGTGTCACCATTAGTGAATGAGTTCGTGGGAAGTTATCAAGCCGGGCTCGTTGACGGTTGCTCGACAACGGACTAGATCTTTACTGTACGGAAAATCCTTCAAAAATGCCGTGAATGCTAGGTCCCAACGCACCATCTGTTAATTGACTTCAAGGCGGCATACGACAGAATAGACCGTGTAGAGCTATGACAAATTATGGTCGAGAACAGCTTCCCTGGGAAGCTTACCAAACTGATCAAAGCAACGGTGGATGGTGTTCAAAACTGTGTGAAGATTTCGGGCGAACACTCCAGTTCGTTTGAATCGCGCCGGGGACTATGACAAGTTGATGGACTTTCGTGCCTGTTGTACAACATTGCGTTAGAAGGTGTCATGCGGAGAGCTGGGTGTAACAGCCGGGATTCGATTTTCAACAGATCCAGTCAATTTATTTGTTTCGCGGATGATATGGACATTGTCGGCCGAACATTTGCAAAGGTGGCAGAGCTGTACACCCGCCTGAAACGTGAAGCTACAAAAGTTGGACTGGTGGTGAATGCGTCAAAGACAAAGTACATGCTTGTGGGCGGATCCGAGCGCGACAGGGCCCGCCTAGGAAGCAGTGTTACGATAGACGGGGATACCTTCGAGGTGGTCGAGGAATTCGTCTACCTCGGATCCTTGCTAATGGCTGACAACAACGTTAGTCGTGAAATACGAAGGCGCATCATCTGTGGAAGTCGGGCCTACTACGGGCTCCAGAAGAAACTGCGGTCCAAAAAGATTCGCCGCCGCACCAAATGTGTCATGTACAAGACGCTTATAAGACCGGTTGTCCTCTACGGACATGAAACATGGACAATGCTCGAGGAGGACTTGCAAGCACTCGGAGTATTCGAGAGACGGGTGCTTAGGACCATCTTTGGCGGTGTGCAAGAAGACGCCCAAGCAGCACGCGCAACATCTTTCAAATAGGCGTTTGTTCTTAATAAATTGCATTGAAGACACTGGCAATACATCGAGTCACATTGAAGCCACTTCCCAGTTTCAGAAAATCACAATGTTTCATTTCCGTTTAAGTGGCGTCGCAATATTCTACCCATCTGACTTCTTGGGTGGTTCAAAATTCGATGTGTTTCATATCAGAAACAAAACAGATAAGTTGCAGAATTAATAACACTTCGGTTCATTGCTGTTACGACAATGTTTCTGATATGTTGCAAAACACTTTGAGCTCAGCTCAAGGTATATGTACCCGTATAAGGTACAATGAAGTTACAAATGACTTTGTTGTTTATGTAGTGCACTTGTAGCAAAATCTCCAAATAGAATTGTTGGTGTGATGGTTATAGTAGAAGGTTGCAAATCTCAAGGTCCATGGTTCGATTCCCGATTGGTTTTTGTGTTTTTATTTTCATTGTAGCCGCAAGATGTTGCAAATAGGCTCCACCTCTTGCGCTTTTTGTATCACAAAGGAGTTCCAAATACGACGCGTTGTGCATAAGTCAGACCTTTAGTAAGTCACACCACAGTTGTTGTTACTCACTGAGAAACAAGAGGTGTTGCTTGGGCGGTGTGTGGCGGCGAAGAATGAACCATGAGCTCGCATAACTCTACGGCGAACCCAGTATCCAGAAGGTAGCTAAAGCCGGAAGGGTACGATGGGCAGGACATGTTAAAAGAATGCCGGACAGCAACGCTGGTGTTCGCATCCGATCCGGCAGGTACGAGACGGCGTGGAGCGCAGCGAGCGATGTGGGCAGACCAGGTGCAAAACGACTTGGTGAGCGTGGGCGTATTCGAGGATGGAGAGATGGGGCCTCGAACCGTGTATTGTGGCGTCAAATTGTTGATTCAGTGTTATCTGTTTAGATGTAGACTAAATAAATGAAATGAAATGAAAATGAAAACACACGACATCTTCCATCCACTCCTGCGGCAGAACCTCACCCTCCCAAACCTTGGTAATCACCCAGTGCAGCGCTCTAGCCAGTGCCTCACCATCGTGTTTAAACATCTCTCCTGGTAGTTGGTCAACTCCAGGGGCTTTGTTGTTTTTCTGCCGGCTGATCTCCTCCTGGATTTCCTTGAGATTCAGAGCCAGAAGTCGCATCTGCTATTCAACATCGCTTTGGAGGGAGTAATACGAAGGGCAGGAATCATGAGTGGTACGATTTTCACGAAGTCCGTCCAGTTATTTGGTTTCGCCGACGACATTGATATTACGGCACGTAACTTTGAGAGGATGGAGGAAGCGTACATCAGACTGAAAAGCGGAGCTAAACGGATTGGACTAGTCATCAAGACGTCGAAGACGAAGTACATGATAGGAAGAGGCTCAAGTGAGGACAACGTAATTGGTAGTGACGAAATCGAGGTGATTGAAGAATTCGTGTTCCTGGGGCTCACTGGTTGCCTCCGATAACGATACCAGCAGAGAAATTCGGAGACTCATCACCAAACGCCGCCGTACCAAACTGTGTCGGACAGTAATCCGGTGAAAATGGTTCTCCACAACGATCCGACGTCGGACCGTACGGGAACAAGAAGCGAGGTGCACAGCGAGCAAGGTGGATCGATCAGAGGGAGGACGATTTGCGGACCCTCCGCAGACTACGTGATTGGCAACGTGCAGCCATGGACCGAGCTGAATGTAGAAGACTTTTGTGTACTGCACAGGCCACTCCGCCTTTAGTATGGGCAACGAACGAACAAGTGCTAAGAAAACAAGGAACACCTAGTCCTAGAGATGAATGCATGTATTGGATAATTTGCAAAAAAAAAATATCTGACTAACTTTCTGCAAGCTTGATGTAACGTTGATTTACGGTAGTCATTGTCATGCAATTGGTGATATTAAAATATTAAAACACAACAAGATTATTCAATCCTCCATTTTAGAAGCAGTTTGGAATTCGTTTTATTTCCAACAAATTTGTATAACCTCATTCATTATGTTATTTTACAATTTTCTTTATCATGTAAACATATGTGTTCAGTAACAAAAGAATGCCTTATTTTATTTCCATTATAAGTATTTTCCATATTGGCTTGGCTTAGTTTTATGTTTTGCATTCCATTTGATAGACTCTGCGTGTTTGATAAGAATTTGAAATAAGTGCCTGTTCAATATCGAACCAGACCACTTACTCCCAGTATATATGGCAACATTTTTATCTGTGAATGAATTTGTTCTTCTGTATTTGGTTTCTCTTGGTATATGAACTGTTAATGGTTTCAAAATATGGTTGTTAAGGATTTTCAAATCATTTCTTCCTTTATAATCTTTGCAATTGTTATTCCTGCAATAGGAATATTTTGCTTCGTGGTTCCCTACAGCATGGATTTATTTTCTTAGTTTGGTCCTTCTACCATGTCCGATAAACAATCTTTCCCAGCTTATACCGATTTCCTACTCTTCATTACTAAGTTCGTACTTTGGTTCAATTGATACATAACGATCATTGCTCTACTCGCGCAGTTAAAGTTTCAAAGAGCTTTTGCGCTGAGTGTGCACCGTTTGGGTCTTATCTCACTTATCCTACGGGGATCACTACGGGATATAAAAAATGATTATCGCGTGTTTTCACTCGGCTATCGCGTTTGACCGATGTTTTTAAAACTAGAATTAATATGGTGGTGCCGCTATCAGTGGACCGTTAATTGTGTTTCATGTGTGTCCAGTTTTTATTTGTGCCTACAATCATACCTCATTCGGATTTATTATGTTTATTCTATTTGGTTTACCGTGTGGCATTCAATCAGTTCCAGTGGATATTAAATTTCATTGTAGCAATAAAAAATCAATTGTTTTCAATTATTTCAGGTGCTATATACATTAATTTCTTTGATTTATGGATGTTTGGCGTAATCAAATTTGAATCGAAGTACTGTTTGTATCTTCTTTATGGTTGTAATTCCTTTAGTTTCGACCATGAAAACTCCTTCAATTCAATGTGGCAGTGGGTTTGAATTAAATTGTTTTACAAAGGTTTATTGACTATTTTCCGTGTTTTTGTATGAACCTGTCGAATAATGCATTATTATACTTGCTATGAGCTACCATCGGGTAAATTTGATCTAACTATGTATCGCCCTGGACAAGGGTCCTTTAATACAGTCCGGTTCAACGATTTAACATTTTCAATCGATCAACTGTGCAACTGATTTTATCTGTCCTGGATTGCGTTACGGATGAGTGTCATTTTGCTTCTATTACACATTTAACATATGTACACGCACTTACCAACTAATTGGGGACATTTATTGGGACATATTTTTGAGCTTTCTCTACATTCAATTAAAAGGAGTTCAACGAGCGATTGACATTGTGCTTAATTGGATTCATATGTACAGCTTGTATTTATCTTGATTCGATTATTAGCAGTAGACACCCAACTTATGTGGATTCGTATTTCAGATTCTACAGTTTCTACGTTTTCATTGTTAGAAGGCACAAGGAAATTTGGGAATTTCTAAGATTTAGAATTATCGTCTTGAGTTTCGACATGGAATGCCACAGAAGGTGTTTTTAGCATAGTACTACATATAAGCAATTCTGATCTGCGATTGACTAATTTGAATGAAATGTAATAAACATATAAATAGCTAAAGCATTATGTATGCTGAATGAAATATTATTTATTATAAGCTACTAAAGAGAAACTGGAAGCTTATTCAGGAACTTATAGTAATTATTTTTCTTCTTTTTTCCTATTATATCACACTTACAAATACTTTGGAACAATAAACAGAAAATTATTTTTAAAGCTTGTTTAGTGGAATGTCATAGGACGAGCTATACTATTCCATTTGATTCCAACAATGTGTAACTAGTCGAATTAGGTACGAGACGCTGCAGAATGTTGAACAAAGGTTGAGAATAGGAAATGCTGTTGTGATCGATCTTCTCTATATCACAAACAATTCAGGATTAAACATTCACTGTTTGCTAGAATAGCAATAAAAAGGTTGCCCTTGACATAGCTCGTCGGTCTATTTCATTATTCACTCTAATTTGGCACTCACACACATTGGAGGCCGCCAACAAAACACTAGATACGACGGATGGACGCTTTTCGCGTCGTGCCGACAAGAATGAGAAAAACGACACCGTCAATAATAATCAAAAATTCAATTATAAAATTTCATCCCTTGGCACTTATCTCGAAATGGACATCATCGTTTGCTCGCACGATCCGTTATAATCACATCATAATCACTTTCCATCCTCGCTCGGCTTGACCGACAGTCCGGCGAAGCGTTGTCCCTTGGAGTTTGGTAGCTTTCGTACCACCGCTTTTTGGGTCCCATCCGATGTTCCCGTCCTACCACTTTCTGGGTCCCGAAAGACCATTCATTTCGAGCTGGTATCCGTTTGAGAGGGACGGTCATTAATACTGCAGGGCCGCTCTCGTTGCGCCAACAACCGAACGGGCCGGGAACAATTGGGCCAAGCGAATGAACACCGCACGAATGGTCCCACTGCAATGAGTTTGCTTTAATTATCCGAACTTTGCTCCGTCCGTATTCTCTTCTGGGGATAGCAGTGGGGTGGTGATGTCAGTGTCGGATTTCAGAGCTGGAATCTTTAATAGTAAAGTAATATTTTCTTTAAGCCTTCTGACAGCCCAATTAGTTTTTTCCTAATAAAATGGGTGTTAAAGCATGGGGGCTAAGCAAGACCTGTACTTCAAATCTCTCCAATAGTATCCTTTTGCCGAAAAAACTTCAAATTGAACTTTAATTGAAACCTTGGAAATACTGAAGAATTTCCCTTGTATTTTTCAAATAATTTTCCGTGATAGTTCCGAAGTATTTATTTGGGAAATTGCGAAATTTTTTATGTGGAAATCACGAAGAAATTTCAGCGGAATTCCCGAAAATTTGCAGTTGAAATTTCGGTGAATTTCCAAAGAAGTTTCCTAAAAATCTCCTATGGAAAAATCTGTAACATTCCGTTAAATTTCCAGTGTTTTTTTAAAGGTTTCTTCTTCTTATTGGCATTACATCCCCAGTACTGGGATATTGCCGCCTCGCAGACCGGAAATCAAACCCAGCCACCCTTAGCAAGTTCTTGCTTTGTAGCCACGCATCTTACCGCACGGCTAGAAAGGGCTCTTATTTTTTTCCTTTGGAAATCCTAAAGACTTTAACGTGGATATTTCGACAAAATTTCTGTGAATATTACAAAGTGTTTCTTTGTAGACTTCAAAGTTGTTTTTTGTGTAAGTTGCGAAACAACCCACTAACAATGATTTCAAAAAGTTGTCAGATTTCCTCAATTCAAGAAGTAAGTGATTATAAAGTTCTTGAAATGCTATCGTAAAAGTTTCGGGACTAAAAGAGGATGCGGATTGAGTAGCGATGATCAGTAAACTATTTGTGATTGGTATAGACGGTGCCGATGAACGGATCAAGCTAAAGTTGGCTGAAAAGTGCCACAATTTTGAACACCTTCGTTACACACCTGCCTTACGTACTGAGTACTGGGTGTCCGTTAACACTCAGTACCCAGCATTCATGTCGTCCTTGACGTTGCTTCGTTTATGATCCTAGCGATATTCGCACGCTTCGACCTCGACTGCCGGCTATACCACTCGGCACATGGCATTTTTCGGTCAGTTGGCCATTGACTGTAAGCAGCGATGACGGCACCAGCAGCGCCAGCGCCACAGCAGAAGCGTAATGGGCACATCCGCATAACCATGCATTATGGGCGAGAGTGGTGTTAATTGTATTCGTGACATTTTTGCAATAATCAGGCCAACCCTCATCACCATGTTGGTGCTTCCGTTTTGACCACTTTTCATGCCACACATTGTCCGCAAGCGTTGCGACCCGCTTTCTCATCATAGAATGTGCTTTTTACTATCGGCCATATTTTCACCTCCTCTTCAGGCTAGGGTCATTGGGTGGCCCTCATAAAAAGAACCCTCCGTTGACCGCTGCGCTATCGCGTTCTGCTCTACTGTTCGGGCCATGGCAGGCCCAGGACACTGAGGTGCTCGCTCTTTTGTGTCTCTTGCGTGTGCTTAGCATGGTCGAACATAATAATGTGTACACAAAATTCACACCACCATCATCGTCGTCGTCATCATCGCCCTCATTGTTGATCACCATCGTAATAATTTTTCCAGCACTCGAGTCAACGCAACGCAGCCGTAAGGACGGGAATCTTGGACGGCATGTAAAAGTATTTCGCAATCCAGGATCAGCCCTCATCATCGCGTAACCTCCTCTTGGGCAGCTGTTAAATGACGGTTATAAAGATAATAAGTAGGTGATAACGAGCGTTTTCTTCGAGTGTGAAGGTAAGTGATTTCCCTTCATAAGCTTCGATGACTCTGAAAGGGGAGGATACTGCAGAATGCACCTTTTGGATTTTTCACAAATCATAGGCCAACAAATCTACAAAGCTCGGTCTCTCCCATACGGCATTTCTATTTGTACTAAAGTAGATAGGAATTAGAAAACTTTCACATCACTTAGGAATATCGCCAGGTTATTATTAGTGGCGGCATTTGAGGGGGAAGTAATAAAAAGGGTCAACCATTCTAAATCATTCTCCCATGCGACGTAAATATGTACGCTTTTATGGTATAATGATTTCTTGGAGTTTTGTGGTTCAGCTCAAATCAAGATACGAGCTGCGACCCGCTTTCTCATCATTTTATGATTCGCCTATATCAAGTAATTAAATATTATGATAGATGCGAATTAATAAAACAGGATATATGTGTGGATTAATATTTACGTTCGGTGTTGAGAAATAATATGTTGAGCTGAAAAAATTTATTATCTTTAAACACGAGTTCCTAAATTATATTGAAACAGCTTTTCCAATTAGCAAATGACTTACCCGGTCCAATTACTTAAGCAAGTGTAACAATTATCAGCGATGTTCTCAACAACGAGACAGAAACAATTTTTATTAGTAAGCATAACAAAAATATTGAGCAAACCATCTTTTATATAAAAGCTTGGAAGTTTTTTTTTCTGTCGCGGCCCAAATTATTCCTTTTCACATTCGTATGAATATATTTTAGAGCAGTAATCCTATAAGCTTGTACTCAAAAATTCTTATTCAGCTATATATGACAAAAATTGCATAATTCGCTGTACATATTGTGGTTCATTGTCTTCATCCGTTTATAAAACATGAATGTTCGAAGTGAAATTGACCATTTTCTACTAATTTAAAACATTCGATTTATATTCAATTCAGACTAGTTTTATCACAAAATAAATTTCCAAAGGTATTTATTTTTTTCCCTTTGTGTAGTGCAAAGTGAGAAGTGAGAATTAATGTATTGAGTATAAAGAAAATTGAAAAGTATGAGATATGTCCTTTTGTAAGTTTGAAGTGGGAAATTAAAAATTTAAAATCAAAGAAGAAGCGGAAAGAAAGAGGAGAAGAGAATAAGAAAAAAAGGAAAGAAAGAAACAAAATGGAAAATAATCAAATAAGAAAACTGGAAGATAGAAGTGGTTAGAAGGAAAGTGATAAAAGAGAAAAATAGAGGAAGTTCGAAACGAGATAAAATAAAGAAGAGAAATATAACCAGAAAGATTGAATCAGGTGAAAGAACTTGTCCAGATTAATCCGCCGATAATGGTGCCTTTATCCTGCAAATATTTTGACCATAGATCCATTTGGACCATAATCCAATAAGCCACGAGCCTGATCTGGTTTGTTTTCAATAGAAAACAATGAGACATGCTTGTTCGTCTAGGTGGTCAAACCTCGCACGTTTTGGTAATATTCCAGGAATGACGAAACTGGAGTCTTAGTGATAATAATGCAAACTGGAGGAGAATTAGAAACTAGAAGGTCCGATATGGGACGAACAATCATCAAATCATTGTAATTTGCATCATTGATTGTCTCTCTTTTTTCCTACAACAAAAATGACTTTGACAAGGTATCATGGGTGCGTGGGAGGCACTACATTCCGTGTTTTTTTCCTATATTTTGTCTCTTTTTAGTTTTATCACCGTGTAACTTTCGAGCGGCTAGTTTCGGTTTTCAGTTGTTTGATGTAACTGTAAATGTATCAGCATGTAGATTGCGAGTAAGCACGCGCCGGTTAAACCTTTTTCAAAGTCAGACTTGTTGAAAAAAAAAGCAAAAGTCAATGATGAAAATGATAATGATTTACGTATTACGGAGAGGGATATTTGATGAATGAGGATCCGTGATCTGATCCAAACATGTTAAGTATTTTAATTTTTACCGACAAATTCACGAAATTGTATTTTAAGATGCCAAGTGGAGGGATTCATGGCAGAAAATTCTGCTCTTTGATTTTGAATTATCTGAACAATTTTATAATCATGATTTAATAGGATGGATAATGAAGGGATATTTGAATTTTTAATCTAACCATAAAAAATGCACGCCAGAGCCACAGGAGCCCGTGCTCTGAAAATACACTGGAATGTGACTCACATTACAGTTTGACATGAGATTTAGAAATCTCAAATATCTCTTTATAAGTTCCACCTATCAAATTAAGACTAGGAAATCTTTTAGATGATCTCCTATAAAGTTTTCGTAAAGAAATTGAGAGGGCAGCGGATAGAGGAGTTTCCAAGTAGTCATAAATTAATTATATTCAGGATTCATATAAGAAAAAATCCAGCTATAAAGCTCAGCTCGTTGAGAATAATACGAATTCGCCGATCACTTGGGACGTGAAATTATTACAAGATGCAGTCTTTGGGTAGAAATACCAAGAGCAATTGGCAAGTTTAAGAACCCATCGATATTGTAGACCCGTCATTATCAACTTCAGAAGTGTGTGATGATCTTGCAAGCAAACCATAATCAGCTCCAAAAATTCGATTCATAAATACGCAAACATTCCAAACTCTCGAAGACAGATTTTATCTTTGGCTGAGCAGAAAAGCGAAGGACCTCTGGAAGAAATAAAAAATCTGCTGAAACAAGTGTGGATTGAAAACAGCATCCCAGATGACTGGGAAAAACTCTCGTCGTTCATATTCCTAAAAACCAGATTAATCCACCTATCGATGATAATGCCTTTCTCGCTCATTATAAAATGTGTCGGGAAAAATTCTTTAGAGAGATCAAATAGAGCAAATATAAATTAATAAATGGTTTTTTGACTGCCATGCAGACTTCCAAAAATGTGCCAAAATTGGATCGAGAAGATATCATATTAAAACTGTCATATAACCTGGAGTAGATGAAATCAGGGGCACACAAAATTTGTTAAACATGATAAAAATCACTTGTCATAAGACGAGTTTGTACAATCCCATTGAATTTCACCACTTAATTGTATCTTGACAGATACGTATTTCGACCTCAACAGTAAGGCCGTCTTCAGTGTCTCGTACTTGACTCAACTTATCACGCTCATTATTGATCAAATTCAATCGTTTAACGATAATTGAAACTACGGACAAAATTAGGTCAAATCCTATATTCGGTTGCATATGAAAAGCTTGTGTTAGATACAAGTGGGTTACGCCTGAAACTGGGCGACTTGATACTTTGAATTGCTCTGATTAAAGCAGAACTCGTCATTTCCTAACTCACACACCAATTAAGTCGCTTACTCCGATGTATGTGTAATTAGTTCTACAAAGTTGCGTTGCGTTGTAACGGAGTATTTCGTAGATTGCATACTGATAGCTGTCATGTATATTCTTTAACTTTCTTACCCCAACTGCTTATGGATTACTATTTGGGAATTAATAGCAATCCAATTGGGGGTCTATTATATATCTAATCCCAGCTAGCGATTTTCGGATTTCAAGGTTTTAATTATATCCACGGAATTCAAATTGAACATGAGTTTAATGTTAATCGAAAGTTTTAAGATAAATAAACGCGATTGAAAAACGGTCATTTCTGTGAACATTGAAGTTGCTCCGCCTCTTGTTCATGGAATATTTCTGTGCCAGAGGAACGTGACTTGAGAAAAATTTCAATCTATGTTTGTCAATGACACTTATATTCTATTGCGACTAGTTACTAGTTACGAATTCACATTTTTGAATATTCATGGAAAAAAACCTGACAGCAGAATACAACTGCTATCGGCTACGCGGCTTTGCCTACTCAGATCTCCCTTTGAACGTGATCGAAAAATGAGTTAGTTTTTAATACCTAATGTGGAATTCAACATCGCGCATATTAATCACCCCTAGACCAACATTTGAAAAGGGCGTAACAGCCAAAATTTATTCCTTCTGATTCTTCGTACACATATATAGCTTTATATGTAGACAAAGAATCAGAAGGAAAAAATTTTGGCTGTTACGCCCTTTTCAAATGTGGGTCTAGACCCATCCTGTTTGCGCTGCTGCACTCGCGAGGAAGATGGGATCGACTGACTGCGAATGTGTATACTCACGATGACTGACAGGATCTGTCATTTGACACATGCATGCTAGGCCTGTTCATGATAATAGGCCTGTTCAATGCCACACATCTCCCCTCTTCTTCAAAAAAACATGCTATCACCCTTTTCTTCTGCATGAAAAAAATAACACCTACGACATATTATGTATCATTCGGTTACTCTCTCATCATGTTACAAAAGCATCTTGCAGCAAATTGTATTGCAAGCATATCATTTCATAATCGAAGAACATACTTAAATGGTGGCACACATAAATATGGGAAACCACTCTCGAGGATTTCCCGTGCAGTGAGCGTCTCGACTCGCAATTGTAAGTATTATTTCACTTGTACTTCAAATCACTACCACTACTTCTACTTTTTTCGAACACACGTCCAATCCCCTGTGCCTTCACAGATGTCAAACAATCAGCATCAAAAACCAGATAACGAAATAATAAATAAAAAAAAAACGATAAACAGCTCCAAATCATGGCCGAATATCTATTCTCAGTTAAATCAAACCTATTGTGTACCTGTGACCTTTCGGATCCACAACACCAAACTACTTTTAGGCCTGAGTAAGAAACTCTTGGATGAACTGTGATCTCTACGATCCACAATAACACCATTCTTCTTGCGGGCGTCCCACCAACGCAGAGGTAGAAACTCTTGAATGTGGGCGTCCCATCACGCAGAATTGGGATCATGTTACAATTGTAAAATAATGGGTTGATGAGAACAGTTTGTAAGTAGAAAATGAGTAAAGCAAAATATCGATAAGAAAAACATAAACACTCCTAAACTGTAAAAGCAAAATATCATTGCGATCATATCAGTGACGTGCTGAGCCGGAACGTCAACATACATCAGGTCAGGAAAGATTGTCAGAAAAGTGCCACTTTCACAAGCAGAAGCACTTGCGCTATCCGTGCAGTTTTGGAAATTTGCACATTTTTCCCGGGCAACACTCGGCCATCGTGACACCCGGATAGTTTGGTTTTAGCAGCAGAACAGCTTTAATTCTGCAAAGTGCATCGCTACAACACGTCACACAGAATCATAACCTCAAAGAAATAAGTGTGGCCTGGTGGTGAGTGGAGATATCCGCCTCATTGCCTCCGTAGAACACATCACGTGAAAAACCGTCACAAGTGCCTCGCTACAAACACTCGCTTCCATAGCCAGCGGCATACCACAACTCGATTCTGATCTATACGATCAAGAATTCCGAAAGAGCTCGTGAGCCAAAACAGCACTCCACGAGAGGGTACATTTCGGAGATATTGCTCTCTCGTCATCGCGGGCTCAGAGTGGACGACAACTGGTATAGTGCGCTATCGGGCGAAAGCTCTTAGGTCGTGTCATCGATTGTCGGACGACGCGCCGGGTGCTACGGACGGGGAGCCACAAAGCCCAAACACTCCACTTCGAAGCGCAAGCAGAAGTACCACAAACACGGGCGAGCAGCCGAGTAACCATTGCCGTAGTGGTCGAAGTGAACACATAGAGGAACGGTGCTAGCGACAGTCGTCGTCGCTTTAGAACTGGGTGCCAGCGTCGTGAATCGAATCACCATATGTTCGCCCATGAGCACATCGGTCAGCAGGTCACTAGCATATCGCTACTTGGGAGGAAAGGAAAGTCCCAGTAGCCATGCTGTCAAAATTCGGTGAGCAAACCAATTGAATTACGTTAAGCTCTAAACACTAGATTAAGTCAAACCAGAGTAGGGACAGCTAGGCTCTGTTAAATGAGCAATAAACATGTTTGTATGATGCACTAAATGTGGGTTGCGCATATTCATTTCGTTTGTGATTGTCCCCGCTGAGAGGTAAGAATCAAGGGTTAGAGAACAATCATTCAGATCCACAATAACAACATTCTTCTTCCGGGTGTCCCACCAACGCAGATGAAGAATCTCTTGAATGCGGGCGTCCCATTACGCAGAATTGTGATCATTCCGTTCCACAATAACACCGTTCTTCTTGCGGACGTCCCACCAACGCAGAGCAAGAAACACTTGAGTGTGAATATTCTTCACGCAGTACTGTGATCCATCTGCAGCTGCACCAATCAAACTCTACTTATTGAACTCTATCGCTCACCCCGAGACAACGCATGCGAAAACAATTCTTCTTTTTCGTAGTTTTGTCTTTTATTCTTCATCTTGCCACATTTGACAGTCTATTCAAAGCGCTATAAGTGTTTCTAATTCCCGAAAGTGTAATTTATGTTTCACAATGGTTTTCATATCGGAATAAAACACATTCCGCAACACAACTGTATAATATCAGGCATCAGGACCATGTTGGAATACTCTTCAAAGGGTAGAAGTCTTCGACAGTCAAATGTATATCAAAATATTTTATTCAAGATGCTAGCTGCATCTAATAGTTCATGGTAGCATTTGGCTGAATGCAGATGACTTTACATTTTCTCTTCGCATGTCCCATCCCAAATTGCACATTGCACCTTTAATTTTCCAAAGGATAGTTGTAAAACATTCAAAGTGTACCCATCAACAAAGTAGAACATTTTTTTGTCACACAAATGTATAAACAGTTCAAAACAAAATAATGGGCAGACAACTTGATGCAATACATCGGTTAAGGATAAATCCCTGTTAAATAAGTGATTTTTTGAAACGCGCTTTGCATATTAAAAAATGAATTTTGGCCATAGCTGCTGAGCCCATAGTCTGATTTCTAATAGGAAATAGTGAAGAGGATTTGCCGTCCTATACAACTTGTTGTGAGTAAACAAGTAAACACTAAGTGTACCAAAAATAAGTGAATTTGATGCATTTTACGAATAAAAAACTAGTCTCTGGGCCTCTCATAAAAAGTTAGTTTTTTTTATAGAAAAAAGTATATTAGCCAAAACTTCTCACCCAAGATTCCGATCAGCCTAATTTTAATGGGAAATAATTGGACAGGACTCCCCGCCGAACACAATTTGTTGCTCAATATAAAGTTATGGGACGGGATTCCCCGTCGAACACTACTTTTCGCGAGCCAAACGGTTGAGGATAAATTCCAAATAGTGAGCTAGATTATTTTACTCGTTCTCGTCCAAATAAAATGTATTTTGGCCATAACTTCTGAGGCTAATGTCAAATTCGGCCAATTTTCAATGGAAAACAATGGGACAGGATTCCACGCCAAATTCCGCGAGCAAATCGGTTAAAGATAAGTGCTTTAAAAATGCACTAAACTTTTCCACTCGTTTTTGTCTAAAGAAAATGTATTTTGGCCATAACTTTTGAGCCCATAGTCCGATCTAGCCAATTTTTAATAGGAAACGATGGGACAGTATTTCCCACCGAATGCAATTTTGCAAGTAAATCGGTTAAAAATAAGTGCTTCAAAAATAAGCTAGAATGTTTGAGAACTTTTGTGCACATACACACACATACACACACACAGACATCTCCTCAATTCTTCTGGCTGAGTCGATCGGTATATAGTACTATGGGTCTCTGGGCCTCCTATAAAAAGTTTGTTTTTGGAGCGAACGTATAGCCTTTACGTATACTTAGTAGACGAGAAAGGCAAAAAGGTATTCGACGAATGTTGAAGATTTCCGAAAAATAGTGTTAACTAGTGTTTTTTATGTGAGCTGGCACCTGGGAGCCCTGACACGAACCTCGATATAGGAACACATCAGCCAGGCTTTCTTAATCAGCGTTCCACAATGGATCACATTTTCACAGCGTGTAGAATTCTTGAAGAAAAGTGGAACTCAGGAGAAGATCTTATTGTGATGGCTTGGATCTGGAAAAGGCATTTGATAATGTAAGCTTTACTGCACTCCCTGATATATTATTAGCCAAAGGGGCGCCAATAGAGATTGTCAACAGAGTTATCAATTGTCTTAATTCGGAAGAACAATTCAGATCAGAACAATTCTCAATTCAGATCGATAGGAGTGGAACAGGGATGTCCTCTTTCACCTTACGTGCTTGGCCTACTAACTGAAGGTGAAAGACGAGTTGGACGGACTTTTAGAACTCAACCGAACTGGACGACTCAAGTTCCCAGTAATTCTGGTCTATGCAGACGACACTATCTGTGCTGGAATACTACCTGGGAAAAGTGAACTTCCTTCTGGACATGGAAAAAAGTGGTGAGAACAACTCTTGGGAAAGCGCTTATACTATTTGCGTGCTCCAGTCAAAAGGAATTTAAATCGCCAGTTGACAACGAGGATGCAGTCATTGCATCGAACCTCATCTAAGAGATTCTTAAGAAAGGGAAACCATCAAGAAAATTAGGAACCATTCTATACGAATCTGTGATAGCCCCTGTGTGGCATTGTACAGGCCTATAAACATAAACAAGCCTAATAAACATCTGTTCCCCAGTCAGATGACAGATCACAGCAGCTATCGTGGGAGACACACTTTCGCAGGCAGTCAAGCCTAGTGAGTCGCGAGTGTAAGCAATGCAAACATGATGACGCCCGCAAGAAGAATGGTGTTATTGTGGATCGAATGATCTGATCACAATTCTGCGGGTGGGACGCCCGCATTCAGTAGATTCTTCCTCTGCGTTGGTGGGACGCCCGCAAGAAGAATGGTGTTATTGTGGATCGAATGATCACAATTCTGCGTGGTGGGACGCCCGCATTTATGAGTTTCTTCCACTGGGTTGGTGGGACGCCCGCAAGTGAATCCGGAAGGTCAAAAGTGCTCGAAAAGTTTGATTTCATTGAGAATATATATCCCCCACGATTAAAAGCTGTTTATCGAACCAGTCAAGTTACGGTTTCTGGTTTCATGTTGCACAGTTCAATAAACGTGTGCCTAAAGTACAGGTAGGAGCTGTAGTAGTGATAATTTGTATTAGTAGGGTAATTGGAAATTACAAGTCGAGACGTCATTATTCGGGAATGTCTTGAGAGTGATTTTTCATATTTAGGGTTGGCACCCATAATTGTGTATCCAAAGTGTTTTTCGATTTCGAAATGGGACGTTTGCAGTACAATAATATGCTAAAAGTGATTGTGTTTAATGTGCAAGATGGCCTTGTACCATAGTGGAAGAGTAATCTCATTGTACATTATATATCGGAATTGATGTTTTTTTCCTTTGAGTTTAAGATGCCAGCATTTTTTTTAGATGAAAGGGGAGATATGTGGCATTGGACAGGCCTATAAACATGAACAAGCCTAATAAACATCTGTTCCTCAGTCAGATGACAGATCACAGCAGCTATCGTGGGAGACACACTTTCGCAGGCAGTCAAGCCTAGTGAGTCGCGAGTGTAAGCAATGCAAACATGATGGGTGATTGTTATGAGCGATGCAGAATTGCACAGCCCCAACAATGGTTTACGGAACACAAGCAACAGTACTCACAAAACGTTCCCGGCAATCTCTACGAAGATATCAAAAGCGAATATATGATCAAATAGAGGGAATGTGTAAGGGAGACTATTCTTCGAATGCCTGTAACGGTCCAAGATCCATTAGAAAATGGATTCATATTCTTCAGTTCAGGCATTGGGGACACATAGTACGAAGACCAGATAATCATCTGCTCAAGCTTGCAGATAAATATAAACTACCTCACAGGAAGCGAGGTGGGACTCCATCGATGACAGTATTAAGAGGTTCGAGAACATAAGTTTGCATGAATGGTATGAGTTGGCTGAAAATAAAGAACGAATTGAAAATAAATTGAAAGAACTATACAACTTCCCGGAGTCAGAATTAGAGGATGAATGAGTATCGGTGCAGTATAGTTGCCTTGGGGGCAACCATACGAAAACTCCATGAGTCGGGATTTTTATTCGCTTCAATTTATTTCTTCTGTCTCCGCTATTGCGGGGCATAGAACAAATCGGCACCGCGCACGATGACCCGGTGACGGTGTAGTGTTTCGGCATACAAAAAGTGCAATTCTTTCTGTATGCTGATGCAATGGAAAAATTATTAATTATATCGCTGAAAAATATAATTGACTTGTAGAGGATTTTTGGGAGCTTCAGGGAGTTCAGTTAGTCAGTTGAGTTATTGAGTTCAGTTAGTAAAGTAAGCTCAGTGAGTTCGGTTAGGTAGTTAGTTTGTTCAGTTAGTTGAGTTATGTTTATTTTCTTGATGAGATGACGTTTGAAAATCGTGACAGTGCAACTAGATCAATTGATACTGGAATAGTAGTTGTTGAGAAGTTGAAATAGATTATTCGAAAACGTACATCGTTAATACATAGAGAGGAATAAAAACAAATTCAAACTAATTCATTACAAAACGTATAATGTACTTGGGAAATAAATAAATATAGTACACATCATCTTATAGTCATTTTCTATTTGTGAATAGTGAGAAATCAGATACCAGATTGACACGAGCAGTAGTTATGAAATAAATAAAAACATATTCTTCACGCGTTACGGTTCTCTCAGCTCGTGCTTTTGAAAAAACACTGGAAAAAAGCACGTCGTTTCCAAGACGACCGATTTGAGGCTTTGTTGTATAATCACCTTAAAGAAAATTCTCAAAGCATCGCAGGAAAAAAAAAACAGCTGATCAATGGAACTAATTGTTGGAGATCTCGTTAGGAAATGCTGAATGCTACATTGAGGAAAAATAAATTACGATTTTTCTAAGTCGTAACTTATGAATGGGAATTTGATTGGTTCCATTAAAGACTTATGCTGTCTGATTATATGAAATTTGTATATTTATATTTTAAAAATATTAGAAATGTTCCACTAGTTTCAGATGTTATTATGAATTAATATTTAATTCAAGGTAAATATCAAAATTTGTATAAATCTAATTATAAATTTAAATTTTATAACAAAAAACAGTACAGAAAAATTCAAATGATAAAAAATAATGATTTTAATTAAAAGTATGTTTAAATTTCATCTTATTTCTATTAGGAATTCATAAATTTCAATTGTTAATAACTGTTACATACTGTTATAAAACAAATTGAATCTTCAGTATTGTAAAGTGTTTGATTTGTCGACATTTGTTAGTAAAATAAGTGTCAATACAATGAAACAACAAACATCTTGTTTTCAATCTTTGATACAAATTATAAACCTTCGGCCATCACCATCCACTATCTTTTATAGCTCCATATTTCTCCTCTGTGGTTTATGAAGCAAGACTTTCCACTAGATTTTCATTAGAAGCCGGGAGGTCGACATTCAACCATCCAGAAAACCACCATTTGGTCGTATAATAAAAACATAAGCGCCCCCGAAAGGCATTGGAAGGATAAGGCCAGAACCGCAAAAGCCCTTTGTTTCCACCGCACTTTTCTCTACACTCCTGATACCGGAGCAAAGTTTCTTAATTCGCAGGCATTCTTCCGCCGCTTCCCATAGTAGTCGGGCGATAGTGGGGAAAAATTTAATCTGCATTTTTATTTCATGCTGGAATTCACTAAATTTTTCATGCATAAATAACTTTGCGAATCTTTCGCCGACCCGGCGGACTGACGGCGACTGACCGCCTTTTCGGTGCTGGAGCCTGCTATTTACCTAGATTTTTTTTTTTTTCATTTTCACTTTGGTGGGCTTTTATTTTCCACATCAGCTAACTATTCAGATGCCGGCTGGCGGCGGTCTTTTGTAGCATTGTTTGTTCATCGCACATGTTGCATTTCATGAGTTTCGTTCTCGGATCTGAAGACTTATTCAAAGGTGCAGCTTAGCAAGAAATTCTATTGCGTTTGCGGCACTTATATACTGAATAACTATTTAAATGGAAAGTTTGGCTGCCTAGCAAGTTTTCAGGTAAGCACAACGGCATAGAGTAAGTTTTGCTACAAGTTATTTGGTTTTATTGATTATTGGGCCGTTTTTACACATTTTCGGGTTGGACACTATTCCGTTTTCCATCTCAATGAACATATATTCATCTCATCGCGAAATAAAGAAATACGACACCAATTTCGTCGCTTCTTTTTGCGTGCTCACTTCTGAAAAAATTGCAATATTTCTTCGACATTACACAGTGTTCAAAAATGTTCTAATCAAAGGCAGTTTTAAACTTGGTTTAGGATGTTGTTACGCATTTTGTTATAATTTGGTTACGATAAAATGTCTTTGTTTCGGCATCGTCTTCTTCTTCTTCTATGACTCTTCATTCCAATTGGAACTGGAACCGATTAGCCTGCTTTTCAACTTAGTAATCTATAGGCGTTTACTCAGTTATTAATTGACAGCTTTTCTATGCCAGCCATTGAATATGTATCTTGTGTGGCAAGTATGTACAATGGATACCAATGTTCAGGTAGTCGATAAAACATCCTAGACTGGATCGAGAATCAAGCTCGCCATCTTCGGATTGTCAATCCTACGCCTTTGCTCACAAGACTAACTGGAAACCCTGGCATCGTATAGTAACTAATATTGATCGCAGGTTTTATTCTAATAAATAACCGAAGCTGTAATTGTGCCGTAACGTTCTTTTTTCCTAGTCGGAATATGAACATTCTCTAAGTGCATATAAATATTAATTAACGCAAACAGAACATCTCCACTATAAAGGTTCCCCCAGACATATGCGACGCGATTCTATCGCCGTTGGTTTGGAAGCGTAAATGCCTGCAGCGACCCAACGATAGAATACTAGCGACCTGGTGTCGCCGTCGTGGTGATGAAATCGCTTAGGTATGGGGGAGCCTTTACTGTTCATGAGTCGGTGGAAGGCGCTTGCCGCTCTCTTGGACCAACCAGTTAAAAGTCCTGTAAATCAAACAGCCATCGAGAAGCCCGTCACTATAGCCCGTACTGCAGCAACACTCAGAGCACGACGATGATGACTGTCATGCTCCACTATGCAGCAGTTCGTCTTTTTTTGTTTGTTGGCCAAGATTCAGGTGCTAGACATGAAGCAAGAAAACTTTATGAAAAGAAAGTTTATAAGGAGGAAATAAAAAATGATTGAATTAAAACAAAACTTTTTAATTAATAACATTATGGTTCTGCATGCAATGTCTTCCAAACATGGGTTGGTTTTATTTTCGAACCGAGTGTGCACTGTTGTCTTTTTGGGTAGTATGCAAATGCTTGACTTATGTTGAGTGGAATGGATGCTTCGTATTGCCTTTTAATTACCAACGCAACTTATTGTCATTCGATTCGCTCTTCTAGTTTTTCCGTGCTGCTCTTGTAAATGTAAATGTAAAATTTCGAGAAAAGTTTTTATATGCATAGTTTCACTAAAATAAATGGTTTAAATTATAGCCCCTATAGATTCCATAGATGAGTGCAGGCATGGTTGGGTCATTTCGATTAGGTCTGTTTTTACATTTTTCAAAGTGTACCACGCGAATTTGACATCGTGCTCGTTTGGCTACACTAACTGACAGTTCGTTTGGCTACACTCGCCTTCGCCTCAGCTTGTCTATGGAATCTATAGTGTCTATAGTTTAGATACCTTGCCCTAGCAGCACACATGTTCCACATAGGTTACTGCAACTCATATGTGATTAAATTCAGTCGCAATCAAGTTGCCGCAACCATTTTGGCCTGACTTGTGTTGCTCGGGTGGTTTTACTGTTCATAGACAACTGACTATACACAAGTAGATTTGCATCACATAAAATAGACTTCCATAATTCATTTTTTTGAGTTACACTTAATTAGGAATCTATGACAAAAGGTCAAAAGACATAAGGTCGAAAGAACAAAAGGTCGAAAGACAAAAGGTTGAAAGGACAAAAGATCGAAAAGACAAAACGTCGAAAGAGACAGAAGGTCGAAAGGACAAAAGGTCGAAAGGCACAGAAGTTCAAAAGGGACAAAAGGTCGAAAAGACAAAAGGTCGAAAGGGACAAAAGGTCGAAGAGAACAAAAATTCCGAAGGGATAAAAGGTCGATCAAGAACAAGTTGACAACAAGGTGGGGTATTCCAAAGGAATTAGTGAAACACATTTAAGGCTCAAGATGTAAGGAGGCTCCTGTGGGGAATTCTTAAATTATTGGCTTATGCGCCAGACGACCCTGTCTAGCAACGTTTACGCCCACCAACAGAATCCTTCTCCCCGTGTCTTTCCAACTCAAACTAACTAAATTCCCAATAATCCCAAGAATTCCAATAAATCTATTCGCGGTAATTCGAGATATTCATTCCTCCAATTTAGAGTAAGAAATTATTTAGTAGTGCCTAGAGAAAAATTCAATAGAAAACTTCTAAATAAAAATTTTGTAAATAATAAAAAAGTCGAAGCATTTAACATTTTAAATTTCGTTTCGTATTTTTTTTTTTTCAAAAAAATGTTTAACAATCCCCTATTCTGTCTCCTACTAGAGCTAACTGCTCACTGACTAACCATCGGCCGTTCTCCCGGAGCAGATGGCTGGCCAACGATACCGAATGGTCACTCAGTACCTGTTTGTGACGTCACTACCCGGTCGTGTCTTCTCTACGTGAGTCGTCCTATCCCCCTAAAGGGGAAGAGGCCCCAAAAAGCCCTTCCCCACCGATGCAAAACGCCTTTTGTGGTTTTCCTCATATTTACCGTCATTACCGGCGAAGAAAGTTTCAAAATAGTGCATGGGAAGGTCGGAAAACCCGAAAATTTCCACATTTTGAAGAAACGTCTAACATTTTGGCGAGGCAAAACGCCCTAGTGGCAATAACGTACAAAGTACTTGCGTCTCCACGGACTATCCATACTAGATTGCTGATTCGCCGACGCGTGGTACTTTGTTCCCTAGGAGCTGCCAGCTAAAAGGCGTTTTGCCTCATGAGTTTTCCGGCAACAGAATATCACCACTTTTTTTAAATGTGAATATTATCAATGTGATTAAGATTTTTGACAATTTTTTAATGGCATCAACTAGCTATCTTGTTTAACTGATGCATAATGTAAAAATACCCATGAATAGCGTTACAAATAAGACAATAGAGCAGTGTTTGCTTAGCTAGGACATATTGTCCCCCCTTCCCCTACCTCGTTTCTTCCCCTACTATTTGCAATCGTGATTCCCTACTCGTTTTGGTGTAGTGGTGTGTGTGTCAAGGTTCGCGTACTGACAGTTGGTCTTGTTGACGACGAGTCGATACTTGTTTACCACCCCCTAGGTTGTTTTGTACGTCGAAGTGATGACGACCGATGATGATCGAGCCAGGATAATTGCACAAGCACTCTTTGCAAATATTCCACCGACTCTTCGGCATTCGGTACAGTGCGCCTAGTGGGTGGCACACGGGAACACGCTAGGTTGGGAAGTGTGAGGTGGTGCGGGTGGGTGGCGGTCGAAACGTCCGATGTCTATCGGTAGTTGGTAGTCGCTTTTCTGGGAGGGTATCCTATGGAGGGCCTCCGATTTTGTGTACGTGAGTCGGGCTGATTACTCGGGCGTTGGTAGTCTTTCCCCGATGGGACCTATCCACGAATGGGCAATCACAGGTAACGCGTGATGCACGTGGGCCGAGCGATTCGTACCGATGACCAACGCTCTCTGACGGTACCTATAGTGGTACGCAACCACGAGACGATAGGTACAACCAGGGTAATCACGCCGGATACCGTCCGATGGTTAACTCTAGATCAACATTTGAATAATAGCCAAAATTTATTCCGTCTGATTGTTCGTCCACATAAATGGGTATATATGTAGACGAAGAATAAGAAGGAATAAATTTTGGCTGTTACGCCCTTTTCAAATGTTGGTCTAGAACTGATCCTTTTGGGCGAGGACCGATTGACTTCGACCCGATCAAGAATGCATAACAAAATTATAACAAGGGGAGTTATTTATTTCAGAAGAATGATGTAACAAAATGTGTTATAAAATTGGCTGGTTAGTTGTTAAAATAACAAAAATTATATCAAAATTCCCTCTAGCCGTAACATAATTATATCAGAGGTTGTTACCTTCATTTCAACATTATAACAACCGTTGATATGATTATGAGGTACAAAAATCATTTTCATAGTAATTGCCTACATCACGTATAAAAATGTGGTACGCTACAACGCCGGATTTCCATCCATAATGTAGGCAATTAACTTTGTACTAGCTATTAACATCGAACATTGATTCAAGTTATACTGGAGGTGACTACCTCCGCTTTTTCCAATATCAAAAAATATAGGCAATTATTTTGTGTAAATATCAGGGAATCAATATTCGAGCAACGCCTAACAATATACCCTTTGTCGTCAACAGAGTTTGTTACTGACAAACGCACTTAGCGACAAACTTTTATCACAACCCGAACACAATATGACAAGAATCATTTGCCTTGCATGCTCTGATATTTCCGAGAATACGATGCTAATTTTGTAATCATTGTTCGATTCTCGAATATTTCCATAAAAGCAAAAACTATGATAGCATAAAACCGAAATTTTCTGTGGAAATAATGCAAAATAACGAGATGAAAAGTTAGCAACAAGATTGTCTTCTTTTTTGTTGCTGACAAAAAAATTCGGATCTTTGTCATTATTATCTCCGACAAAAACAAAGCTTTGTCGTTGGTTCTCTTTTGTCGCTTGTTTCGCAAGCGCATTTCAGAAAAATTGATTCCCTGGTAAATATACATAACTATTGTTATAATTTTGATATGAAATAAAACTGGTCGAAGACACATTTTTATCGAATTATCTAATTATAACACACGTTGTTTTAAATAACAACCATTGATAGAATTGAGTTATAATTTTGTTATGTATTCCTGATCGGGGAACTACCCTAACCTCACACTTTCGGGCTCAGATCCCGCAGCGTAGGATCCCAAGATGGATTCGCCACCGGAGTGTGGCTGATTTTTTTTCTCGCTGCCTGCTTCACTATTTTTTTTGTATTTCTACGACTCACTTCCTTCTCTCTTATTTCCTTTTGAAAACAATTATTCACGACTCACGATTTTTTTTATGATTTATTATTGGCAGCTATCTCAATTTTTTAAAGTTTTCTTTATATTTTCTCACTGCACATTATATAATTCTTCAAAACTAACTTTTCAGCTCGGCGGTCCAAACGGAAAAAATCGATTAGATCTTCCTGACTCGCCAAGAAACTTCTAATTCTTTTTCTTTTCTTTTTCAGATAAAATTTTAAGGGTTTCCGGTTCTTGCTTGATTTTGGTTTTCATCATTAAAATTTTCCGAGTCATAAAAATTTCCTGTTCATGACTTCATCCACTTGTTATTTGTATAGTAAACCCCCTTTCTAATACATAAAAATACGGATATACACTACATAATGGTTTGATGCCAATCTGTGTTCCCCCTTAACTTCAAGCATAAATAACACACTCATCTCATCAATCAATGTTGAAGAATGAGCAATTTTCAAAGAAGGAGTAATTACTATGAAACAATATTATGAATATCTGGATATTTCTGTTAAAGATAAAAAGATTGTTGGGAAATGAATAAAACTTGTAATGCCCGGACAGAGTTGTCCTAAAAAGTTGGCAAAAAAGTGTTCTATTGATGTACTCACTGAATGAATTTTATTCAATTGTTAAAAATAAAAGCGCAGAGTTTTTGCCAGCTGTGTAGGGCAACTCTGGTGCGAGATCGATTCTCTCCGTTTCAGTTTATTGTCTTTTTCGACTGTTTCTTTTTGTTGATTGTTTCTTTCAACCTTTTGTCCCGTTCGACGTTTTGTCCACTTCGACCTTTAGTCCATTTTGACCTTTTGTCCTTTTCGACCATTTGTCCCTTCGACCTTTTGACTTTAGACGTTTTGTCTTTCGACCTTTTGTCCCTAACCCAAAAATACCTACTATATTAAAAGTTTGCTCATATTTTTTAAACTTTTGTGCACCCACTTACAGACAGACCTTAGACCTTACTCAGTTTCTAGAGCTGAGTCGATTGAGCTGAGTCGGACTTACATTCTTTAAAATCGATTTTTTTTTCTTTCCCTTTATTTAAATGTGGGAAATGTTGGTTCTATCGTGCTGTGTACCGCAAGTAATATTTTGCCTTTCTGGCACGCCAAGGTGTAACAGAAAGACGTATGCCCTCAGTATTATATACCAATCGACTTAGTTTGACGAATTGAGATGATATCTGTATGTATGTGTATTAGGGTGGCTCAAATTAGTATGGGAAAAACTTTTTTCAATTTTTTTGATGGGCCGCCATTTTATTCGGTTCTATTGATGCCCTGATGCTCTGGACAAAATTTCAGCAAATCAGTCAACGTTTAGCGATGCTAAACTGTTGAAGTTTATATGTAACTGTATGCAGAAACATCCAAAATTAGTAATTCACAGTTAGATGACACAGTTTATGATGAAGAACTATGATACTATGATAAAATTAATACAGAATGTTATGCTGAAAACCGCGAGAAGATTATTGTTTGCCCGGCGAAGTTATTAGCATTTATCTGAAATAGGGTTTGAGCAAATTTCGTTTCATTTACCTTTGAAAAGAAATAATCACCCATACAACACTCCTGCTAATATCTTTGCCTAATAAACTCTAATCTTCTCGCGGTTTTCAGCATAACATTCTGTATTTAATTCTACAAGAACAGAATGAGTATCAAGGTTCTTGATCGTAAATTGTGCCGTCCAACTGCAAACCACTGTTTTTGGATGTCTCTGCATACATTTTTGCATATAAACTTCCAACGAGTTTAGCACCGCTCAAACGTTGACCGATTTGGCTGAAATTTTGTCCAGAGCATCAGGGCATCAAATTGAACCGAATGAAAGGACGGCCCATCAAAAAATTTGAAAAAGTGTTTTTTGAGCCACCTTAATGTGTATGTATGTTTATGTACGCTTGTGCGTACATAAACATACATACACATGCATACACTCATATTTCAGGCAACTATCACCGGGAATGCTGTTCTATTGTATCCTATTGAAAATTGAATCAACTAAATTGTAAGGTGGGCTATGTTATGATTATTTTATGATTTCAATATTATTTTTTCATAATGCACGAGAAAAGAATTATTATCGTCAGATGGTTTAACCAGGGTTTTCTTTTCTAAAAGTTCCTACAGAAATTCTTTTGAAAATTCCTCTAGAAATTACTCCAAACTTTCTCCTGGATGAATTGTTTTGAATTTCCTAAAGGGTGAAGCCAGAAAAGACGCGACCGCGCGATACGACATTGCAATTTGACAGTTCATTAATAATAGTTGTTATTCCTTATTTGCGTGAATCGCATCGCGTCGCGTCGTATCGCACGTCGCGTTTAGTCTGGCGGGCATCTAAGGAGTTTTTCTGGAAACTCTTTCCAAAACTTCTCCTAAAGTTCTTTCAGAAGTCTCTACAGGAGTTTCTGTGGAAGTTTCTCCAGTAATTCCTAAGTATTTCCTCCGGAGATTCTTCCAGGAATTCAGATGCGAAGTTTCTTAAAAAATTCCTTCGAAAGTTCCAACAGAAATTTCTTCAGAAATTACTCCAGGAGATTTTCCGGAAGTTCCTCCAGGTACTCAAACTCCTCTGGAAGTTCCTTGAAACATGTGTTTTCTTTCGGAAGCTTCTTCAGAAATTCTTCCATGAATATTTTCGGATGTTTCTCCTGAAATTTCTTTGGAAGTTCCTCAAGAAGTATTTACGGAAGGTCCTGCACGATTCCCTTAGGATATCGCCCGGGCATTCTCTTGGAAGTACCTTCATAAGTTTCTTTGGAAGTTCACCCAACATTTCCTTTTCGGAAGTTTCTTCGAAATTTCCTCCACAAACTCCTCCATTATTTCGCCAGGAATTCTTCGAGAAATTCCTTCTGAAATTCCTTGGAAATTCCTTCAGGAGTTCCTCTAGCAATTACCTCGAAAGTTCACCCGACAATTCCTCTGGAATTTCCTCAAGGAATTCGTCTGAAAATTCCTTTGAAAGTTGCTCCAGGAGTTCCGCCAGGAATTGCTAGCGAAATTCCTTCGATAATTCCACCAGAAGATTTTTCAGTAGTCCCTCCAGGAATTTGTGTGGAAGTTACTTCATATTTTTTTCCGGAAATTCGTCGAGAACTCCACCTTAAGTTTCTCTGGATATTTCCCCGAAAGTTGCTTCATGAATTCATTAGGAAGATTCAACAGAAATTCCTTCAGAAGTTACTCCAGTTGGACAGAATGATCGGGACAGGCAAAATTTTGTAGATATTCAAAAAATCATAATTCTGTGCAATTTGTGATTTTTTCAAAATTTATCTAGTTTTGGAAAACTGAATCAAATTTATGACCAGACTGCTAGACACCAGAGATGTTCCGGATTGTTTGAGGGCACGTCAAAAATGCCATTTATGATTGCGTGTATTTTCCCTATGAGTGGAATATGGCCCTTTTTATATTTTTTGCAGAAACAAGAGCTTTTTATGGGTTGATTGATTATATTGATGTCACAGATCAGTTGGCAAACACCTGAGATATGACCGTTCTCGTAAAATCCGGCAAGCCGGTTCCGAGCAAAGTGGCCATTGTAAAACATTTTTCAATTATACCAATATGGGTATAAAATTTCACTATTTTCAAAGGCTAAAATAATAATAACATAGTAACTAATCGATTACTCTCGATTCTTCTCGATTATTGAATCGATTAATCATTGGTGGTAATCGATTTAAAATTAATCGATTTTCGATGTATCGATTAATCCAAGTAATCGATTAATTTACGACATCTCTACTTCAACGATTCAGATTTCGGTGCAGTTATCTAATTTCCCGCCTTATCACTTATCACTTATCCTAATTTCCCGCCTTATCCCGCCTTATCACAGCATTTGATCACTGATTAACGTACTCAAAATGTAACGGTCATTAGTGCGTTTTCCTATCATCGGACAAAAATATTATCTGCATTTGAAATGGTCTCCAAATACATGAAACGGGACTTATTGCAAGCCTTTTCGCAATGATTCGCCCCTTATATTTGCCTTCGCGGAATGATCGATGGCACATCGTATCTTCTTCTTCCTCTTATTGGCATTACATCCCCACACTGGGACAGAGCCGCCTCGCAGCTTAGTGTTCATTAGCACTTCCACAGTTATTAACTGCGAGGTTTCTAAGCCAAGTTACTATTTTTGCATTCGTATATCATGGGGCTAACACGATGATACTTTTATGCCCAGGGAAGTCGAGACAGTTTCCAATCCGAAAAATGCCTAGACCGACACCGGGAATCGAACCCAGCCACCCTCAGCATGGTCTTGCTTTGTAGCCGCGCGTCTTACCGCACGGCTAAGGAGGGCACATCGTATATTCTTGATCAATTTTGCTATTTGTTGCTTCAGTAACTTCTTGCTGCCAGATATTTTTTTCTTTTGGTCAAATTTTTCAACCGATTAATTGTCGCTTCAATGGCGTTGTTTGCCCGTAAAATTCCTTTTTTGTGTCAGCGTTTAAGCTACACTCATAATTTATTTTATTAAATATTTTACAAACACCGTTTATGATCACTGGATACATTTGGATTCTGCTCTTAAATAGCCTGTCATTCGATATTCCAGTCAAAAGTGGTATTTTTTGTTCATCACACTGTGCCTTACCTTTATCTGTTATTGCTGTCATTTGTAATCACTACACGTTGTTGCATCAAATTTATATATATGATCGCCTGCAATACTAACCGTCACGTCACATTCAACGGTAATGAGTACAAAGCCATTCGCGTCAAAATTACCTTCCACGATCGCTATGAATCGTTTTTTACGTACTCAAGAGAGTAAAGCGGGGCAAGTTTGTGCACCTAAATGTTGCCTTACAATAACTTTAATTTTATTTCGAAAATTTTCAGACTGAAAAAGCCAGAAGATAGAAACAAATATCACAGTCGAACTACAATCAATCAATAACTTTTATAATAACTAGGGTTAGTTCGCGTATGAGAAAAAATTAGCTGATTGTCCCTAATTATTGTGACAATTTTCATTCCATGTTCAATAATGTTAAAAAGCAAGTATTCACGAATAATTTGGTCAAGATTATGCCCACCCAGTTAAAAATTCTGAAAATTACACGCTTTGGAAATATTTGAACCCACATTTTTGTGCGGTTCGGACTGCAGACCTATGATCTCAACCTAGCTGCAACAACTTTCACTGAATTATATGTCCGGAAGAAAATTCGTGATGACAACGGCTCCAAAGGGACCAGGTGAAGATGGCCTCCCACCATTAATCATCAAAGAGTGCTCCGATTCACTTGCTCTACCGGCTGCACTGCTTTTCAATCGCTCAATCTTAGAGAAAACCTTCCCTTCGACTTGGAAAAGATCTTCAATAACTCCCATTTATATATCCGGAAATGTGCACGACATTCAGAACTACCCGGGCGGAAGCCATGAACAGCATAACAAAACATGATATGGACTTGATTGATATAAGAGATAAAAGAACAAGCAACAATATCAAAAATTTGCGCCGAAATATCATTTAAATATCAAAATGTGCTATGGATAAGAACAAACCAATAGCACTTGATATTGATCACTTCTTACAAATAATATAATATGATTTCCTCATGATTTTTTAGTGCAAAATTTTGATATTGTCGCCTGATCTTTTATCTCTTATATCAATCATGTCCATATCTCATTTTGCTATCTTATCAAGATTTGATATTATTGAGCTATTTTCCTCTGCTCGGGTATAGGGGAATCTCTATTCTCAGCTGCCTCGCCAAAGTTTTCGAAAGTATGATGCTGGATTTTATCTACCCAGCAGTTCAACACATCATAGTTACCGAACAACATGGATTTATTAAGAAACGGTTGACTACTACGAATCTTATGAGTTTTTTGTCTATGCTAATCGATAGTATAGAAAAGCGACAACAAATCGATTCTGTGTATGTGGACTTTTCGAAGGCTTTCGATCGAGTTCCTCATCAACTTGCGGTGGAGAAACTCAGAAGAATCGGCTTCCCTGACTGGTTAGCCACTTGGATCGCTTCATACCTCGACAACCGTTATGCATCTGTGAAACTAGGGACAGTCAGATCGGTTCCTTTCCGTATTACGTCCGGAGTGCCGCAAGGAAGCCACCTTGGGCCCCTACTTTTTGTACTTTTTGTGAACGATTTATGCAGCGAATTAAAATCTTCAAAATTAATGTATGCCGACGACTTGAAAATGTTTCGAGCCGTAACGTCGCTGGTGGATTGTTGCGCGTTGCAAGCCGATGTTGATAAGCTTTCGGACTGGTGTGACAGAAATGGAATGACGGCGAATGTAAACAAATGTAACATTATCACGTTCACACGTCTGCGCTTCCAATAATTTTCGAATACACTATGCATGACCTAACTTTGAATCGAGTCTCGCTCGTCAAAGATTTAGGTGTTTCACTGTACAGTAAACTTCGTTTTAGTAAGCACATCTCAAACACAACAGCTAAAGCTTTTGCCATATTGGGACTTATGAAGCGCAACACCCGAGATTTCAGAGATATTTACTGTCTCAGGACGTTGTATACATCGCTGGTTCGCAGTATTCTAGAGTACGGCGTAGTCGTATGGGCACCGTATCACGCAACACAAATAGCGAGAATCGAACATGTTCAGAAAGCTTTCATCAGATTTGCGCTACGAAGGCTTCTTTGGCGTAATAGACATGAGAGGCCCCCATATGAGCACCGCTGTAAACTCGTGAGTCTTCCTACATTGAGGAGTAGGAGAATGCTTCTTCAGAGGCTCTTCGTATTCAACCTTCTGCAGAACAACATCGACTGCCCAGATCTCTTGGGGAAACTCCGTTTTAATGCCCCCGAAAGAACAGTAAGGAGAGCAAACTTTTTCCGACGCCCTGCACACCGTACATTGTATGGGCAAAAAAAACCGTTTGAGGTTTGTTGGGAATGTTTTAATGTTATCAGTCATTTGTATGATTCAAATTTAAGTAAACGAATGTTCAAGTCGCGCATTAGTTCTTAAGTTTTTTAGTCTGTACGATGAACAACATAGTCGAAGACTGTAAATAAATAAATAAATAAATAAATAAATAAATAGCCTCTAATTACAGCCTCTAATACAAGCTCCATAATAACGACGACCAGTAATTTTAAAAAGTGATGGAAAAATGAGTCAAATCGAACGGAGCCTTTTTGTTACATCATATATGCTGTAACAATTTTATTCTGTGCAGATATACCCCTCCTGTTTGAATTGTGGGCATTTTATATGATAACTGTAATTATTGTAATTGAATCATTTGTTTGAAAAACTGCATATATCCGTTTTACACAATTTCGAGAAAACAACAAAAAACTGTTTTGAGCAAACTGGCACCAAATCTTTCGATTTCTTCGATACAGATCAATAGTTTTGGCAAAACTCAACACCTCATCAGTCACTGCAACAACACCTCATCAGTCGTACTTTTCTAATTCAGTAGTATTTTTACTATTCAAACCATCACTATGAATAATAGTTTTAAAAAAAGCGAATCATTAAACTAATGAGAAAGTTAAAACGATATATTCAAAATTTATATTAAAACTGCTGAAAATACAAATTATCCGATATCTTCACAACAACAATGAAAATATTTATAATTTCATATACGATCCAGTGATCCAGAGCTCGAGTGCGCACTCTTACCCCGTGCACAAATTGACCCCACTTTAGCCTATTGTTCCATAAGCAATATCATTCAAATTGTTTTTGCTGCACAATCTGCTTCTTTGCATCGGATTCTATTTCTACTGAGGGGTAACATTTACAAAAATAATATGTGGAACGGTTTTAGAAAGATCCTCTTTACGGTTTGGATTTCTTACTCATTCACGTGGCAACTGAACTCTCTACCATCCACTCCGACACCAGCGATGATTCGAAAATTTGTTATCCTTCTTTCCATATTTCACAAAAAATCAAATACTTCTTAGTTTGCCACTTTAAATAGATTTGACGATGCGCCAAGATGATTTTTTCTCTTTGATTTCAATCAATCAATGTGGTGGTGTGGTTATAGTGGGTGATCTGGATACCTGATTGGCTACAGCGTCGATACACATATGCCTGGCGTACTGTAGAGCTACATAATCATCGGTCTTGGGCGATGCTCTACTTTTGCCTTTCTTGGTAACTGTAGAATCTTCGGTGGGCTACCTTACCAGGGTTGCTGCCTTCTTGATGCCGACACGATGCAGCATGATGTGCACAGTTTTGTAAAGAGTCCCCTCGCTGGCACTTGGACGATGATCGGCCGCCCCTAACATGGGAAACAGACGCTGTTGTGAGCTGCTCCTAACATGAAGAACATACAATCAGCATCTCCGGAGAGGAGCAAATACCCCCTCTCGGTCAGCATACGACCATAGTTCCCACCGGGGTTGGTTACCCGATCTTCCCTAAGGTTGCTCGTATCCCGGCCAGCGCCACGAGGAGGTAGTGATAGGAGTGTCTGGATAAGAGGTTAAGGACCGCGAAATGTCCCCGTAACGCTGGGTAGACACCTTTTTGTGGTGTGTTACGGTGTAAGATCTACCACGGTCACATTGTCAGCTACAGGCAAATCCTGACCCAACAAATACCTTCCCCAATATCCAACTCCGTGGTACTTATGAGGGTGTCGCTGAGTCGGGGGCCTCTCGTTAAGTAAGTACTACATTAACATTTCCCTCCCCTCCCAAGTTATGGTGAAGATGGACGTGGCCAGGAGTAATAATCCTCATGCTTTTGTGATTTTTATCCTAGATTGAAATTAAGGACCACACCCACCTTGATTTCTGATAGCAATCTGAATAAGGATTTCAAAATAAAAACTGAGTATCACTAGTATCCAATCTACGAAGTACACCGTGACTATGCTATGCTATGCTTAGAGGTTAAGGACCGCGAAATGGGGTCTATTCTATTCCTTCAGGTACGCGAAGTACCAATTGTACGTTTTACCCAGCATTTGCCGTGCCAACGGGTGCTCTAATTATTTTAAAATTGTTTTGGGGTCGAATCCTGACACGGTCTCACATTTATGTGAATACAATATGCAAATAAAAATATCCGGAAAAGTAACGAGAAGGACGGATAGGAGGCGCAAAATAAAATTACCCGACCGGTGCTCACGAGTTTATCATTCATCGTCTGTACAAAAATATTTTGTGAGAATACTTGCACAAATGCTCACAGGAGAACACAAGAAATCATACTTTACTAATTGGATCAAACCTAGGTCTTTGACGGAGGATTATGTCCTTCGGGAAGATAAGGAGGTCGTTCTGCGGATTCAAATTTGAAACCGCCACTAAAAGGGGTCAGGAAGCATGGACAATAACTTAGCTTATTCTAAACGCAATTGCGTTCGATTTCTGATGAAGCTTATGGCATTGCACTTCATTGCATTCATCTTCAACCCATTCGTAACACATCAACTTGCTATGACATCGATGTCTTGTTGTAGAGCACCATAGTCAATCAGTGCACTGGTTAGGGGCTGTGCACAAACCACGTAGACCGAAATTTCACCTTTTCAAACCCCCCCCGTCCCCCCTAGTAGAATTTCGTAGACTTTTCCGAAACAACTCCCCCTCCCCATGAAGTTTACGTAGACTTTTCCAAATTTTACAAAATATCATATATGATTGGAAAAATATGGAAATCAACCACGTTTCAAGCAATTCAGCTATTCAAATCCATTACCATGTGAACATTACAATAAAACTCGAATTTCAAACATAACTAAATCAAACTGAACATTGGATTGGAGAAACAAAAATCATTTTGAAAGGAAATCAAATTTAATCCTCTGGCCATAGCTTCGGAAATCAAATTTCAAAGCCAAGTAATTTAATTTCTGTTGCATTCGATTCCTCCTAGAGGTGTGCCATCGCCGACACTTTTGCATCGGCGCGCCACTGCTGAAAATCTTTCACGAATCTGTCCTATAATTCTGAATGCCGGTTCAAATTTGTGAAAACCGAAGAATTTTCAGAATTTCGAGAAATTTCGAGTTGAAATTCCGAGAATGTCAAGTCTACATTCAGATAAGTTTTGCGTGGAAATTTCGTAAAAATTTCCCAATTGATAACCTTGAAAGCTTCCAGCTAATACTCCAAATAACTCTTCGTAATAATTCCGATGCTTTCCTTGAAAATGTCATGCAATATCCCGCTGAATAATCATCTGTTGAAATCCCAAGAATATTCTTCTAAATTCCAAAAGTTTCCCCGTTAAAAAAACCGAGTATTTCTCCATTAAAATGTAGAATTATTTTCCGAAGTAATTTTAAGTTTAAACGGACATTCCGATATATTTCCTTTGGAAATTTAGAATGGTTTCCTACTATATTTTTTGAATTCATCTCGCAATTTTTTTCTTGCAAAGAATTTTCTGAATAATATTCGGTGGAAATTATGGAGAATTTTCAGTTAAAATTTTTACAAATTTCTCGTAAAAAATTCGAATAAATTTTCATTACAAAGGCTTTTCTACAAAAACTGCAAATATTTTTTTGTTTTGAAAACTCAAACAGTTTTTGGTGGGGAATTCAAATAATTTCTCGGGGAAGTTTTCAACAATATATTCAGAAATTCGGGAGATTTTCCATCGATAATTCCAAAGAATTGGCATTAGAACTGTATTATCAACGTATAAGTATTATCCACGGGAATATCGAAGAATTTTGCTTATATGTCCAAAGAATTCCTCGCAAAAATTCCGAAGAATTTCCGAAATTAGGAAAAAAATTCCAGGGACTTCCCAGAAAATCTACAGTGGATATTCTAAAGGTTTTCTCATGGAAATTTCGGAGAATCCCCTTTACAAGTTCCAAAGAATATCTTTTGGGCATTCCAAAGACTTTTTCTTGGATATTAGAAAATGCTTCCGTTGTAAATACAAAAAAAAATATCCGTTGAAGTACGACATAATTTAATTTCCAAAGAAGTGACTGCCGACAATAAAAAAAATCTTTTAGAATCTGCAATTAAATATAATTAAGATATCGAATTTTTTTTTTGAAAATTTTTATAGAATACTTTGGATAATTTTCTTGCTCAACACAGAAGAATTTCCTGGTGAAATCCATGGCTTTTACTTTAGTAAAATTTATTACATTTTTATGGAGAAAAATAAAACGGAAAAACCTAACTCAAATCAAACGAGTGAACTTCGCACAAAGCTGCTGTATAGATCGTTAAAAAAAAATAAAAAGTCTACGTAGACTTTTGGTAAGCCCCCCCGTCCCCCTTCGTAGACTATCGTACACTTTTCCGAAACTCCTCCTTCCCCTCAAGATTCTACGTGGTTTATGGACAGCCCCTTACTCAATATGTCTAGGCCATCGAAGTGCATTAAGTGGTGACAATACAGACGGCAGTTCAGGACATTGATGAAGAGTATGGGTATAAGAGACATTTGTCGACTTCTTCGTGGCACACCGGATAGTATGGCAAAGCAGTTTGACTCAGTGTATCCAAAGTTTTGACATATTCTGTGTAACACTATCGACCTGTCAATGTTTACACAAGCAAGAATTACACCAATACCTATCCAGGTTTTCAGTAAGCACTCAAATACCCCAAACTTTTCATCCTCCAACGCGCCAGAAACAACAGAAACTACTGCAACATCTGAGTCGTTGCTGGATCCGGACAGCCAAGGCATTCTAAGCTGCAGCTTAAAACTGGAAGCTATACCCCACCCGGAGTCTTTGGACGGACTACCGCGGCTGAGGACGGTATTGGACAAGGAAAACAATCACGGTGCCCTGGGTAGATCGGGCGTCATGACCCCACCGATACTACCTGGTCGATCCCGGCATTCAGTGGACGAAACACACCGAATCGATCCTTTCTAGATCCCCCGAGAGTCATCCAAAGTATTCAAATAAACCAAAGCTTAACTAGAAGGGTTGAATGATTATCGCGAACGACGACTGAGAATATTCAAAATGTACACAGTAACATAATCTGAAAATTACAAGCAATGGAAATATTTGAACCCATGTTTTGCCTTTCTCGTATACTAAGTATACGGTAAAGGCTATATGATCGCTCCAAAAACACACTTTTTATAGAAGGCCCGGAGACCCATAGTGTTATATACCAATCGACTCAGTTCGACGAATTGAGGTGATGTCTGTGTGTGTGTGTGTGTGTGTGTGTGTGTGTGTATGTGTGTGTGTATGTGTGTGTGTGTGTGCGCAAAACTACTAAAAAAATGTCACTCATTTTTCGGGCACTTACCCTTAACCGAATTGCTCGCAACAAGTTGCATTCGACGCAGGATCCTGTCCCATTGTTTCCTATTTGAAATTGGCCAGATCGGACTATGGGATCAAAAGTTATGGCCAAAATACAAATTCATACGAAAAATCGCGTAAAATGTCACTCATTTTTCGGGCACTTACCCTCAACTGATTTGCTCGCAACAAGTTGCATTCGACGCAGAACCCTGTCCCATTGTTTCCTATTTGAAATTGGCCAGATCGGACTATGGATCGAAAGTTATGGCCAAAATACCAATTCCTACGAAAAAAACCGCCTAAAAATGTCACTCATTTTTCGGGCACTTATCCTCAACTGATTTACTTGCAATAAGTTGCATTCGACGCAGAACCCTGTCCCATTGTTTCCTATTGAAAATTGGCCAAATCGCACTCTGGGATCAGAAGTTATGATCAAAATACAAATTCATACGAAAAAATCGCGTAAAAATGTCACTCATTTTTCGGGCACTTACCCTCAACTGATTTGCTCGCAACATGTTGCATTCGACGCAGAATCCTGACCCATTGTTTCCGATTTTAGATGGGCCGGAGCGGACTCTGGGATCGCAAGTAATGGCCAAAATACAGATGCATACGAACAAAATCGCGTAAAGAATGTCACTCATTTTTCGGGCACTTACCTCAACTGATTTGCTCGCAACAAGTTGCTTTCGACGCAGAATCCTGTCCCATTGTTTCCTATTTGAAATTGGCCAGATCGAACTATGGGATCGAAAGTTATGACCAAAATACAAATTTATACGAAAAAATTACGTAAAAAATGTCACTCATTTTCGGGCACTTATCCACAACCGATTTGCTCGCAACAAGTTGCATTCGACGCAGAATCCTGTCCTATTGTTTCCTATTTGAATTTGGCCAGATCGGACTATGGGATCGAAAGTTATGGCCAAAATATTAAATTCATACGAAAAATCGCGTCAAAATGTCACTCATTTTTCGGGCACATATCCTTAACCGATTTGCTCACAACAAGTCGCATTCGACGCAGAATGTCTCATATTTTCTTATTGAAAATTGGCCAGATCGGACTATGGGCTTAGATGTTATGGTCAAATTACTATTAATTGTGAAAAAGAGTCTAGCTCACTTTTTTAGCACTTAGACTTCATCTATTGACGCTCGCAACAGATTGCATTCGACGCAGAATCTTGTCCCATTGTTTTCTATTGAAAATTGGCTAGATCGGACTATGGGATCGGAAATTATGGCTGAAACACCATTTTTGCCTTTTTCTACGAAAAGGCTGTATGTTCGCTCCAAAACCAAACTTTTACAGAAGGCCTGGAGACACATAGTGTTATATACGTATAAGCTCGATGAACTGCGATGATGTCTCTGTGTGTGTGTGTGCGCACCAAAAGTGCGAAAAGTTTAGCTCACTTTTTTGGAACTTATCCTCAACCGATTTAATACCAACTATAGATAGTAGAATATATAGATGAGCGAAAGCATGGCTGAGTCGATTTTTCTGCCCGTGCACACGCACATATGACGTCACAGCCCTTAACGTTTCCATTGAAATCGTGACGTCATGCTCGTTTGGAGACACGTTTGACAGTTCGTTTGGAGACAGAGGATTTATCTTCACTCATCTATATATTCCACTATCTATAATTCCAACAAGTTTCATTCGACGCGGAATCCTGTCGTATTGTTTTCTATTGAAAATTTGGACCATGGGCACAGAAATTATGGCCAAAATATACTATGTGTTATAAAAAGCGAGTAAAAAGTCTAGCTGACTTTTAATGGACTTACCTCAACCGATTTACATTCACAACAAATTGCATTAGATGCGGAATCCTGTTCTATTTAGAAAGTTGGCCAGATTACCTTTGAAATTATGGCCAAAATACTTTTTGCCTTTCTTGTGCAACAAAGTTGTACCGAAAGGCTATAATTTCTTTCCGAAAACGAACTATCGGATGCTTCCACACTGATACACTTCCCTTCCCTTTCTACACAGTTTGGTAGAAAGACGGTCATGAGATTTATATCATAACAAATATTGCCCTCCGCTCGCTTGATGGGAATGACATTTTCGTTTTCTTTTTGTGTAGTCGGAGCTTCAGTTCAATTTACATCCAAAAATGATATCCTTAAAATATATGACTGGGTAAAATAAAACAGGGGTATGTACGTCAAAAAGATTGGAAAAGGAAACAAAAATGTCGAAATTCTTATTAGCATATTGTAGATCAAGCTGAAAACCGAACCGAGGTTTCGCGACAATCGCGTTTTCTCGCATTTCCGGATGTTGCAACTGCATCGCGAGTAGTGCGCAACGGACAAAGAAATTTGTCTTTTTTTACTCCTAGCTACTAGCTCATCTATTTTCAAGCACACACATTTTACGAAGGTCGAGAAAGGCACCATCACTGCTAGGTGGATTAATCTGGGTTTTTGTATTCATCATCTACTTCTTATTGGCATTACATCCCCACACTGGGACAAAGCCGCCTCGCAGCTTAGTGTTCATTCCATAGTTATTAACTGCGAGGTTTCTGAGCCAAGTTACCATTTTTGCATTCGTATATCATGAGGCTAACACGATGATACTTTTATGCCCAGGGAAGTCGAGACAATTTCCAATCCGAAAACTATCTAGACCGGCGCGGCACCGGCAATTGAACCCAGCCACCCTCAGCATGGTCTTGCTTTGTAGCCGCGCGTCTTACCACTGGTTTTTGTATTCAATAGGCACCAATTTTACATCCAACTTTTTCTTTTACGCAATATTGAATACAAGATCCATAGTAATGGACATCCTGTAATGTTGAAATGTGATGGAAAAATGAGTCGAATCAAATGGAACCTTTTTGTTATATCATATGAGCTATAACATTTTCATTCTGTGTAGAAAGAAATGGAAAATAAACCCGAATTATTCCCAATGTTAAACTAAAGTAAGGAATGCGGACGCGTGATAGGGGAATTGTGGGTAAAACCGACACTGCGGGTAAAACCGACATCACGTCAAATCTCTGATTTCAAGTGGTTATCGGACAGAATTTCAACACACTTTGAATAAACGTTTAATTTTATGTATTTCTAGTCATTTTGTAACTGGCGGAGACGTGTAAAAGTCATAATAAACAGACAATGAGCATTGATCACCATTGAGGAGGTGATTTATGTAAAATTTTGGCATCGGTGTATAAGCTTTTTCGACAATAATTTGTTGATTATCAGTATTTAATTAATCTCTGATCCATAATTGAACATCATTTTGTGTATGTTGTGGAGAAAATGTTAACTTTTCTAATTATAAACATCCACATGTATCTCATCATTATTATATTATCAGTTGGGGTAAATTCGACACCTGCCATCAAATCACGAAATACCTCTGTTTTATTAGACTCATCATTCGCATAATATAAGTCAAGTATTGGAAAACGAGGCGCTGGGGAATATAACTTTATCATAGACCGGTTACATACCTTATCATCATTGGGCGTGACAATAGGTCTAGGGGGTGCTATTGAGTCATCAAGGAACACCTGCAGGTCGGATAACAATAGCGCCCAAAGAAGAACCGTATTTTAAGTTTATTTTGCTCTTAGATATATTCAATCCGTTCTCTAGTGTTGTTCTTTCGTGATTCATTTTTACTCCTGTAAACATGTAGCTTGTCACTTACGGAACTAGTCATTTTCATTTCTTGTCATAACTGCACCATACGCATTTATTTTAAATCGTCATTATAAACAACTTTTTAAAATAAGTGAAATTTAAATGTAGGTCAATATTTACATTAGTTAGTAAATATGTTACTAACATTCTTATACTCTATATATTTTTCACGCGTCTCACTAAAGAAACTAAATAAAATATAATATGTGGTGATGATTTTAAATCTATAAAAAAAATCAGCCATCGTTTACGAGTGACCCCTAAACATGAATTTCATACAAAAATATCAAAATGAATGTTGTTAAACATTTTCAATTATGTTGCAACATCATTTAGAATTGTTCTGATGTTCGATTCCATAATGATTTGATGTGTCGGTTTTACCCTCATGTAGTGTCGATCTTACCCGCACCCCAGCTGGTTGGGCTGTAAGATGGAATGTTCGCGTTTTCATCATAAATCAAATTCTATCAAAAAATATTGTCCTGAGACCTCACGGACTGATGCATGAAGAGCCAAAGTATGCTTGTATGAAATTTCTAGACCGGCAAATTGCTTCATAGATTGGGGAACTGTAAAGTTGCTTAGGGTGTCGGTTTTACCCACTTTTCCCCTACATTGTTCCCTATGTAATGCTGCTGTTAGGCGTTTCGACTCGATGAGATTTTGCGCTAGCAGAACAATTCTTATTATTGCAAATATAATAATTTAATTGTCAATACAGTTGGAATGTATTACAATTTTAGAATGTCATTAGAAAGCCATTTTTTATCCTACTGTTGAATACATTTCCTTTGCTGGGAATTATTTCAAATAACTCTCCACTTGATTTTTCCGTTGTTCACTCGAGAGTCTTACCTTTTTTCGTAGAACTAAATAATATTAACAAAATCCCATCATGTTCAATACACTAATAATTTATGAGTGTCTTATTCCAATGTCATTGATCACTCACCCATTAGTACTCTGCATTTACTTTTTTGGAGCTTAGTATGTTACTATTTTAAAACTTTTCTGTATATAGCACCAGTTCCGTGTTTTTCTTGAGTATTAAAGTAAATTTATTTCGTTTTAATTGTTCGAATTAACGCTTTTGATGTTGGTGTAATATAGTACTTAAAAAAATGCTGAACTGTATATCGATTGTGAGTCATTTATCATTTATTGTCTCATAAATCGTCTTCACCTCAGATTACAAAGCATATGGGCAAAAAAACTTCCTAATTTGGCAACATATGCAAGTATGATATACAAGCGTTTCGTGGAACAGGTTATTTAGAGAAGCTCGGAGTGGAGTAGATTCTTTATGCAAAAATAAATACGGAACAGAATGCCGCGAGGAAGACATGTTTCTTAGCTTGGATAAAGTACTATCATCAACAAATTTACATCGTATGACTACATAGATTACATATCTACAGAGTTTTAGTTGCATTATCTACCGGTGCACTTAAGGTGAGTCATTCGTATTTATATACTAGTATTCATATCAATATTCATGAAAATAGAAACGAAAAAGGGAATAAAAATTTCGTTAACTCAAGTGAACCCAGGGGAAAAAAAACGAACGCAACAGATCGAACAACGGCAGAGTATTCCAGTGTGGCTGAGTGTTGTGCTTGTTCAAGGAGTGTGAGAGGCAAGAAGAAAAGAAAACGCAGTTTTTTGTTTGGTTTTTCAATAGTCATCCTCACCCGGAGGGAGGATGATAAATGCATTCACATTTCGTAATTTTATTGATCCGTTTTTCTTGTCTATAATTTATATTCTTGTCAGATTTTTAAAAAAGAATTACTTCATAGCAGTGGTTTGCTGTAAAAATGATATATTTTTTCTTCTCAGTACGGGTTCGTCCTACTACTTAGCAATACTTTTCTGTTCAGTTTACTCTCGTCAGTATGTACACGGGGAAAAATCTATAATACAATCTACTTATCAGTTAGAGTATAAATACGGCATATGATACATAATACCATTCGTTTATTCCTTTGCTTTAGTTTTTTTGCATTTAAAATTGTTGCCTTAAATTTGTGTGACTCGCATTTGAAACCTACACCAGTACGAAAAGGGAGTGTGAAGTCGCTTTCGTTGAAAACCAATTCCATTGACATTGACCGCGATCAATGGAAGTGTTTTCGGATCCCTTCCGAATGATTTTTGTTGAATTTTTTATACGATCTAAAAATAAATTCGAATCTAATCAATGGTTTGCATTCGTCGAAATAAGGGACAATCTACCTATTAAGAAGAATTATTCTGTACAAGTTTTTGTGTTTACGCTTTCCTCTGTTTTTAAAGGAATTTAACGATTGATGGTTTTGCGATCATTTATCACCAATTTTGCTTAATCAATTAATTATTCAACGTGAGTTCATCCAGTTGACATGGAGCAGACTTTAAGATGAAGTATAAAGCCACTTGGAGACAAAAACGAAACTTTATATCAAATGCATAATTGGATATTTATTGGAATAATCAAAAGTTCAGATTATTTGATTGTTTAATGCTTTTGAGTTTGTTATTGAAATGTTCCATTCAAAATGTCACATCAACACGCAAATTATTATAAAAATAAACCTCTTCTAGAAAAGTGATTTTGATATTTTTCTAGTTGAATTCTTTCATTCTTTCCTCTTGTGTTTGTCGATTGTGTGTCGTTTTCGGAGCCGAATCGCAAAATAGTTCGGTTCTGAAATGTTTTCATAATCATATTCGTTTTCATTTTCAATGTAGGTTGCCTGGCATTGTATGTGTATGTGAAAGTAGGTGCATGGCGTTATGATTGTTCATCAAGAGAGACAAAATATAATAAATTAGGGCTTGGGAAAACACATCGAATTTATGCAGAAAATATGCGAAAATAAAAATTAAAATCGACCTTTAATTTATCAATTCAAGACAAAAAAAGGGGTATTTAATTTTTTCCTACTTACGAACCGTAATCCGGCAAGAGTGCGTTCATGTTATTGATTAAAAATGTATAATCATGAATATTGGATGCATTTTTTTTTGTTTTCGTTCTCGTTGCGGTGATGCGTATGCCCTGGGGGCGGCCACACGTGGATTCGAATCCGAGCAGGGGGATGATTGACGGCGGTCATTTTCGCGACACTCTTAAATAATGTTTGACTCCCGTCATCGATATCAAATTTAATACACATAATACTTTTTAATGCATTTATCGCTCTCGGTTTAATGATTTTAATGATTTCAATAATTTATTACCATCGTTCAGTAAATTGAAAACATCAATGTTACTGTTGCGGTTTCCGAGAAAAATAAAACACCATTTTGCGATGTGATGCCCACGGCCACCATTTTGCCCCTTCTCGCCACGTGGCGTTACATTATTGGATTGCCTTGGTAACACTTATGTCAAACGGCAACGGACTACTAGATCAAACATTAAATTGCAGCCAAAAGTCTGCACCATTTACACGTTGAATAATTAAACGATCTTCAATGGTTGCGTTTTTCCTCGTTCAAATTAATTAATGACTCATAAAACCGGATGATATTTTATCGGTGAGCTGGTTCTTTTAGTTTGCTTTTATGAAGGTGCTTTGTGTCTATAGGTTTGCTTTTTAAATCCACTAATTAGTCCGTACTTTCTGCAAATTATCATCAATTTTATGCCTACGATTGGATCACAATAAAGTTGTTTGCTTTCTTAACTATAATTCGATAGAGTCATGTTCCATACTTTTTATTTGCTTTACTTAGTCTCGTCATCTTGATTGTTCCGCTTCAAGGAAGAGAAGGATTGGTTAGCACAAATGAGTTCCCGCCTCATGTCATGAGTTTCAATGAGTGTTTGCGTGCTTCGTTTCCTCTCGTTCTCGTATTTGTCTGTTTGCTGCTGTTTCAACAAGTTTATTGGATTTGATAAATTCGTTCGATTCTCACTTGCTATGCGCTCTTTGCTTGTTCACCATCTTCTTCCGTTTGTTTTATTCTTCTTCTTTTTCTGATCTTTAAATGTGATGAAAGTATTCACTATAAAAGTCGGAGAAAAGTTATGAGGCAATGTTAGTTTTGCATGCTTTATCCTCTAAATCCTAACATTCAGCACAATGAATAACTGAAATCAACTTTAGAAATGCATACAGTACTGAAATCATAAGAATTTCTAATCTTTTTTAACATATTTTTTTGAACACAATTTACAACTCTTCAATCAATTAAAAATGCCGACCGATCGGAACAAAAACGAAAATTACGATGACACATTCCGCAAATGAGAAACAAAATAATCAGGATAATGAACAAACTGAAGAGCACAGCCACAAAACCGATTCTACAGGGCCGATGATGAAATCGTGAGCAAGTGACGATGATGATTATCGTGTCGTGATATACTACAGGTAATAAGGCTTTGGAAGCACTAGAGTTGTAAGAAGGGTGTTTCAAGGGAGCGGGAGCAGGGGTTCTAGATGGAGGTGGATGAGGTTAACTACGGACTGGTAAGGACAGTCAGGAGAAGGATTAAAAGGTAGAAGCAGTAGGTTTGTACCCGAGATTTTTCCGCTGCAGAAAAAGGTGAATTTCGCGGAAGTTGGGTCGGCTGTTTTCGTTTCGCTGCCAGCATTCGCACATCAAGTCATAGATCTCGCGGGGGCATCCGACCGGGATCGGTAGTTGGATCTGCAAGAGAGAAGATAACACGATTGAATGATTAATGATGTGGGTATTATGTCACGTGATTGAATCTTGTGAGTCGGCGAAAAAGTCTAATCAGATGTACAAGGAATAATGTTTTTTTTTTGGAATTAACGAATTAACCAATGGTGTAATTTGATGTGGTACAATTTCAACACGTTTCGTTGACAATTTCAACCCGCACTAAGTAACTGAGGGGCTCTCCTTAGCCGTGCGGTAAAATGCGCATGAAAGTATTATCATGTTAGCGTCATGATATACGAATGCAGAAATGGTAACTTGGCTTAGAAACCTCGCAGTTAATAACTGTGGAAGTGCTTAAAGAACACTAAGCTGCGAGGCGGCAATGTACCAGTGGGGGGTGTAATGCCATTGAAGAAGAAGAAGTAATTGGCATTTGAAACCGATTTACCAAAAATTGTTGGTTGGGTATTTGAATGATTTATTGCAAACAAAAATTGATACCCGGTAAACAAATTATTTCTGGATAATCGAAGAAATGTTTCGCGGTAGCAAATGTCTGGAGAAGATTTTGGATGTTCCTAATACAATGTTTGAAGGTACAGTCCCATACCAATTTGGGCAACACGCGATTTTTTTCTTTTTTAATTTTTGGAAAAAATCATTGAAAGATTAATTTGGTTACTAATTCTGCCGGACCAAAGTTGAGAAATTTCACAGGAACGTCATACGATTGCTATTATTGTTTATTTGTTTATAATCAAACTTTATTTACAATTTGAAATTTTCATGGACATGTAATGATTCAAGAACTTTGTATGAAAGATAATTTAAAGTGCGAGGCAAGATAGCGAAATTACAAAAATATCATGCAATGTCTTGACATTAATATCATTCAACTCTAATTCGGTTGTCACATGGAGAATAAATAAGTAAGGAGTGTGAAGTGTATCAGAAAGAAATTTTATAATCATGGATTGATAGACCGCTGTCATTGATGAATAAGACATAATCTGAATTTATGATACGCCAAAATTTATTCCCAAACCTAAGTGGACTAAAAATAGAAGGTAAATTTGGGAACAAATTTATCAATTCTATTTTTTTCAACCTGAATCTATTATAATATAGATAACTATAGTACGGAGTCAGTGAATCGTATGAAAAATTACCCGAATATTTGATGTTTAACAAAGTTTAAAGTGAGTAAACAAGTTGAGACACTAGAGATGCTGATTCATTCATTCAATAGACAGACAGTATTGAACCACAAATAAGAAAGGAAAATATGTAAGCCTGTATTTATTGGTATTAAGTTAGTATTACTTACTACAAACTTACTACAAACAAATTTCAACTAGTTTTTACTTGTTTTCCTAGTTTTTTTTTGTTTTGTCTCTGTCTTTCTTTCCCGTAGAGCACCGTAGCTCTGGCCGTCCGGAAGATGCTCCCATGCGAACCATTCTTCGAGCACGACGATACACCACATCGTCCCCGACGCCAAATGACCGGATGAGCTGCTGAAATTCCTTGATTATGATGATTCCCTGATTCCCGAATCCTAATCCCCACCCATCCTTAAACATTGTAAACCTAACCTCGAGTCACCACGAGTACGTTGGCTTATTTCCCTCTCTTACTAATTTAATAATAAGATTATGTCGATTGTACATATCACAAAGAAACGTGGCTCCGTAAAGTGTTATACGCGCCTGAGCCTACCAAATAAACGAACTTAGAAACAAAAATTTCAACTTGAAGCTTACTACTGCGATGAAGACGTGCCCATCCTTTAATCTGTCCGACACAAACTTCAAGGTATTCTATGTCGTATGACCGACAGGCATTCGGCCGAAGGCCATTTTGCAGAATGAAACGTTCGGCCGAAAATCATCTAGTCGAAATAGACACACGGTCGTACTGGTCATTTGATTGAGAATGTCGTTTTGCTGAACAGATCAGCCGTAAAAGTCGTTTGGCCGAATACTCGCTTAACTTTTCAAAAGGACCTAAGTCACATTTTTTCATGAATTTATTTGAATACAGCAATAGCTTTTATGTTGTTCTGTTGATTGCCGCGTTCAAATAAATTTATTGAAATTTTTTTACTTAGGTCCTTTTGAAAAGTTAAGCGAGAAAAGGCCATTTGGCGGCCAATACCGCTTAGTAGAAAAGGCCATTTGGCTGTAAATATCATTTGAACTACCGTAATTGTCGTTAGATAAGCAAAGTTGAGTTGACATCTGGGAAGCCGATGGGTTTCGTTCAAGAACTTGGAACTCGATTAGCGAATGTTCCGGAAGGTGGCAGCGTAGAAGGTCAGTGGACGGCAGTGGTGGAAATCTGCGAACCTTACTCACAAGACAAGAAGTAGGCAATGCAAAAGACTCGCGAACATTTGTTTTGCCTTTTTCTTGCCTATTTACTACTCGCAGAGAAAACAAAAAAACGAACCCCGAAAAATGTTCGTGAAGCTTCGCGAGTCATTCGGGTTAATTTGCTAAAAGTCATAAAACAACCTCGGAACTTATTTCTCACTGATGTTCGAGCAAGAACACACTTGTTTATTGTTATTGTGTTTATGTCAAGTCAAATCTATCCATTGTATTCGAAGTAATCACAAAAACTCGCGACCGTGTTTTTACTCCCGAACAAAATACAGCCCAGCTTTTTGTTTTTGCTCTGCCCGTACTCGCGAACAAAGGAAGCGCCAGAAAAAATGCAGGCAGTAGGTTCGTGCGAGTGTGGCATTTTTGGTAGGCCCAATTACACTATTTTCTTACTCGTGAAGCGAGTATTTCCACCACTGGTGGACGGCCATCATAGATGCCTTGTATCGAAACAAGCGAGAGCTACCTGGGCGAGCAGCGCACTTAGCTGATAGAGTTGAATACTTCGAACAACTTTTTCAAGTGCCAGCCAGGCTACCACCACCTTGGCATGATCTGTCTAGGATCCGACGTATAGCACGCGTCAATACCGAAGCACCATCAGAGATTCAAACAGCCATCCAAAGCATGAAATCGAATAAAGCCCCAGGGGTCGATCGCATATCAGCCGAGATGCTCAAAGCTGACCCCATGACATCCGCTCAACTACTGCATCGTTTATTTCGTAATATCTGGGACACCGCAACTTTCCCGGTCGACTGGATGCAAGTTATCTTAGTAAAGGTACCCAAAAAGGGTGACCTGACGGTATGCGATAACTGGCGAGGCATTATGTTGCTGTGTACCGTTCTCAAAGTTCTATGCAAAATTATCCTAGCTTGGATTCAGGAGAAGATCGATGCGACTCTCCGGCGGCAGCAGGCCGGATTCCGTGCCGGAAGATCCTGTGTGGACCATATTGTCACGCTCCGTATCATTCTGGAGCAGGTCAACGAAGTCCCAAGAGTCCCTTTACTTGGTATTCATTGACTGCGAAAAAGCTTTCGACCGTCTCAATCACGAGAATATGTGGGGCGCCCTGAGACGCAAGGGGGTTCCTGAGAAAATTGGCCTCATCGAGGCACAGTATGTTTATATGTATAGTACGAGGCCTTTTCGTGTAGAGTGCTGCACAATGGGGTCCTGTCCGACCCTATCCGGGTCGTAGCTGGTGTGAGGCAAGGATGTATTCTATCACCGTTACTGTTCCTCATCGTTATCGACGAGATTCTGGTAGGTGCGATTTGCCGTGAACCAAACCGCGGGCTGCTATGGCAGCCTATAACCATGGAGCACCTAAACGACTTTGAATTGGCTGATGACGTTGCACTCCTCGCTCAACAGCACTCTGACAACGACCTTGCCGAGCGCTCCTCTACGGCAGGTTCAGTCATCAACGTCAACAAAACCAAATCGTTGGATGTAAACATGGTGACCCCTTCCAGTTTCACAGTAGCCGGGCAACAAGTGGAGAATGTTGAAAGCTTCCAATATCTTGGTAGCCAAATAGCGTCAGACGGAGGTACCAAGATCGACATAGGCGCACGTATCAAAAAACCAAGGGCTGCCTTTGCGAGTTTAAGAAATATCTGGAAAAACAGGCAGATAAGTGAACGCACCAAAATACGAATTTTCAACTCTAACGTGAAATCTGTGCTGTTATACGCCAGCGAAACATGGTGTGTATCAGTGGAGAACACTCAACGGCTGCAGGTGTTCATCAACAGATGCCTGCGGTGTATAATTCGGGCCTGGTGGCCTCACAACTGGATCTCAAACAACGAGTTCCATCGTCGTTATCACCAGAGGCCGATAGCAACAGAAATTCGGGATCGGAAGTGGGGCTGGGTTGACAACACTCAAGGTGGGGGGGGAAACGAAATCTGCAAACAAGCATTAAACTGGAACCCAGCGGGACATCGCAGCAGAGGCAGACCCAGAGGCTCATGGCGGCGAAACCTCAATAAAGAAATAAAAGAAGTCGACCGAAATCTAACCTGGCAACAGGTTAAAGCGATAGCTGGGCAACGCTCAGGATGGAGATCTTTCAAGTCGGCCCTTTGCACCACCGGAGGTGTACAGGATCCATAAGTAAGTAAGAAAAAAACAAAACCTTCTCCTTTATGAAATGATGGTCCTGACAGGGGCCAATTGAGTGCGCCATTTACTATCAGTATGCGAGAAAATTTTACCTTAGTATTGCTCCCACCGAAGGCGAGATTTCTACAGCATCCACCGCCGACGGCCATCAATGTTGGATGAATTTCAAAATATTGATGAAGTTGCTGACCACCGCCACACGATTATTCACATCAAACCGGATCTGCAGCATCCGTCAATTATACGAGCGAACACTACTGATGTCGGTATTGGGACCGCCATCCGAAAAATCTCGAAGTAACTGCTTGGCGGTTGCGATGCTAGAACCGCGTTGGACCGCCCTCTGCTAAATCTCGAAGAAAGTGGCTCGCGCGCGGTGAATCTGCTTGCTTGTATCTAATGAAGTAAGGTCCTTAGCTCCGCTCCTTTGTTATTCGTAATGAGTGCATATAAACTTTGCTCCTACAAAGATTAACGAAGGGGCTGGGCATCGGGCTCACTATATTGAATACAAGAAAGCAGCCATTCCGCGCGCGCAAGCTCTATTCTTGGAGATTCCTTGAACGCAGCGGTTGCTGCATCGGCAGTCTGTCTGTTGCGTCCAGCGAGTTGTGGTCTAAGCATCAATATCGGTGGTGCTCGTTGGCGTGTTGCTGCAAAATAATCATCGCGTGGCCTTCATCAGCAGTACTCAACTGTACACAGCAGTACACAGCAAAACGTGGTAAAGCATTGCCTGGCCATCCGCAACAATCGTCAGCGAATATGTTTCAAGGCGCATAAACTTGTCACTTTCAGGATCAATATTTGGAATGGAAGGCACTGAATATGTGACATTTACTACAATGAATTTACACTCAGGTTTTTTTTTACACGGTTGGAATTCATTAATTTCTCGGGTAACCTGAATTTTCACTGCTTTTTAAATACCCCCTGAATTTTCTTTGATTTTTTTCTGAATTTTTTCGTGGGGTTAACTCATTGTTTCATTGATGCTGAAGGTCCTAATCGACTAAAACCAAACCGTGTAAAAAAAAAACCTGGGTGTAATCGCTGCGGTAGAGTATGTAATCATTTTGCAATGAAAAAAGTGAGTTGCTAGATTGTGCTTAATATTTAGAAAGGCGTATCCTTAGGTATAATTTTCTTTTGCATCTACTTCCCGACAGCCGCCGTAGTTCAAGAACGACGCCATCTAAATTTCGACCATGATAATGTGAAACAACTGAAACAACTTCGGACGCTTCAATTCGTATGGGAAATTATCTGAAATATTTCATCGAAATGTTTCGCCAAGCTGGATCGGAAGGACTAATAGCACAGACAAACAGACATAACACTTTTCAAATTTCCATCGTTCACTGATTTACTGGTCAATTCAAATATTCATTAGTTGGCCAATCGATCACTAGTGGCGCGCGCATCGGATTTGCTCGAGTTTGACGTTTGCTCACTACCGCTATCTGGTTCGCGATTTGCCCAACTAATTGAAATCAACAGATGTCGTTAGTGTTTAAACGACGTTGAATTTGATGAGTGAATGTTTAATGTGTTATGTCTGTTTGTCTGTGCTAATAGTTTTAGCTTGTTTAGTATAGTTACATTCTAATAAGACATGTTAAAACAATACGACGAAATGATTAAAAGACAGTCTGAGCTGTGCATTTTCAATTATTCTTCCCGGTACTGTGTAATCAGGTGTCCGAAGTTTGAATCTTTGTGTCCGAAATATGAATCCAACCCCGCCGATGTCCGATGTTTGAATTAAACAGGAGCCGGACATTTTCATAAATTCCAAACATTCTTCGCAATAACTTGTACATATTAAATACGTACTTCAATGATGAATACTATACTTAGTGATTGCAATGGTGATTAAAACGGAAGTGTCCGAAGTTTGAGTTTGAATGTTATAATAGTGAATTAGGAAAAATCTAATATGAAAAGTGAAATATTCTCGCAAAATTAGGACAATCGGTTGGTTGCTTTTAGTAGTTGTAAATGCTCAACAAGGTCTCAAAAAACATGAATCGGTTCTTCTCAGAACCCCCAATTAAAACGGAAGAGTTGATTTGTACTGTATTTCGACATATACAATTAAATGGCAATGATTGCGTCGTTATCGATCCCAACAGGATCAGTGATGGCCGTCGGCCTTGGTTGCTGCAGACAATTTATTCGCCGCGGTAGCGTCTATAGCCATTCAACGGTAGAAGGTTAAACTTTCCCGCTAGACTCGGATAATCGTTTGGTTGCTGATATTAATTGTAAAGACGCATAACTGGAAATAAAACAAGCATTTTCTGCTGCATCTACTTTATTGGATATGAGAAAACTGTTTTCTCGAGTGCGAATCACTCAGTTAATGATTTCAAGTGAATGTTGCTCGCAATGTTGTAAATTTTCAACGAGGTTTCAAGAAGCGTAAATCGGTTCTTCTCTAAACCTCCATTTGAAACGGAAAAGAGTTGGCTTTAGACGAAATTTCTTTAAAGTGAAATAAAATTGAATGACTATGAATGCCTCGTTTGCGATTCCAACGCCATCAATGATGACCTTCGGCCAAGGCTGCTGTAGAAAATTTATTAGCTGTGGTAGCTGCTGCAGCAATTTAGATTCGGATAATCGTTTGGTTGCTGTCAGTGATTGTAAAGGCGCATCAAAACGCGTATATCGCGTCCTTTCATGATCCCCATTTTTATCAGGAGATAGTTGATTTGAGAAGAACTATCTTTTCAAATTGAAAGTGGCTATTATGGCGTCGGTAGCGGTCCCAGCATCGGAGCTGTCCGTCGGCGGTGGTTGGTGCAAACAAATTATTTGCCGGCACCATACATTTAAGCATTACACACTTAATTTTTTTTACCGGGATCTCATCAATTTGTTCAACTTTTACCGAGATTTGAATAGCCGAGCCCCAGTAATTTGCTGAAAATCAGCAAATAATTTGCCGAAACCCAGCTAACAAGCCTCATTTTTAACAGGATATCAGTTTTTATTCTGCTGGGCATACGACTGTGCGGATTTTGCCGAGCTGCAGAAATAAAAACTGAGTGTGTAAATTCAAACACGGCAAATCAAACCCTGCTCTTTGTATAATAATGGTCCTGACAAAGTATCGATTTTTTTTAAATTTCGCGTCTTTGCCACCGATTTCACTTGAGTGATGTTTCTACTGATGACGAGCTTTCTGCAGCAACCAAATTGTAAATTTTCGGCAGCACTGGATGAAGGTCATCACCTTCATCCAGTGCTGCCGAAAATTTACAATTTGGTTGCTGCAGAAAGCTCGTCATCAGTAGAAACATCACTCAAGTGAAATGGTTGCTCGCATTTTTTTATATCATGTTTTTATTTTCTTCCTGCTTTGAAATCAACCTCACATTCCCGGAGAGGCAGAAAAGTAAACAACAGAACTCACATCACCCACTGCGCCGCGAAGATGAAATTTACCACAGCAAAATGTACACATTCACCCAGCAAATTGAAAAAATTCACCACGCGTTTAAATGGGCCACTCACAGTCATACGGTAAGGCGCGAACTGAGCAGCCTGTCAGAGCGACTTGTGAGTGGCTGAATGCGAAATTGAACTGTCGGTGTTGGAAATGATTTTTCGGCTGCACCCAGTCGCACTCACCACGGCGGCGATGAAGGCGACTGCAGATTATACTGAGATCCATGTTTTTCACTGCATTGACTGTGAAATATTTCTACCCTGGCAACCACTGCAGATGGATAAATTTTCACTTTGCTGGACATTTTCGGTAAAATAAGTTCTTTTCTGTGTATAATGGCGGTCTTAACAAAGAACCGAATGATTTTAATTGTACCACGATCGCCGTCCGATGATTCGCTGCTACAGACGCCGGATGGTACACGCTCCGTGAAAACTCAACCGTAAAAAGACGCGCTGCTGCTGCTGCTGCCACGACCGCCACACACACCACCGAACGCCACCGAGCCGTTATTACTAGACCGCCACCAGACGGCCCACGCTTTAGCGGAGGTCCGCTCGCCGTGAAATCTCGAACAATAATGACGCACGCGCGCAAGACACGATTCTTTTTATGCACAGAGAAAATGAAGCGGTGGGTCAAAAGATGCGTACGTTACAGCAATCTGATGTCCGTGTTGGGGATGCATGAACGGAATTGATTGGTTCTGAAATGTTTACCAGACGTGAAAGAACTAAAATTTTCAATAGTTTGACGTTGATAATCAATAGTTTTAATACAATTAGTGGAATTGATGGAACGTTTCCGATTCTATTGATAAGAAAATCTCGAAAATCCATCGAAACATAAAGCCGCTATTAACGTTTGTAATCTTACATGATTTCGTGACGGTCCCAATTTGGAAATTTTCATTTTGCACCCTGTATCCGAGGCTTCCCCTTAGACGAAGTTTACGTCAAAAGGGGATCTACCTGTGTGCGACAATTGGCGAGGCATCATGTTACTGTGACAAAATAGATTGTAAATACAGGATTGAATAATCGACTAAGTACACCGCAATTTTTAACGGATACTGCTTGAAAGGTACTTGGAGCTTTGCGATCCTGTTGAAACCTTGCTCGAGTGCTGCAAAAGGTGGAGGTTGGAGCACTTCAGGAGGCCCGATGGCGAGGAACAGGAGAACGGGAATTGCTCGCAGTTGACTCAATCGCGGGTACCTCATTCAAGTATCACATATGCTACAGAGGCGTATGAAGTCGGTTTCGTAGTGCTTGGTAAGCAGCAGCGTTGAATTATTAGAGATACCCTAATGGTGGTACATGTTGTCATATTGATCATGTTGGCATTTCTCAGATGTCATAGATGTGATCGATTCTATCTGGCACTATGTAAGATTCGCGCAAGGTTGTCCAGCATCACCGGTTCTAGACACCAAAGAACCAAGCGGCTGAACATACAGCGACTGTCGGGCAAGAAGGTTGCAGAGCAATTCAATCGGACAGAGAGGGCATAAACATAATCAGCACTGAGGGTGCTGGACCAGCAGTGGAGCCACCAACTCTAGACAAAGTGAGAAAGGTTGTTCGAGAGCAAAACAATGGTAAGGCCGCTGGGAGAGAAAGAAACCCCGGCCAAACTTTCAAAAGATAGGAGTGACCAGCTGAACAAAAAAAAGAAGAAATGCCTCTGAGCTGGCTTGATGGCCTCATATGGTTCTATCTAAAAGAAAGGGTATAGACTCCATTGTGCTATTTATCGAGGTACACCTCAATGCCGCCTTCAAGGTACTCTCTCGAATTCTGTTTAGTAGACTGCGCCCGTTTGCGGACACCTTTGTCGGCGAATATCAAAGCGGTTTTCTGCGGAGGGTGATCAACAACGGACCAGATGTTTACTCTGTGATAACTCCTTGATAAATTTATTTATTTATTTATTTATCTATTTCGTCAACCGACGTGGACTAGTACATATACAATATACATGCTTTTCTTTATTTTCATATTTTCATAATGCTATAAATACGGTATTATAGTGTATAAAAATAAAAATAGATTGGTTAAGTAGTGTTTAATTTTGCGATTTAATGTAATTTTAGATGTGAAGGTTTCGAATTGTAACAAAATATTTTTTTAGGTTCTGCCGAGACATTGTAAAGTCAATAGTTTCGCAGTGTTGATTATAGATGGTCATCATCTGATTGAGAGGTCCGAATTTTGCATAATTTGTACGACAGTGATCCGGGATTACAATTTGCACATTGAGGTAGTGTATGACTCAGTAAAACGGAACGAACTGTGGCATATAATGCTAGAACATGGCTTTTCAGCAAAGTTTATTTGGCTGATTCGTTAGACTAGAGCGTCAGAATATCTGATGAAACATCCGCTCTGTTCGTGACGTTAGATGGATTGAAGCAGGCCGATGCGCTCTCTAATCTGCTATTCAACATAGTTCTGGAAGGCGCGATTTGAAGATCTGGTATACAACACTGTCGAAACTAAGTACCTGCTGGCTGGCAATAAACGGGTAGTCCAAGCGTTGTTGGTCCGGAGGTGGAAATGGATGGGATGCGATTTCAAGTCGTCGATGAACTCATTTATCTTAGAACACTCGTTACATGTGGTCATTACGTTTGTCGAGAGATGAAAAGACGTGTTGCGGCTACAAGTAAGACTTTCTTTTTTACAGACACGGGCAAAACTAGTTTTGTACACATCGTTAATTCTTCCAGTCACCCTGTTCGGCGATGAAGCATGGACGTTGAAAAATGCAGACTATTGCACTCTCGGAGCGAAAAATACTGAGCTCAATACTAGGTGGCGTTGTGATAAATGGTGAATGACGCAGGCTTACACAATGGGCTTCATGGCTGTGCGGTTAGCGACTTCAGTCGTCTATGCGCATTTGCGTACTGTGGAGCATGGGTTCGATTCCCGCCCGAATGGTAAAAACTTTTCATGAAGCGGAAAATTCTCCATTTATCCACTGGGAGTTTTATTGTCCTACCTGTTTGTGATCCTGTTTCTGTAAAATGTTTTGGTGATCATTTTTATGAACAGGCTTGGTGGTCATATGGCTACCGCTTTTGCATCACACGGAGGAGGTCGTGGTTTCAATCCCAGGCCCGTTCCATTTCTGCTACTTTGTATCTTTCACATATTTCTAATGTTCTAGCAATCGCTAGAACTAGAAATGGGCTTTCATACCGTTTCCATCATCTATCCCTATATCTACAACTTGATTGGTTCTAGCAGGCAACTGACAGAATTAGAAATGAGCGAAAAAGCTCGTTTCGACCTTCAATAAGGGGTCGTACACTTATTACGTAAGCAATTTTTTTGGGTTTTTCGATCCCCCCTCCCTCCATGTAAGATTTTTTTCATACAAATGATTTTTTATTTATATGGAGCGTAAGATATTGACCGACCCCCCCTCCCCCCATGATTGCTTACGTAATATGTGTACGGCCCCTAAGAATATACCATCCTTTCATTACTATCACAATCCGTTAACCAAGACGAACCTCTGCCATAAAAACCAAATCCCCAGATTCCAATAATATTCCGCATAAACTCGTGGCGAGTGCAGAGGTGTTCTCGGCTTGCAGTGGGCGAGTGATTGCATTACCAATTCCTGCCCATCCCCGATAGACCATGAGGACGTAGTCAGCACCGTTATCGACCATTCAAAATACTAGAGCTCTCTGACTGTGCACATTAAGGTTGAAGAGCTGATCATAAACTGTACAGTCTATATTGATGAAGCTAAACCAAATAGAATTTAATTCAGATTTTCGTGTAAAATAAAGGTGGCTTGTGAATAAATTTAAAATAATCATTCACCATACTTGTTGACCTTATTAAATGTAAGAACAATAGAGGAAGACTGTCCTTTAAGCTTGTTTTACAACCAATCTCGCATGTTTCCCACTCCCGTTTTTTGAAGTCGAAATCTGACATTTTTTTTATCTTTATCTTTATTAGGCGCATTTGCTTTTTATAAATTGCGGAACACTTAGTCAATTGTTCATCATAAGTAAGCAAATAATTTACCATTGTTCCACCACCATGTACATGTACATAATGATTCTCTCAATCTGTGCTTTTAGTAAATACCGAAAAACAAGTGGTTTTCTCGTAAAATAACCTTAGGGAGCTAACCGGTTTATATGCATCAGATGTGATCTAGAAGTTCGTGTTTATCGATGACGTGATTCTTAAGCCAATATGATCGAAAATATATTTATTGAGATTGATGATAATCGAATTCTACAATTTGCCCTTTCGTTCATACTTGATCAAATTGGCAATACATCAACAACTTCGACAAGAGTCTGCATATCAAGCAAGCACTTGCCCTTCGCAGCTTTACCGCCATGTACATTTCAATCTTACGGCAACGTGTACACCATAGCCAAACAAATGCGTTTGCACAAGCTCATCGTGCTGAGTAATAAATATTAAATTACATCATGAATAATGATAATCCCATTCTGTCCATATCTTGGGGGTCGTTGCTGGTCCAAGATGAAAACTATTGCAGCGTTGCACTAAGGTTGGCACCACTTTCTCGGATGCTGATGATCGAGTCAGGATTAGTTGATTTTCCCGTGGTGCTACAGCGGCTCGAGCATCTCAACTGCCCGACTTCATCCCTTTTCCAATTGGCGGTGATGCTGAGGTAGGAGATTGTCGTGGAATAAATTTGCGAAAGCGCGTTTGTTTGCACGCCAGCAATTGTAACGAGCTAATTAGTTCGCCATCACAGTTAGTTTCGAAAGGTAAATTGAAAGTTTAACCTGCGCTTTTATTTTGCCCACCTGCAGGCCAGCACGTCGCGCAACGGTGTCCCAGTTCGCAAAACCAGTCTCTCCAAGTGGAGTGGTGCGGCGACGACGCCTCTCAAAGCTTGGAGTGGAGTGTCGTCTCGCCATGAATAGGAAAGTAGCTCGGGTGCTCTTCGTTAAACTACCAATTATCACCCGGTTCCGGATGCTTTCTGGTGGGGTGGCTGGCCCCGTGGCGGATCAAGGATGTTCTAACTTACACGGAAGCCAATGGGCCGAAGGAGGTGGGTCATGAATTATTAATTGGCAATTTGCATAAATTAAGCGGAGTTTAATTTGGAAAATAATTGCTCCTCTAGAAATTTCGCACTATCAAGCTCGTTGTCAAAGAATCACGAAAAGAGGTAGAAGCTAGTTACTGGAGAGAAATATGTTAATTTTCCTGACAAGTATTTACTCTATTCTAAGAGATGTCAACCTAAATGGAAATAATAAGCTTCCTTCTGGCAACACTATGCGGTATATGTAAGTAATCCGAAAGTATGTACAGTTAAAGGCGATATTGCATTATTTTGACGGTGGTTTTACTTGTCTCAGCATAAATAGCAATCGAATCAATCCAATGCAACTGATTACGTACGCAAACATCAATATTGAACGTGTTTCGATTCATATAGTAAGGATAAATTTCTAATGTAAAGATTTTCTATCAAGGGCAAAGCTCTTACGAGTCACATGTCTGGCAGTCACTTTTGTGTCCTTTGAGTTAAGTGAACCGTTCACCATCCATATCCATCACATCACGATACTTTCTTGCACTACATTGTTGCTACTCACTCAGTATTCTTTATATCTCATAAAACTGAATTGACAACTCGATTCGTGTGCGACGCTTTCGGTACGGTATCAAGGAATAAATCCATTTTTGATTGAGATATCGTCATCCATTGAATGCTCCCTCCCCCTATATCCCGGCCAGAAAAGTATGGTTATCCATTTTTCAGTGCCACGATAATGGCAATGATTATCGTCCACCAAGCGCCGTCGTACATGGAGAAATCCATCGCAAAAAGCTTTTAAGGTGATCCCGGGATACTAATAACTCCCCACCGCAGAAACCGCACACTAAATGTGCAGATGAAAATGGCCTCCGATTGGAAACCAAATGTCCCATAGCCCATTAAAAGCGGCCGCCATCGCAGCACCGTAAAGGGATTGACCAAAGGTGCATGCGGAAGTCGGAGCCACTCTTCCCAGCTTGTGGGCTCAATCAATTTCAAAATCCGATAATATGCCACAATTCCCTACAGGGATTAGGTACGGCTCACTGAGAACGATGACGGTGGGGTGCACTATGGAATATCAGACGAAAATGACTTATGTTAGTCTTTTAAAATTCTTTATTAAGACAGTAATAGCATTAAACCACAAACTAAAAACCTGATTCAAATACAAAAGGAAATTGTTTTGAGCAACATAACTGTTCAACGAAAACATGTTTATCCGACCACACAAATAGCTATTTACCATAGTGCGGCTTTGGACCAGTGCTATCCAAATGGAATGGAACTCTTCGGTACGGAAAACGGGTAACCATTTTATGACGTCAAGACTTGTCAGCTCTTTGTCTTCACAATAATCCACGAACGCAGAAGGCCGAGCTTATTCGCTGCAATGTTGTTGGTTATGAATGAGCGTGACCATCCCTGCTGATCAATTCGCATTGAATTCTTATTGTTTCCCACCACGTGAGTGTTAAAAATGGATTCAACCCACATGATTTAACGATTGCTTTGCTCGTGTAAGGGTAACAAATCAAATTCTTTTTCACTGCCTTGATTTTCATGGGATGAATATTGGAGCTATGAGATAAAGTCCAAGAGCAGTAACCCTTTATGGCCAGCGTACCATTTCTTTTCTACATTTTTTATTAACCGGACAAGGTTTTTGTTAAATACGTTAATATATCATGCCTACTAGTTTACGAACATAGGATCAAATGTTCTGTAGATGCTACATAATACGTCGTAGTCATTATTTTATGTTTGATTAATTGATTATGTTTGAACAATATCACAAATCGATAATAAAAATTGTCTTTGCGCAAGTGTGAATCGAACAAAAAAATTTATGTGGATATGGAAAACGAGAAGTTGCATTCCCCTTTTTGTTCGAACCAATTCTCACCATTCGATTATTCAAACATCACTATTTGGAGCACAACACCTTGCAAATTGACATGAAACTCAAGACGCATACAGTTTCTAAGTAGGTAAAATCATTCAAAATACGTGTTCCTGGTGACGAAATTTTCAACTTCTTAAGTAAGTTGTCCCATTTATATCAGACATAATTTTTCACATGTCATAAGACGAGTTGTACTATTCGTTGAACGAATGGCCACAACAGTAAGGGCGTTTTCAGTGACCCATATTTGACAAAAGTTCATGTGGAGTTGTAATTTTTTGCCTTTCTCGTATACAAAGTATACGTAAAGGCTATAGGATCACTCCAAAACCGAACTTTTCATAGAAGGCCCGGGGACCCATAGTGTTATATATCAATCGACTCAGTTCGACGAATTGAGGTGATGTCTGTATGTGTGTATGTATGTGTGTGTGTGTGTGTGTGTACAAAAATGTGAGACACACTTTTTGGTACTTAGCATTATCCAATTTGCTCGCAACAAGTTCCATTCGACGTAGAATTCAATCCCATTGTTTGCTATTGAAAATTAGATCCATCGGACATTGCGTTCCGAAGTTACGGCGAAAAAACTGTTTTCACGTGCAAAAAAAAAGCAAAACGCCCTACCTCGGATTCGAACTCGTGATCTCTGGGGTGGGAAGCGTATACTATACCACAGAACCATCAATACTCTTGACTTGTGAGAAGATACATGCAAATATAAATCATCGAATTGGCGATATGTTTATTGCCTCTATATAGCATTAGAGTTTATCCTGCTAGGGTAAATGTTCCTATACAATTAATGAATTGAGAAAAGAAAATATTTGTTTTTATCGTTTGTTGATTGAAACTATACAGTTTCAGCTTAGCTTAGCTTAGCTTAGACTGACTGTACATATCAATGGTTGCTACTCCGTGATTGATCAGAACTGGTGCAAATTGCACTACGATCCAAGTGAATAGTGGTTTGGATTTACCAACTATTCTCGAAGTGCACGTTTCGTGATTGAAAATAAACAGTTTCATTACATTAACTAATAGATAAAATATTGATTTTAAAATAAGATTTATTTCACCTAACCAATTTTTCAAAATAGCTTCGTAAAAGTTGCTTCACCATTGATGTGAGGAAGTCAATTTTGTTATGAAAAATTATATTGGTGTGATGGCATAATTACATCATACCGCAACGAAAGGAAACATATGTGTATAATAATGGGAAATATATAATAAGAACCCACTACCTACACTCAAGGTACGGGTGCCCTATGGAAATTACAAATATCCGTTATCCGATATCCGTTCAGTAATTGAAAACCCTCTCCTATGTTAAACGTCATACATAACTTTTCTCATGTCTTATTGCTAATGCGCTAAGTCATGCGCTAAGAAAAACACAAATACCCTATATCACATACTCATGTATAGCAATTTCAAAATGCATCGTGCTTTGTTCAACGCTCTCCCGTGCGAATGCGGGTGAAAAAAGAAATGGCAATGTGCCGTCGCACAGTGGCGGGCCCCCATATAAATGTCAGGCTAAAAGAATTTTTCGAATTTAATCTGCCCATACACATTTGTTTAGGAGATGCTTTACAGCATGAACTTTTTAACACCAAGTTACCAAAAATTAAATTAACAAGCTACAATCAACAAATTAAGGAATTAGCTCATTCACAATATGTGAGCTTCGCGAAAAAAACGAATCTTTCTTTGTACGGGTTTCCGCCACTGCGCATCGGTCGGCATCGCATCGTAGCATCAGCAACACAAGCTTTGACTGTTTATTTTCAGCTTGCATCAGGCATCGCATTGTACACAGCCCGTACAGCGCGTACAGCAAGCCGTGCTTCTGTTCTATTTTTAGCACTGATAGAAGTAAATACCTATATGAGGCAAGAAAGCACATAGGTAGTAGATCATTTTGACGTCTGGCGGTCGTCACAAGAACCACGAAAAAAGTGCTGTTGGCGCCGAAGTGCTTGAGCAGCATAGGGGGGTGTATGTTTCTTGCGTTGTCTGCTTGTAAATTGAATGAATTTCAGGAATTTCAGGAAACATTCGCAAAGTGATAGAAAATGTTATGATGGAATAAAATTTGATTTTAAATTTTTTAAATGATTTCGAATTTAAACAATCGATTTAACAACTATATAATATAATAACATAATTATTATGATTTGCTTTTTGCAGATTCCAAAAGACGAATTCGAGAACGTTTTTGTGGTAGAGTATGCTGTGGGAGATTTGGAGAAAAACTCCCACAGCTTCTACCATACCACAAAAACGTTCTCGAATTCGTCTTTTGGAATGAGCAAAAAAGCAAATCATAATAATTACGATATTATATTATATTGAAAATTGCTTTATTGCCTTTGTACATAATTGCATATTTGTGCCATCTTCATTTTTAATTAATTTTCCAGTCCATAAATTGTCATTAAAAGCTTTTAAGTATATCATTGATTACACAATGGAATAATTTTTATTCATACGGCGTAAGGCAGGGCGAATATTTTTCTGAATTTTGTCTACCCCTTGAATGTATCAATTTGAAAGAAATACAGTAAAAAGTATTGGTAATTCAACGACATGTGGTCGGGGCTTAGCCAAATCGCACCAAGCGGCTTTTTGACTGACTTGTGGTACTTCGTTCGCAAAAATAAAACGAACATCATTGTAACCGTTGGTTACATTCCTAACTTGTGGCTCCACCACAATTCCAAATCAATCCATCCCACGACTAGATACTCCCGATTCAAATATGAATACAGTATCATAAAATGAGACAGTTGGCACTCACGCAGTGACCTGATGCCTGTTTCACTCTCACGGCCATCCGTCACGCTGCAGTGACAGGTCAGTGTCGAGCAGTTTGAGCAGAGGCAAAAGATACACAGCCCTGTTGTAATCGCGTCGAGCCCACAGATGGAGCGCAAGTGTTATGCTCTACAGGCTGTAAAAACATAATGCGAACAACATTATTAATATTTTATCGGATTTTGTATAAAAGCCCGTCATTCCCTACAGCTGGCTCTTTGGCTGAACTTTTCTAGAAAGGTCTAGAAGTGCGCGCGTGTGTAGATTTGTATTAAATTAAGAGGTTAGAAATGAATACCTCCCATGTGGTGCAATTGTTTTAATTTGGTGTTTTTGTTTCTTTGTTAGGTTCAGTTAGTTTGTATAATTGCTAGCACTGATAGAAATTGTTAGTAATGTGTTAGTAGCAGTTACAGTTGTTAAAAATATGTATGTACAGTGTTAATGAGTGTTAGTATAAAGCTAAATCTATTTCTATGTTTAGTTCTTAGTTAAAACACGTTGAAAAGCAAACATCACAACAAAGAAAACGTTGAAACCTACAAAGAAAAGGTAAAATTATATTGTAAAACTGTTAACATGTGAAACAATGAGATAGTGACGTCACAGGGGTCTAATTTGTGGTTAGGTCCAAAGCATGGGCCTTTTTCTATGTTTTTGAACTACTCTCCAGCAACCTCGGTGGCGAGAATGGCGACAGAGCGTCGGCCTTAGCAGCGCACCGTTGTGTCATCAGCCAAATCTGCCATTGTCCATGGCATCCCGAAGGTTCATCGCAAAGGAACCACGAAATCCGGCCGCACTTCACGATTCCGAAGTCCCGCCGTCAGATTACGTCACCAAAGTAGAGACGTCATGCCGCCAATGATCGCTAGCGCCTGTCGCTAGAAAAACGCTTCCGATGCCACTATCCGCCATCTTCGTCAGCATCTGCTGAACTGGTTCATCGTAGTTCCGAATGGACTATCAGTGTACGGGACCGGAGGTTCCCAATCTAAACCGCAAGTATAAAACACCCCCTGCAAAAGTGACGTCATAGGAATAAATAAGACGATGTTTTGAACTGAGCCAGTAGTTCCTAATTTCAAGAGCATAGCCCTAGGTTGAAATGTTTCCACCACTTTTGCTATTTTTCCGCTTTGTCGGGTCCACAAAGGGACCATCAGGCCTCGCCTTTCTAGGAACACCCCCCCCCCTTCTAGATTTCAATGTTTTTCATGTTATCTACAGCTATGAGCATCATTTAGTGAAACACCATTGGGTAAGACAATAAATATTGTGCTCCTGCTTGATACGACAGTCCTCAGCTACGGAATTGAGAGATAAGTCCGCATAAAACGACCCCGAGATCCTTAATCCCTGAGCAGGCAAGTTTCAATTGGCGCCCACCTAAAAATGACTTGAATCTTTCATTTTCCCTGGGAGGGCGAGAAAAATAGTGCCCTATTTTTAATTAACTAGCTTCGTTCTCCTAACGAAGAAACTTGATAGAATTCTGATAGCCAAATTTGGATTCTTTATCCTCACCTGGCTGAAGCCACCCTAGAATAACAAATTATTAGGAAACGCGAGAACAAATTATAGGTATTCAAATGCGTGTGAACCGTCGTTTAGTTTTTTTTCTTTTTAATTCAATTCGATTGATTGCAATCGTCGCGTAGAATATCAAATTTTAATTGATTTCATGCAATTAATCAATAAGTTTTGCTGACCCGTATCAGACTCGTTGAGAAACACTATCGAAGTGAAATCCGAAGAGATGTCGAATCGATCGACTTCCGAGAAATAAAATCCAGATATGCGGCCATCGTGGTCGTTGGTACGGAATTCCGTATAATTCCACCAGAAAAAGCACCGCGCACTAGCCAAAATTCCTCCGCGAAATATACAAACTCGAATACAAGTCCGTGAAACAACGCGAATTCGCTAGAAACGATAATTTCCAATCCCTCGCCTCAGTAACCGAAGTAATGATTTAAAACACAATTCATTATCACGCATAATGATTGTAAACATCCGAGGCACTACCACCCATTTACTGTTTGGAAACTCTTTTCCAAAAAAAATGTAAACACACAAACAGAATTCTTTATTCACTTTTCTCCTGAATAAATCAGCGAGAGTAATACACTTCACTTTCTCGGGTCTAATTCCCGAGGATAATTAATTAATTTGGGCTGTTTTGAGCGGACACTTCCCAGCCTCAACGGCAGGTTGTTGATGTGCTCTGCTGTATCCTCCCCACCCTCGATCGGGACCAACTCGAAGAACGAGTTGGCGGTTTTTACATCCCATCGCAGGCAGCATATTCGGTGAACGATCAAAGTAGAATCTGAAACCGAAACTGATCAATGAAAATTCTTCAGATCAGTCGTTTGATTGAGTATTTACTCACCATTCATCCGTCCGGACGCGGGCGAAAACAAAGCACGAATGTTGCTGAAACTAGAATAACAAATTATTAATTAGTCAACTCCAATGTTTACAATTTATTACCCTCACTTGGAAACATCCTAATTGAACATTCGCGCTGAAAGTTCTTCGTCGGGCCGATCCTCCGAACAGTTCGATGGAAGCAGACCGGCAAATGATTAAAATTCGATCGCGCACCTGTAAATCGCGGAAACATTTCGGTATCGAACACAATCTTGGTTCGTTTCGTCGTCGCGGTAAACGTTGTAAACACGGTTTCGCGGACCGTTGTTTTAGCGTCGAACGTAAACATTGAGAAGTTAGACGATTTGACAGATCAATTACATATCAGTGTGAGTAGTGATTCCCGTTTGTGAGAGCTTTGCTTCTTCGCAAAAGCGAAGAAGGTATTCAAGCGATATCTTTGAGAAGGTACTATTCACGGAAAACCAAAAAAATATTCATTAACATTGGAATCTTTGGGAGTGCTTTTGTTCTTCACCTCAAGGAAGAAGGTAAATAAGCGTAAACTCCACAACCAAATTACTGAAAAAAGATTATGAAATTAAATCTTGAAGTTAATAATTATTTCATCTTAAAAAAAATGGAAATTCTTTCATTTTCAGGAGGGACGACGGGGTATTGTAACCGTTGGTTACATTCCTAACTTGTGGCTCCACCACAATTCCAAATCAATCCATCCCACGACTAGATACTCCCGATTCAAATATGAATACAGTATCATAAAATGAGACAGTTGGCACTCACGCAGTGACCTGATGCCTGTTTCACTCTCACGGCCATCCGTCACGCTGCAGTGACAGGTCAGTGTCGAGCAGTTTGAGCAGAGGCAAAGATACACAGCCCTGTTGTAATCGCGTCGAGCCCACAGATGGAGCGCAAGTGTTATGCTCTACAGGCTGTAAAACATAATGCGAACAACATTATTAATATTTTATCGGATTTTGTATAAAAAGCCCGTCATTCCCTACAGCTGGCTCTTTGACTGAACTTTTCTAGAAAGGTCTAGAAGTGCGCGCGTGTAGATTTGTATTAAATTAAGAGGTTAGAAATGAATACCTCCCATGTGGTGCAATTGTTTTAATTTGGTGTTTTGTTTCTTTGTTAGGTTCAGTTAGTTTGTATAATTGCTAGCACTGATAGAAATTGTTAGTAATGTGTTAGTAGCAGTTACAGTTGTTAAAAATATGTATGTACAGTGTTAATGAGTGTTAGTATAAAGCTAAAACTATTTCTATGTTTAGTTCTTAGTTAAAACACGTTGAAAAGCAAACAACACAACAAAGAAAACGTTAAAACCTACAAGAAAAAGGTAAAATTATATTGTAAAACTGTTAACATGTGAAACAATAAGATAGTGACGTCACAGGGGTCTAATTTGTGGTTAGGTCCAAAGCATGGGCCTTTTTCTATGTTTTTGAACTACTCTCCAGCAACCTCGGTGGCGAGAATGGCCACAGAGCGTCGGCCTTAGCAGCGCACCGTTGTGTCATCAGCCAAATCTGCCATTGTCCATGGCATCCCGAAGGTTCATCGCAAAGGAACCACGAAATCCGGCCGTACTTCACGATTCCGAAGTCCCGCCGTCAGATTACGTCACCAAAGTAGAGACGTCATGCCGCCAATGATCGCTAGCGCCTGTCGCTAGGAAAAACGCTTCCGATGCCACTATCCGCCATCTTCGTCAGCATCTGCTGAACTGGTTCATCGTAGTTCCGAATGGACTATCAGTGTACGGGACCGGAGGTTCCCAATCTAAACCGCAAGTATAAAACACCCCCTGCAAAAGTGACGTCATAGGAATAAATAAGACGATGTTTTGAACTGAGCCAGTAGTTCCTAATTTCAAGAGCATAGCCCTAGGTTGAAATGTTTCCACCACTTTTGCTATTTTTCCGCTTTGTCGGGTCCACAAAGGGACCATCAGGCCTCGCCTTTCTAGGAACACCCCCCCCCCCTTCTAGATTTCAATGTTTTTCATGTTATCTACAGCTATGAGCATCATTTAGTGAAACACCATTGGGTAAGACAATAAATATTGTGCTCCTGCTTGATACGACAGTCCTCAGCTACGGAATTGAGAGATAAGTCCGCATAAAACGACCCCGAGATCCTTAATCCCTGAGCAGGCAAGTTTCATCATACAATATCAATTTTTATGTATATTTGTTGTAGGATATCCATACGATTTGTTATCAATTAAATCTGCTAATCGAAAATTTGAGTAGAAAAATGGGTTACCCCGGCCATGTGAAAACACAAATATTCCCAACAAGTGAATATTCATTATTATCGATTAAATTAGATAAATTCTACAAGCGACAAATTTATTCGCATTATAAATAACAGTTAGTTTGATTGAATATTGCACTTTTTCGCATGCCCCAAATATGTGCATGAAAATTCATTTAAAATTACAAAACACCTTTATCTGAGGAATTATTTACGAAAACTTATTTCTCGTAGGGCTTGTAGACCAAAAGTGTCATAATACAAACGATTAAGTTCGAACAGAGCTGCAAGTCTTTATAATAAACGCACAAAATGAAAATATGCACATTCCAACACTCGATCCAATTGTATGATCTTATTGATTGGGTGACAGAAGCCTAAGCTGGATTCTGACTTAAAACTGGGAAGCACTCGAATGTTTGCCAACTGGAAACATTTTTTGATCTATATCCCGGGGTTTTTGTAATACTAAAATAAAACGTCACTGCATTCGCTTCAGTCGCTTGCCGTTGGATGAATATTGCAGAAGGACGTAACACGCCCCATTGGCCCATCACCCCGGCAAGGGTGAAGGGCGTCAATTTTAAAATGATTGTTCAAATGTTAAAACACATTTTAGCCGAAAATAGTTAGATTTTTCGGATTTGAAATTTAATTTTCTTTTAGATTGGCAATATGAAAGTCTAATTATTTCGATTAAAAGACATGTGTAGATATGTAGTCTAACATATAGGTAAATACTTCGGCTACCTGTTAGTGGTGCTGGATTGCGTGGGAGTGCTCTCACCTCTCAGATTTGATGAATCGATGTTTTTAACTTTGTTTACAATCGCAGAGAAGTCGTTTCAAAAATTTGGTATTGAGTTTTAGAAAATAAAAATTGTTTATAAATATGTTTTTGAAAAAAAATGAGAACCGAATGAGCGTCGAACACAAACTCTCTGAGTGAGAGTCTAAAATGTTACCCCTCAGCTATCTTTACTTCTTGGATGAGCGGTGATCGAAGTATAACAGGTTATATGCAATTTGCACTTATCATCGGCTTGTGCATTCGTGCGCAGGGGGAGAAGGCGGAGCACTGAATCCCTACCCCAACATGTGCGACATCTGGATTTGGTTCTAAACTGTAAACAACAGTGTTAATTCTCTACCACCTTTTCGTTATGGCGAGGCAATTTTTATGCACACTTTTGTTTTCGATATTTTATCAAAAATAAACACTCAATCATGCAGCAATATAACGATGTGATATGCTTGATTTACCTGCTTGATTATAGGGACTCGAAAAAGAATTTATTTGCAGTAGCTAACCGCATATAAAAATGTTCACATTAACGATTGCGCCCTAACACCGGTTCTAAGCTTCGATGCAGAGTACACGAGCTTTGTTCGCCAGTGACAGGCGTATGAGGCCCTTGTTCGTGCGGCAACGCACCTGGAGCTGTGTTTTTCAGCCCCCTGAAACGGCTGTCATCTGCATACAATATGATTGAAGCCGAAAACTTGGTGCTAAACTTGGTGCTAGCTGTCAAACTGTGGCTTTAAGCATGGAACACAGTGACGCATGCGACAATATCGCTCGAGGAAAGATTTAATTCGAATTAAAAACTAAGAAACATTTTTTTTTAAAGCGCACCGTCTAAAATATGTTTGATAAATGTATTGCAATTTTATATATTATAGCTGATTCGTTAATTTCAGATACACATGTTTCGTTATAGCGCAAAAGTTATCAGCACTGTATTTGTCAAAATAACAAACACCAAATTATAAATAATAAAAAAATTGTCAAGTCTGCCTGATACCACATAACATATAGGCATCTTTGCCGTGGAATGTGGTCCTTCGATGATTTTGGAACGCTAGCGAACCTAGCGGTGGAAGTCAAGCTTTACTGAACAACGCACATTAGGCAGAGCAGCATCGCATGCTTTGCTTTCTCTTTCTGTCGCCCTGGATATACGGGAGTGCCGTTCGTCGATTGTTGATACACAAAGAGCCTACTTTGAAATTTGCAGTTTGTTCTATGATGTCTATCTGTTTTGTGCTGATACCCATGTCGATATCTTAACGGTTTGATCGATGTCTGAAGGAATTTGACAAATATTTGGCATTGTGATAAAGAGTGGGCCTTTAATTTCTAATGCATCGTTCTGTTAAAAAAACAAATTTTAGCAAGTAGAAAAAATAAGACTGCAAACCAATTAGCTGATTAAACAGCAGTGATTTATTTTTCCTCCAAATTTAAGAACACTATTTTTGTTGGAATCTGAAGCAAAATAAAAAAAACGCTGGTATCTCCAGCATTTTTTTTTTTATTTCTTTATTAACGTGATTTTTTCATGTATGAAGTTCATCACTTCTGGTATCTCCAGCAGTTTTCTGTTCATGTTTAAATTTTGTTTAAATAAATAAATAATTATTTATTTTGCTGCTCAGAAATGCGGCGTAATTGCAAAGTGCATTGATCCAAATTCCGTAGTTAAAATAACGCGTTCAATCGCCAAAACATACAAAATTTGAATCTGCAGAAAATAGAACAAAGCTGTGCAACAGTTTTGAGCTTTTGAATCTGAACTTAAATTAATCTGACGCAGGTGCTGGGAGAATGCATTTTTCAGATTCATATTAAAATTAAATGCAGCAGATCAATTTGAATCACTACTAATCTGATTTAATTCTTAGGTTACTTAGGATTCTTAAGATTAACTCATAATCGACAGGTTTCTCGTCAGCTAAAAGAACTTTTTTCCGGTGTATGATCATTGGCAGCTCGATAGTTATTATTTTTCTCCTGACTTTTACGCTAAGTCCATTATGCTTCAAAAAACTATTATTCTGTCAACACACAAATGGTCCAGTTTAAAGCAAAATTTTATCCACAATGCGACATCCACTTCCAGTTGGATCAGATCAAATGTAAAGAAAAAAGGTTCCAATAGTGTTTCATAAAACACCTGTCGATGACATGTACAATGATTAAGTCGATTAATTTATCTTAGTTTTGACGCCCACATTATAGTGAGCTCAAGTTTGTAACCAAAGAGTTAATGCGTCAAGGCCAAAAAGATGAATTGAGTTCGTCAACTGAAAAGTAGGTGTGCTGTCTCATATCTCATAGAAGCAGTTCAATAATTATCGATTAACCCTGCTTGCAGGGCAAGATTACTTTTGATAGATTTACGTTTTAATGGTTTTGGGAGGTGCACCAGCCTTTTTAAGACTGGGCATTTTTTTTAATCTTCGAACTGGCACTTTCAAGTTTGGGGTAAATGTTGCATTTTGGACTCCTAGGGGAAGTGCTGCCCAATATCCGCTTATATCTTTCAAATGAGACGTGTGATACAAGCTAAAATCACATAATTTCATAGATGAGTCTTATTTATGAAAAGGAAGCTTGAAATGGGCATCGGATGTTTATAAATCGCTGAGATTTTTAACTATCTGAAATGAAAATATTCTTCGTTTTGGAAAGTGCAACATATTTTGGACGCCCAAATGTACACATTTTGGACACCCCCCCGTTTAGTCTGTTCAAAAATGAATTTTCAATTTGCACAGGTCATTTGAGCTAAAGCAAAGTCTTATCTTTCGATTGACATGCATCAATGAGAAGATTGCAGCGATTTAAATTTGCAATTTCAACATGAACTGATTGTGTTCGTTCTGAGTTATTCAATGATGAATGCTTTGAAGCGTAACGCATTGTAACGCTTGCCTTCTTGAAAAAAAAGATTTCATTAACATTTCATCCAAATATCATTGTTTTCGAACAGAAAACTAGTCTAACACATTCGCAGCAATCTTATTTACATAAAGACCATGCGGGATTTAGCAGCGGCATTGAATTTAGTTCATATATCAATAAAATGTCAACAGGAGGGTCCAGAATGTGTAGGGGTCCAAATCAAGTTGGTTACCCTAATTTTTCGGTAAATGAGACGTACCTTGATGTTTGTTTTCATCCTAAATTGACAAAATCGAATGATAATTGACAGAGTTACAAAATATTTATTTATTTTCGCCCAAAATTTGCTTAACCCAGTTAATGTGGTCATCTACAGCATCTTACGAGCGCTAATGTAAGCGGCTTTTAAGCTATTTTAGTGGAATGTCTAGAAGTAATTTGATTTAAAACGGAAATATTATCCTTAGAATTCTTGTTCTTCATGCAACTTTTATTCGCCAATAATGCAATGACAAACGACACAAGACAAACGTCAAATAGATTGCAACTTACCAGAACATGTTAAATTGTGGTGGCTATCGAAATTATTTTATTGTTTTTTTTTTCGGTGATAATTTCGGCTGATTTTGATGATAATTATATTGTGGCAACTATTACCGCACGTAAAATACTGGATAAATGACGAAAACAGAACAATATAACTTAAGTTAGGGAACGTCCACAAATTACGTAACGCTTAGAGGGGGGAGGGGGGGTTCAGTGAAGTGTGACAACCCATACAAAACTTTCAGATGCTCCATACAAAAAGTGTGACATAGGGGGGAGGAGGGGTCAAAAAATCCCATTTTTTGCGTTACGTAATAAATGGATCTTCCCTTATTGAAATTTAGGTTTTCACGATGGAAAATCATTTTGCGATACATAATTAAATACCCGCGCGAAATGTACGGTACAATACGAACGGAGCTTTAAACTTCAAGAACAGCACTAGCGCCACACCAACAAACGGTGGCTTCAAGAACTAGTACTTGTTTCACGGGGTTGGTGTTTCTAGGTTCCGTGACATATTTAAATCATCTGACGTTGAAAAACATATACGATTGAGTTTACGTCATGTGCTTTTGTGTCAATTCATTCAAAACGCCTAATATTAATAATGTTTTGGTGTGCAGGGAAGCAACTTCAGAATCAATTTCAACATTTATTTTGAATCCTCTGTAATGCATTCTTCCTGGCGTTTCAGCAAATAATTCATATTGGCACAGTATATGTAAACATGGCTGGTCTAACAATTAGTTTGTAAATAAAACAATTTATTTTAGTAAATGGTTTTGATTTTCTATAACTACTTACTATATTCGTACCTTTTCGCTTGTATACCGTCGGTGTGGTTTTTGATAGTTAATTAATTCATGCTATACATAAGTCCTAAATCTTGGACTTCGCTAGTCTAATTGGACCCCCATTCATAGTCATAGTGACAACACATCTGTTGGAAGATTTCAAATAGCACTCGGATTATGTGGAAGAAGCTGAGTTTCGGAAGGATTTGAAGAAAAAAATTTTTTTTTGGCAGGTCAATGGAAAATGTGTCCAAACTTTTCTACAATCCAAGCACGTTTTGGATCATGTAGTAATCTAAGTTCGATCATTTAGTTTGTCGATTACTCATACCAGAAGTTAAATTTTAAAACGTGTTTTATGGTGGACTTCTGGTGCGGATATTTTTCGACATTTAACCTCTGGAATGAGTTATTGACAAACTACTAAATTATCGAACCTATATTACTAAATGATCGAAAACATCCTTGCTATAATCCATATCAAATTACTCTAAGGCAATCAACAATTTTTGATTTCCTGATAGAATGATATCAGGTATGCAATCAGTATGATATAAAGTATTAGACCAGCTCGGTCACGAGTAATCTATCAGATTTTGTACAGGGATAGTTTAGCTGTACAGAGTGATCTGATAAATAATTTTAGATCAGTTCATTATAATATATACAAAAACAAATTAATATGAATCAATTTTAATAAAACCTTCGGTTAATCACTCCGAAATGCTATCCATATAAAGAAAAGCAACCGTAGTAGAATTCTCTTTAGATTTTATTAAGTCGGATCAAATTCGTAAATCTTAGTTGAAAAGTGGTTGAATGTCAATGACAAAAACGGAACTGCTCATCAGCAAAAAATGAATTCTTATCTATATGAAGAATCATACTATTCAAAACAATAATTTTAAAAAGGCTATCTTATTGATTGGGTGCCAGAAGCCTAAGCTGGATTCTGACTTCAAAACAAGAAACACTCGAAAGTTTGTCAAATGACCAATATTATGGATCATATGTCCAAAACTCTGGATCATATTACCGAAGTTATGGATCATAATCACGATAAAAATTGCACAAAATTGTATTTTTATGGATCAAAATGTAGTTTTCTATGGATCATTTTCCAAATGGATGATGGGAAAATATGTAGCAGGAATGATATTGTTTTTCTTGATCATATTTGAAGGTACATACTTATTTTCCAATTATTTGGTTTATTTTTTAGCTTAGTTATGGATCTTAAAATTAATCTTTATGGATACGCCTGAATTATTTTTTGGATTTAAGGTAGCGTTTTATGGAACATTCAGATGTTATTTATGGATCGTTTTTCATTTTTTTTTGTGGATCGTTTTTCATTTTTTTTTATGGATCGTTTTTGTGCATTCAACGGTACAAAGTAAAGCTGCCATACACAAATGTGAAAAATAAGCCCTTTTTAGTGTTATATAAGACTTTTTTAATATGTTTGTCAACCCTTTTGAACGAGCGAGAAAGGCATCATCACCGCTAGGTGGATTAATCAGGGTTTTTCGATTATAGAACAGGACAGGAAACAACAAGGACAGGAAAGAAACAGGGGCCCTCCTTAGCCGTGCGGTAAGACGCGCGGCTACAAAGCAAAACCATGCTGAGGGTGGCTGGGTTCGATTCCCGGTGCCGGTCTAGGCAATTTTCAGATTGGAAATTGTCTCGACTTCCCTGGGCATAAAAGTATCATCGTGTTAGCCTCATGATATACGAATGCAAAAAAAAAAAAATGGTAACTTGGCTTAGAAACCTCGCAGTTAATAACTGTGGAAGTGCTTAATGAACACTTAGCTGCGAGGCGGCTCTATCCCAGTGTGGATGTAATGCCAATAAGAAGAAGAAGAAGAAGGAAAGAAACAGGAAAGTAGACAAAGAGAGGGTCTCTTTTGGACATTCGACGTTTTCAAAAATCAGGCGAGAATTGGTCCAAGAAATCCTTCAGGATTTTTTCGTCGAGTTTTCTTCAGAAATTGCTTTGACAACGTCTTCCGAAATCCTTGAGTTCATTCAGGAATTTTTCAGATAGATTCTCCAAGAATTCTTCCGCGAATCCATCTAGGAATTCCTCAGGGAATTCCTCCAGGAAATCCTCCATGAACCCCTCAAGCATTTCCCTTAGCAATTCTTTAAATTCATCTTGACATTTCTCCCCGAATTCCTCCAGCAAATCCTTTCAGAAATATTTCCAGGACTTCATCCGGGAAGTCTTCGGGGAATCCTTCCAGTAATTTCTCCAGCAAACCTACCGGGAATTCCGTCAGGACTTCATGCGGGAATTCCTCAAGGAGCTAATCGGGAAATTCCTCTGGGATTTTCCCCAGGACTTCATCCAGTACTTCCTTCTGGAATTCTTCAATGAATTCCTCCTGTGATTCATACGGGAATTCCTCCAGGAATTCATCCGAGAATCCCTCCAAGAATTTTCTCCAGGACTTCTTCCAGAAATCCCTTCAGGACTTCCTCCAGGAATTCTTCCAGATATCCCTCCAGGATTTCATATGGGAATCCTTCCAGGATTTTCTCCAAAAATATAACGGGAATCCCTCCAGCAATTCTTCCGGGAATTCCTACAGGACTTCTTCCTCTCGGAATTTGCTACGAGGAATTTATTATTAAATTGCTTCCAGGAATTTATCCGGAAATCCCTCCACGGACTCCTCCAGGACTTCCGCAAAGACTTTATCTGGGAATACCTCCGGGAATCCTTCAAGAAATTCCTACAGCAATTCGTCCGAGAATTCCTCCAGAAATTCGTACAGAGATTCCTCTGGGAATTTCTCCATGAACTCCTACGGGAATTTCACCAGGAACTACTTCGGGAATCCCTCCAGGAAATCATCCGGAAATTTCTTGAGGACTTCATCCAGGAAACCCACGAGAATCCTTCATGGAATTACTCCAGCGATCCTTCCGGGAATTCCTCTAGGACTTCATCCTCACCAATTCTTTCGGAAATTCCTCCAGGGATTTCCTTCGGGAATTGCTACCAAAATTCTTCCAGAAATTCCTTTAAGATTTCTTCCTGGAATTCATCCAGAAACCCCTTCAGGAATTCTTTTAGGACTTCTTCCACGACTTCAATATTTCAAGGAATTTCTCCAGTAATTCTTTCGGCAATTCCTCCGGGAAATCCTCCTGGTATTTCTCCAGGAGTTCATCCAGAAATTCCTCCGAGAATCCTTCATAGAGTTCCAGGACTTTATCCGGGAATTCCTCTGGGAATCCTTCCAGGAATTACTCCAGCAATTTACTGGGATTTTTTTTCCAATAATTCCTTCAGAAATTCTTCCGAGAATCGCTACGGTAATTCTCCCAGGAGTTCCTCTAGAAATTCTTCCAGGGCTTCAACCAGGACTTTATCTGGGAACTCCTCCGGAAATCCTTTAATGAGTTCCTTCAGCAATTCCTTTAGGATTTCCTTCATCCGGAAATTCCTCAGGGAATCTTTCAAGAAATTCCTCCAACAATTTTATTTTATTTTTGTTTTGTCGTCAATCGTTTCGTAGTCCGTTACATAAATATATTTAGCTATATGTACAATAATACATTAGTTTATATTACCTATCGTTGGTTGGTTTAACTCGTATCAACAAATTCTTTTTCAAGGTAATTTCTGTTTATTGTCACATCGATTTTATCGCTATATGCGTTATAACAGGACATTATTTTATTTAGAGGCGCATGTTTAGCATAGTTTACTTTAAAAAAAAAAAACAAATTTATGTTGTTTAATGGGCGAATGGGAGCAGAGAAGATTAAATTTTCTAAAATATTCGTAGAGCAAACTCGCTTCGCTTTAGAACCCATTTAATTTAATTAACATGCACCGAGACTCATGAGATGGTAACGGGAGATACACCCAGACTAATTTACTTAAAGAAAACAGCAAAAACTGTTTTTGAACTGACTTTATACGATTGATATGTGTATCTTGATATGGGGCCCAAACAACACTACAATATTCAAGAAGGTGTCGAACATACGTCACATACAGATTTTTTTTTGTATAAGGGTCATTCAAATGGTAACCCAAGCATATTTCTTACTTTATACGTAATATGATTATAGTGAACAACAAAAGTTCCAGTTCCTCCAACAATTCTTCCCGGAATTCCTCCAGGACTTCATCTGGGAAATCCTCTGAGAATCCTTCCAGGAATTCCTCCAGCAATTTACGGGGAATCATCCGTCAATTTTTGTAGTTCTTCCCGATACCGTTACCGCGATATATTTAATTTGGACCGCCATACCTCTGGCGACATTTGGTTCCACCATTATTGGTTGACCAATGCTTTAGCGGGAAGGTGAAGGGTTTTGACCATAGGTTTCATCTTCACCAGAGGACGTTTCTTCTGACGAGAGCGAATTACAGCTGGGCGACAGAAACAGTCTGGTTGAACGGGGAGATCGACATATCCAGCCGGCAAATTCCCGAGTGAAAAAGGTTTTACGGTACTAAAAACAAAATACTCTTATAATAACTACGCATGCCACTGAGAGTGTTTACTTCACCCCTCACACGGTGGTGGACCCCATACAAATGCCGGACAAAAGCTAATATGTGCCCACAGTGCAGCGAGGGATCAGACCGAGTTGGCGGAGTCTAGAAAATCCTCCCATTGGTATCTCGAGTATTATTGGTTGAAGCCACGACATTCATAATCTTTTTCTTTGTATGTTTCTCGCATGACTGGCTGGAAGAAATTCTAAGGAATTGGTGGGCCTACCTTCTTCTAGACTACCGGGAAATTTGGACACGCTCTTTTCGTCACCCACTTGATGCTGCGGTCGATGCGATCGAAACATAGAGTTTGTTACATTTAAACATAGATTTCCGATAAAAAAAACTTTTTTTTGTTTAATTTATTTGGTAGAAGCTAGGAAATGTTATTTTTGTTAAAATTTGTTATTCCGAGGCTCCGCTTAACACCATCCGACTCCCGAACCCACTCCGACAATACGAAATAGTAAAAAAGAACACCGAAAATGATCGGGAAGTGGTTTCTGTCCCCATCGAGGATGACTCGATCGTCATATGGGGTTTTGGACAGTCTCGAGCGGAGATAGTTGAAGCTTGTTACCGAATGAGGTAAGGGGCTGTCCATATACCACGTGGACAGCTTAGGGGGAGGCAGGAGTGTGATAGAAGTCCACGATTCATACATTTTTTTTAAATTTATATGTGCAAAAGTCCAAGCTAGGGAGGGGGGTATCGAAAACTGAACAAAACCTGTCCACGTGGTATATGGACAGCACCTAACAATATAGTCAACTACTGATTCCATCCAAATAAAAAAAAACATCCCATAAAAAAAAACTTACACACCCCTGGACATTTTCCTCAACCGGCATTTGTTGGAGCGAAAAAGCGACAACTCGAGAACTGAACGAAAGGGGCAGAGAAAAAAGACGGAAAAGGGTTAATCGGAGTGTCAGTTGCAGACAGTTGAAGCGTGCAGTTCTAAACGAGGAGTCTCCGTATCCAACCTCCGCTCCGTGGTGAAACGTGCTTGCGAACCCGTCGGACCACAACCAAGCCAATACAACGTCTGCGAGTCCAACATCCGCTCCGGGAAACGGGCCAGCGAACCCGTCGGACGCCAAGCAAGCCACCAAAACAGCTGCGTCCTTCCCTTCGGAAAACGGGCCTACGAACCCGTCGGACGCCTTCAAGCCACGTGTAAGTCGTCACAACCAACCTCCGCTCCGGGAAACGGGCCAGCGAACACGTCGAGCGCCAAGCACGCCACCAAAATGTCTTGGAGTCCACCCACCCCTTCGAGAAACGGGCCTGCGAACCCGTCGGACGCCAAGCAAGCCACCAAAACGTTTTTGAGTCCAACCTTCCCTTCAGGAAACGGGCCTACGAACCCGTCGGATGCCACCAAGCTACGTGTAAACCGACATAACCAACCTCTGCTCCGGGAAACGGGCCAGCGAACCCGTCGGGCGCCAACCAAGCAAACAAAAGTCTTCGAGTCTAACCCCCTCCTTCGAGGAACGGGCCAGCGAACCCGTCGGACGCCACCAAGCCTCGTGTAAGTCGTCAAGCCATCCAAGCCACGAAAATCTTCGAGTCCAAACCCTACTTCGAGGAACGGGCCAACGAACCAGTCGAAAGAATACAGCCACGTAACGGGCCTACGAACCCATCGGACGCCTTCGGCGACCTACTAGGCGATGCCACGTCTTTGCCGTCGCATACATCCCGCCACTCGTTCCGAGACAGCCAACTTCACAATAGCCTACCGCGTGGTATAGTGGTCTTTAATCGATCCCCGGAATGGGCTTTAATCGATCGTCCCTTTGTTCAAAATACACGTTCCTGTGGGATATTGGCGCCTCGACTATCCAGGGTATCACACTTTGATTTTTCGATTCGCGGCCTTTATCAGGTTCCGGAGTCGACCCAAAGGTTACGATTAGAGTATGGCTCCCGGTCCTAAGGCGCCCCAGTCAACACAAAATTGTATATGATGCAACATAAGATGCTAAAGACGTGGAAGCGATATTCGCACATGTTGTATGGGGAAGTAACTATTTCGCCTACACTTTAGCACATGAGCGTAGCCAGGATTTCAAGGGCAACTTTTTAAGGTCTTCTAAATTGCTATTTTTCCAGTAGTTTTACAAAAAACATAAATCTTCTATCTATATAATAACAATGGAATGGTCTGTGTTCGTATCCGCATAACCCAAAAACGGCTGGATGGATGTTCTTCATCCCTTCAGCAAATATGTCCGTTATCGTTTCCGACGGGTTTATATGATATTTTCCCTGTCGAAAATTATCAGTGAAGTTGAGTAAATCATGAAAAACTAAAATAAAGAATCGTATGGGAATTTCGAATGGGCAGTTCGCAAGACGCATTTTCGCCTACTATGCAGTAAACGTCTGCCGGGTCGACTAGTCTTCTATATAATAAAAATGAGTTGAGATTTCCTTCCTGACGATTTAACTCGCGAACGGGTCAACCGATTTGCAAGATTTTTCCCATAATCGATTCGTTTTGGAATCCGCAAGGTTTGTATATACAAAAAGTTGATGAATTTAACGGGGAAATGTAAGAAATCATTAGAATACAATTTTGGGTCCGCTGTTGGGGAAAACAAAATAAACGCATGGAAATTTATCTAGAGTGCGGTGCTGCAAATAATTCATTATGACATATGCAACACCCGGGCAAAGCTGGGTTTCTTTCGCTAGTATTAAGGTCACTTCTGACGGAATCCAAGTTTAAAAGTGCTCGCGTTTTCGGGGGCACACCACTCGATACGGAAGCAACGCACAATTGTCATTTTTATTATTTCACGCATGCTGCGACGCAGCAAAGTTAAATTAACAAAAATGACATTTGTGCGCCGCCTCTCAATCGAGTGATGTGCCCCCGAAAACGCGAGCACTTTGGAACTTGGATTCCGTCAGGAGTGACCTTAAATAGGTAAATATTCCTTCTAAGTTCCGAAAACTTTGAAACCAGATCCACAACCAACAGTAAGGGCTGGATCACAATAGCGCGTTGCGCGTCGCTGGGCGTTGAAGTCAGCGTTTTGTACTAAAACGCAACGCCAATGAACGCCCACAATGCAACGTTCGCGTTGTGCGTTTATTTAACAACAATAATGATTAAAACAATGGATTTTAAAATGCATTATTTATTGAACAGATATTTTTAAATAAAGTGAGAAAATTATTAACGAACTTAGGCAGAAAAAACAATATGCAAGCTTTCTCCTGGAATTCCTTCGACAATTGCTCCAGGCATTCTATCGGGAATTCTATAAGGGATTCTTTAGGAATGTCTCCAGCAAGTTCTTCGGCAATGTCTTCAGGAATTTCAACATAAATTTCGCCGTGAGTTGATCCGAAAATTCCACCATTGCACTCCAAGAAATCCTTCACGAACTCCTTCATAAGTTCGGCAGGGAATTCTTCAGATACTTCTTTCGTACTATTTCTCATAAAAATTTCTGAAAAACTGCACCGTGGAATTCCTAAGAATATTCCGGAGAAATTCCGTAGAATTGCCAGTAAACATTCCAGAGAATTTCGCGAAAAATCTTCGAATTTCTTGTGTAAATTTCATCAAATTTTTCGTGGAACTTTCGAATATTTCTTATGAAAATTTCAAAGAATTTCTCCAGGAATCGCACCAACTGCATATTGTATTATACAGAAATTATACCGCGAATGAAATAATCAATTGAATTTTCAGAGGAATTCCTAGTAAGGGTATGCGATAAGACACTTTTTCCTAACGTAACGAAACGAAACGAAACGAAAATTAAAATGTCTATGTTGATTCGAAACGAAATATATATTTACTTTCGAGACTTCGAAACGATACGAAATCAACGTCCATTCAATTCGAAATTTTTCGAAACGAAACGGAATTTTTTTTTTCGCGGAATTTTTATTGAATTGATTTTACATTAAGTACGCAATTCTGATTTCATTTTCTCAAAGTCCAATAAAAGCTTTCCGACCAATAGAATTATAGTAACAGAAGAAGCAGTCTGTAATAAATCGCCGTGTTTCCGTTTACCATTGGCGATTAGGAAATACCCCAGCATTTGTTCCGCTTTCAAAGGAATTCTTCGTTGAATGAGTGCTCCCGAATCTGATCAATTTTATATCAGTTAAGCTCTATATCAGTAAGTATGTTTATAAAGAATTGTGTTTTTTTTGTATTCTGATTCAAATTCTATTTAAAACCTTATTTTATTTAAGGCTTATGTGATTATACTGAAGCATACTTCATATTCTTATATCAGCGTTGTTTTATGCCATATTTTAGGCTCAAAACCAGAATATACGAATATAGTATATGCAGATAGATTATTGTTAATAGCATACATTAGCTCGCTAGACGAATAATCTGCACCTTCCTAAAATGCACAAAAATATGTCTTTTAGATTGTGTTTCAGAAATGTGATCGCAAAGTTTTTACGACTGCAGTTTGCCAGGTATGAAGAAATAGTTTTTGCTTTCTTATACAAAAACTTGTAACAAAAGGATATCATTTCCTTCCAAATTCAACTTTTTTAAAGTAAGCTCGGAGATCCATAGTCTTTTATACAACCAACTCGACGAACCAAGCTATTGTCTGTTTGTCCTTGTATATATGTTTGTTCATATAAAGCATGCAAAAAATGTTGTCAAATTTTCATCCTCAACCGACTTCAATTGAGTGCAAGAAACTGTTGCTACGGACAGTATGAGCCGGTCACGCCCTTACATTCAGTTTAGGATTAGGAGAGGCAAATTAGTTGGATACCGTCGTCGGGGGTGACAATGGGTCAAATGGGGGTGAGAATGGGCCACTGTTTTAAGTACTTATAATGCTTGTAGATTGAATGTATCTGAGGGCAAGAAGATTAAAATATAAGAGACCTTTTTAACGATTTTGCTATCCGGCCTCCAGGCTGCCGGTGAGAGCGATAATCCATTCTCACCCCCCAGACCCATTGTCACCCCCGATGGCGGTACTTATTATTATAAGATGATAAGTGAAAAGCTCTGCATCTCCCTGAGCGCCACGTTCATGTGAAGCCACCTTGGTAAACGACTGAATATTTATTGTAAACGAAGTTATTTTGGAAACTCGAAGCCGAAAACCGTGTTTCAAATCAATCCAACGCGAAATCATGTGCTTCGTTTAATGTTTTCCTTAGGGCCTTCTTAACTCCTAAGCGGTGCTTAGTCATGCGCTAAAACCTGGTTTGACGCATAAGAGGTTGGGGCCGTACACTAATTAAGTAAGTATTTTTTCTAGGTTTTTCAACCCTCCTCCCCCCATGTAAGATTTTTCCATACAAATATTTTTTTTATGGAGCATAAGAAAATGGCAGCCCACCCTCCCCCATAAGTGCTTATGTAATTAGTGTACGACCTCTTTAATAAAAAGAGGAGCTCTAAAAATAATTCACATGCCCGGCTTTGCCTCTTTGACAAATTTGTCCTGATTTGGTTCATATCTGATTACATTCACACTCTGATCCTGACTTCTTAAATATTGAATCGGATCAGTTCTGAAAAAAATGGGATAGAATAGTTGAACATATTTTTCGTTTTCTGTTGGACATTTCTTATAAAACATCGGAGACATTTTATAGAAGAAAACTAAATACGTATTTGTCGACTCAGAATGGAATTATGTAGTAGGCGTTAACAGATTTTTTTTTATAACATTAAGTTTTGAAAACAGCTTTATGATTTTGTTCAGTGGCGCAGCCAAAATTTTTGATAATATGTACACGTCCGTAAGAGACAGTATGGTTAGTCTTAATTTGTTTCGAAATTCCGCGGAATTCCGTTAAATTTCGTTAGAAGCTAGTTTTTTCTAGCGAAATTTTTGTAATTTTACGAAACGAAACGAAATTATGAAATCAGATTTCGCCATGCTCAAATTCCGCGAAATTCTGCGGAATTTCGTTTCGAGCGCCCTGAAACGAAATTTTTCGAAATACCGCATATGCTTAATTCCTAGATTAATTACCTAAGAGATCATGTAAGAATTTCGGTGGAAACTTCAAGATTTCCACTGGGATATCATCCAGGAGTTTCTCCGGAAATTCCTCCGGGAGTTCCTCCGGGAATTCTTCTAGGAGTTCCCCCGGAAGTTGTTCCAAGCATTCCTCCGGGATTTTCTCCGAGAATTATTCCGGTAGTTCTATCGGCAGTTCCTACGGGGGTTCCTCTGAATTTCTCCAGAATTTCATTTAGGCTTCTTCAAGAATTTATATAGAAATTCCCCCAGAAGCTGCTCCAAGAATTTCTCTGGGAGCTCCTCAGGGATTTCTCCGGGAGGTCCTCTGGTGATGATGATGATACACCAGCTACCTACCCCTACAAAGATTTCAGCTAAACGAGATTTATCTATAACCTGTCATATAACGAGTTTATACAATCCCATTGAATTCCACCACTTAATTGTATCTTAACAGATACGTATTTCGACCTCAAAAGTAAGGCCGTCTTCAGTGTCTCGTACTTGACTCGACTGATGAAGATGAATTCTCCAAGATTTTTTTTTTCGATAATTCTTCTGGTAGTTCCACTGGCAATTCCTCCGGAGGTTTCTCTCCGGGAGTTACTTCGAGAATTCCTCCCGGAATTCATCCGGGAGTTCCTTCGGGAATTCCACCAGCAGTTCCTCCGGGTGTTCCTCTGCAAATTCCTTCGGTGGATTCGAGCTACGAGTTCCAGGAAATCATTCAGGCTTTTTTCAAGGAATCATTTAGGCTTTCTTCAGAAATTTAGCTGGAAATTGCTCCCGAAGTTTTTCCGATAGTTTCTTTGGGAGTTCCTATAGGATTTCTGCTAGGTGTTCTTCCTGAAATTCCTCCGGGAGTTCTTATGGAGTTCTTCTTGAATTTCTTGAGGAATTTAAAAAATCCCATTTCCCGTAAAATTCCAGCCAAATATCCTCCAGCAATTCCCTGTGAAGTTTCTGGGATTCCTGGAGGGACTCTTGAAATCTCCTGGAGGAGCTCCAGGAGGAACTCCCACAAGCACTTCCGGAGGAATTCCCGCAAGGAAGTCCTGAAATAATTATTGGAGAAGTTCCTGAAGGAATTTCCGGAGAAATATCTGAAGGAATTCCAGGAAAAATACCAGGAGGAATTAATGGAGAAATTCCCAGATGAAATCCTGAAAGTATTCCCAGATGAATTGCTGAAGAAATTACCGGATGAATTCCCGGGGGTTTGTTCTGAAGAAATTCCTGGAAAAACTCTTGGAAGATATCCTGGAGGAACATTCAAATTAATTTCCGAATGAAATTCCGGAGTAAATTGCGAGTGAAGTCCGGAAAGAATTCCAGGACAATGCCGCGGAAAAATTCCCGGAGAAATTGCTGAAGGAATTCCTGGAGAAGTACCTGAAGGAATTCCTGGAAAAATACCTGGAAGAATTTCCGGGGAAATACTATTCCTAAAAAAATTTCTAGAAGAAATCTTGAAAGATATTCTGAAGTTATTGAGAAAAGAATTCCATAGATGATTTCGCTATATAATTTATGGAGGTATTCCCGGAAAATCCTGGAAGTTATCCCGGAGAAATTAAAGGAAGAGTTCCTGGAGGTATTCCTAGAAGAATTTTCGAAGCAACAATAAAAAAACTCACAATCACTTCACGGACAGTCGTCGTGGATGGTTCTGGGCCGTACGGTACCAACGTCTTTTCTTCTTGGAATAATTGATAACCCCTGGCATAGTCATTTTGGCTAAGCGTGGTTTTATAAAAGCTTTTCAATATTGTGTTTGGTAGAGAACATTGGGTTTTAGAGAAACATTTTGAAAATCTAAAACTAATCTTTCATTTCCAAAGTTAATTCCAGATTTTGGCATCCTAGAGTAAATTTATAATGCCATAAAGAACGAGCATCACTAAAGAATATTCCGAATAGTGGTTTATGATTTTAAAAACCATACATTCTAGAAACGGTGAAAAATATAAAGACGCTCAAAAGAATCTTGTAACAAATTAAAAAATCCACAATGCTGAATATAGCATTAATTTTATTATTGAGTTTCACAATTAAATAAAGTAAATTCAAACAGAATACAAACATTTCAAGGAGAATTCTTGAGCCCGAAATGTTTCGATTTGTTTTGAACTTTCATATATTATGAATCCTGGATACCCTAATAAGTTTTTAGGAATCTTTTGAATTTCAACCACCTATGATTGGATCGTAAAGTGCACATTTTTAAGGGAATTAATTTCAGTACCCGTTCAATCTGTCCACTACTTAGGGGGGAGGGCGACGACCTGCCCCCCATGCCCCCTCTGGCTACGCCCTTGTTTAGCATCTTATACGGCATCCATCATTTACGATCTTGTGCTGATTGGGTTTTGAGTAGTTTTGAGTACAGTTAGTTAAAGGAAAATTCTGCGAGAAACCAGATTTCTGAAAAAACTACGGGACCAATTCACAAATGAACTCCAGACAAAAAAGGAGCAATTTCTAGAGCAAGGCTTAGAAAAAATCATGCTGTCAGCATATGAGTATAAAATATAATTTGAAACAGGAAACATAATTTTCAGGAAGAATATTCAATGAAATAAAATGAATTATGGTAACTTTCTAATTCCAGGTTTGAAGAACGTTAACGTATTTTACACTTAGTTATTTTTAGACAGCATGTTTCTATGAACAAGCTTTTTTGAATTTTTGTGAACAGTTTTTTTTTCAATTTTTAAAGCTTGATAATTTTCTGTTGAAAAGTAAATGGTTTTTCCGTCCTATTCCATATTAAGTACGTGAGCCTATGCATGATGTAAAAGTCATCTAAGCTAAGTATTAATGGAGAAATGCTTTTAAGGGGCACATAAAATTGAACTTAACGACCGTCTCAAGAGGTGCTATATATTTTTCACAGGAGAGAAATTTGCCATTATGATTTATGCCTTCAGATTGGTCAAATACTCTAGTTCCACACCGTATGACTTTGAAGAGCGGGAAGAAATGTGTAGGTACATAACTAGGAGGAAACGAATCGAACCTATTTTGCTCGGAAAAGCGAAAGAAATTTTCCCACTCCTTCCCAGAAGTTCCTGCCACCGCGCGCGGGTAATAAAATTGATAAAACTTCACCCTCACCTGTATTTCACCGTTCTGTTTTCGTCGATGGCTTGCGCAGTATTCGATTTGCGAAATATAATAAACGGGGAATGGAATTTTTTGTTTCCTGACACACCGCATTCCGACGATTCGGAAACTCTCTCCCCATCCCATCCATCCACCTGCGGGCAAAATTTGATTTGAATCTGATACACTTTTGTGCTTCTGCTGCTGCTGCTGCTACGACCGCGCTGTTACTAAAGCCACCGGAGGGGGCGTTGAGCACTGTGATTTACCGTTGCGATGCGATACGACAGCCGAGCGGTACATTACAGGATGTACGGGACGGGAGGGTGGAAAAACTCTCCCAGAAATTTGAGGGAAATTGAATTCCCTCGGCAGCAACAGCAGCAGCAGCAATAACCGGTGGCATCTCAATCAAAAAATTGTGCTGCTTTTTTGAGGTGAAAAATATAAATCTGCATTGTTTTTATGGAATGCTTCGCTGTTCAAATGTGTGTACACATTCATGATGTAAATATAGAAAATGTTTTTGATTGATTGGTTTCTGGGATTCCAAAGTTAAATTCCAGTTCATTGACAATGCTTATTAGATTACAAATGGTTTGATTTAGAATTGTATGTTTCAGTGTGAGTTCAAATATTCAAAGAATTTGCCTTGTTCTGTTCTGGGGTGTAGTTCAGTAGTCTAGAGCAGCGGTTCTCAACCTTTTTCTTGAGAGGTGCCCCTTCGAACTATTGCATTAATTGAGGTACCCCCTTCTGAAAGTAGGCTTCCAGGGCTCTTGAAAGAACATTTCGAAGCCCTTGAATCTCTTAAAATTATTCTTCCACACCTTGATAAGAGGCTTCTGAGCCTCTTGCACGGCGGCTTTCGAGCCACTTAAAAGGAGGCTTCATTTGCATCTCGGAAGGACGCTTCTGGGCCTCTTGAAAGTATGCTTCCAAGCTCATTGGAGGAAGGCTTGTGAGCCTCTTGAAATTAGGCTTTCGAGCCTATTGAAAATAAGCTTCCAAGCCTCTTGAAAATAGGCTTCCGAGCCTGTTAAAAGGAGGCTTCCGCGCCTGTTAAAAGGAGGCTTACAAGCCTCTTGAAAGGGACTTCCGAGCCTTTTGAAAGGAGCCTCCCGAACCTCTCGAAAGGAGCCATCCAAGCTTTTTGAAACAAGGCTTCCTACCCTATGAAAAGGCGGCTTCCGAGACTTGCGGGCGCCTTAAAACAAGGCTTTCGGCCTCTTGAAAAGAGGCTTCCCAGCCTGTTGAAAAGAAGCTTCCCAGCCTCTTGAAAGCAGGCTTCCGGGCTTCTTGGAAAACGAGCCTCTTGAAAGGAGCTTTCAAGCCTCTTGAAAATAGGCTTCCGAGCCACTTGAAAGTAGGCTTTCGAGCCTCTTGTAAATAAGCTTCCGAACCTCTTGAAAATAGGCTTGCGAGCCTCTTGAAAATAGGCTTGCGAGCCTCTTGAAAATAGGCTTTCGAGCCTGTTAAAAGGAGGCCTACAAGTCTCTTGAAAGGAGGCTTCCGAGCCTCTTGGAAGGAGCTTCCCGAGCCTCTTGAAAGGAACCATTCGAGCTTTTCGAAAGAAGGCTTCCGACCCTTTTAATAGGCCGCTTCCGAGCCTCTTGAAAGTAGACTTCTGGGCGTCTTAAAACAAGGCTTCCGGCCTCTTGAAAAGAGGCTTCCCAGTTTATTCAAAAGAAGCTTTTCAGCTTCTTGAAAACAGGCTTCCGGGCTTCTTGGAAGACGGCTTTCAGGCCTCTTGAAAGGAGGCTTCTAAGTCTACTGGAGAGAGGCTTCTAAGCCTCTTGAAAGGAGTCTTCTGAGTCTTTTGAAAGAAGGCTTCCGACATTCTTGAAAGGAGGATTCCGAGCCTCTTGAAGTAGCTCCCGAGCCTCTTGAAAGGAGACATGCGAGCTTTTTGAAAGAATTCTTCCGACTCTTTTCAAAGGCGACTTCCCAGCCTCTTGAAAGTGGACTTCCGTGCATCTTAAAACAAGGCTTCCGGCCTCTTGAAGGTAGTTATCCAAGCCTTTCGAAAAGAACCTTTCGAGCTTTTTGAAAGGAGGCTTCCGAGCCTCTTGAAAAGAGGATTCCGGGTATCTCAAAGCGAGGCTTCCGGGCCTCTTGAAAGAAGGCTTGCAGGCCTCTTGAAAGGAGGCTTCCAAGCCTCTTGAAAGGAGATTTCCAAGCATCTTGAAAGGATGCTTCCAAGCCTCTCGAAAGAAGGCTTCTGAACATCTTGGAAGGAGGCTTTCGAGCTGTCTGGGTGAATGTTTCCGAGAAGCAATGCGCTCCGATCGAATAAACGTCGCCGCCGTCCAAACTGACTATCTACACAACGCTCATTAGGTGGGGTGCAGATGGTGGAGAAGGCGAATGAACCACGAGTTGCATCAGCTGTAGGGAGAACCATCCATCGAACGGATCGTATCCAGAATGCCGGGTAGTAATCTGGTGAAAATGGATCTTGACAACGATCCTACGGGAACAATAAGCCAAGGTGCCCAACGCGCAAGGTGGATCGATTAGGTGAAAGCGGAACCTCCACAGACTGCGTGGTTGGCGACATGCAGCCATGGACTGAACTGAATTGAGAACACTTTTATGCACTGTACAGACCACTCCGGCCTTAGTCTGAAAAATAAAAATAAGTAATGCATATTTTGTACAGGACAAAGTTTTGAAATGAAAAATACATAATTGACAAAAATTATTAATAAGTTTCGATTGTACATAATTGTAATACGTCCGCGATTACCCATTTTTGTCCGAGGTACCCCCTAGGACCAGCGAAGGTACCCCCAGGGGTACATGTACCCCAGTTTGAGAACCGCTGGTCTAGAGAGAGTAGCATTGTTTCATTTTGCATCTAAAGATAACACATTTCAACGTTGCTTTTGCTAATATGCGTGCTCACAAACATTACAGAGTAAATCCTATCTCATTATCATTCTTTTGTTTTTGATAAGTGTATGGGAGTTATAAATTGAAGAAACAGAGTAGAAAGTTGGACATAATTTAATTTTAGCACGGCCGCAATAAGCATCCAAAAACAATTCAGTGTAAATAAAAATAAAAATACATATTAGCCATATTTAATACATGTTAAATACATATTTACACCCATCTATTTTGATTTGCTGTAGATTATAATAGGAATAAAAAAGTGAACAGGTACTGATGTTGCACCATCGCAAACATTTTAGAATAATTTCTTTTCCATGAATATTAATTCACTTGGATCCTTGCATTCAATTTATTTAGGTGGAGCTAAATGTAATCAATAATAAACTTTCCAAAATGAAGCGTCGTCGATGAACACAAGTGTTCGGTTTTCCGGACTTTCCAACACTCTTAAGAAAATCAAGCCAGAAAGAGTGAGTTTCCTTCCATTTTCACACTTTTTTTCTCGACATTTACTTCACCCTTTCTATCAAAGGGCTGTAGCCTTAACGAGGAACTAAATTCAGGCCCATATCCTGTGTAGGACCCTCTCAAAGAGCCATGAAAGAAGAGCTAGAAATAGGAAGTGGGCATTTTCGGAGAACATCATTCTGCAGAAAGGTACGACATTATTCGGTAGGTTCTTCCTGCCGCAAGGAACTCACCCTTCGGTGGCCAACAGCATGAAGTTGGTCTCGTTTAAAGTTCGGGGATCTAATGGCGACGCCGTCACCATCCCCTTCACGATGTACAGTTAAGTGCAGAGCCCGTTCTGTCTCTCGAGGACACTTCATTTTCATTCAGGCGGAAATTCGATGCTCGTTAGGCGAAGAAAAGTGGCAGCGACTACAAGCAACGAAACGACCGAGCGACGACGACGACGACTATGACAACGATGACATTCATGATGATGATGGTGCTTTGGTAGGTGACAGAAAACGACTGTTGAAGTGGATACCGAGCATTACGGGGCAAAGTTTATTCTGCTGTTTCTAAGCCAACAAATGAACCAAATTTAAAACAAGAATGCGAAGCAATGCAATAAAACAAATAATCATGATCGTGTAAAAGAAGTGATTTGGAAATTTAGGAGGCTTTTTTGATAGTATTCACAAGATTTTTGAAATAGTTTAAGCAACGAAACACATTTTTGTATTTGCGTTTTTATGACAATAAGAATTGCACTTCAAAATTTATATCATTGCATTGACAATGACTAACTTGTAAATAAATCATTACCGTTACCACCCGCATCACTAATGCATTCTTGATACTGATTGAGCGGATTTGCTACTGGACTAAAATGCCAGAAAACAGAGGAAGCTCTCACCTAATGCGAGGTAATGGAAATGGTTTCCCAAACGGAGAGAGATCCCAGTCGAGCAGACTGGTGCACAGGTCAGAACGGTCAGTCACAGAGCACAATATCATAAATGCAAATTATAACGACATTTGTGGCTTTTGCCTTCAACCCCAACCTCGGCAGGAATGGTATGCTCGTTGATATTCCGGTGTGCGATTGTTCGATTCGATTTGATTGAATAATTAATTGGTTTTATATGTGCCGGGTGTCACTTTCTCAGCTTTCCACAATTTGCCTTCGATATTACCTCCCCATATTTCCTCCGTATGACATAACCGAACAAATTGAATAAAGCCATCGATTTGGATGACACGTCATTGATTCGATTGGAAAGGGAAGCAATCAACCTTCGCCTGCCAGCGCCAAATCGTTCAAGGGGTGAATGGTGCAAATATTAGTGGCTGAGTGCTGAAAAATTAAACCTAATCGTATGAACAACATAAAAATTGATAAATGCATGACAAAATAAATAACAATGGCTCTGCCAAACAATCAAAATCAGGAAAACCATATATATGAAAAATTGGACATCTGAACAACTAAGGAACCTTATACATAGTTAAACAATGGACAAGTAATCTGCCGACTCTGGCCGTCCTCGGCGGAGCTTCCAGAAATATTCTCTACTGACCAGTGGTCAAAATCAAATCATCCGAATACTCACGTGTTTCTTGTTGTCCTGGTACATGTGACCGATGTTTTCGATCACCTTCTCGTCGCTCAGATTCTCGAAGGGTTGCTCCCGGGCGAAGGTGAGGATTTCCCACAGCGTCACAGCGAACGACCACACGTCAGACTTTGATGTAAATTTACCCTGCGTGCGTGGTGAAAATTTAATTAATTAGGGATATCAGCCGTACATATCAGGTCGTGTGGTTTCATTTGTTGGGGGCCTAAGCGTAATCCCAGTGTCTATTATTGACAGCTCAGCAGCGAGAGCTTAGCTCAAATAAACACAGAGGACGAGCGTTTGTGTGTGAGTGTGTGAATTGGGCGGGGTTCTTACCATCAGGACGCTCTCCCAGGCCATCCACCGGATTGGCATCGGTTGTGATTGTCTTCCTGCTCCCTCCAGGTGGCAGTAGTCTGCAGGATATGCAATGCGGTTTATCACAGTTCCTAGTGTACAGATTTTTATCTCCAGCTGTGGTCCTACTAAACAGCTCCTGCAATGAGAGGGAAAACGGAACAATGGGATTGCAATTTAATTAGAAATTATTTCACACCATGCGTTAGGCTTTATTCTGACGAATTGATCGGTGTGCGTGTGCATTGCGATGGTTATTCGTTGATTTTATTACCGGGAAAGAATGTAATTTTCAAATTATCCGTACATTCCATTCAATTTTAATAAATGATTACTCAGTGATTTTCAAGAATGTCAATCATTGTCAGCCAGTTTTTTTTACAGAGGAACGTCAGATAATTGAGATTTGAGAATTTTTTGAATGAAACAACAATTGACATTTACGAACGTCTTAGCACGACTCGTGTTTGCGTGTGGCACGAGTCACCTTTTAGCTCACAATTTAAAGTATTGGTTTTAGTTTTCCAATAAAAAAATCTTATTTTACTTACATTTCAAGGTAATTCTTAAGTATGATTAGTATTTATCGTAAGTACCCAGCGTTGAGTATTTTAAGTCTTACTTCTGAGTTATTTTTTCTCTTCCCTTGCATCCACTCTTTCTTCTGTTGTCAAACTAAACAGCGAAAGAAATCGACGACATCAGATCAATACGAGAAGCCAACCTTGAGTTTATTGCCAGAGGTAGAAAGTGAATTAAATCTAATCAGTTGTCAAAATGGCGTCGAATTGATAAATAATGAGCATATTGTTAATAATGGTTTCTTGTATAAGAACAAACTCAAACTCGGTCATTTTCGCTTCTATAATGGCTGGCAACAAGAAGTTTTGCCTCCTTTCAAGAGGCTCGGAAGCCTCCTTTCAAGAGGCTCGGAAGCCTCCTTTCAAGAGGCTCGGAAGCCTCCTTTCAAGAGGCTCGGAAGCCTCCTTTCAAGAGGCTCGGAAGCCTCCTTTCAAGAGGCTCGGAAGCCTCCTTTCAAGAGGCTCGGAAGCCTCCTTTCAAGAGGCTCAAGAGGCTCGGAAGCCTCCTTTCAAGAGGCTCAGAGTCTCCTTCAAGAGGCTCAGAGCCTCCTTTCAAGAGGCCCAGAAGCCTCCTTTCAAGAGGCTCAGAAGCCTCCTTCAAGAGGCTCAGAAGCCTCCTTTCAAGAGGCCCGGAAGCCTCCTTCAAGAGGCTCAGAAGCCTCCTTCAAGAGGCTCAGAAGCCTCCTTTCAAGAGGCCCAGAAGCCTCCTTTCAAGAGGCTCAGAAGCCTCCTTTCAAGAGGCCTCAGAAGCCTCCTTTCAAGAGGCCTGGAAGCCTCCTTTCAAGAGGCTCAGAAGCCTCCTTCAAGAGGCCTCGGAAGCCTCCTTTCAAGAGGCCCAGAAGCCTCCTTTCAAGAGGCCTCGGAAGCCTCCTTTCAAGAGGCCCAGGAAGCCTCCTTCAAGAGGCTCAGAAGCCTCCTTTCAAGAGGCTCAAGCCTCCTTTCAAGAGGCTCAGGAAGCCTCCTTCAAGAGGCTCAGAAGCCTCCTTCAAGAGGCCTCAGAAGCCTCCTTCAAGAGGCTCTGGAAGCCTCCTTTCAAGAGGCTCAGCCTCCTTTCAAGAGGCCTCAAGCCTCCTTCAAGAGGCCTGGAAGCCTCCTTCAAGAGGCTCAAGCCTCCTTTCAAGAGGCTCAGAAGCCTCCTTTCAAGAGGCCCGGAAGCCTCCTTCAAGAGGCTCAGAAGCCTCCTTTCAAGAGGCCCGGAAGCCTCCTTCAAGAGGCCTCAAGCCTCCTTTCAAGAGGCCCGGAAGCCTCCTTCAAGAGGCCCCGGAAGCCTCCTTCAAGAGGCCTCAAGCCTCCTTTCAAGAGGCTCAGAAGCCTCCTTCAAGAGGCCCTCAAGCCTCCTTTCAAGAGGCCCGGAAGCCTCCTTTCAAGAGGCCTGGAAGCCTCCTTCAAGAGGCTCAGAAGCCTCCTTTCAAGAGGCTCGGAAGCCTCCTTTCAAGAGGCTCAGAAGCCTCCTTCAAGAGGCTCAGAAGCCTCCTTCCAAGAGGCCTCAGAAGCCTCCTTCAAGAGGCTCAGAAGCCTCCTTCAAGAGGCCTGGAAGCCTCCTTCAAGAGGCTCGGAAGCCTCCTTCAAGAGGCTCAGAAGCCTCCTTTCAAGAGGCTCAGCCTCCTTTCAAGAGGCCTGGAAGCCTCCTTCCAAGAGGGCCTCAAGCCTCCTTCAAGAGGCCTCGGAAGCCTCCTTCAAGAGGCTCAGAAGCCTCCTTCAAGAGGCTCGGAAGCCTCCTTTCAAGAGGCTCAGAAGCCTCCTTCAAGAGGCCTCGGAAGCCTCCTTTCAAGAGGCTCGGAAGCCTCCTTTCAAGAGGCTCAAGCCTTTTTCAAGAGGCCTCGAAGTCTTTGTCAAGAGGCTCGTAAGCCACCTTTCAAGAAGCTCGGAAGCCTCCTTTCAAGAGGCTCGGAAGCCTCTTTTCAAGAGGCTCGGAAGCCTCCTTTCAAGAGGTGTCTTGAAAATTTTAGTAGAAGTAGGCAAAGCAAGACCATGCTGAGGGTGGCTGGGTTCGATTTCCGGCGCCAGTTTAGACAATTTTCGGTTTGGAAATTGTCTCGACTTCCCTGGGCATAAAAGTATCATCATGTTGGCTTAGAAACCTTGCAGTTAATAACTGTGGAAGTGCTTAATGAACACTGAGCTGCGAGGCGGCTCTGTCCCAGTGTGGGGATGTAATGCCAATAAGAAGAAGAAGAAGTTTAGAGTGTATTGTTCACATTCTATTTTAAAAGCTGTCAGTTTTTCAAAAATTGTAAAAAAATATTGCAAATTGATTTTGCGCAAGTTCCTGGAAAATTCTCAACTCTATCATCGACAAAATCTCGTGGGTGATGAGACTTACGTCAAGGTGAACTTCCGGCAGCTTACGGGGCTACTGTTCTTTATTGTCCAGCACAAGCACTTTCCTGTTTCACCAACACTAGTTGTGTTTCCAGAAAAAAAATACGTTTTCATTCAGTCCGATTGAGTTTTTACTGAAATTACACAGTCGTAGATTTGGTTAAACAGATAATCATCAATAGTTCCAGTTATTCCAATCAAATGGAAACTTCTAACCATGGACAAAGCGTTCGAACGAGTCAAAAGTACAGCCGATGTTTTCCGTTTGTTTTGATTACTTTCAATAACATTATAATGGAATAAAGTGCAGCGTAATTTATTTTAATAATTTATCGCACACGGGGGTCGTTAAAGAGGGCAATTTCGCTATTCGTTTGACTGTCTGTATGGGGGTGCTGCGGCTGGTGGCCAACGCATTCGACCGGCCGATGGTCCTGGGTCATCGTTACCTACTCTACACACTGCACCGAACTGATGGCAGGCGAGGCACAAAATCCATTCGCATACCGTCCATATTGTAGATTACGTTAATAAAATATCCAATCAACTATATTGCACTCTTTTATGCTTCGAACGGGTGAGATTTTTTCCGCTGCTGTCGTCGTCATCATCATCATCGTCACAACAACAGTCCATGGGCGGGTCCATGCATATTGCAGTGCGGCCATCGTGGACAGTCATACCGTCGTTAGCCGTTAGAGCCTATGATGCACAGAGGCCCATCATCATCGTCTGAACTGCCAATATTTGCAGACTTTCACGTAACATAGTTGAATATAATTCCGAGTGAATTGCTCAGTTGCTGATAGTGCTTCCGGGTACTGAATCACATGCTTATCATACTGATTCATAAGAAGGGCTTTTCATTCGCAACTGCAAATGAAGGTCATCCATGCGGCCCGGTAGAACTGCTTGTAACGGCAGTCGATATTTGCATTTTTGCAATACGCGATACCGAATTTCCAACTATGAGGCATTTTCACGCTCCGTTGAAACTGCTTAATCATGTGTGTTCCTCCAAAATGACAACTGCCACGACTATGTGCTCTAAAGCAAACTGCTGACAGAGCTCCCGCATTCAACCCAACGGCTGCTAAGCCACTGACTGCGGGACTGTTGTGTGCATAGTTTCGTAACATTTTGCAAACTTATCCCTGATCAGCTTAGGACAATAATCAGATCGACACTCACTGCACCGAGAGCCCACCGAGCTCGTTCGCTCGATTGGAGAAAATGATGACTGCGATGATTGCATTTTCGGTTAGTGCACTTATTTGTGCAAAGTACCACCAACCGTATACGAGCGCTAGGTAAAGGGCACATGCGGGCCTCGAACGAATGAAACATATTTTCGACGACCACGACGATACTCGGTATGCAGGGCTTACATACAATAATGTAGCAAATATGATTGGAAATTCCCCTCTCGCTCACTTTTACAAAACAAGCAGAGTCTGTTTGAGTCCACGGATGAATGAATTGCAATGCGAATTCCGAATGCCGAATGACTGACGGTCATGGGTAGCGCTCGTTGGTAACCATTTATCATACGGTTGCGAACTCGCTGTTGCGAAAGGAAGTTTTATGATGAACTCCGGAGATGCTCCTGCTGGCACGATGGGGAAGGTGGACCAGCGGTCACAGTCAACTAACAGTCCGCTACGCAGAAGCGATTACGGCAGTGAATGGAATTCCGAAATGAAATATGGCAGGCAAAATTGTATGCACTGAGTGTATTTAGCACTGGTATCCGCCGTCAATCCAAATATTTTCTCCGCATTTGGAATTTTTATTTTTATTTCGAAAAAGCCCGCTTGTTAAGCATAACACGGGCGAGAATGGCATGAGCATGGAGCATGCAAGTCAGGTTAATGGACTTTTTCATTAAAAACTATTTCCGAATCCTAAAAATAGGAATACATTATTCCTTAACAATGTGATTCGCCTTACTAATTCGAGAGCAATTTTTTATGCGTCGATATATGAGCAAATAGTATAACATTTGTCTTGGATTTTGTTAGAGAATTTTCATCTGTAAGCTGCAGTGATTTAGGATCAATTGTCAATTAAAAAGAGCGGCAGCAAGAACCAAATTTTCCAAGGGATCCACACATATATTCAACAAGTGTTTTTTTCGGTGAGTTACTCAAAGGAAGTTCTTCAGAACCAGTTTTCTGGATCCAACTCCAGTATTTCAAGAATATCACAGATTCTATATATTTCATGGGATGTTTCTTTGCTTGAGGGAGTATTGAGGAATGTAATTGATAGTTTCTATGAAATCTTCTTCGAAAAAAAATTAATCAAATTTGGCGATAGCAATACAAAATGTGACGTCTTCGATTTTTCGATGATGCCGGATTTTTTGTAAAAGTAAAAGTTTTTGGAAGTTGCTTCAACGTATTTCAAAACGACAGAAATTTTGATGACTCCAATAGAAAATCAGGTGAGGAGTTCTTTTAGCTATTTCGGCCTTTTTTAGTTCAGAAATCATTCTTTCTTTACCTCAGTGTACTTTCCACCTAACTATGCTCACGAAAGCACGTATGAATTTTTTTTCAATGTATATATTGAGATTTCTGTATGGGTTTCACCCAGCAATCGAATACTCTTTAATCATTCACGACCACCAAAGATTGAACGACTATGAGTACGAAGAAGTCTTCGAATACCATTTAGAAGACTATGAAAGAATTAAAATAAACTTAAATAGTATTATTTGGCAGTCAATTTTAAGGAATGAAGGAAATATCGAAACTACTGCATACACTTTTAACGAAACTTTACAGCAAATAACTAAACAAGAAATTTCGCAAAAGAAGATACCACGCCAAAGAAATACAAACAGTCCAATCTAATACAACAGCCACATCAAAAATTTCAAAAATCGCAAGCAAAAAACACATAAAATTTATAAGAAAGAAGAAAGTAATCAATACTTAGCAAAATATTTGGAATCTGCGATCTGAATCTAGCCATTAGTGATTCACTTGAAGAATATAATTTAAAAACTGAGTAAAGTCCTATCCAAAGAACTTTTTAAATTACGTAAAAACAAAATAAAAACTATACTATTTTACATCTGTATTGCATTTCAATGGAAGTGTTGGAGATAGCTCGAAAAAAAATTCTATTTATTTGCAATTTTTTTCAACAAATCTATACTACATTTTCAGAAGAAAATCGCGTCAGTGATTGCTTTGCATTTTATCCAAAAAAATTCAGGGATGTTGGTGTATATCAAATTCAAGCGCAAGAAAATTGCGACGCTCTAATGAACTTGGATGTTTCGAAAAGACCAGGCCCGGACACGATTCCATCAGTATTTATAACAAATTTAGCAAAATAACTCACTATTCCTTTATATTGGTTTTTTAAATGAGTCCCTGGAATCTAAAATCTTCCCAAGAAAAGCTCTTTTCTAGTACCAATATTTATAATTTGGCCGAAAATGAGACGTACGTAATTATCGTGGCATATTTTTTTGTCTTTATTAGCGAGACTTTCAGCCCTTAGCAGATCGTGGCATAGCCCTTATCTCTTGCATTCCAAAGCTTTTCGAGACAATTGTCAACGAAAAGCTATTTTTGCAAATAAAAAATAGAATCACTGACACGCAACACGGCTTTTTTTAAAGGTCACTCGATCACGTCGGCAACCACGTGGAAGCGCGATATACGCACATTAGCAAGGCATTTGATCTCATTGATATACGGTGTTGAACTTAATTTTAAGATTAATAAAACACCTAAATAAAGAATTTAAAAACTCAATTGATGCTGCTTTTCAAACTACAAAAATTGGAATTGAGCCAGGTCTCCTGAAATGGCGCTTGAGTCATACCTAACTGACCACCAACAAATTATCAAATTTTATAGATACAAATCAAAACCAATTCAAGTCACTTCAGTCACTTTTTATCATGTATGTAAACGATTATGTAAAATATTCGAGTGTTAATTTATGGCGATGACAAGAAGCTCTTTCTGGATGTCCACATCAATGTATTCCGTAATTAAATAGACAAGTTCTATATATGGTGCAAGAAAAACTTGTTAGAATTGAATGTGGATAAATGCAACTTAATATCATTTATATAGCAGAAAAGCAACAACACCAAACATTTCAATCGCATTAAGAAATCAAAAAGTGGAAAAATGTTAAAGAGTAAGGGACCTACGAGTAATATTAGACTCTAAACTTTCTTTCGTAGACCTCTACAACACATTCATTCACAGGGCTAATAACATGCTAGGGTCTATCAAGCGTTGCTATAACTTTCGTGACTCATATACAATTAAAACACTTTATGAACACTTTATCAAGAAAAAGGTTGAGATCAGTGGTTTTCAACCTTTTTCTTGAGAGGTACCCCTTATAACTATGGCATCAATTGAGGTACCCCGCGCTAACCGAATATTTCCGGGTCCGAGGAAAGCACCAATTGTTGAAAGTTGCTGATGTTAGACTGTAATCGTCCCTTTTGCTGTCGTAATCTCTTAAGAGTGTCTTCCTCTCGTTGCTGTCTCCCAAAACTGTTTGTCCGGATACAAATGTGAAACATCGCCAAGGATGTCAGCTATGTGAACATCAGTATTGTAAATAATTAAGCTCCTAAATTCCATTTCTTTTCATACTGTTTATTTATTCCGTAACCTCAACGAAACCGCGAGTCTTTCAGTTACCCAAAACTAACATTAATGTATAAGAATAAAAAAAAAAATCACGGCAAACGAGCCTCCCAAATAAAGGATAGTTAAAAAAAAAGTTTCCCATATTTTTTGCTGGAAATGAAAATAAGTGTAACTCATTGGATATATGAAATATGGAACTCAAAATTAACGGGATATAGGGTAAATCACTACTTGGGCCTATGGACCCCATTCCCGGCTCACTGCACAGAAAGCTAATGATTTATACTGTTTAGTAGCCGTAGGTTTATGATTGATCATTTTAAAAAAAGTCTCCTATTTATCTCGCACAATACTCAATATTTTCAATCATTTATTTCACTCCTAATAGATCCAATTATAGAAAACAAAATGTAGATTTCAAACTTTTGCTCTTCGTTGCAACACCACTGAGCCGGAGTGATTCTTTCCACTTTTACAAAACGGTATCATCAAATAAACACCTACCTGAAAATCGTCACAGTGTTCGATACAACCATTGCTTCAGGCTGTTTATCACCACACAATAATGCTAAACTCACGCACTTCAATCTTTTGTAATTGTTCGTATCACTAGATTTTATATAAACATATTGGAATACATTTAAAAATGTATCCTCAAACCGAACAAAAAATCACCTCGGCCCAAGAACTTCTAGCTGTACAGTGCTGCCAAAAGGCCATAAGTCTTATTTTAGTATGAAGATAATCCTTCATCGTTAATAGGAAAACTGTCTAATACGTTGACGCTATCATGTTATTTATAATTCTCTCGATTTCAAAAGGTGGAAAAGATATTGTTTTTAAGTGTTTGGAATAAATTTGGATGAGTAAATATATCTTCTCAACCAAATAAAAATGATTATGAATAATACCATCTGGCATCTTGTTGTCGTGGAACGTGCATATTTTTGTTTACGTCGCATTTTCTACCGTCCCGAGAGAGAGAATGAGAGTAAGATGTTGAGAGATTGAGTAAAATATTGCGTATGCCGAGGAGATTTGGGGTATGCCGGATAAGCAATCGCTTATGACTGAAATGAGTGCTGCACCATGTTAATTTAAATCAAATAAAAGCCTTTTCAAGCGGTGTTTAGCAAGAATAACTATTTTTGAAGCTGAGGTGAACCCCATCGCAATATTACACGGCCCACAAGATTCAGAAAAGTTGCCCCTAGTCATAAATATCAATTAAATAATGCAGTCGTGCGCATGTTAGGCCGGGAATGGGGTGAGAAACCCTATGGCTCTCCATAAAGTTGGCTACAATTTTCTTTATTCTGAGCTCTTGCAGAGATGCTTCCAAGCCACTTACAAAAAGCCCAATTTCCGAGCTTCTTGAAAGGAGGCTTCCGGGCCTCTTTGAAGGCTTCTGAGCTTCTTGAAAGAAGGCTTCTGGTCCTCTTGAAAGCATGCTTCCGGGCCCTTTTAAAAGGAGGCTTCCTCTTGAAATGAGGCTTCCAAGCCTATTAAAAGGGGGATTCCGGGCCTCTTGGAAGGAGGTTTCCGAGAATCTTGAAAGGAGGCTTCCGAGACTCTTGAAAGGAGGCTTCCTAGCCTCTTAAAAGAAGTCTTTCGAGCATTTTGAAAGCAGGCTTTCGGGCCTCTTTGAAGGAAGCTTTTGGGCCTCTTGAAAGGAGGCTTCCGGGCCTCTGGAAAGGAGGCTTCCGGGCCTCTGAAAAAAAGGTTTTCGGGCCTCGTGAAAGAAGGCTTCCGGGCCTCTGGAAAGGGAGCTTCTGGGCCTTTTGAAAGGAGGCTTCCGGGCTTCTTGAAAAGAGGCTTCCGAGACTCTTGTAAGGAGGCTTCCGAGTCTCTTAAAAGGAGGCTTCCGAGCCTCTTGAAAGAAGTCTTCTGAGCGTCTTGAAAGGAGGCTTTCGGTCCTCTTCAAAGGAGGTTTTCGAGCCTTTTTAAAGGAGGCTTCCAGGCCTTTTAAAGAGGCTTCCGGGCCTTTTGGAAGGAGGTGTCCGGACCTTCTGAAAAGAGGCTTCCGAGCCTTTTGAAAATAGACTTCCAGGCGTTTTGAAATTAGGCTTCCGGGCCTCTGGAAAGGAGGCTTTTGGGCTTCTTGAAAGGAGGCTTCCGGAAGAGAAGAAGAAGAGGAGCTTATCTCAATTTTTTGTATATTTTCAAAAAATGCAAATATAGTATATTAACAATATAGTCCACTTCGTGGATCCCCATACATTAAGCAAGAGACAGCACATGCATACCATCTTGCGTCACAAAAGGTAACTTACGCCTGAAACGATAGCCAAGGGGTGCGATGATTGCAAAATTACACCGATTTTACCATTTTTGAAAATTTGAATTACATTTTTCAAAATTTAATTTTTCAACTCGGATATCAAAATGGGGTCATGGGATGATTTCTAGCATATTATTTCGACATATTATACTGCATTTTGAATCATACGTTTAAGCACCCCTCGGAATGTCTCTTCACTACATTGTTTGCCTTTTGTGACACTGCGGCGCTACTGCATTGTCTCTTCAAATCAGCCAGAGTGGACTATATTGGTAATCTTCTATATAATAAAAATGAGTTGTGATTTCCTTCCTGACGATTTAACACGCGAACGGGTTGACCGATTTGGAAGATTTTGTCCCTAATCGATTCGTTTTGCGATCCGCAAGGTTTGTATATACAAAAAGTTGGTGAATTCAACAATTTTGGGTCAACTGTTGAGAAAACAAAACAAAAGCAAAAAATTGATCTAGAGTGCGGTGCTGCAAATAGTTCATTGTGACATTTGCAACACCCGGGCAAAGTTGGGTAACTTTCGCTTGTAGAGTAGAGTAGAGTGGGGCAAGAGTACGCACTTAGTTTTCAATGGATTATGTGGCCCTTATGAAGCAAGCTTCTGCATATCAAATCAGTGTCGATGATTTATATACTCTTCCTTTATGTTACCCAGTGGAAAAAATATTAAAATTAGAACCCTTATTGCAAGACAAGTGAAAAACGCACTCTTACCCCACCGGTGGGGTAAAAGTGCGCATCGGGTGGGGTAAGAGTACGCATTTATCCAATCATGTGCTTCAAGTATATATTAACACAAATAAGAATTAATATCATTTAATTGATGTTTATTGAGCATTTATTAGGGAATGTTTAAAGATTACGTAACTCTTAAAGGGGGAGGGGTCCTAAAAATGTGCGCTTTCATACGAAAAACCACTGTTTTTTTATAAATACAAAAAACTACAGAGGTATAAATATATATCAGGTTTCACGTGGCGTATACAAAGGCATTTTCCTTAAAGAAAGTCCACTAATCACGTAACGTAAAGTTTGGCTATTTCATCACCCCTCCCCCCTATCTTACACTATTTGTATGAATCCTCTAAAAACTATATGGATCGTCACACATCTCGCAACCCCTCCCAGCTAAACGTTGCGTAATTTATGAATGTTTCTTTTGATGAAATGAAATTATCATTTAGAAGAAATTGTGTTTTCGTACTATCTTTAGGTGTACAACAAGTCCTAATACAATTTCATTATTTCGCTTCAGTGCTTTGTTCGTTAAGTCCTTTCTAACACCGAATTACTTCAACTTATCCTAAAAACTTGTGATAATTTCGAATTCTGTCCCATTTTTCTTAGTTTACGCTTTGGAAGAAGTCTTATTTCGGCCTTATACGGGTTTGAAATCATTAACTTGAAGATTCATATGCGTACTCTTTCTCCACCGGTTCCTGCGTACTTTTACCCCACAGTCCCAAAAAATATTCAAGTAATGGTTTTGACTTCTTGGAAAACCAACCGGATTGGTGTTCTGTACCATAAAGTACTCTATACAATAGGTTATCGAAATGGTATAATGTTCACCTGATTGAACGTATATATGGTAATGAAATACTAGTTGCGGAAACCCAATTATTTTTAGCAAAATGACCAAAAAGTTATCTAACTCCATATCTTCTTTGTTGTTTATTTAAATCGTTTACAATTACACATGATAATAGTTGAACAGAATACCTGCCAAACTGATGCAGTGTTGCTAGTTTATCTTTTTTTATTACTTCAAAAAATCGAACTCTCGCACTCTTGCCCCACTCTACTCTATAAATATTTGAAAAATGTATCTATCACACTGATCGGAACTATTTCCGTCTTATACATCAATCAGATTTTAATTACAATTTGTCTTGAATTTATTATAAGCATTTTAAAATGATCTTCCTATGCTGTGCTGTAGGATCTGTCAAAGTTAACACCGTCGTGTGTCTTCTTTTTATTTTTACTTGGATTCGTCTATAGACAGTTCTAGGTTATGTAAAAGGTACCACACTCTCACTGTAGGTTGACCGTAAGCGCTTCGCCTTGTCCTTTTTTTTTAATTTGGATTACTTCCGCAATTGTTGCGGTGCGGTTGCCTGGTCTTGTATTCGGTTGAGAGTGCGAAAAATGACGAATCAATGCAATGGGCTGTTATTTGGGTGGTGGAGAAGTGAAAGGAAAGCAAGAAAAGTAGTTCTGTTTCTCTGACTGAACAGCTAGGAGTTTGCCAGCTAGTAGTAAATGTATTTTTTGTGAATTTTTTTTATTGTGAAAATTGTAATCGAATAAAATTTAATGTGATTATAGGCGTCTGATGATGGCTGAAGTGTAGTAAGCCGAAACGCGTAACGCTAAATTGCTGCCTTAATTTATTTTTCACCGAAAAAAAGCCAATCAAAGCAACAAATAAGTTTCTACGGTGATTAAACCCCAGTCAGTCGAACAAATTATGCCTAATTTTTGCATTTAAATCCAACAATGGACATTCACAGTCAACACTGCTAATAGTAGTTGCAAAAGGATGATTTTTTCAGCGCGAATTGTACGTCAAAAATACTACGAGTGCTGAAAAAAAATCTCGTTTTGCAACGAGTTGTACACGCAATTCTTTTTTTTTGCAGTGAAGGAAAATGGAATTTAAGGTGATTATAGAATAAAGCCCGTGGTGAATTTCAAATTCACCACACGTTTATCTACATACATTTCCAAAAGCCTAAATCTGGCGTAATATTTTTCGTACAGTGCCGAAACTCAAATTATGATTGTTCAGCATAACTAAGCAAACGATCTACCACTATTTCAGCTCCATACGCGTTATGGTTCTTCCATCTTGTGCTCTTGAAAAAAATATTGGAAAAACACGTGGTTTACAAAATGGCCGATTTCTGGCTTTATTCAATAATCACCTTAATACGATAAATCTGTACCAAAACTGTACAGCCTTATTTGCTACACATGATCTGATCATTCTTGCCAATAAATTATGTTGCTGCAAAGAACAATTAGCTTCCAGACGATCACACGAGATCCACACGATAATCCAGTACTGCAATTTCTCATTTTCAATGAGAGATGTCACGTGATGTTTACATATCTGCTCCTTTCAATATCTATTTTTGGAAAAGTAGGCCGTTTTATCACTCAAAGATGAACAGTATGCCTGGTACTATGATCAAGAATAGCAAAAAATAGGGAGTGAGTGCTAGTAATGGACCCCTGAACGACTGAAATTTACTTCAGTCGCTCCGCTAGAACGAGCCTCTTGACAAATTACAGTTCTGCTGCACCAGATGACAAGCAACAGGTATCAGCATCGTGTTTCGTATATAAAACTAGTCAAAACATTCATTTTTACAACCAATGCAAGCATTTTAAAATTATATAGCATGCTAGCCTATTATGGCAATCCCCGGGTCTATAATACGCAACGTCGAGTTTGTTTATATACGTATTTTGGTCCCCCCATTTGATTTACATGTTCCTTTTGCCTATAATGGACCCCCCCCCCCCTAATGTGCTAGTAATGGACCCTTTAGCATATTTACATAAACAAATTAGTTAATATAACCAAATTTCTGCTTCCCTGTCCATAACAAATGTATGTATGCTGCCGTAATCTGGAAAAGTGACGTAACAGCCATTTTACAACATGCATGTTTTCCATTTTCTGTTAAAGAGCTCGATGAGTAGTACTCGTTAACACCATTTTTGGAAAATGGCGTATACGTCACTTTTCAGATTACGGCAGTATGGGGGTCCATTATAAGCACGGGGTCCATTACTAGCACTCACTCCCTATACTTTAACACAATTCGAAACAAATAAGGCAAAAAATATAACTTTCTTTTTCTGCACTATTTAATCTCAATTTGATTTTTATTATAAACTAGTCGACCCGGCAGACGTTGTCCTGCATAGTAGGCGTAAATGCGCGTTGCAAACTGCCCATGCAAATTTCCCATTCGAATCGTTATTTTAGTTTTTCACAATTAACTCAACTTTATTAATGATTTTCACTTGAGGAAAAATCATATAAACCCGTCGGAAACTATAGCGAACGTAACTGCTGAAGGAACGCAGAAAATCCATCCAGTCGTTTTCTAATTATGTGGATACGAACACAGACCATTTCATTTTTATTATATAGATATATGTTATATTCCAATAATAAATAAAAAAAAATATTAGCAATAATAAATGAACAATTATGTATATTTATGTACTACTCAACGACGGTTGACGAAATTAATAAAATCAAAATCAAAGAGTCTCGCCGTCAGTAACTATATGTATAGGGTTTAGATAATACTAAGACTTGTAGTGGCAATGTCCCAGCTGTGAAATACAGAACCAGCGAAGAATGAAAACTGATCCAGAACCGCCACGATCTAAGATTCTTCAATCAAATGCAAATGCTAATGTGTTTAACATTTCACGCGAGGGGTTCCATCACATTAGCTCTTGACGCAAGTAATTGGTGAATGAACTCCAAACTGCAATAGCACTCAAGCACGTTCAGATTCTTGTTACAACTTTTGAAATGTACTCAATGCGTCGCTTTTCAGCTTTTCTACTTTGTGACAATCTATGTAAAATATGATTATTTCAAATCCGACGCTGCGGACCTCCCCTTCTACTGAAGACGTCGCAGGTGATGAATGAACTTCATTATTCGCGCATCTCGTTAAAAGTACACCATTATGCAATCTGTTTTCTCCTGCCACTCGTTCGACTTTCGCATTCTCCCTTCCACATACTTTCATTTCCACCAGACATTCTAATATCCACGAGAACGGTTGGATGACCCATTCAGAAACAGCTATTAAGCCATCAAGATCCAGACGGCGGCACGCGGTGGCAAAGAAACGACGACACTCGGGAGATGATGGCTGCAGCAACAAACAAAAAAAAAGTTACTTGAGAAACGACTTTTGCACTTTCCAAAGACGAGTGGATTCATTATGATTGTGATTTATATCCCGACTGGCTGTGTGGATATTTTCCTGCGCTCGACCCCCTTTTCTTCTGATAAGTAGTGTGTGCCTCCATTGAACAAATAGGCAAATCGAATGATTTCACTTTGTAAATGGTCGAACGGAGACTGAGGGTCTTTCAAAACCATAGGTTTTTAATGTTCGGTTTACCGTAATTCTGTTTTTATTTTGAATACCCGATATTGAAAAATTCGGTAATGGCCCTTTTGGACAGCGACGTAATTTATGGACAACCCCTTGGTCGATGCCCAGGACATTGCACCTTCCAATCCGGATCAGAATCCGTTCGTAACCTGCCTTTGAATGAACCGTGAAGTGCCGGTTCGTTTTTCCATGCAGGTCTTGAGACCTTTGTTCCCTCTTATCATCATCCGGTCGTTGTTGTCGTCGTCGTCGCCGTCGTCGAGCGTATGCGATAAATTCTGCAACTGTTGATGGATGTGAACTTTGCCACTTACTTTCTACACTTGTCTTGCGAACGGGCATCCACCACCGGAGCCATCGCTTGGATGCGAAAACAAACTAACGATGTCTGTCTGAGGCGACGATTTGGCATTCATCCAGCTCAAGTGTAAAAGTGCATTTGCAAATCATTTGAATAAATAATAGAATGAAGTTTGCCCGGTAAAAATCCATTAGCCAGTCACTTTGTGTCATTTTCAGTCAACACACTAAACGAAAGATACATAAAGTCGAATCGAATTCAGCTTTTGCTTCTAATAAATAGAACAACACAAAACGTGAATAAATTTTACTACACTAATGAAAAAAAGCTCCGTTTTATTTTCCTATGTTCGACTTAATGTGTGCAGAACAAATGAGCATGCTCATTGCAAGAAATAAATTCTTGATTTCAGGTAAATACATAGAAAATCAAATAATTTTGCAATAAAAACGGTTCTATTTCGAACCATATTTTGGACAATCACTTCTAAGAAACTATCCTGATTATATGCACGTCATCCGTTAGAAATCTCGATTATCCACACGGAAATCTATCGAATAATTTAGTTTTAGAGTGTGACAATTTCAGTTTTCGGAATATGAATCACGTTCGGGATTTGAATACCGGTATCGATCATCTGCCGTTATAGTTCTGAATTTGAGCTTTGAGACAAGGGCTCCCGCTCGTTTTATTTGGCAAGTCTCAGATAATATTGCTCGGTTATCGGCTCGGATCGATTATTAGGTTTTCAGTTACACTTGTCAGGATTCTATCCTACCGTACCAGAAGCCAGCTATCAACAAACTTCCTTATCGCCTGCCCAGAGGAAGCCCCTTATCCCATAAGCCAGTCGAGCCAATACCGCCGACGATCAGCAGTCGTACCGGTCCTATGAGTAACAGTGGAAAAGAGGTTTCCGATCCAACGATCAGTTTACATCTGCTTCCTTTCCTGATAATATTCCATTTTTCAGCACCTCCCAGTCAGTGTAAACTCGTATATGATGCCACAAAAGATGCTAAAGTGGAAGTAATCCTCAACACATACCATAAATGAATCTTGTGTGAATGAATAAGTTTAACAAGTGTCACAAAATTCAAAACGAAAACGTAAGTGCCTTCCTTAGCCGTGTGGTAAGATGTGCGGCTACAAATTAACACCGCCGTGCTGAAGGTGGCTGGGTTCGATTCCCAGTTTAGTCACGACAATTTTCGTTATGGACAATTTTTTCCACATTGTGCAGCGGATGGCAGATTTTTTAACAGTTCTGCATAAGAACCTTACAGAAATTGTATAAAATTTTGGAATATACAATTTCGAAAGCTATTAGTACAACTTTGAAATCTAACAATTTTGTATTATTTTAATACAGTATCTGATCGCGTAAACGCTGCATAAAACACGAAAGAAACGCAAACTCCATGGACGTCTACGCACATCGATTTGTATATAAAACTGTTTTTTTATTAGTCAAAGTCATTTTTGGGGGGGAGGGCCGAACTGAGAAGTATTTCAGCCCAAATCCTGGCCAAAAGCCAAAAACATTTTTCCAGATTTTTCCATATTCTTTTTCGTTTTTGAATTCTCAAATAGTGAAACTAATTTGCCATGGGATTTTTGAAACAATATTGTTTACTTGTAAGTGATGCTGGCTGTCAAAATTTCACCATAATTTCAATACTAGTTTTATCGCAAATTGTGCATTGAAAATGTTCACGTTTTATCATGTTTTTCTTGATTTTTAATGATTTTTAAGATGGAAAGCAATAAGGCTATCTAAAACTTTGGCCTTTGGCCTAAAGGGTTATTTGGCCGAAAGGGTCGTTTGGCCAAAAGAGTCGTTTGGCCGAAAGGGTTGTTTGGCCGAATAGGACATTTGGCCGTACAAGACATTTGGCCGAATAGGTCTTTTGAAAAGTGAGAAATTAGGAGTGAGAATATAGACGTCTCAATTCTCATTCCTCTTTTCTCACTTTTCACTGTAAAAAATGAGAAGCGTGATGTGAGTAGTGAGTCGTCTCACTCATTTATCACTGCTCACTGTAAAAAGTGAGAAGCGCGAAGTGAGCAGTAAGACGTTTCACTAATCACTACGCGCTTCTCACTTTTTGCAGCGAAAAGTGAGAAATGAGGAGTGTAGTAGTGAGAAGTGTGTAGTGAGACGTCTCACTACTCACTTTTTACAGCGAATACAGCGAAAAGTAAAAAATAAGGACTGAGAAGTGATACGTCTCACTTCTCACTATGAAAAGTGAGTAATGCGAAGTGGGTAGTGAGAAGTCTTCACAGTTTCTACAGTGATAAGTGAGAAATGAGAAATGAGATTTCAGACTTCTTTCATCTTACTCATAATTTCTCACTTTTCAAATGTTTATTCGGCCAAATGTCTTATTCGGCCAAATATCCTATTCGGCCAAATGACCCTTTCGGTCAAACGACCCTTTCGGCCAAATGAACCTTCCGGTCAAATGACCCTTTTGGCCAAATGACCCGTTCGGCCAATGACCCTTTCGACCAAACGACCCTTTCGACCAAACGACCCTTTCGGCCAAATGTCCTATTCCTATTCAATTTGACCCCAGAGCACAGACAACGTAAGTTTTTTTTGAGCACAGACAGAAGGTTCTTGCGCCAAATAACAAATTTCTCACTTTTCAAATGTTTATTCGGCCAAATGTCTTATTCGGTCAAATATCCTATTCGGCCAAATGACCCTTTCGGCCAAACGACCCTTTCGGCCAAATGAACCTTCCGGCCAAATGACCCATTTCGGGCTAATGACCCTTTTGGCCAAATGACCCGTTCGGCCAATGACCCTTTCGACCAAACGACCCTTTCGGCCAAATGTCCTATTCGGCCATTTGTCCTATTTGGCCATATGTCCTATTAGGCCAAATGACCTATTCGGCCGGATGACCCTTTCGGCCAAATGACTTTAGGCCAGATGGGCTTCGGCCAAATGGTTCTTGGCCGAATGGGTTTCGGCCAAACGACTCTTTCCCATTTTTTTGATAGAAAAATGTTAAAAAAATATGCAATTCTAAAAATGTTTAACCCAAGAATAAAAATTGGGTTTAAAGTTCACTCTCAATTTCATCAAAAATCCTTCAATTAAAATACAACTTTCTGTCAAAATTTTCCTATCGATTAAATGACATGATATCAAATGACTTAGGTATGATCATACACAAGATAGAATCTCTAATAGAAATCAGTTGCCCTGCAATCAGCATAAAGCAGATGCAGCATTCAGACCAACACTCGCACTATCGGCATCCTTTTGACTAAATTGCATCGTGCGAGCAGCTACTGCATAATGATGCAAGCCCGATCCGGCTCCATCTAATCTCTCTTCGAATCGTGCCCGTGCTTAGTAGCTATCGACCCACTCACCACCCCGACAACAACGTCTGACTTTGATTATGGCTCTCCATCAAGCAATCCATTCAGGCTGGCTCCTCGACTCTGGGTCCGACGGAGTCCTCTTCTGGTGGGGCATGATTTGCTTCCATTCCTCGGCGCGCAAGCACCGTTCGTCGGATTCTATTTAAATTAGCCTTGATTCGATTGCTCGACAAACAAACTCATCATTGCACTCTCAGTGTGTCCTCTTCGGCACACTTCGCCACCGATCCTTTTTGCTCAAATGGGTTTGTTTTTTTTTGTTTGTGTGTCAATTGCATGGAAAAACGGAACTCCAGTCGAATGTAGGTACTCAGACCAAAGAGCCAGCCCGATGCCCATTCACAACGGGAGGGCCATGTCGAGAAAAAGAGAGAATTATTTGAATCTTTTAGTTTGATCCATTACGGCCATTATATGGTCCATTTAGCTTTTGTGATTTGTTTAGTGGACAGCATCCATTGTTGATGAGGTGGGATCGTTATCAAATTCGATTTGATTTACTCAATTGAGCGACAAACGAATGGGGTCCTTTTGGAAAAAAATGTGTTCAACGAGCAAATTTAGGGTGTTCAGAAAAGATTTTGCATCGTAACTTGAACAATATGTGTGTGATTAACAAGTAAAATTTTCTGTGTCGTGATCGTCGACTAAAACACAAATGAAGCGAGATTGGTCACGCTTCACAATCATTATGTTTTATATTCATTATTTTCTGACATGGATGGTGAAATTTCTCTAACCAACTTTATACAGAATACTTCGAACGCATATGATGCCTTTCTAAATTGAGGGAGGGTAACCCAGTTTAGTTAATAATGGTAGTGCATATCGGAAAAAGTATGCAAATTAAGCTCGAAATTGATACTCTGTGCCAACAATGGCACACGTCTTAAGGAAACGATAACGAAGCTGCAAAATTGCTTAGAATGAGCTCACCTAATAAAATTCAATTTTCCAATCATTTCCAAGCCCTTGCCTTGTTAACTTTCCCAAACCCCATTTCGACTGATGATTTACATCCAGTAATGGACGGCCCGACCTGGACAAAGAAGCTCAGCCTTGCAAGAAGGGCCTTAACCAAGCAGAGCGAAATCTGATTACCACTTCATCATTCCATTTAACGCTCGGTTTCGTCTGGACGGAATCTCTTACAATTTGGTCGCCTGTGCGAATGCAAAGAGATTCGGACAGTTTCAATTTGAGAGAAGCATAAACCAAATTCGACCCGAAACCACACCGAAACCGGCTGGATATGTGTTGTGCAGCTTAGCTCTCAGCAGTACACAGCAAGCAAACCAACAACGAACGGCATGGTGTGGCATAAATCAACTCCTTTCCAGATTAATTATTCAGCACTGACCGCATGGAATAATTCATCGGGCGATGCGATGGAGAAGTATGGTGCAAGACGAGTATCAATTTCGGTTCGGAGTTCGTCGAGTGAGGTTTTCGAGAAGTACTGAACATGGACCTCGAATATGTAACAAACAGCCGAACTGGATGAAACGACGAAAAGGTTCTATTACAGGGCAGGGTTTGGCGCTCCGGGATACAAGTCCTAAGTGCAATAAATTCAAATATCAAAACGCATATATTTGGCGGTGAGAAACTCAGATTTTCGCGCATTTTCACACGAAGGGATTTTGAATGATGATGTTCCGGAACAAAGCCACAATCACACCGATGATGAATTGTGCGCAACATCTTTGTGCTTGTTGTAGCTGAGTCGAGTTTAATTTTAATTTTTTTAACATGCCCATCAGGGTAATAAAGCAAATATTGGAACATTGCACCAATAGTTGCTGGAAGAATTTCAAGTGATAACAATGAATTTTGATGCAATTAGGATACGATTTGTATGAAAAAACAACGAGGTATCGGATGCACTTTCAAGGTAAGGAAATGTAAAGATTAGGAGCACAATCGTGCAATTAGTGTTAGATTCCACTTTTTTCACGCACAAGAGAATCTTCTGCAAACATGGATTTCGGAGGCACGATGGGTTCCTCTCAATTGCCAGTTGTTGCAAATCTAGTAATGGATCGTCTGGAATAGCAGTTGTGGCTACCTCCAATGGCTTCCACGAAAAGTTAAAATTCACGGTATAACTTAAGAGAACCACAAATTGAAATTTCTGGAAACGTTTTCAAAACGTTGGCACCTTAACAATCCAATGGAAGGTAGCTGAATATAATGTCACAGAACCCTTTCTATTCACAATAAGAGATCGTGCAATTAAAATCACCGATGCCGCTGAATGGCACAAAACAACAAATGTGAAACACCCCAAGTTAAAATCGAGGTTGTATCAGAGTTTTCTAGCGTACCTCTGCACCTAATCTCGAATCCTCCCGTGCAGACTTACCAGTTCTCACATCCCCTTGTAGACCGCTAATCAACCATGTCACGGCCAGTTGGCCCAGTTTTATTGCAATCATTAAAACATGACATTAGGAATAACAATCCGTAATGTCAGATAAAAAATGTCTGGTGAAACCGTGAAAAATAATTAGTTTAAATCAATGCGCTTCGTTAATTCATATTGTTTAGTTTTTAAAATGGCACGGCAAATGCTGGGTAAAGCGTTGGTACTTCGCGTACCTGAAGGAATAAAATAGACCCCATCTCGCGGTCCTTAGCCTCTTACCCAGCAACTCCTATCCCTACCTCCCCGCGGTGCTGGCCGGGATACGAGCAACCTTAGGGAAGATCGGGTAACCAACCCCGGTGGGAACTATGGTCGTATGCTGACAGGGAAGGGGGGGTTTGCTCCTCTCCAGAGGTGCAAATCTTATTGAGCGTCTGTTCTCCATGTCAGGATCGGCTCACAACAGCGTCTGTTCTCCATGTTAGGGGCGGCTGATCATCGTCCGAGTGCCAGCGAGGGACTCTAAGTGAAACTGTGCACCATGGTCCACCGGAAATAAGGAGGAATGGTCCTCCGGAAATTTAGGGGGTTTGGTGTCAGGCCCTGCAAGCCAGCCTTTAAAAAAACATAAGCAACGAACAATCAACAAGAGAGTACGAACCGGAACCATCGGCGAAGACCACTGCGACGAAAAGGTACTAACGATTGGAAACTCGGTTCGTGGAACTGCAAATCTCTCAACTTCATCGGGAGCACACGCATACTCGCCGATGTGCTCAAGGACCGTGGATTCGGCATCGTAGCGCTGCAGGAGGTTTGTTGGAAGGGATCAATGGTGCGAACGTTTAGAGGTAATCATACCATCTACCAGAGCTGCGGCAGCACACACGAGCTGGGAACAGCTTTCATAGTGATGGGCGACATGCAAAGGCGCGTGATCGGGTGGTGGCCGATCAACGAGAGAATGTGCAGGTTGAGGATCAAAGGCCGGTTCTTCAACTTCAGCATAATCAACGTCCATAGCCCACACTCCGGAAGCACTGATGATGATAAGGACGCATTCTACGCGCAGCTGGAACGTGAGTACGACAGCTGCCCAAGCCACGACGTCAAAATCATCATAGGAGATTTGAACGCTCAGGTTGGCCAAGAGGAGGAGTTTAGACCGACTATTGGAAAGTTCAGCGCTCACCGGCTGACGAACGAAAACGGCCTACGACTAATTGATTTCGCCGCCTCCAAGAATATGGCCATTCGTAGCACCTACTTCCAACACAGCCTCCCGTACCGGTACACCTGGAGATCACCACTGCAGACAGAATCACAAATCGACCACGTTCTGATTGATGGACGGCACTTCTCCGACATTATCGACGTCAGGACATATCGTGGCGCTAACATCGACTCTGACCACTATCTGGTGATGGTTAAACTGCGCCCAACACTATCCGTCATCAACAATGTTCGGTACCGACGACCGCCGCGGTACGACCTAGAGCGACTGAAGCAACCTGATGTCGCCACTGCATACGCGCAGCATCTCGAGGCAGCGTTGCCGGAAGAGGGTGAGCTCGATGGGGCCCATCTTGAGGACTGCTGGAATACAGTCAAAGCAGCCATTAACGACGCAGCGGAGAACAACGTCGGGTATATGGGTCGAAGTCGACGGAACGATTGGTTCGACGAAGAGTGCAGACAGATTCTGGAGGAGGAGGACGCAGCGCGGGCGGTCGCGCTGCAGCAAGGTACCCGGCAGAACGTGGAACGTTATAGATGGAAGCGGAGACAGCAGACCCGCATTTTTAGGAGAAGAAACGCAGCCTGTAAGAAGCGGAGTGCGAGGATATGGAACAGCTGTGCCGTTCTCAAGAAACACGCAAGTTCTATCAGAAGCTCAACGCATCCCGCAAAGGCTTCGTGTCGCGAGCCGAAATGCGCAGGGATAAGGATGGGAGCATCTTGACGGACGAACGTGTGGTGATCGAAAGGTGGAAGCAGCACTACGAGGAACATCTGAATGGCGCTGAGAGTACAGGCAATGAAAGTCAAGGCAGCGGAGGAGATGACTACGTCAGTTCAGCGGACGATGGAAGCCAACCAGCCCCCACCTTGAGGGAAGTTAAGGATGCCATTCAGCAGCTAAAGACCAATAAAGCAGCTGGTAAGGATGGTATCGGAGCTGAGCTCATCAAGATGGGCCCGGAAAAGCTGGCCACTTGCCTGCACAAACTGATAGTCAGAATCTGGGAAAACGAACAGCTACCGGAGGAGTGGAAGGAAGGGGTTATATGCCCCATCTACAAGAAAGGCGACAAACTGGAGTGTGAGAACTTTCGCGCGATCACCATCCTTAATGCCGCCTACAAAGTGATATCCCAGATCATCTTCCGTCGTCTGTCACCATTAGTGAACGAGTTCGTGGGAAGTTATCAAGCCGGCTCCGTTGACGGCCGCTCGACAACGGACCAGATCTTTACTGTACGGCAAATCCTTCAAAAATGCCGTGAATACCAGGTCCCAACGCACCATCTGTTCGTTGATTTCAAGGCGGCATACGACAGTATAGACCGCGTAGAGCTATGGAAAATTATGGACGAGAACAGCTTCCCTGGAAAGCTTACCAGACTGATCAAAGCAACGGTGGATGGTGTGCAAAACTGTGTGTAGATCTCGGTGGTCGCCGCCACTTCGTTCGAATCGTGCCGGGGACTAAGACAAGGTGATGGACTTTCGTGCCTGTTGTTCAACATTGCGCTAGAAGGTGTCATGCGGAGAGCCGGGTGTAACAGCCGGGGTACGATTTTCAACAGATCCAGTCAATTTATTTGCTTCGCGGATGACATGGACATTGTCGGCCGAACATTTGCAAAGGTGGCAGAACTGTACACCCGCCTGAAACGTGAAGCAACAAAAGTTGGACTGGTGGTGAATGCGTCAAAGACAAAGTACATGCTTGTGGGTGGAACCGAGCGCGACAGGGTCCGCCTGGGAAGCAGTGTTACGATAGACGGGGATACCTTCGAGGTGGTCGAGGAATTCGTCTACCTCGGATCCTTGCTAACGGCTGACAACAACGTTAGTCGTGAAATACGAAGGCGCATCATCTGTGGAAGTCGGGCCTACTACGGGCTCCAGAAGAAACTGCGGTCGAAAAAGATTCGCCACCGCACCAAATGTGTCATGTACAAGACGTTAATAAGACCGGTAGTCCTCTACGGACATGAAACATGGACAATGCTCGAGGAGGACTTGCAAGCACTCGGAGTATTCGAGACGGGTGCTTAGGACCATCTTTGGCGGTGTACAAGAAGACGGTGTGTGGCGGCGAAGAATGAACCATGAGCTCGCCCAGCTCTACGGCGAACCCAGTATCCAGAAGGTAGCTAAAGCCGGAAGGGTACGATGGGCAGGGCATGTTGCAAGAATGCCGGACAGTAACCCTGCAAAGATGGTGTTCGCTTCCGATCCGGCAGGTACGAGACGACGTGGAGCGCAGCGAGCGAGATGGGCAGACCAGGTGCAGAACGACTTGGCGAGCGTGGGGCGTATTCGAGGATGGAGAGATGCGGCCTCGAACCGTGTATTGTGGCGTCAAATTGTTGATTCAGTGTTATCTGTATAGATGTAGACTAAATAAATGAATGAGTTTTTAAAATGTTTAATTCATTGTCATACTTAATTGCCTCTAAAGCAATTTCGACGAATATTCTCTTTGATTACTTAACGCATTGATATTTTAGACACTCATCAGGGTGATAGATTTCACCGATTAAATAGTAAAAAATGTATATGCAAGCTTCATTTTTTTCGAATAAAACTTAAAATGCATAAAATATGCCTCTATAAAACCGTTACTCCTGAACTGGTCCTATCATATCATTTTAAACAGCTAGAGGTTTTATCTTGTTTTTTTTTCAAAACCCCTTTTATGACCAGCATGTTTTATGTTGGTCTGAACTAAAAGCTTCCAAAAATTACAGCAATATAGTAAAGATAGCGAAAAAACATGAATAAACATTTTTCGCTTTTGGAATCGCATCGCATGTGAGTACTTCCAGAAGTAAGTAATTCAATGAAATATTATAAAGTGACAACTGTTATCGATATTTCTATACCACAAAAGTGTTATGGCATATAAATATGGATTACATACATTTTTCGATCGCTATAACAATCATTCGACAAATGCTGCAAACCCAGGAAAGTTTTTCGTCGACTTGAATTTATACAATAATTTGAGTCGAAGAAAATACTCTAATTATTTATTCTTTCTGGCTGCAAAATCAAGTGGTGGAATTAAATGGAATTGTACGAACTTGTCCTATGACAAGAAGAACAAATCGTTAGTGGCTAAACTATTTGTGCAGGATTAGAAATTCGTTAGTTCGTCGAATGTTTAAGTTCAAAGCTTCATATTCATATGTAGGTCTTCTTCATGAGTAAAGGTTATATGTGGATTTTGGGGAAGGGTCGTTTGCCCGGAACCCATTCGGCCGAATGACACTAGGCCGAACAAACCATTAGGCCGAAACCCATCTGACCGAAAAGGCCATTTTGCCGAAAGGGACATTTGGCCGAATAGGACTTTTGGTCGAATATGACATTTGACCGATCAGAATATTTGGCCGAATTGGACATTTGGACGAATAAGTCATTTGGTTGAATAGGATATTTGGCCGAATAGATCATATTGCCGAATAGGACATTTGATCGAACAAGCCATTTGAAACGTGAGAAATAAGGAGTTAGAAGTGAGACGTAATTTCTCACGTTTAAAATGACATGTTCGGTCAAATGTCCTATTCGGAAAATTGATCTATTCGGCCGAATGTCCTATTCGGTCAAATGACGCTTTCGACCAAATGATCCTTTCGGCCAAATGACTATCGGCCTAATGGTGTGTTCTAAACTTTCAGCTTAGTGGCCTTCGGTCGAACGGTATTCGGCCAAAGTTTGTGCGGCGTAAAGGTAGTTTTAGTATTAAGTTATTCAGCCATTTTATCAATTTGGACGAGGATGAAAACGTACTAAATGTATCATGTAAAGCAGATAGATTCTGTTATGCGAAAATTGATTTTCTCTGCGATTTATGAAAATTAAAAAAAATCGCGTTGGAAGATGGGTGTCCGAAATTTAACGTGGACAGGCTTTAGCGTGCCTTCAAGCAATAAATATCCGTGAAATTCTTCGTCACTTTGATCACAAATCCAAGAGACCTGGATGCTTTATCAACAACATATGAAATGTGATCCGAGTATGTCAGTTTGGAATCCAATCCAGAATTCCACGCTCGCCATAATGGCGGATGCTATAGAAAGTTTGAAAAGAACTGCTTCCCGATACTGAACTAAAATTTCCATCTAAGGAAACTTTGATATCCCCGTTACCACCGACATCCACTTGTTTATTATTGAATCAACAAAGAGATCTGCGCAATTTTGAAAATTTCCATTAAAATCATTAAAATATTTACTTTTTTTCACTTATTTTAGACATTATTATAAATGATGCTAATATTGTTGACTAGTATTCCATGAGCACTACTAAAACTCAAGAAAATGTCAACATTTTGATGCCGAAATATTCGTTCCAGATTTTCGAATGACCATTGACTATGCCACCACCACTCAGATCTTTGTGTCCCTAATTTTCACAAATTGATATGATTGCTTGCTTGCTGTCGAATAGGGTAAAAGATCCATGTAAATTATATGAAATTTCATAATTACTCAATTTTCTGATTGATGTAAGAATGTATCCTTTGTAATATTGGCACTGGTAATGTTAGCTGAATATTTGTAACCTTGATACTAGGAAGTTAAAAGTGGTTTAGTGTTCCTCTTGATTCTACTCTGCGGAGCGCATGACATGTTCAACCGGATGTATGTTTCTGTATCTACTTCTACACTAAACCTAGTTGTTATCAGTTTCCGGATCTCAAACATGGTCGGACAACATCAAACCATTAAAAAAAAACAATCAGCATTCCAAAGCCTGCATCCACATCCGGATCCGATACAGCTGCAAATATTAAGTTCCAACAACTAAGGGTTTTATGAAATCCGTCTTTAGACTTGAATAAAAAAACGCCGGAGTTTTGTTAGAAAAAGATTTTGTCCCATCTTCGCGAGTCCTCTTGGCTAAGAAAAGAGGTGCTTGGTGGTCTTGTGTCACTGCTTCTGCCTCATAAGCAGGAGATTAAGGGTTTGATCCCTGGCTCATTCCAATTTCCTATTAGATAATTTCGTTAATCATATAACTCAATCTCTTTGCAAATCAAATTCTCATTGCTAGCAAGTATGATTCTAAATATAGAATTGTTATAAAAAGCTTCCTGTTACTTAGTAGCAGTAAATAAAATGTAAAAATAGATTGGTATTCATTTGTGCCCGCACACGAATGCTATATACGGTCGCTATTCTCGTGCAGGCCTCAAGTAAGAATCTGTGAGGTTGATGTGCGGGTAGCGATGGTTTGGTAGACGTGTGCGTGGTATTAGAATCCAATAGCATTCAAATTCTAATTGTAAAAAATGAATCCCATTAGAATTCACTTTAATACTTTCTCATTACTCTAGTACTTCTAATTCTCATTCATATATTCCTATCCCATAGATCGCATCACTTACCAAAGTGAATCCAGATAATATATCCCTTCATACTAGCACAATCTCCTATCCTAAGACTATCGTGGAGATGCAGAGGTATACTCGGTCTCTAGTAGCAACGAGAGATGAACTAATAATCCTTTCTTCCCTTGATGACCGTAACGACGTGGCCGGCGCCGTAAATGACTTAGTAAAATGCATTGAATTTCCGAAATTTGCACATTGAGAATGATAGCTAAACCCAAGCTCCATTCAATTGGTTCCCTGTGCAATTTCGCAAGTTCTAATCAATCACGGAGTAGCAACTACGAATTGTACGGTTATCCTGCTCATGCTCATGCTCCTGCTCATGCTTCGCGAATCCTCTTGGCTAAGAAACTGCGCTGCACTTGAGCTTACTTAATGCAAATTTAAGGAAAACGAAAAAATGCGAGAAGTGAAGTGGAAAGTTAGGTACATTTTTCCCTTAGAAATACAATTGTTGAAGACCAAGACGCATTCCATCATGCAGTTTTATATTACAGTCGACTCTCCACATCGCGATGTTCTATATCTCGAAATCTCTCCCTCTGCCGATGGTTTCCTCAGTCCCTTCAATCTACATCATTTTGGCTTTCTACATCTCGATAACCTCCTTATCTCGATATCTCTCTATCTCGATGTGTTCTGATCATATTTTGTTCAAGATTCACTTTCCTTATGTCGATATGTTCAAATTTTTAGGCTACTAGACCATCTTTGGACAATAATAAACACATCAACAACAGGAGACGACATTTGTTTTGTTGTCGTTCTTCATAGCAGCTTTTTTGGATCTAGTACCCATTTCAATTTTCCTTGCATTCCTCGACCTCCCTCTATCTGGTCCCTTCAATATCGAGATGTGGAGAGGCGACTGTATTTGGTGTTTCCGATTGTGACTTAGGAGTAATTGTGAAGGATTTGTCAATAAAGGAATACGCGAAAAAATAGTGTAGAGAACGAACATGAAACCGACTGCATTGGAGCAAAATTGTTCTCTGTTGGGTTGTGGGGGAACATATTTAATATTTCTGATAATTTGGGACACGAAGATGTCGGTTGTGGTGACACAGTCAAGATTCATTTGAAAATCTGGTATTAGCTGTTGATTGTCAACTTCAAATCTGGAAAATTCCAGTCACCGAGTATTCAGGCTCAATCATATGAAATATTGTTGACATTTTGTTGAGTTTTGCCTGAAATGAGTAAAAAATTAGTAATTATTTTATTGATTTTAATGGAAATTTTCAAATCTTGCGCAATTTTCCTTGTTGATTCAAAAATAAACAAATGAATGTCGTTGGTAATGGGGATATCAACGTTTGCTAAGATGTAAATTCTTCAGTCTCGGGAAGTAGTTATTGTCAAACTTTTTATAGCATCCGCCATTATGGCGAGCGTGGAAAGTTGGATAGAATACCGAGATCTTTCACACAGTGCACTCTTGCAATAGTTGCTCCAAACAGTGTTACCGAATACGACAACAATAAGCCGACTAACTACCTTAAACTTTGTTTAAATAAAAAAAACTAACTAGATTATATTTTTGTGAGACTCAGCATGCAGTACCCAAAAGGTGGAATAATTTGGTAAATGACCGGTTATTCCCCCTTAACCGTGTACCCACTAACGCTAAGCGAATCACCCCTAAGAGGGCGAAATAGAAAACGTCATCGCAAGATCCGGAGCGAAAAGAGGGAGAAAAAAGGGAAGAAAAGGAGGAGGAGAAAAGACGAGGATTCGGATGGTATCAGTCAAAGCGATCGGACGCGAATAAAACGGGGTCCGAAAGAAAATCGTGTGAAAAAAGGCAATTAACCGCGTGTCGCCTCTGAACGGAACCGTGAGCTCCTGGTGTCAAGCTAAGTGGTTGCGACTCCATTCGCCCGGCAAGAAACTACCATCGTCGAACTCGAGCCGGACAGTGTCTAATAAGCCCTATACTATAAGTAGTACCGACTTTCCACCGCCTGGCCACCGGCGATCCGCCGTCGTAAAGTGTGACACAGGTCCAAAAGTTTCAAGCCAGCTTTCCAAGTGGTCGCGGCTTCCGCCGCCCGGCAAGGAACCACCATCTTCGTATCACTATTGCCAGTGCAACTCGAACCCAGCAGTTTCAAGCCAAGTGGTTACGGCTTCCCGCCGCCCTGACACCGTTGATCCACCGTCGCAGAGTGTGATTCAAGCTTAGAAGTATCAAGCAAGCCCCCTAAGTGGTCGCGGCTCCCGCCACCCGGCAAGGAACCACCACCGTCGAACTGCCATTGCGAAGTGTGCTTCGAGCCCAACACAGCCAAGCGAAGTTGGAACCAGCTTTCTGTCATCCGGTAAGGAACTACCATCTTCGAACCGCCATTGCCACGTGCGATTCGAGCCCAACAGTGCCCAACCATCCTAAGTGGTCGTGGCTCCCGCCGCCCGGCAAGCAATCATCACCGCCGAACCATTGCGAAGTGTATCAAGCCTGACACCGACCCACACCTGTTAAGTGCCACCGGCCGTCCGCATGCTGGCGAGAAACCACCAGCGAACCAGTCATGCGTAGAAATCCAACCAACCCCCCTCACTCGTCGACCTTCTGTCGACCACCAAAGGTATGATCCTCACCTTCTTCCACAAACGGCCGCACCGATACTAAACCAATACTAACCCTAAAATGAATTAGAATAAAAAAAGTAAAATGTACGATTGTCTCTTTCATTCTTGACATACTAGCCTTGCATGGAAATTAGTTGGCTTTTGTGGTTGTCCACCTCGGTTTTGGATTTGTGTGTCCCCTAAGCAGGTCATACGCGACCCTGAGAGAGAAGAGAACGAGGTTAGCCGATTAAGGACGTAAGGACGTCCGCTCCATAGACGTAGGGACTCACAGGAGTTTGTTTCAACAGGTAGCAGTTGAAGGTTATCGGTTGTTTCTTTCGAAAAAAAAAGTTAAGATCGAGCATTTAGTCGATTTAGCTCGCACCAATGAGCGAAAGTATCGATCTAGTCTTGCAGTAAGCGGCAATTGGCTATTGAACAGATGCGCAAAAACATTTTGAGATCATCTGCAAATGATAACCGTGGTCCTTTTACAACTAGATGTACGTCGTTAAAGTAGAGAAGGAATATCAACGGTCCCAGATGGTTACCCTGCGGTATTCCGGACAACGCACGGAAGCTTTCAAAGCGACAGTTAAACTGTACGAGTTAAATCATGCAAGCATGCTACCACCAATTCCTCGTCTATCAAGCTTGGCGATCGCAATGTCATGATTCAGCCTATCAAATGCTGCAGTTAGATCCGTGTAAATCACATCTGTTTGATCACAAGCATGCATGCTGTCTGTAACGTATGACGTAAGACACAGTAGATTCGTAGCTGTGGAACGCTTTTCCATAAAACCATGTTGATCGGTACTGATATATTGTTTACAGTGTCCATTTAGAGAAGCCACGACAACCAGCTCGAACAACTTCGATACAGCACAGAGCGACGTGATTCCTTGATAAGGCCTGTTCAGTTTAATGAGAGGACACTTTTACATGACGCATGACGATATTAAACAGACAGTTTTTTTTATGGAGTTTGCTTTATCGTGTATTATAATACACTGTCAATCAACTGTGATTTTTGAATAGAGATCAAACTGTTTAAATCCAACGAAATGGCGTTTATTGTTGAAGCTTCTTAAATTTCGAGTAAACATAAGCTTCCCAACAGAATTTCTTGTAAAATAAATGTAAATCGGCATGTTAACAAAATCATCAAGCAGATCGGAAAGAAAAACACTGTCAATGATTTGTGGACATCCAGAAACAGTAGAGCCTGTGGCAGCCTGAAAACGAAAAATAAACGGTTGGAGCTGTTGAAAATCCAATAAATTGTGATTTTTATGAATATCGAAAATTTCTGAGTAGGAATTGTTCCGTTGATAATTGGATTTCATTTCTAGAAGGTCAGATAATATACTTTACGAAATAAAACAGATTTCTAAAAAGATTGATGGTTTAAAAAACATCGACAATACAAAGTGTCCTCTTTATAAACTGAACAATCCTTAGTTACTTATATCTTTTTATAGTATACAGGAAACATGTCCGCTGTCTTCCAACAGGACGGAAATACACTACTGGAAAGAGAGAGCTGGAAGATTCGATGAATTGGACCTAGAAGACAGACAATGCTCTTATTAAAGAAGACCGACGGCACACCGTCGGGTCCCGATTTGAGCGAAGTTTTAAGCAGCGCGGCCGCATTTGCTATGGCTTCTATGTCTGCATCAACAGCGTTTAGCGTTTGATGCGTTAAATGTACATTACCAGCTGCGCTGTTTATGGAGTCATTGGAGAAGCGCTCGTCGACAAACACGCTAGCAAACTTGGCCGAGAATAGGTTGCAAATCTCTTGTTGATTTGATGCCGTTTCTCCATTATAGACCATGGACGATGGAAGACCACTTCCTTCTGTTGCTCGTTTACATACTTCCAAAAGGATTTTTGATGGGATTTGAGCCTGTATCCTTCGCTGGTAACGTTGCAAGTAGAAGGGACAGTTTGTATTCATGGTTCAGCTTGGCATAATGGTGTTTCAGGGGAAGAGTGCGGAGCTTGGTGAACCTCTTTAGGGCGGCCTTTTTCGTCCTTTTCAGCGAACGAAGATCATTCGTCATCCACGGAACCCTAGAGTCGGATCGAGCAATTTTTTTTAGAACATGCCTGTCAATGACATATGCCAAGACGTAAGCAAAAGTTTGTGCAGCGATATTTGCGTCGACCGGGTCAAGGATACGATGCCAATCCAATTCAGACAACACTTCGGCACTACTACAGTAATCCGCCTTGCAAAAACCATATGACACAGCAATTGAGGTACCAACGAATTCATGGACGTCGTCGTTCTTATTTCCAATAACTAGAGAAGGACGGTGAGGGACAGCCTTGACCAAAGGAGCGGGTGCGGTGTAAATGAATGAAGCGGTGTACCGACCACCAAAGAAGCACTGAACTGATTTGAACTCAAGGATGTTTTGGAGAAACTAAAGAGCCTATAGTTGCGTGTAAAAGTAATGATTGAAATCTTATCGGCTCAATGTACCGGCTAAGATGTTCAACGATGCACGAATAAGTCGTTCAAGGCTTGGTTGGCTTGGTTGATCAGGTATATCACATGTTCTGAACTCCAGGGCGTTTTGGAGACCCTGAAATAGTTAACGTTTATTTAAAACTCGATCAATTTGTGTCTTATGATCCCAATGATATTTTTGGACATAAATCACAGCTTAGGAGATTTTGTTTGTAGACATATTTCCTAATGCATTCGAGAATATGTACTCCAGAACAGTTTGGATGGCCTAGAACATCCGAAAAAGTTTCTCAACGATTTTTCAGTTATATCAGAACGCCAGATAACAATGTAATCCTTCGTCATGAAGTAATAAAGTGCCAACAAACCCGCATCTTGTCTCTTTTATTTCTATGGGGGAAAGTCGGTGAAAAGAAACCTTGTCTGTTAGTTACGGCTTTATCACCGCTAGTGCTTGAAATACTATAAATACAACATTTGACCAGACACTAACCCAAATTATTTAATTTTAAAAGCTAAATCTCAAAAAAAAAAAATGATTGAATTTTCTTGTTGATAAAAACGGAATAATTTTGTTGACGACATCGGAGCGTGATACAATCGGAGCGAGACAAAATCGTAACGTGATAAAATCGGAACATATCTGTACATAAATACAGCTGATCCCAAAACGAATTGATTAGTGATAAATTCGTGCAAATCGGACAACCCGTTCATGAGTTATATTGCCTCAAAGGAAATGTCAACTAATTTTTGTATAGACTTAGATAGTAAGAAACAAACTTTCTTCTGGAAGGATATTCTCTACTCATCCTGTGGATTTCGTATAATTGTCTCTGCTTATGGAATCACTTCACACATTTTTGGCCCTTCTTATAGGAGTTTGATGAAATACAAACAATGATATAGAGGGATTTCGCGCCAACTCGAACAAATGTTGGTAACACCATCTCAGATTTCAATGAAACTTTCTGGACATGTTTGTAGATTTTGTAAAAAAAAGCCACTTTGCATACATTGTTTTTCCAAAATTATTTTGGACCATCTTTTGAAAAGGCCTAATTTTTTACCGATTTTTTACCAAAAAATTACAGATCTCACAAAAAAAGTGTTTTCTGGATGACTGCTGCATACCCAAGCAAAGCTTGAGAGCAAATCGATAACCTGTTTTGATGTTGTGAAATCGCCGATTATGATTACTTAATTTGATATCTTTTTGGTCGTTTTAACCGTTAATAAAATAACAAAACGTATAGCAGAAAAATCTTACTGTGACATCAAATCGAAAACTATTCCTGCTATCGATAAGAGCAAATCGAAAGCTAATTTTGATATTGGTTCCGATGTGAAAATAAGTACTCAGTTTGATGTCAGATCATATAATTTAGAAATCTACAACAAAATGAGGTCAAAACATGCAATCATGATTATTCATATTTGAAAACAAATTTCACCCAATATTTTTTTTACACGGTTGGTGTAACTGGGTGTATGATTTCAATTTGATGTCAATATCAAAATATGTTTTCCATATGCTCTCATTATGTTGTCAGACTTTGCTCGGGTAATTAGTCAAGTTTTCAAATAAAAATATTTGAAAAATTCTAAATTGATTCTTACCCGGAAAAAATCGATTTTTAAAGTCAATTAGCAAAAAACACCCTTTTGGTTTCAACAAAATTTATTCTCGAGATAGGTAATTATGTTCTCTACCTACCACTCTAACGTGTTATTCGGCATAGTGGCATTCAATCCAATGGATTTCGGACTTTTTCCCCAAAAAAGCTATTGAGGGAGGTTTTTGGGAACATCTTCTTCTTCGATGGCTCTACATTCCAACTGAAACTTGGCCTGCTTTTCAAATTAGTATTCTATTAGCTTTTCTATGCCCACCATTGCATTGCATATCTTGTGTGGCAAGTACAAGAATACACTATGCTCAGGGTGTCGAGAAAGTTTCCAACCCGAAAACATCCTAGACCGGACAAAGAATCAAACACGCCATCTCCGGATTGGCAACCCTATGCCTTTGCTCGCAAGGCTACTGGAGACCCCCATGATAATACGAAAAAAAAAACAGTCGAAAAAATGAGAGGTTCCCCATAAAGGTTTTCCCCATAAAAGAAATTTCCCATGGAAATGATTAAAAAAAGACCCTTGGAAATTAATAAGAAATTCCCATGTATATTAAAATGTGTTTCCTGTGAAAATCTCAATGATTTTCCATAAAACTTTTGATGATTTTGTGGAATAACAGTTTTTAGCAAGTCAATATATTTTACTTGATGACTGGGTTTCAAGTGAAAATCAGTCATCATTATTGATCTTTTGCTATGCTGAGATTATGCTTTAGTTTAGAAAATCAATACAAATTGGTTTTACTTGGAACACTGATTTTTTCTCTTGAACTCTAAATTTCCTGGAGCATTATTGGACCTAATCCATTTCTAGTAACTCGTTGGATGAAGGAACAAAAAATAATCATCGTTCCGAGCAAAAAACGTTGTGTGACATTTTACAATATGAGCTGTGTATTGTGTGTCCAACCGCCAAGTCCGGTTCCGAATTTCCACTTCTGGCAGGACAGAGTTTTAATGGAATTGAAATCGCACAAAAGCCATTTAATCTCTCTCGCAGCAAGATTATTATCATCCTTCGAATAAATGGTATAGCGCTTCAGAGTGAACGGAGCGGACTACAGAAGCAGCATTGCACACCTGGGGCCGCACTTTGGTAATAACCGGCAGGCAGGGAGCCGAATCTAACGCCGCAGTGTGGCCGCACACCACCGGAACAATTCATGGGAAGATGACATTCACATCTCACGCCACCACTTTCTATGTGTCGCTGCTGCTGGCCGGTCACTGAAGCGAGTGGCCAGCAACTATACTACCGGCTTCATGCACACCGGCGTTAACAAGAATGTTAGGCTGTAATACACCGATCCCTGCAAGGTAATAAATTAGAATTAAAGTACTTTAATCGCCGTAACAACAAAAACACATGTTTCTGGCTTCGGAGCCCTCGACCGACATTGTCGTCATTATCAACAGAAGCAGCTACGGGCCATTCGTAGCAGACGCGCTGCACTTACTATTGCCCGGATCCAACGGCAGCCCGGACTGAGGAGGGAACAAATTTATAGGGATTCCAGGAGAACCATCCGACCCTAAGCCCAGACAAAGGAGGGAAAAAATTGAGATAATCTATCTATAATCACTGACTGTGCTTTGGCCAGCGGTGCACCGAGCGCGCAGCAGATGTGGAAGGACTCTTTTTTGGGAGGGGAGTTTCTGGGCAGTGCCGTTTCAGGTGGGTGTGGGTAGGTGCGGTGCAAGGAGGGCCAATTTGTACGGCTTTGGATGCAATGATGCCGGGTTTAAGATAATTTACACTCGTGCCATTACACGGAAGATAAGCTTTGTCAAGCACCGAGAAGTTGGTTTGTTGTACATTGTACGTTATTGTAACGAACGACGTACGGGACACTAATTATCTTCTAATGATGTCGCAATGGCGGTGTTTAGTAATTCAATTAACATGGTGTTTAAGTTTGATTTAGATAGATTCTGTGCCTGCTTGACTCAGTGATTTATGCGAAACATTCATATTAAGAAGAGCCTTGCAGCTTTACTCGGAAAACACTTCAATTATCAACAAAAACCCAAGACAATTGGCAACTGCTTTTGTAACATAATCGCCCTACTTCGGATGCAAACTGCACTAAACCAACATGACATCACCAAGTCCATCAGGTGGAAATGCCGTCTGTCAAAGTCATCAAGCGCCTCAAGCCCGTGTACAGCAAAAGGATCACTCGTCAACGGCGCTTATTACTGTCGGAACGTGAAACATTGAACACACAGCACAGTGCACTCGGTTTGCTGAGTGCCGGTGACATTTTCGATATATTCGAATTATATTGGAACTGTACAGGAAAACCAATCAATCAAATAGCTTTTACCAGACCGCTGGTTGCCCATCTCCCGGAAAACATGGTCGGCTTTGTTGGGGAACTCCCACGCGTGGGAGTTGTGCTTGTGTGAGTATTTATTCATTGTGTGTGTGATGGAATGAGAGTAGCGTATGAAAATTAGCACGTCAGAGGCAATCAACCACAGCAGGAAGCCACTACTGCACCAAGTGACTGCGCTCGGACGATCGTGTAGCATGTAAAAATGAATTAATATAAATTATTCAACAGCACTTTTTTCGCTCCATTTGCTTTGACATGCCGAATCCCATGAACAGTTAAACATAGGCAGCTTCAAGTATGGGAAAATGATTTTTTGGAAAATTTGAATAGTTTTTAATCAAGGTCAGGAGCTTCAATATTCGAGTAAATAATTATAAGCAGTAAATTTGTGCACCCTCAGATTTCTCAATAACAACTCATCTGCCCATATATAACTGATATGATTATGAATTAAACTCGAGTAGATTGACTACACCTAACCATCGTTTTTATCAGATGTTATTTCAGTTTTGTTAAAGAACTATATCTGTATAAAACTGGGCATATGAGAAATCGCTAGATTACTAGGTAAGGTTCTTATGTGATATGTATTGGCCATTTCGCATTAGTGTTAACGAATAATTTTTGTCAATCTTTACTCGTGATTAGATCAAAGCATGAACTACAAACGATTCAATCGCCTTATAATGACATATTGATCGCATGCCAAAAACAAAATAGATACTAAAATACCTAACCCATTATTGACATTCAGAAATCACCCAAGGCCCCGAACTGGCAGCGGCCAGCAGAGTGGGGGAACATTTTCCTGAAACCTGCTTTTGATTTGCTCTTCCCGATAGGAGATGTGACTTTGACAGGTAGAATTGCTTCTTCAATCGGATTTGGGAAATGTTTGATGTGCTCGGAACTGCTGCTGACCAGTCAATTTAAACCAGATTCGACAGTTCCCACTCAAACGGCAGCATTTTTTTTTCGCTTGATAATGCTTTGTTTGATTCATTATTCACCAGCGAAACAATGTTGGAAAAATTGAGAAAAGAATTTTTAATAACGGGCTTTTTTGTCATGCGGTTCACTGACGACACGAGTCCATGATATTATTTTCACCAGTTCGGTCTGAATAATTTATGCTTCTTCCTAGGAACGAAATATTAATGTTGCCGGTTTACATTATGGGTCTAGGCCCACTTGTGTGTATGGAGTGCCATCGGTGGAGTGGCACACACCTGTGGCAGGTGATGGTGGGAGGAACATGTGGTTGACAAACGTCCGAGAGCTGGAGGGGGTTGACTATTCCCTGCAAAACTTTTCCGGTTACAATCGGGAAAGGGAGGTTACACTTTTTCCTCTTCCTCACTGAAGGACGATGTCACTGCACTATGTCCTGATGCATAATACATCAGTCATAACTTCATCAAATGATCCGCCGCTTGACGTTCACCGGTGGGAGTTTTGGAGTCGCTTTGTAGGGTGTTTCAAATATTCTGTGATCCAATGGGAAGCAATAGATTTCCGACGAAAATAATAATATTATTTGTAGCAATATCACATTGACTTTGGCATATTTCATAACTTCTTTCTCACGGTACACTTGTATCTAGCGACAAAAAATCCAGACTTGGCAACTTTACCAAGCGCAAAGTGATATATTTCGTTTTTTATTTTGCCCATTCACGATGATGATGACAATGTGATGGATGAATAATTATAAGAGGATTACAGCCATTTTTTGGAGTGACTAAAACCAAATTAATTCACCTGCTGGTGATGATACCTTTCTGGTGTGATAACTCGGCAGTTAAAAAGGTAACCCATAATGGGATATAAGCCAGTACAGTAATATCTTGCTTACTCTTCACACATATAACAGTGAGGTGATAAAATAGGAAATGTGACAAAATCGGAATTTTTTTATCTTCAAACTTATGAATCAGTTTACAAAATGCATGAACGATACTCGTTATTTATGGTCGAAAAGCCTTACAAAATCCTTGACAGGTACTCAGAAAATATTAATAATAAACCACATACGGTGAAAGTTATTTCATGAAAATCAATACTCGGTTTAAAAAATCAAAAAATTAAGCAAATCACTACGAACAGCAGTCAAGAATATTCGGACAAAACTTCCCTAATCAAAGAGTAGGAGATGAAGCCCCAAAACCACTTATATTAACCATGTCTGAGATAGCCTTAATAAAACTAGACGTGAAGTTATGTAGGTTAGGCGAAAAAAGTGTCAAAATCATAGATAGGAATGTAGGAAAAACTGAAATTTTCCACATTTTGATGAAACATCTAACATTTCGGCGAGGCAAAACGCCCTAGTGGAACTATCCTACAATGCACTCGCGTCTCCACGCACTGTCCATACCAGAATGCTGATGTGCCGACGCATGGTACGTTGTTCCCTAAGAGCTGCCTGCTAAAAGGCGTTTTGCCTCCTGAGTTTTCCGGCAACGAAATAACACCACTTTTTTTAAATGTGAATTTTATCAATATGATTGAGATTTTTTCTAATTTTAATATGGCATCAGCTAGCTACCCAATAGGTAGGTGAAGGTGTCCGCTATCTGTTGATGGCGTTGATTTGCGTGGGAGTGCTATCAGATTCGTCAAATCGTCGTTTGAATCATTGTTTACAAAAGCAGATAAGTCGTTTTGAAAATTTTGTCTTGATGTAACAACTTTTAAATATAAAAAATAAATGAATGGTTACATAGTGGTTGGATTTAGGATGCTTGGAACATTCCATGTCACGGTTGATTGCATTTGGGTTATTTTTCAGTCATCTTGAAACAAAATGTGTTATCAGTTTTTAAGCAGTTACAGGGTCATTGAATTGTAACCATAACATTGAACTGTCATAAGCACTCAAGTCACAATTAAGTTTTTAATTAGTTACCGAAAGACTATCCGAATAGTAGATGCCAAGTAACAAAAACACCACAATAATATCATGATATAGAGTGAGGGAGCTTTCATCCTGATTTGAATTTCTAACACCATTGATGTCTGGCCGAATTATAATTATGATACAGAGATACTGCACATGCACACTTTTTTGTATATACACTAATTTGGAATTGAATTCAAAAACCCAATTCGAATTATTCCCAAAGTTGCCAAACGTCAAACGAATCGAGTTACCCTGAAACATCAACAGCTATGGAAGCAAATTACAATAGTGCTGTCCAATGAGAGCTTGAAGTAGCTCGAAGTTTCTTCCTGTCCTGCTCATGCCCATTTGTTGGCAAAAAAGAACGAGCAGGACGGGAACAACTTCGAGCTACTTCGAACTGCTCATTGGACAGCACTAATGTAACTAAATTCAATGTTGAGGTGAGTCACATCAATGTTGCAAAACAAAATTGTTACTACCTAGTAACTAATCTTTACAGGCGATCTAGTTGCAATGTAACTTGTTTATGATTTGTAGAAATGATAGGTTACTTGTAACCGGTATGTAACGGATTTGTATAGCCCCATTTATATGATCAACACTGCATGTGAAATGATTGTGTCCATATCAGAAATCGTTGTATACTGAAAAGTTTCATGTGCACTTAGAAAAACGAATTTTGTTATTATCGTTTAGTATTCAATTTGACAAAACTGTGATTTGTCTTAACAGCCATTAGTATAAAATAAGGTAGATCGAACGTACTTGAGTGTTAAGTCAATAGCAGTTACAGTTACTTCTATCTACTGCCTAATGCCTTTCCGAGAAAAGTCGATTTTTGCTTCTTTGAAAAATGTCAAAGGCATCTCCTAATCTCGGAAATTTGTATTTAGTTACAATTATTCAAAGTTGTTTCCCTATAATTTTTTTCCATATAGCTGTTTTTTCCATAACTTTAAAAAACAAGAACAACAACAGTGCATTAATGATTAGATGCTGCTTGTCGACCAAAATTCTTGTTTTATAAAATGTAAGAAAATACTTATTCATCAGAATTTTTGTATCGATATTCCTATGAAATTACCAGCAAAAAATAAAGTTCCATTCCTATTTATAAAGGAAAACGAAACCCAAAGGTGTGCAAAAGTGATGCTAAAATTATGTCATTAAAAAATCAAGAATTTTCTAACTATGAAGTGTTATTGGAACACCTACTTTAGAAAGATGTTGATAAATCTGCGGCCTTTCATAAGGGTCATGTTTTGAAATTGACAGTATAAAAAGGAAAAAAATAGAGATGCAAATAAGCAAGAAACGATTGAACCATACACGACCTTTTACTTAAGGCAGAAGCATTATCCAAATCCAAACATCAGTACATTGAAAAATTACATAAGTTATCAAATCTTTTGAACCATCATGTATGCGGTCGTGTGATGAAATATGCTCGGAAATATTCCTGTATAATATATTTTTGGTAAATGATTAATATAATAAATAAGAAAACGGCTGTCTCTATGAATCTACTTTTAATTTTATATTCGAGATTTAGAGATATAATAACAGAGACATTTTTTTTTCTTTACTGTTATTGATACTTATTTAGAAACAAAAATATATTCATGTTACTATAAATGATAAAACCTAAAAGTTGGTTTAACCGAGGGCGCGAGTTTTTTAGCTAGCTAAAATGATAGGTTTCACCAAAAATTCCATTCCGCACATAAATCTCTGCTAATATAACATAAAAATATCACTTTGCATATAAAGATTTACCATTTACTATTTTAGATTCATGTCGTCAACTTTCTGATTAATGACATTCAATTTAAGTGACATTGTGACCAGATTTATTTTATTTTCGTATTAAATACATAACAAAGTTTCATGACAACAAATAAAATGTTGACAAGTAGAAGTCAGTAAATAGTTACAAAGTGGCAATCAAGACCAGAATGTTTCAGTTACTGTAACATGGAAATGTTACGGTTGGATTACAGTGCAACTTAATGTGACACCGTATAGTTAGTTACATAGTAGCTCAAGTTTTTGCGCTTTTTTGGTTGCACTAGTGTTACAAATACAGTTACAGTTATTTAAATTTCACATATAATGTTGTCGCATATCGATCACCGTAATTCAATTGTGATAATCTGTGCTACTTGGGTATATTGTTTAACTGTTGCGTGAGGTACAAATACCAATGAAAATCTTTATAGCTAAGGCATAAAAGCAGTCTATGCTTAGCTAGGGCATATTGCCCCTCCTTCCCCTATGCAGTGCTATATAGCCACAAAATATACGATTGCTCTAGCTTCGTGATGTTAACTTCGTGACTCAAAAGGTTATGGAGGTTCTTTGTGAATTGAAGTAATGTTTTGGTAATTATTTTAATGCAATTGATTGATATAATTCATTTTCCTAGTTCATAAAGTAAATGTTGCCAAAGATCGCACTGATATCATCGTTGGAACCAAATATCATTTTACGTTTTTACGACACGATTAATTTAGTATGTTCAAACCGGGCTTCATCCTCTCTCGACTGATATTGGGTACTCGCGGGACCAACATATTTATCAAAATAATTATTCATGGTGAAAGTTTTGCTGTTCGATCTAATGAATCGCTATTAAATGCACCCTGAAAGTTGTTCTTTGTCGTACCACCATGTGTTACAGCAGCGGCAAAAAGTGCCCCGTCAGATATAGTTATCTATGAACCAAGTACACAGCATACCGAGCACATTCTACTTGCTACTAGACATGACTTGTGGGGCTGGCGGTGAATGTTGCAGCTGCTTAAGCTAAGAGGAGAAATTTGAATGAGCGCAAGTCGTAGAGTAGAAGCGAAAACATACACACACAAGCAAGCACACTTCTCCACACAAAAGAGAAATACATTTTCTTGGGCTAATGATGATTTAAGGTCCCTATAGGCGCATTATTTCCATGTTTGCAAGGAAGCTGGATGGTGCGTACGGACTGGACTTGAAAACTTGTAGCCAGCTAGCAAATAGTTCACTATTACCATGAGGAATAGAACCATGTACATATTTAGTTACAACATGGTTGCTATGAAAGTTATGATCTTCATAATTTGAAAGCTAGTACTCCATTACACCACTCAACATTCAAGTTTGAAAGTTGCTGGGGTTAAATTTTCATGCGAGGCGATACTTTATAAATGAGGGGGTCAAACGCAAAGGGGTGTAAGTGACAAAAACTTGGTTTTGAGAAAAATGGTGCAAAGTTTTTCAATATTTTTCGTTTCAATTTGTATGGGGGTTCATAAAATTAATAATTTTCTATGAATTTTCACGTTTAATGTAAACATCGTACAAACTTTATCAGCATATTGCCGCAAATCTGTAGGACCAAAGAATTTTTTGCTATATTCAACTCAATTTTGACAAAAATATCACTTCACCCCTCTGCTTCTAAGCCCCTCAAATATGATTTGTCTATATACCAATTTTTAACAATAGAATATATTTTCAATATCAATCGAAAAACCTTCTTAAGTTCATAGCATACACAACGTTTGTTGATAACATCGTTGATGGAATGAAAGCCACGTCCCACATAAACAATCGAGTGCCACCAAAAAAGAAAATGTTTGTGTGCCATATGTTTGTTTCTTTTGAACTACCCGTAATGCTGGGTAGACACCTTTACGTTGTGTGTTACGGGGTAAGATCTACCATTGCCAGCTACAGGCATATCCTGACCCAACGAATACCTTCCTCATTATCCAACTCCGTGCTTCTTATGAGGGTGTCGCTAAGTCGGTGGCCTCTCGTTAAGTGAGTACTACATCAACACTTCCTTCCTCTCCCTAGTTACGGTGAAGATGGGCGTGGCCAGGAGTAGTAATCCTCATGCTTGTGCTATTTTTGTTTAAGACTGGCATCAAGGACCACTCCCCTTGTTGATTTCTGATAGCATTCTAGATAAGGATCTCAAAAGTAAAACATGAGTATCACTAGTGTCTAATCTACGAATTACACCGTAACAATGCTAATGCTAATATGTTTGTTTCTTTTGAAGAGTATTGCAAGCTACTTGGAAGGCTGCTACATTTATATTCTGCTCTATTGGGTGCAGTCCAAGGCCTTTAAAAAATAAAAACAAAATTACTAGAAGATTACTTGAAATTTGTCGGGATTCGTGAATTCTATTTGTTTTCATCATCATTGTATTTGCAATAAGCCGGATCGCCGCAATTGCTGTGCGAATACACAACATCTTGTAAGTCTCCAAATGTATGCATCGTTTACAAAACCGAGTTTTTCAAATCAAAATCTCCACCTATTTCTATATATATTCACGTATGTAAGAGAAGTATGTAAAGAGAAATAATCATTTTTTGACAAGGGCCTATGGCTAGTTACCTTCGCTAGAGGGATAGCCATTAGTAGCACCTACTTTACACGAAATAATATCCGAAAGCACTTCTGGAGACACCCTTGTGGTGAAACTTACAACTAGATAGACCATGTTCCGGAAGATGAGCAACATTTCTTGGATGTTATCGGACATTCAGAGGACCGAACATTGACTCTGATCACTACATCGTTGTCAGTAAAATTCAATCACAGCTGGCTGTATTGAACCAAAGATCACAGCGAACTATGGTTATAATATCCAGCAATTGTTGACAGAAAGAGTATCGACTAAGTACCGCCGGAAGCTCGACGAACGGATAAGCGCCGTAATCTGATAAAGTGACGTATACGCCTCTTTTCCATGCACGAGTTGAGTAGATTATCTGTAGATTCTCAAGAGCACGAGTTGAGAGAGCCATAACGCGCACATATAGTAAAACAATGGTAGATAATTTTTTTGTTAAATATCTTGGCTGTGCATATGCACAGCATATGTTTCGAAATGGACAAATTGATATGAAATTTTGCGAAAAAGAATCCACGTGTATTGTAGGGACTCGAACCCTCACCCTCCTACTCTCTAGATAGGCGTGATAACCCTTACACAAAAAAAGCACTTAAAGGTCACGTTTGCTGAAAAGCTAGCAGAATATGAGTACCAACTTTCACCGCGGTTAGTTTTTTTTTGGAAATTGAACATCTTTCGGATGCATGATTTGCCAAATCGTCGCATGTGTTTTACTGGTGTATATCCACAGTCAAGCGAGCCCACATTGTTTATTAAACGAGAGGATCGCACTCCATGCCCCCCAGTCATTAGTCGTCTGAGTACAGGCGACCGCTTACGTAAGGCAATCAAACTCATCAAATGCTTTAGCCAAGCAAGCCTTTGGCACAGCAGAGTGCGATTGTATTCGCATTCTATACCATCCCGCCCAGCCCGTTACTGACGAGACACCTTAAACTTTCCCACCAGTTCGGTGGAGACGCGTGATATTTTTCGTGATTGCAGTGAACAGTATCGTTGACTTCGAGTATCGAGTGCGGTAGTGTCGAACAGCAAAAGCGAGCTCCTCTCGCCGGCGCGGTACAAACACATTAGAGCTTTGCTACTTTCGTCGGTTTTTAGTATTCGTCTGGCGGTAAACCGAAATCCACCCGTGCCGGTTGGCGGCGCGAGTGACTAAAGATAGAACTGGCCACGGGCCACTCCCACCTACCACGAGAATCCAGGGGCCCTAATAATGCCACAACTCAATTGGCTGGATGGTGAATACATGGAACGCAGACTCTCGTCGTTCATGGACCCAGGAAACATATCAGGATCGCTGCATAAGCAGGGCATAAAAAGTCCACTACCTACCAGTTCCTTCCTCCTTTACTGTTTCGTGGAAGCGTTCCTCGGCGGAACAATCGATGACTACAGCAACGAGAACAGAGGAGTATCATACGTGTTGAAAGTAAGGAACAGGAATCAATACGAACGACTGCTAACGATGGACAAACGGAGGAACGGCACGCCAGTATCCATTATTGACCACCTAAAGCTCAACATCGTCAAGTGCGTGGTGTTCAACACTGACGCAATGATCCTGAGAGGGACAATGGAATCAAGAAGCTGTACCAGATCAAGTAACGGATGCTGGATGGTAAGATGGTCATTACTCCAACCATCGAACTAGCCATTTCAGACACCGTCACGCCGGCTGCCCGACGCAGAACTATTACCCCGATTCAATTAGGTGTTTCGCTTATGGGACTTTGTGCATACTGGAAAGAGATGCCCCAGTGCCGAGAAAATCGGCGAAAATAGATCCAAGCATCATTCGATGGAGGCCGCCATGATCACTGATGAAGTCAAGTCCGAAGGGGGTTTGTTTGAAGTGGGAGTAAACTGTGCCTAGCAAATAAGGCAAGACACGCAGGAGTTGGCAACCGTATGGAAGCCATCCAGAAAAAATAGATCGATTGAGCAGTTAGTTCTCAAGGGGCCGTACACATATTACGTAAGCACTTATGGGGGGAGGGGGGGTCGGTCAATATCTTACGCTCCATATAAATAAAAATTAATTTGTATGAAAAAAATCTTACATGGGGGGAGGGGGGGTCGAAAAACCCAGAAAAAATGCTAACGTAATAAGTGTACGACCCCCAAAGACTTTATTTTCACCGAGACAGTGTACAAGTCGCACAAGAATTTGGAGATCAAGGATTGATTGAGGAGCATGGTGAAGCAATACAGTGGAGAAACCACTACCAAGAACAAGCAAGCGGAGAAGATCGAAGCATAGCAAAGAAAACCACAACGACATTTTCAGCGACTCCTCCGATCCCAAGCAACACGCTTATCATGAATGGGTTTCTGTGACTCATATAGGACTAAATTTAGTCATATTGGAGTCGCTGCAACCAAAACAAGCTAAAGTGTGCTAGGGTAAAATATTCAATAGTGGAGGAGCTAAGCGCCTTTCAATGCTATTTGATCGATTGCACCAAATTTATATTTCATTTAGCTTAACTAAAACTCTTTAACTTTTCCTTGCACGAAGGGTGTTAAAGTTGCAACAGAATCCTATCTAGCCTCCAATTATTGGTTCTTTGTTCCAATAGTTGCGTTATTTTGTAATTCATGTTCCTATAGTTGCAAATCTCATTTTATACAGGATTCGCAACTATTGGAACATTATCGCAACTATTGGTGCAAAGGTAAAACAAAAATAAGGTTTTTAGTAATACTTTACTGATATTGAGGGAATTTGCAAGCTGTTTTCTTCTCTTTCGTGTTGTGAAATGTCAACTAATTGACCGACAATGCGGGTTGCTGTGTTAAATTCATCTTTTCTCTAAAAATTAAAATACCGCAACTAAAGGACCCCCATAACTATCGGATCGTTTACCCTACTTGGGATAGAATCGACACGACGCAAAAAATAAACACCAAAGCGAGTTCGTACGTCTAGGGACTTCGGAGACAGCTTCCCCAAGACGAAACGTGGTGTGGTTCCCATCCACCAAACCAATCAAGACCCTTCTCTTATCGTCTTATCGATACATACAGCACCAATGGCATGCACAACAGAAATGTGCAACAGTGCTACACATACGAGTGCTGAGTTACTTTAACTACAGACCCTCTCCCACCAAACAAGCCAGTGGGTGCAATGGAAGAGGTGTTCATTTATTTAATTATTCATTTATTTGTTTTCGCAATCTGACTTGAAGTCTTAATGACAAGTTTCTTGGAATCCACAGCTTATTGCACTCTCGTTTCAAGGAAAATTGTCAATATTGCATGCAAGTTGTATGCAACAAGTTATACTAAGGACACACCTGTGGTACTTGTACCATGGTACAAGAAGACAAGAAAATTACTCCAAGACTTTCTTTGATGAAGACAATAATCGGTACGGTGCTCTTTCAATATTCTTGTACAAAAACTGTTTTTTTTTTATTTTTCACAATTTTTACAAATCAAATAATAAATTTCATTCAGTGAGTGCAACTAATAGATGGATATTTGAGTATTCGAAATGTCACTGCACAAAATGGCGCACGCCAAATACAGGCGGGCGAGCGCACATCAAATACACCGGTGTGTAATGTGTAAATAAATAAATAAATAAATAAATAAATAAATAAATAAATAAATAAATAAATAAATAAATAAATAAATAAATAAATAAATAAATAAATAAATAAATAAATAAATAAATAAATAAATAAATAAATAAATAAATAAACAAATAAATAAATAAATAAAAAAAAAAAAATAAATAAATAAATAAATAAATAAATAAATAAATAAATAAATAAATAAATAAATAAATAAATAAATAAATAAATAAATAAATAAATAAACAAATAAATAAATAAATAAATAAATAAATAAATAAATAAATAAATAAATAAATAAATAAATAAATAAATAAATAAATAAATAAATAAATAAATAAATAAATAAATAAATAAATAAATAAATAAATAAATAAATAAATAAATAAATAAATAAATAAATAAATAAATAAATAAATAAATAAATAAATAAATAAATAAAAGCATAAATAAATAAATAAATAAATACATAAATAAATAAACAAATAAATAAATAAGTCTCAAACATTCCCATCTCGAAGTACTTTCCGTGTCATGTAAATATAAGCTTTCGTTCAGTATGATGAACAATAATTGAATCACCAAAACGCTTAACCTGTTTGTTTAACACGGAGGTCAATCTGCTACATCCACTTGAACGGAAATTTGCAGGTCTACGCGGATGATATCCTTCTCGTCGCTGTCGGAGAGCACCCCAAAATCGTAAGAAGGAAGGCTCCAGCAGCAGTCAACAAAGTGGCCAATAGGATCCACTCAGTTGGCTACCAAAAGGCGGCCAACAAGTGCGTTTGTGTACACATCTGCGAGTCCAACCATCAGCCCTCATCCGACCCATCATCCTGGATGGAAGTGCTGTTCCGACCAAAAAATGATCGGAGAAGCAACAAGCGCAAATTCTTTGCAAATAGTGAGTTGACGACAAGTACCGATCTGCAACCGATACTCGGACAGCTCGGAAACGAAAGGCAAGAAAGGAATAGTTATCAAATTCTTTGAAAGCAATTCTGTTTCCCACCGTCTGCGTCTGTCGTAAATCTGATTGGTTTTTTGTTCAGCGGAGGCCGAAGCAGTATTCCAAGCAGTCATCGAGTAGTGTGGAACTTTTTAATTCTTATTTCTTAGAAAAGAGGATTGTTAGGCGAGACGTCTTTCTACTCACTTCTTATTTTCACTTTTAATAAATTTCTACTTATTTCTTACTTTTCATTTCTCAGTGAATCATTCAAGATAACTCATTGCACTTAACACCTAAAAACAACAGCGGCAGTTTTTGATATTAAGTATTTGAAGAAGAAAAGTGAGCATGAAATGGTGTTGTTAAGACAAAAAATAATAAAAAATAGGTATAACAACATTGAGGTAAAGCACTGTCATTATCGGCCGAATGATCTTTTGACATTTTTAGTCAGGTGGCTGTTTCTGCCAAACGACCATTTCGACCAAATGACAAGTTTGTTAAGAAAATGCTTATTAAATGGCCCAATGACGTATTCGGCCTGTTGGCCTTCGACCAAATGAATTTCGGTCATATTACTTTAGGCCGAACAGCATTTCGCCGAAAAGTATGGCCAAAACTTGTTCCCCTATATGTAAAAATATTTAGAAAATATTAATCGAATGTAAATAATACGTTCGTCGTTGATAAAAGTGCAAGTGGGTCTCTATTTTTGAAGTGTTCCACTTTTACGCTTTAAAAACTACGAAACACATGATCAAATAATTGAACAAATCAACACTCTCTGAGCCAAAATTTGTCTATCTTGGAAGGATTTCGAATCAAAGGATAAAAATCCATACAGCTATTTTTAACCAAATATTTAATATTTAGGTAATTCATTTTTTACTAAACCACCACTGACTGTCAATAGTTCAACACGCACCTAGAGAAACGTGTCCCTTTGATTTATATTACGCTGAACTTACTTAATCCATTGCGATTTGCAATTTAAACACAGTCAGTGTTGGAACAATTGTATTGTTCCAATTTCAAACCCTGACTTTCATGTTAATTGCCAAAAAGCTTACTGTCATATACATGTATGAATAAAATAAGATAAATTATTTATACATACATACCTATAAGTACATTGATATCTAACGAAGTGGACGGATTTCAGAGATTTACGGATTTTGGTCCACACGGTAGAGGACAAAAAAGTCAGAGTAAGCGAAGAAATCGTTTAATGGATTTTTTTTAAATGTGATCGCAAAGCAAAACGTTTTTCGGAGTTTGGTGACGAGCATCGATGATTACCGTTAGAGTTTTCCGAGTAAACAGAAGCACACAAGTATTTTCGGTCAGGCTGATTGGAGAAACCATTTATTTATCTGCCATTCCACAAAAATTGCACGAATACGGCTGGTCGAGCATGTAGTCAGAATGCAGGACAACAACCCGTTAAAGCATTATGGGATAGAATTTGGACTGATGTTTTGATCAATTGGCGACATGCGGAATATCATCAACCTTTTGCAGATAACCAAGATAACTAATAATACATCTGTGCTCATCTTGAAGAACCTCTGTAGCTACTAACATTAGTGTATAAAATAATAATGAAAAACTGTATTCAAAAACATGATTCCGGCTCCGTAACGCTTCACAGCTGAAGATTTCCAAATAAATGATAGTTTAAAAAAAAAACTCTGTAGCTTTTCAATTGAGTTTTTTTTTCGATATGCGGTCGTCAATGTTTCAGTTTATCAAAATATTACTGATTCTTTGCATTTGTGTATTTGTACAGTGAAAATGTCCTACATTGCGTCTTTGCCCAATAATAATTTAAACTTTACATTGAGGACAATTAAACTTATATAGTTCCTCTTTTTTAGGACATTTTTATCGGGTTTATTTTTTTTTTTAAATAAGCTTTACTTAAAACATAGCCCAACTTGTTGAAAGTCGCACGAGAAATATTGGTTGGTCGGTGTCATCATTCAATGTGATTTATATGCAATTAAAGGCTCAACCTAAGCGATATCATCGCCGTGACTCTATCCCTTGGTCGCTGCAGGCAATGTTCCATTTAGGCTTCTATACCAACGGCAGTCGCTTCGTATGTGTTTGATTCTCCTTTCATTACTTTAGTGTCCGTAGAATTCAACTCTACATTTTGTTATGGAGGCGCATGGTTGCTTGTAGCGTTATAATGAATGTATATTAGTTTGGAATTGATTGTGGATTGATAGGAATAAGTATAAAAAATATATGATATTGCGCAGAAAAAAAGTCCTTCAATTGTAAAACGAATCGACCACCGCAATGCAACATGGCACAAACATAGTCACAGTCCCAGTCCCCACTAATAAATGCGAAAGCAATTGCACTTACCTCGCTGCTAAATCACGATGCACTACATTCATTTGCTCTAGATACTTCATACCGGAGGCTATTTGTGTTGCGATGTAAATTAAACATCCGTAGCTGCGGGAGAAACGAAGCGGAGAGAAAGTGAGAAAGAGAATACAATGAAAATTGAATTAGAAATAATAGTGTTTGCTACACTCTGCTCGGGACGTTTGGCACTACGTAGTTCGGTATTGTGTCGCTATCGCTATCTCCGGGTGTAGATCTCTGGGTGGCTACAATGGCACTGCGGGTTTGTGTATCTGTGTGCCCAGCTGGGTGTAGATGTAGATCTCTAGACTAACATTTGAAAAGGGCGTAACAGCCAAAATTTATTCTGTCTGATTCTTCGTTCACATATATAGCTATATATGTAGATAAATAATAAGAAGGAATAAATTTTGGCTGTTACGCCCTTTTCAAATGTTGGTCTAGATCTATTGTAAATTGTTGGCGCAAGGTTTCCGGGCAGGGAAATTCGCCCCCATCCCCTGTTTCATTTCGCTTCCTTACGTAGCAGAGTGCAGTGTCAGTAGATATGTACCGAGAAGAACGTGGTGCTCTCTGTACTCTGTATATGGTGCAACTTGAAATTGGCTACTCAGAGGATAGTGGGCACCTAATGCATAGGTGTTGTTGGTTGGCGACAAAAAGAATTCCTTTTTTATCATAGGCTTTCTGTGCCGCACACTGTCTGTGTAACGAAGATACTGGGTCCGTATGGCCACCCAGACCAGGTTGGCAGAATACAATTACGTTTTATTGGAGTATGTCCCAGTTTTCTCTGGTGCAGTAACGTCGCCGCATACGAACTACTGTAAATTGCTTTAAGCAGTAGACAGCGAAGTCGTTAAATTTATTTAACCAATATTCTTTCTCCATGAGGGTTGCGGTGTGCATACAAAGAACCTGATACAATGAATGTAAATAAATTTAAATCCTGATCAAGGCTTGATTCCATCGCGCCGGTCGAGGAAGTTGTTTACTGGCTATGCATTTATTTGAATGCGCACTTTGAGATACTTTCAGAACAGCGAAAGATTTGATTAACATTTTTATATAAGTAGTGATTCAAGCAATAAAAGGCATGTTTTCTATCAAATTATTATATTTGTATGGTTCAATAATAAGGTTATGTATATAAAAACGCTCCTGAACAGAGAATGAGTTCAAAGGAGAATGAAACAATCTCTCACTAATCATGTCAGTATACACTCTCGATACGTATCATACCGTGATACGGTTTCGGTTTTTCGGAAGCTGTTACAATAATGAACTGATGCGGGGGCTACACCCCATGATAAATTTATTTTAAAATGGGGGGGGGGGGGGGCACCAGTTCTAATGATGCATTTCAACTTGTTTTATACAGCTGTGCGAAAAAAATATGGTCCCCAACATAAAATGAGCGAGAACAACAGCGTTTTATCAAACACCCTCGGTTTTCTTCCAACTTGTATACAAGTGCGATAGACTTGTTGGTAAGTTATGTTATGATTCGAAGAGGTTTTCGCCTCTTTTTTAATCGTTGTTCGTTATCTATTGAGAGCGATTTCTGCAACCTTTCTCCTGAACAACGACAGCATTGGCTTCGCTGACATTTTGCACGGTTTGTAGAAATCGCTCTTAATAGATAACGATCAACGATAAAAAAAGAGACAAAAAGTGTTTCTAATCATTATAAGCGATGAAAACTAATTTATCGAGCTTGTATGCAAGTGCGAAAACAAATAATCGGATAAGAAATCCCTACCGAGAAGTGATGATAAAAAGCTTGATTCTCGCTAATCTCGTGTTGGGGACCATATTTTTTTTGGAACAGCTGTGCGTACAAAGCAAATTTAAATGCATCATCAAAACCAGTGCTCGCTTTTGAAGTTTTTTAAAAGAAATTTATCATGAGGTGTAACCTTCCGAATCAGTTCTTTATCAAGACAGCTTGCGAAAAAAGTCTCTCGTGGTTATGATATGTACGAGACATTTTTCGATTTCTTTTTTCTTATTTGATCCCTGATCTTTTCTAAACACCCTTAGCTCAAAATATGAAAAAGCCGCTCAAATAAAGTTCCTGAACTCGGGATGTAAAAATCGTCATCGGCAACATGAAGGTAGGCAGGGAGGTAATGTATAGATCGACAACGGCCAACGATGCATAAACTTTGCAGCCTCTCGCAGAATGGTAGTCCGAAGCACTCTCTTCTTCCGGAAGAATATTCACAAGCACACATGGGGATCACCTAACCACGAAACGGAAAACCAAATCGACCACGTTCTAATTGACGGTAAATTCTTCTCCGACACCCCGAACATCCGTACTAACCGCAGTGCGAATATTGGATCCGACCACTACCTCGTTGCAGTATGCCTGTGCTCAAAATTCTCGCTAGTATACTACGCGCATCGAATTCGAACGCCGCGGCTTAACATTGGGAAGCTACAAGACGGTAGACTAGTCCAAGACTACGCGATCAGCTGGAAGTGGCACTTCCAACGGAATAGCCGCAAGACGCAGCTTCTCTTGAAGATATTCGATTCGCCATTGGTAGCACTGAAGAGGCTGGACTTAATATTTTGCGAACCATTTACACAACTGCCATTTATCATAAAGTTGTGTTATAAAATTTGCCATTACAAATATGCTTTTTTATGATAAAAGCTTAGAATTAAATTAGATTAAATATTAATGAGTCGTGAGATAAACAACTCTAGAAGTCAGTTGAAAGTCATTAATAAAATAAAATAAAATAAAAATTATTATTTAGGTTACTTTAACTTAACCCCTTTTTTTTTGTTTTCGCTTGAAAATTTTTGCTTTCGCTAAAAATCACTATTTTGCTTTCTAAAATCGATCCAAACATGATTTTAATTCGTGATTTTATCAATTTAACACTTTGATTTTTCGGAATTTAGTTTTTCGAGTTTTTATCAAATAAAATAATTTCTCGAAGCTTTTGACCATTTTTGATTTTTCAACATACCGTGCAAACTCAAACATCGGACGGTTAAGCACTTTCTGATGTACAATCATCCTGTTAACTCACATTTTAAACCACACCGTTTAAATCACCATTGCAATCACTAAGTACAGTATTCATCCTTTAACTACCGTCTACGGGGGTGTCATTGGGCCAAAATGTGGTATGCTCCAAGTATGTGTTACAAAGCTCTAGTAGTTAATATTGGAATCAAGTTGTAATTAGTTAGGTACAAGCTTGAACAATAAATTTACCACTGTGTGGGGAAAAAATAATAAATGAGAGTAATTCTTCAAAGTTATATGTTGTTTAAAATTGGCCCATTCTCACCCCTCACAGGGGGTGACATTGGGCCACATACAATAAAGTTCAGTGGTGACGGTGCAACGATTCAATAAAAATAATTGCCTACATTACGGCTTTTACCAACTATGTATGGCAAATCAACCAAAGGCTTGGCCCAATCTCACCCCTTTTTAGCATGCATTGCTCATTGCTACGAAAAACCAAGACCGCTAAATAAATATTCATAAAATTCGATAAAACAACAAACAGATTATCGTAACATGATCACCAGGTATCCATCGATGTAAAATTCAGTTATGTAATAGATTTGTGGGGCATTACTGATTACTATTTTAATACGGGTTCATTCGATCAATAGTTTTACATTCAAATTCCAAGCATTATGGTACGAGCACAATTAATCCTTGGAATTTGTTTTGTGATTTCCTAGACGTGAATTTTAATATAATTTTGAACCGTTTAAAGTTTTCATCAAAATTCGTAACAGTTTCTGAGATATTAGAAGTTGAAACATTTTTCGTTTTTGGCCCAATCTTACCCCCTAGGCCCAATGTCGCCCCGAACGACTGTACGTATTTAATTTGTGCAAGATATTGTGAAGAATATTTGCAATTTATGAAAATGTCCGGCTTCTGTTTGATTCAAACTTCGGACACCGGTGAGGTTGTATTCATATTTCGGACACAAAGATTCAAACTTGGGACACCTGATTACACCGTACCGGGAAGAATAATTGAAAACAATTTTCACTGCACAGTTCAGACTGCCTTTCAATCATTTCAGCGCATTGTTTTAACATGTCTTATTAAAATGTAACTATACTAAAACAAGCAAAAACTATTAGTCTTTCCGATCCAGCTTCACGAAACATTTCGATGAAATATTTCAGAAAATTTCTCATACGAATTGAAGCGTCCGAAGTTTGAGTGTGTCCGAATTTTGATTATCCACGGTATTTAGAGTTTGAAAATACCCATCCAATGCTGACTTGTTTAAATTTTTAAATTTTCAGAGTTATTTTTTCATTTTCTGTGTAACTAGTCAGATAAATATTTTAGAGTGTAACATTCACCACCATTTTTAACTTTTACAAAGTTTTCTAAATTCGAGAAATTTATTTGTAGCACGAGGCGAACGCTCTACTCTCGTGCAATTTATTTTACCTTAATGCGTTCGAACGACGTTTTTTGTACGGGTTTTTTTCCCGTTCCCGCTGGACACGTCTCGTCCACGCGGTGTAAACCCGTCCGTGCGGGCCCATCATTACGGTAGCCAAACGAGAAGTGAGGCCTTCCGACCTACCGAGATTCTCCGAAGGAAAGAATCCTCTAGACACCTAGACACCATCTTTTGAAAAAAAAAGGATTACGACCCTTCTGAAAGGAAGCTTCCGAGCCTTTAAAAAATCGACTTCCGAGCCTCTTTAAAATAGGCTTCCATACTTTTTGACAGGAGGCTCCCAATCCTCTTGAAAGAAGTTTTCCTAGCTTCTTGAAAGGAGTCTTCCGAGCTTCTTGAAAGAAGTCTTCCGAGCCTTTTGAAAGAAGTCTTCCGAGCCTCTTGAAAAAAGCCTTCCGAGCCTCTTGACAGGAGGCTTCTGAGCCTCTTGAAAAAAGGCTTCTGAGCCTTTTAAGAATCGGCATCCGAGTTTCTTTAATATTTCTTGAAAGGAGGATTTCAAGCCTCTTAATAGAAGTCTTCCGAACCTCTTGAAGGAAGTCTTCCGAGCCTCTTGAAAGGAGGTTTCCGCAATTTATTCCGAGCCATTTGAAGGGAGGTTTCCGATCCTTTTGAAAATCGGCTTCCGAGCCTCTTTAAAATAGGCTTCCATACTTCTTGATAGGAGGCTTCCAAGCCTCTTGATAGAAGTCTTTCGAGCCTCTTGAAAGAAGTCTTCCGAGCCTCTTGAAAGGAGGTTTCCGCAATTTATTCCGAGCCATTTGAAGGGAGGTTTCCGATCCTTTTGAAAATCGGCTTCCAAGCCTCTTTAAAATAGGCTTCCATACTTATTGATAGAAGGCATCCAAGCCTCTTGAAAGAAGTCTTCCGAGCTTCTTGAAAGAAGTCTTACAAGTCTCTTAAAGGAGGCTTCCGAGCCTCTCGAAAGGAGGCTTCTGAGCCTCTTAAAAGGAGGCTTCCGAGCCTCTTGAAAGGAGGCTTCCGAGCCTCTTGAAAGGACGCTTCCGAGCCTCTTGAAAGGAGGCTTTCGAGCCTCTTGAAAGGAGGCTTCCGAGCCTCTTGAAAGGAGGCTTCCGAGCCTCTTGAAAGGAGGCTTCCGAGCCTCTTGAAGGGTGGCTTCCGAGCCTCTTGAAAGGAAACTTCCGAGCCTCTTGAAGGGTGGCTTCCGAGCCTCTTGAAGGGAAGCTTCCGAGCCTCTGTAAAGGAGGTTTCCGTGCCTCTTGAAAGGAGTCTTCCGAGCCTCTTGAAAGGAGGCTTCCGAACCTCTTGAAAGGAGGCTTCCGAGCCTCTTGAAAGGAGGCTTCCGAGCCTCTTGAAAGGAGGCTTCCGAGCCTCTTGAAAGGAGGCTTCCGAGCCTCTTGAAAGGAGGCTTCCGAGCCTATTGAAAGGAGGCTTCCGAGCCTCTTGAAAGGAGGCTTCCGAGCCTCTTAAAAGGAGGCTTCCGAGCCTCTTGAAAGGAGGCTTCCGAGCCTCTTGAAAGGAGGCTTCCGAGTCTCCTAAAAGGAGGCCTTTAGTAGGAAGACTTCCGAGCATCTTAAAAGGAGGCTTCCGAGCCCCTTGAAAGGAGGCTTCCTAGCGGCTTGAGAGGAGACTTCGAGCCTTTGGATGCATTGTGAAAGAAGGTTTCGGAGCCTCTCAAAAGTAAGTTTATGAGTTTCTTGAAAAAAGGCTTTCATTTTTTTATCAGCGAAGCTACTGAGCTTTTCGAAAAAAGCCCTCATGCCTCTCAAATAGAGGCTTACAAACCTCTAGATTCTAGATGGCCCTAAATTCGTCGCTTGCCTGACTCGAAAGTATGACGGTACGACTGACAAATTTTGAATCTTTCGTGTATCAAAAATTGGAGAGAGTGTGATATTGATCGTGCCGTGTAGACGTGCGAGGAGGATCGAGACCTCAGATCTGCGCTGACTGAACATGTTCGGGGCCGAGGAAATCAAGCCAAACCTATTAGGAAAGTACTCGCGAGTCTGGATCTCGAATATATGTCCCTTATCCATCAATAATTTTCAGCCCCTCCCCTTTTTGCGGTAGCCCTTCATAAATATGTTCCTCTTACAGTACATCTTAATGTCAGCCATCATTCTCGTTCGTATGTCTTCCTGTTTTTGTTGCTTTGTTTATTTGCTCCGTTACAAATATACATCGACAAGAATGCCAGCTATGTTAAAATCGGCATTGTTATTACTGATGCTCCCTGAAAGCTTGGCTTCTGTACTTTATTATTATATTCCACAATCTTGGCTAAATCTCTAAGGTTAGGTTAATCTTCTGGTTTCCCAAAACTAACACTATTGTGTAAGAATCGGAATGAAGAAACAAAATATTCTGAATAAATAAAAAAATCAAACTTAAAGTGTTCTTATTGTATGAGAAAGACAAAACTAGAAGAAATATAAAAGTAAATGCTGACAAAAGTGAATGACTATTATCATTTTTTTAAAAATTGTGATGAAATCACGTCCCATCCGCATTTCAGGTTGAAATATGGCGAAATGTATACGGCGTTGCGGAACACTTCAATAGTAATGGCAATCTAAAACCATGTATTTACAGAGTAACCTATTTTGATTGGTGATGTAAAAGGTGGGCATCGACGACGGGAGACATTCTTGATGCCATAAGCTTCTTATGGCATGAAAAATGCCATAATGATATATCCGTTAAAATCGGATTATGTTTATCTGTCTCAGTGTATTTTTTTAATCTACCGAGGAGTAAAACGTTTTGATTGCACCCTCCAGGTAAGCAACAGATTAATCATATGCATATTAATTTTAATCCAATAAATAGCATTGGAATGTGCTGAGTTCTGTCGCTGTTGTGTCTTAGATTCTCTCCTCCACTCATAAACCAAAAATTATACGCAAATGAACAAGTGTATATGTAACTACTTCGTAATGGTAATCATATAATATCAACACCAGGCAATATCACTATCTCTCGCCCCAATCTACGACGAGATCCGCCAGCTTAAGCTTATGTAACGAGTTTGCATTTTAAGTCACTGCTGGCGCACCCGAGAACCTCTTCTCTCCGGCCTCCGAGCTGGGTATATTGCAGTTGGCTCGAGTCTTACCGCATAACGGCACTAACGTATGGACCAGCCAGCCGCTCGGAGGAAGCGCCTCGGCAAGAAGCAGGATATAACTAAATAACCCAACACTCTGGTCGCATCCTTGTCGTCGTTCTTGCTGGGGAGGAAATGGGATCCACATCGCTCCGGCAAGTGCAATATGGTAGAATTATTATTCTCCTATTGCACTCTTGTTTTAACCTACATTGTCATTCCTCCAGCCGGGGAGACGCTGTCTGAGGGTTTTCCTGGTTTCCTAAAGCTGACATGTATACGTTTTGGATGATATTTACAATCCTTTTTCACTTAGGCCCAGCCAGGAAGCGGAAGCCACAGACCACAGGACCTGGAGCACGGCGGCAGAGTCGGCAGTCCAGATGTTGTGCTGCGTTGCCATTCGGTGATGCTGTCGGGCTGAGTGATCGTTCGGGTGAATATTATAATCCTCTTGGATGCAGTAAAACTCTGCTCTTCAAAAGAAAACCAGGAAACTACATCCGACTGGCGTTAGCCTTTTGAGGACACAGCATACGGGCTTGGAATGTGATGTGAGTTGGTTGGAAGTGGAGACCGCAATCGAGAGACGAGTATTAATTATTATTGCCCAAGTGGTATAACATGTTTACTGGGAAGACAAATGTCGAGTAAACGAGTGGTGAAGGCATTTATGATGTAAGAGCCTTTACTTGCAACCCAGCAACAGAGACTTAGTAAGATATTTAAACATATCATGACCAACAGTCAATATTGCAATGCATAGATTATTAATCTCAAACATGTGAGACGGTACAAGCACATGAATCTTTTAGTGTTGGAAAAATCAAATTGACTCTTCGAGATCTCTGAAGTACTTCCTATTTATTTTTCATTTGATGGAATTTGATTTTCAATTAAATACGGATTAGATAAGTGCCCACAAAGTATGCATAGCAAATAAATGGTTCTATACTAGTCGAATGATTGAGTTTTTGCTTCTCTCGTACACTAAAGGTCTGTCAAAAACAAACTATTTATAGGAGGCTTTTTGAGGTGATGTCTGTGGATGTATGTTCTTCTTGTAATAGTTTTGGCCAAACGTCCTTTTACTCAATAACCTACCGGGACTTTTTGCTTACGTTGTAGTTTTTACAAGTTTCCAACAGTTAATATACACTCCTACAGCAAAACCAACTCACCTTAAAGAATTATGCTGCACCAGCGTGCCAGTTTCGGCCGTGTGCTCCTGCAGGAATTGGTTCAGGTCTGCACCGAACTTGTAGTCTAAAACGATACAAATCGGCTCGTCCTTCAGGCAGGCACCGACCAGCCTCGCCACGTTCGGGTCATTCAGTCGGCTGAGCTGCTTGGCCTTCGCCCGGAACTCCTTCTTGACGTGCTCTGACGCTCCGGGGCGAAGCGTTGACACTGCGACCAGGTTCGAACTGCAAGGGGAAAAACAAAAGTGAAAAAATATAAAAAACTAAAATCAAACAACGCAAATTGGAAAGCGTGGTTTCACGTTATCGTGGAATGCGACCAAATGGCTGGCTTGACGATTAATTGCTCACATGGAGCTCGTTCTGAGGCCTAACAACCGCTCCACTGCAAAATGAAAACACCATCCAAACCTTTTAAATGCTACTCTGAAATTCAATTCGCCGCCCTGAGGTAGGACGGTTTGGTGCTTTATCGCTGAGCTTAATTTTCTATTCACTTTAGCCTTGACTCGACGAACATCCTCACTCTATCCGGACGGAGGACCTTTTCCAAAATTCAAACACCGCCCTGGAGTACAATTCCGGCGGAATTCGTGCGGAATAGTGATGTAAAATGCATGTACCCCTCACAATCTATGGCTTTTGGGTCCTATCGTCTCGGTGTGCCTCATACTCTGTTCTACTGCAGCCGTTGCACAATGGGCCAAATTGTAATCACAGCTAAACAAAACGAAATGTGGTCTATTTTTGATTAAAATTAAAGAAGCTTTTATTTTTTTATTTGCCTGAAATGTTGCACATGCATTCTCCATGGCCTAAAAATGACAATTCACTTCGTTTGCTATGATTTTGACTATAGCCTAAATTTTTAGAAGGGTGTAAGCAAAGTGCTACGCGAACAAAATGTTCACTTTATGCACTAACTGAATAACATGCATTATGATAGAGAACTTCAAATATAACTACGTGGTTGTTATAGTATTTCCATTATAAAGATATTTATTTCAATTTATTTTCATGTCCGATCCATTGTGCAATGCTCATTCGTGCCTAGTAAAGGAGCTTACAGCTATTTCACTTGTACGACTGAAGCGGCTTGATAGAGTGCAGAACTGGAATGCTATGGCCGTATGGAACTGCAAGGATAACGGATTCCATCGGTATTGGAGGACTCATAGCTTCGAAGTACCAACATGGTGCGAAATGGGTTATATTTTCAATCCTTTTTGATAATGACTACATGTGGAATGGTGATGTATAGTTGTGACCAGAGTACTAGAAAGGATAAGAGCTCGACAAAAACTCCATACAAATTATAATGAATGTTTAAAAAATGCTGATCGGTGATCAATGGCACAGAAAGCTCTGCTCGCATAACCCCTAAAATATATAGCGAACAAATATTTTACAAAATAGATAATAATATAAATACAGGCTAATAATAAATACAGGATATTTTCCATTTTTGTAATTTGTTACAATTTTCTGTTATTTTAACTATTAATGGGACGCATTTTACTACAGAGTTTGTTACAAAAAATTATATAACTAAATAAAACTTTAAGAAAATTATTTTGAGCTTTTTAGTGCCTCGAAGTCGAGTCAAGTACGAGACACTGAAGACGGCCTTACTGTTGAGGTCGAAATACGTATCTGTCAAGATACAACTAAGTGGTGGAATTCAATGGGATTGTGCAAACTCGTCTTATGACAAGTAAATAAAACGGCCTGTTATAAATCTGTTACTTTACTCTAGACGGGAAGTTAACAAGATATTTTCAATTTAAAGAAAACAAATGCAAATATAGCATTTTTTCTCAAGCACTCCGTATCATCGTCATTTTTATAGCTGATTCAGTCATTCTACCTTTTCATGAAATAACAGCGTTGTGTTCAAGCAGCACAAAAAGTTAACTGAATATTTAAGGTGCACTTCCACAGCTTGTCAGCACCAAGGAAAGTGCTTTCGACGCTGGACTAAAAGCTCGTAGGTTGACGAATTCGTTGGTGAAGTGAACTTTTCCTAACGGCGACTTCGGCATCGTCCTCCCTCATCAGTATCAACAGCGCTGCCTGCCTCAGTGTATATTACAATATTTAAACAAGCATCTATGCTACTATTACTGAAGCTACACCAACTGCGACCATTCGGATTGCTAGCCGAAAGGAATGTTCCTTGGTAGCGGGCCCCAGCTGGACGAAATGCACCGCCTCATTCTTTGAACCTAGTTGGATAAAGTGAAGCGAGCCTGTCCATTTTCTCAATATCGTTCACTCGAGTCTGTGGTGTCGTTTCGCTATTGTTGCCCTACGTGCTGTATTGTCGTTGCTGTTCTCAAACAAGGTTCGAGCAATTTGTGCACAAAGCCATAACCGACCGACCAAAAGCACCACGACCATGTAGATGAGAAATTACTCCACCGTTGGTTGGATCAAGAGCTTTGCTGTAGTTTAAACAAAAGCATTGTCGTAAGTACGTCTAGAAGATATTCGAATCTCAAGGTGGTAGACTTTCCACAAAATTCAAAAATAAGGTAAACTGGAACGGGTCGTTCGGCCGAACATTAAAAAAATAATCTTAGATTACGAATAGTAAACAGCTAGAAATAAGAAGTGTGTAGCGAATTTTTAGTGTTTAGTGTTTAGCGAATTTTAAAAAATTCAATCGCGAATTGAAAGTAAGGAATGAGAGCTCACATAACAAATAAGAACTGAGCTGTGATTAATAAGAAAAGAGAAGTAAAAAGTGATAAGCGAGAATTGAAAAGTGATATGTGAGAAGTGGAAGGTGAGAAATAAGAATGAGAAGCGGAATGAGAAATGAGAAGTGAAAAGTGGTAGCGAAAAGTGAGAAGTGAAAAATAAAAATTGAGAGCTAAAACTGGACACTGGGAAGTGAGATCTGAGTGAACTGAGAAGTGAGAGCTGAGAACTGGTAACTTCTCCTAGATTTCTGCCTATTTTTTTTTGGAGCGAACATACAGCTGATGAAAATAAGGAATCATCTTTCCAGATTTCACAATAATCGAAGCGCCATCCGAAGTATAACTGCGACTACGAAATTGGCTTCAATGTCACAACTTATTAACAGCTGTTCCACGGATTGCTTTATCTTGTCCGCCGGAAACGATCCATTAAGCCGAAGTTGTCCCAAGTTGTCGCATTTCGCTATTAATGACGTTCTTCATCGAAGTCCCCCAAGTCCAAGACGATCATATCGGAATCAAAATTTTCAGATAATTATGACGAAGATTGTTTCAACGACATTAATGATAGTGAAGAATCAGAAGACGAAGTCCATTCGTTCTCATTTGGTAATATCTGAACTTATATTATATTGATTTGAACCATTTGTTGAATTTAATTCACGATAATATAAAACCGATTTTGGAGAAACTTTCAAATGAATTCGAAACATAGAATTTTTCCTTGATCGCTAGTGAAAAACTTAATGTTCCACAGAAGGGACGAAAAACGGCTTAGGGAACAACTTCAACTCGTTCAGGATGTTCTGAAAACTAGTGAACTTTCAAGAGGCCCGGAAGCCTCCTTTCAAGAGGCCCGGAAGCCTCCTTTCAAGAGGCCCGGAAGCCTCCTTTCAAGAGGCCCGGAAGCGTGCTTTCAAGTGGCCCGGAGGCCTCCTTTCAAGTGCCCTGGAGGCCTCCTTTCAAGAGCCCCAGAGGCCTCCTTTCAAGAGGCCCGGAGGCCTCCTTTCAAGAGGCCCGGAGGCCTCCTTTCAAGAGGCCCGGAGGCCTCCTTTCAAGAGGCCCGGAGGCCTCCTTTCAAGAGGCTTTTAACTGAGGCCGGAGGCCTCGGAGGCACGGAGGCCTCCTTTCAAGAGGCCCGGAGGCCTCCTTTCAAGAGGCCCGGAAGCCTCCTTTCAAGAGGCCCGGAAGCCTCCTTTCAAGAGGCCCGGAAGCCTCCTTTCAAGATGCCCGGAAGCCTCCTTTTAAGAGGCCCGGAAGCCTCCTTTCAAGAGGCCCGGAAGCCTCCTTTCAAGAGGCCCGGAAGCCTCCTTTCAAGAGGCCCGGAAGCCTCCTTTCAAGAGGCCCGGAAGCCTCCTTTTAAAAGGCCCGGAAGCATCCTTTCAAGAGGACCGGAAGCCTCTTTTCAAGAGGCCCCGAAGCCACCTTTCAAGAAGCCCGGAAGCCTCCTTTCAAGAGGCCCGGAAGCCTCCTTTCAAGAGGCCCAGGCCTCCTTTCAAGAGGCCCGGAAGCCTCCTTTCAAGAGGCCCGGAGGCCTCCTTACAAGAGGCCCGAGGCCTCCTTTCAAGAGGCCCGGAGGCCTCCTTTCAAGAGGCCCGGAGGCCTCCTTTCAAGAGGCCCGCAGGCCTCCTTTCAAGAGGCCCGTAGGCCCCCCTTCAAGAGGCCCGGAGGCCCCCTTTCAAGAGGCCCGGAGGCCTCCTTTCAAGAGGCACGAAGCGCCCCCTTCCAGAGGCTCCGCGGCTTCCTTTCACGAGGCCCTGAGGCCTCCTTTCAAGAGGCCCGGAGGCCTCCTTTCAAGAGGCTCGAAGGTCTCCTTTCAAGAGGCCCGGAGGCCTCCTTTCAAGAGGCCCGGAGGCCTCCTTTCAAGAGGCCCGGAAGCCTCCTCTCAAGAGGACCGGAAACCTCCTTTCAAGAGGTCCGGAAGCGTCCTTGCAATAGGCCCGGAATCCTCCTTTCAAGAGGCCCGGAAGCCTCCTTTCAAGAGGCCCGGAAGCCTCCTTTCAAGAGGCCCGGAAGCCTCCTTTCAAGAGGCCCGGAAGCCTCCTTTCAAGAAGCCCGGAAGCCTCCTTTCAAGAGGCCCGGAAGCCTCCTTTCAAGAGGACCGGAAGCCTCCTTTCAAGAGGCCCGGAAGCCTCCTTCAAGAGGCCCGGAAGCCTCCTTTCAAGAGGCCCGGAAGCCTCCTTTCAAGAGGCCCGGAAGCCTCCTTTCAAGAAGCCCGGAGGCCTCCTTTCAAGAGGCCCGGAGGCCTCCTTTCAAGAGGCCCGGAGGCCTCCTTTCAAGAGGCCCGGAGGCCTCCTTTCAAGAGGCCCGGAGGCCTCCTTTCAAGAGGCTCGAAGGTCTCCTTTCAAGAGGCCCGGAGGCCTCCTTTCAAGAGGCCCGGAGGCCTCCTTTCAAGAGGCCCGGAGGCCTCCTTTCAAGAGGCTCGGAGGCCTCCTTTCAAGAGGCCGGAAGCCTCCTTTCAAGAGGACTGAAGCTTTCTTTCAAGAGGCCCGGAAGCCTCCTTTCAAGAGGCCCGGAAGCCTCCTTTCAAGAGGCCCGGAAGCCTCCTTTCAAGAAGCCCGGAAGCCTTCTTTCAAGAGGTCCGCTTCCGCCTCCTTTCAAGAGGCCCGGAAGCCTCCTTTCAAGAGGCCCGGAAGCCTCCTTTCAAGAGGCCCGAAGCCTCCTTTCAAGAGGCCCGGAAGCCTCCTTTCAAGAGGCCCGAAGCCTCCTTTCAAGAGGCCCGGAAGCCTCCTTTCAAGAGGCCCGAAGCCTCCTTTCAAGAGGCCCGAAGCCTCCTTTCAAGAGGCCCGGAAGCCTCCTTTCAAGAGGCCCGGAAGCCTCCTTTCAAGAGGCCCGGAAGCCTCCTTTCAAGAGGCCCGGAAGCCTCCTTTCAAGAGGCCCGGAAGCCTCCTTTCAAGAGGCCCGGAAGCCTCCTTTCAAGAGGCCCGGAAGCCTCCTTTCAAGAGGCCAGAGCCTCCTTTCAAGAGGCCCAAGCCTCCTTTCAAGAGGCCCGGAAGCCTCCTTTCAAGAGGCCCGGAAGCCTCCTTTCAAGAGGCCCGGAAGCCTCCTTTCAAGAGGCCCGGAAGCCTCCTTTCAAGAGGCCCGGAAGCCTCCTTTCAAGAGGCCCGGAAGCCTCCTTTCAAGAGGCCCGGAAGCCTCCTTTCAAAAGGCCCGGAGGCCTCCTTTCAAGAGGCCCGGAGGCCTCCTTTCAAGAGGCCCGGAGGCCTCCTTTCAAGAGGCCCGGAGGCCTCCTTTCAAGAGGCTTTTAACTGAGGCCGGAGGCCTCGGAGGCCCGGAGGCCTCCTTTCAAGAGGCCCGGAGGCCTCCTTTCAAGAGGCCCGGAGGCCTCCTTTCAAGAGGCCCGGAGGCCTCCTTTCAAGAGGCCCGGAGGCCTCCTTTCAAGAGGCCCGGGGGCCTCCTTTCAAGAGGCCCGGAGGCCTCCTTTCAAGAGGCCCGGAAGCCTCCTTTCAAGAGGCCCGGAAGCCTCCTTTCAAGAGGCCCGGAAGCCTCCTTTTAAGAGGCCCGGAAGCCTCCTTTCAAGAGGCCCGGAAGCCTCCTTTCAAGAGGCCCGGAAGCCTCCTTTCAAGAAGCCCGGAAGCCTCCTTTCAAGAGGCCCGGAAGCCTCCTTTCAAGAGGCCCGGAAGCCTCCTTTCAATAGGCCCGGAGGCCTCCTTTCAAGAGGCCCGGAGGCCTCCTTTCAAGAGGCCCGGAGGCCTCCTTTCAAGAGGCCCGGAGGCCTCTTTTCAAGAGGCCCGGAGGCCTCCTTTCAAGAGGCCCGGAGGCCTCCTTTCAAGAGGCCCGGAGGCCTCCTTTCAAGAGGCCCGGAGGCCTCCTTTCAAGAGGTCCGGAGGCCTCCTTTCAAGAGGCCCGGAGGCCTCCTTTCAAGAGGCCCGGAGGCCTCCTTTCAAGAGGCCCGGAGGCCTCCTTTCAAGAGGCCCGGAGGCCTCCTTTCAAGAGGCCCGGAGGCCTCCTTTCAAGAGGCCCGGAGGCCTCCTTTCAAGAGGCCCGAGGCCTCCTTTCAAGAGGCCCGGAGGCCTCCTTTCAAGAGGCCCGGAGGCCTCCTTTCAAGAGGCCCGGAGGCCTCCTTTCAAGAGGCCCGGAGGCCTCCTTTCAAGAGGCCCGGAGGCCTCCTTTCAAGAGGCCCGGAGGCCTCCTTTCAAGAGGCCCGGAGGCCTCCTTTCAAGAGGCTCGAAGGTCTCCTTTCAAGAGGCCCGGAGGCCTCCTTTCAAGAGGCCCGGAGGCCTCCTTTCAAGAGGCCCGGAGGCCTCCTTTCAAGAGGCCCGGAAGCCTCCTTTCAAGAGGACCGGAAGCCTCCTTTCAAGAGGCCCGGAAGCCTCCTTTCAAGAGGCCCGGAAGCCTCCTTTCAAGAAGCCCGGAAGCCTCCTTTCAAGAGGACCGGAAGCCTCCTTTCAAGAGGACCGGAAGCCTCCTTTCAAGAGGACCGGAAGCCTCCTTTCAAGAGGCCCGGAAGCCTCCTTTCAAGAGGCCCGGAAGCCTCCTTCAAGAGGCCCGGAAGCCTCCTTTCAAGAGGCCCGGAAGCCTCCTTTCAAGAAGCCCGGAGGCCTCCTTTCAAGAGGCCCGGAGGCCTCCTTTCAAGAGGCCCGGAGGCCTCCTTTCAAGAGGCCCGGAGGCCTCCTTTCAAGAGGCTCGAAGGTCTCCTTTCAAGAGGCCCGGAGGCCTCCTTTCAAGAGGCCCGGAAGCCTCCTTTCAAGAGGACCGGAAGCCTCCTTTCAAGAGGCCCGGAAGCCTCCTTCAAGAGGCCCGGAAGCCTCCTTTCAAGAGGCCCGGAAGCCTCCTTTCAAGAAGCCCGGAAGCCTCCTTTCAAGAGGCCCGGAAGCCTCCTTTCAAGAGGCCCGGAAGCCTCCTTTCAAGAGGCCCGGAAGCCTCCTTTCAAGAGGCCCAGACGCCTCCTTTCAAGAGGCCCGGAAGCCTCCTTTCAAGAGGCCCGGAAGCCTCCTTTCAAGAGGCCCGGAAGCCTCCTTTCAAGAGGCCCGGAAGCCTCCTTTCAAGAGGCCCGGAAGCCTCCTTTCAAGAGGCCCAGAAGCCTCCTTTCAAGAGGCCCGGAAGCCTCCTTTCAAGAGGCCCGGAAGCCTCCTTTCAAGAGGCCCGGAAGCTTCCTTTCAAGATGCCCGGAAGCCTCCTTTCAAGAGGCCCGGAAGCCTCCTTTCAAGAGGCCCGGAAGCCTCCTTTCAAGAGGCCCGGAAGCCTCCTTTCAAGAGACCGGAAGCCCCCCTTCAAGAGGCCCGGGAGCCTCCCTTCAAGAGGCCCAGACGCCTCCTTTCAAGAGGCCCGGAAGCCTCCTTTCAAGAGGCCCGGAAGCCTCCTTTCAAGAGGCCCGGAAGCCTCCTTTCAAGAGGCCCGGAAGCCTCCTTTCAAGAGGCCCGGAAGCCTCCTTTCAAGAGGCCCGGAAGCCTCCTTTCAAGAGGCCCGGAAGCCTCCTTTCAAGAGGCCCGGAAGCCTTTTTTTAAGAGGCTCGGAAGCCTCTTTTCAAGAATCTCGGAATTCTTCTTTCAAGCGGCTCTGAAGTCCAACTTCAAGAGGCTCAGAGAACTCTTATCAAGAGGCGCGGAAGCCAACTTTCATGAGATTCGGAAGCTTTTAAAGGAGGCTCGGAAACCTCCCTTCAAAGGGCTCGAAATTATTTTTCCAAGAGGCTTAGAAGCCTATTATCAAGAGGGGCCCAGAGGTGTCCCTTTAAGTAGCTACAAAGCCGTCGTTAAAGGTGCTCGGAAGCCTTCTATTAAAAGGCTCAGAAGCCTCCAATAGTCATAAAAGTGCTGTAGTAAGCCATATGTATAATCTTAATTTGAACTGAAAAGTTCCACGGAATCATGAAAATTTCAGTCCACTTTATGGAAAGCCATACTGCCGTGAATCGCATAAGTGTCTTTGCTGGCATCAGAACTGGGGCCCCCGCAATTGTAGCCCCCCGAATTAGTTCATTATTATAACAACTACCGAAAAACGTCTCTCACGGTATGCTACCTACCGAGAGTGTATACAGACATGATAAGTAAGAGATTTTCTCATTCTCCTTTGGATTCAAACCCTGTTCAAGACAATGAATACGCATCAATCTATTCTCTTCACCACCATACTATCCATAATTGTTCCATGCTTTTATTGGTACCGTCAACTGGGGGGAAGCTGATCATTGAGGTGAAGATGATCATTTGATGTGTCAGTCAAAAGTGCCAATTTTTTTTATGAAACGGTAGTCAACAATATTCTCCATTCAAGTAATGTTACCGATAGGTAGAAATCCGAGTTTTTCGATTATAATCATGAAAATGTATTTTGTGGAAGAAAGAGAGAAATAGTCATAAATGACGCTATTTTCGTTTAAAATATTGACTTCTTAGACTTCTTTACGTAGTAAATCCAACATTCATACAAATAACCTAGTGTATTTTGACTACTAGGTCATAATGGTTTTAGTAGAGCTGTCTTGATCAACTTCACCCCAAACCAGATTATTCAAAAAATGTGTGATAATTTAATTTATTTTAATAAATGCGAACGCATTTCGGAAAACTAAAGTTGTTGATTATTGCAACGTATAGCAGTACATGTTTTGAAAATATTTGTTTCGATTTAAAATGTAAACACACATTGTTATTGCATGTTTTGTCTTAAAAATGATCATCTTCCCCCCAGTTGACGGTACTATATTTCATTGTTAGATTTTCCAAACCAAGCCAAAGTTAATAGAGGCAACCCAGATAGTTTTTATTCTAAGTAATTACATTTTAGCTCAACCACTTCATTCTTGATATCCTTGGTTATTCACCATGTGCCGTTCCTATTCTAACAATGTTAAAAAAAATACAAAAACACACATGCTTCAGGGATGGAAAAAAATCTTCCTTCAAAATTTTCACAGCTACGCGTTATATGGGGGAGGGAGGGGAACCAAAAAGGGGGTACCAAGGACTCAGGTAGGGCAAGCTCCTGTTCAGTTGACGCGTTGATAGGCAGGTATCCGTTAACTTCATCATCGAAATGCCAGACTAGATTTGGTAGACTCAGTGGCGTAGCCACGGGGGTGGTTTTGGGCATAAAACCCCCCCCAGAGACAACATTTTTAGAAGAATTTTTTTTTTCGAAACAATGATGTCACAGGGATCGGCATGATTCAGTATCTGGCTAATAGAATCCGCGTGTATCGTATAGATATCAGGGCAACTGTTTGGGCGAATGTAGATGCACCTTACGTAAAGCAAGAATTGAGGCAGAAAAATGCAAATGGTGGCTTGTTCTAGGCAATCGCAATCGACGAGGTTCACCGAAATACACTGCAGTTCCGATTTGTCAACTATTAGTACGCTATCGCCTCTACGGAGATTACTTGTAGAAGCATTACGATCACATCGGTGAATAGCATAATTACTGGCCAATTCAGAGGAAGCGATGTCACAATGGACCCATGTTTCTGTGACATAGAACAACTATGTCAAGATCGCAATCGAGTAACGACAGAAGCAGAGTAGTTATTCGTTTTCGTTCTCTCAAACCACGAACGTTCAGTTAGTATACTCTCAGAGAAAAAAGAAGCTGGTCGATTCGGTTCCGATGAGGGCAATGCGACCAAGGTTGAAGTGTCTGAGACAATCGCAGGGAACGGAAGGACTAATTTTGATGATGGATGTTGAGGAACTTCTAGACTGTTCGATTCCAAAAATGTCGGGCACTGGAGCTAGTTTCAACAAACTCCCAAAACACGATTTCCGGAAGCTAAACTGGAGGGCCCAGAGCTTTTGATTTCCATTCTTGATTGACACCAACCTTGAAGGAGTTAAATGATAACGTCGATGATGTAATACACGCCGATGCAATTGCTGTGCGCGTGCCCGTGTGTGTTTGGCGTTCACCATTTTGTCAGATTAAAGTGACATTTCGAAAACTCAAATATCCATCTACGTATTAGTTGCACTCACTGGATTGTTGAAAACTGTGAAAAATGAAAGAGCATATTTTTTGCCAACTGTGTAGGACATTTCTGCCTATTAATGCGATAACGATAATTCAAATCCAGTCGGTATTTGATTAAGACAACACTCAAAGCTATAATTTTCAAACTGGTCTGGCGATACCCAGCACTATCATTATTTACCGAATCAAATTCACATAGAACATGATTCATTCTGGAACCTGAACGATGAATAATGGAGGGTCGATGAATGATGTGTTCGCCCGTTTCAATATATTTCGGAATACCTGGCTCTTGTGTTTTGAAAATGCATTCGCACCCAAAAGCCATATCATATATTTCCCAATTCGCCACGGGCTAACAATAGATGCGAGCAAAATTGATCTTATTGGAAGCATATCGCCAAGCGAATTGACGCAGATTAGGTGCGCTCCTTTTCATGGGTGAAGCCAAATTTTGCATATTTTGTTGTACGGCTGCTGCTTTCCATTCTACCGCGTAGACAATTTGCAATGAAAACAATGTTCGGCGAAAAGCACGAAATAATGATTCTGCTAAGCTCCACCATGCCCAATAAATTGTTGCCGTAAGTTCGACAACGTTCCGTGAATTTGAATTTTACATAGCTACCGGCATGGTTGTTGGAGTTAATTAAAACCAAACATTGGAATCAACGGTGGGCGAACGTAATAAATCAAAATGAACCACGAATCTTCGTAAAACAATGGATCCTAAATTCAGTAATAAAGAAAAACAATGTTGAATAGAGCTTAAAACTTTATATTTTATTTATAAAATAGATTTGAATCGATTGAAAATTATGACAAATAATGGCTGGCAAATTTTTGTTTTTTGCATTTTTGAATGCGGAAATCTTAATAAGGTATATGAAAATAACATACCGTTTACAAAACATTTTACGTACGTATCATAATAAATGCACACAAAAAAGATACAAATTTCCAATGCTGTTGATTCACAAACTTATGTGAAATGACAACGATACGCAATGGACATAATGCATTCCTCATATAGTATTGTAGCCGGAATTCGTGCAATGAGTATTGATTCATGGTCCTTGCAAGCCCCCTATTCTCATAATCTTACTAAAACCAACGAAGCTATGCACCAAACAACTATCGCTGCAACAAACGTTAAAAATGACTAAATCTGCGCAAATTCCTGGAAAATTCCGATCCAGCTAAGCCAAACTATGCAGCCATCACCGATGGGAGAGGGCAATAATTTACTATTCTTGGCTATCTTCCTGGCCTCAAGTTTGCCATCGGGTGGCCGGCCGGTCGGTGAGCGGGAGCCACCGTATGGTATTTGGTACGACCGGCAACAGCGAAAGAATGTCGGGTTGGGTTGCGCTGAACGAGCAGAAGTCCAACACCATCCACCGTTGTTCGTCCGTGTCGGTCGGAGCATATTTTCTCTTTCGGTGTTATCGGAATAGGTGTGAGTGTGCCGGAGCCCCATCACCATACTCACCTGTATCCTTTGGTTTCGCAGAGGTGCAGTTCGCCAAATACGCCGCAGCCGAGCTTTTCCACTATCACCAGCTTATCCCGGGGATACTCGCTGAGCTGTAAATCATCGTCCGAGACACCGTGATCCAGATCGCTGTAAGCGTTCAGTTGCTGCTGCTGGTTGCTCTGTTGATTGTTCGAGGGCGTCGTGGGAGCGGTTGATGATTTACAAATGGCAGTGGCAGCGTAGTACTTCTCCGGCGGTGGCGGCACCGGCGGCGGCTTCGGGAAGATATTGTTCAGTGTCGGTGGCGTCAGCCGAACGCTCACGTACCCGCCGGGAATCTTCGGTATCAGGTCCTGCATGTGCGGCACGGCGTACTCCTGGCACACGATATCGGGCACATCTAGTTTCGGAAAGGGGTGAGAGAGCGAATAAAAAAAGATTGAAAATGGGGTTGAGTGAGATTGAACTGCATTGTTGTTGGGGCATTGGTGGGAGGATTGTGACCATCCGGTCGGGCGAGTACCAGTCGGTGTTAGCCGTCCGTGGACAGTAAAAACTATATGCCGGCAGAAACACGAACTATATGCCAGGATGGGTTCTGCCGTAATAAAGCCATCTATTAAAACGCCATTCTGTGTGCATTTTTAATACTTTTGCTAGTTCGTGGCGGATTGCTCTACGCTCGTCGTGCACATGGTCAATGTTTGTGGAGAGCCATTCGACGATGGTGGTCTACCGAATTACTGAATCAACTGTGGCAGTCGAAACAGAAGCCAACACTTAATAATGCTTTTAAATATTGAAGGGTATTACCATAAAATTATCAGCAACGGAAAGAATTGCAATGTTTTTTTATTTGGATGTTGATGATGCGATATGTTAGTATGTACTTTTAAAATAATTTGTAGATTATGGATGAGGCAATTGGAATTGGTAATAAAACTGTAGAGATTAAGATTCTTTTGAATTTCGGCCTCTCTAACTAAAATTTTCAAAACGTCAACTCGCGCTTTGTTTGAATCGTCCATGATTTTTGAGTTTTTGTATTTCCCTACACTGCTTAAAATTTTGATATGTTTTTTTGCAAAATTACTGAATTCTGTGAATCAAAACGCTTTGAAAATCATCCAGGGTAGGCTGAATGGAGAAGGAACTATGAAGCAGAGTTTGTTCTACGGTTATTAAAAGTGGAAGTTCAGAACACGTCTTTTGTGGTTCAGCAAGCAATTGAGTTCGTTGCTAGTCACCTTCTTCTTCTTTAATGGCTCTACGTTCCAACTGGATTTTAGCCTGTTTTTCAATAATCTTAAGGTGGAAAACTACATATTTCAGTTTCATTGAATCTTTAATACTATAAATGGTGCTAACGATGGTTAATGCTAACTTGTTCTGATGTTCTACCGACATCACGAATTGGTACAGCCAGCACTACAACCAGCAGTGTCACACGGTTTTCATTTTCCATGTGTGCAAACGTCGCCATCATCGTCTCCATCCATGCCAGAGGAGTGTTAGCTATTATTGCAATTGGCAATAAAATTTAATGGCCTCGCCTGTATTGTCATTTTCAATTTCGTTCAATCGAGAGATACTGCAACATTCTCCGACGTCGACGGCGACTTTTAGATAGAAACGCCATGAACGGTGATGACCATTGTAAAAGTGTCACGGAATGTGTGGTTTGTTTAAGCGCTTTACTCCCACTGTGAACACAGCATCGTAACACAGATCCTGTCAGTTGGTAAAGGAAAGCTACAAAATGCTAGATAATTTTTGTTAAAAAGATCGCTTAATCAAATCTTTCTTGCAATTTCCAGATGTGGATGCACCACATTTTCCCACTTTACTTCAAAGTAGGGCCGTCATTCATAGCTTTCTTTGGATGGCGCTGCTAAATGGCACCAAACGCCTAGCAGAATATCAGTTTTTTAACAATATCTTGTCTTGATACAAATCGTATGGTTTGTTTGTATTATCTGGAAAATGTATGTCTGCTCTGAATAAATGTATAAAAAACAGATGAATGAGTTTCTATGTCAATTTTGTAAATCAAATTATAAGAAACAGTAAAAATGTCACTTGGTGTTGTGTAGCAAAACACCAACCACTCGATTATCTACTCCAACGGGCAGCATCGGTTTAGTTTGTCGTAACGAAGCCCATCTCAAGAAGGACCAATAGCGCTGGAGCTACCTTACGACGCTTGACGATAAGGAGGACATGGTACCCGAGTTCGTGTCGTCGTCCATGCGTCGTCGTTTCCATGTAAAAACCAGTCAACAAACGATGATTATGTTACACTGCAATAAGTGCCATCATGGCAGGAGACCCTGAGACGAGAGGTACATTGCATTTACCATCGTTTCATATCCACCATTAAAGTCGCATCAAGAGGCCATCATAAACGAAACTGTGCCACATTTCAGGGTTCACGTGTTCCGAGAGTGGTGGAATGTGCTCTTTCGGTCGTCGTTGTTGATGCAGATAAGAGAGGTGAGGGGAAGTCTCTCTGCCCTTGCCGATGCCTCCCCGCCTTTTTGGTAGACAACCATTTAGGAGCAAAGGACGTTGAGCTTTTTTTCCGGAAGGAATCAAAACGACATTTTCTTATTCCACGTTGCGTCATTTCAGCTGACAGGCACAATAAAATATGTAGAGGTGAAAACAATTTTCCGCGTGTTCTGCTTCGGTAACGGTGCCGTGCCGTCAAAGCAAATTGCGGGTAAAAATCATCCTGACAGCTTATAGACAACGTGTTGCCAAGGCAGGAGCATCGCACATAAAAGTTTGAAGTTGGTTTTATGGTTTATTGGCAATTTGGCGGGAGTGTAAGCGGTGGATTTATGGCCGCTTCCACTGAGTCGATGTCGATGCTTATGAATTTGTAATGCCGTGCGATCAAGAAGACACGGTTGTTTACGAAGCCGTTTGAGCTGCAAAGCTAATGTTGAACTTTTGGGCAGAGTCACTGTGGTGCGATAAGGCTGGCCATTCGAAAAGGAAAAATCATTGCCACAGATATAATCTATATATCGAATGTGATACAATCTATCTATTCAAAACATAAGAAAACGAAGTTTGAATTTCCACCGGAAATATATTTGAACTTACATCAGAAGTTCTTCTGAATTTCCTCCAGAATCTTTTCTGAATTTCATTCTTTTGAATTTCCAAATTTCATAAGAAAATTGTTCGGAATTTCCCCATGATTCTCTCTAAAGCTTTTTGTATTTGAAGTTCGACGAGATTTTTTTTAATGTTTCCATTCTTCTGAAATTGACTGTGAAACCTTCCATAGTTCCCCGGAGAATTCTCGAAGGAACTATCAATTCTGTATTGTCGTCTGATCTTTTATCTCTTATATCAATCATGTAAATATCTCATTTTGCTATCTTATCAACATTTGATGTTATTGAGCTATTTTCGTCTACTCGGGTGGTGTTCCCCCAGTCAACATTTTGGTACCTATATCTCTTGATATAGGTTATTATATAAGAACCAACTTAATCGTATATAATGCACAGATTGGCTATATACGTACCAAAGTGGAGGCGATATAGGTACAAACGAGTTTTATTATACGATTTTTTCCGACATCATGAGAACAGTATTACGATTATACATAAAAATATGAAAAATAAAAAAAATCTTCCAGCACCAAGTCTTGAACATGAGATCTTTGGATTTGCAGGCGGATACTCTACCACTGCACCATACTGCACATCTTGAACTGATCTGGATTTTTGTCCAACATAAACTACACAATTTATATTTTTACAACTGCTTGAAACTTCAACAAGCCGTTTGGACTGAAGTGGTTTCGATTGTATTACGATTCACATAGGCATTCATTCGCACTCATATAAGATATTGCAAAGAGTATAAGTCATTACGAGTTTTCATTCACACAATTACGATTGATTTTCACTACGGTAAATATTATCGTATACGATGCATTCAATACAACATCCTTGGACAATAATCTGACAAAGTTTGATATACAATGCGATTCAGATTTTTGATGGACGCAAATGCGACTTTATTTGCAGTTTATTATACGATATGTAGTTTACTGGGCCAGAGTCCATGACATGTGAATTTTTGATGGTTCACGAATTCGAGAACGCTTTTTTTTGTGTAAAAGAGATTAAATTTAGTTTTGAAGAAAAACGTTCATAATTTGTAGAAATGCTTTCGAAAGTTTCAAGGTTTGAATCACCAAGTTACAATTCTGATCAAATTTCTGACATTTTTTTAATAGTCAGTCAATGCTCCGGTTCCAAATAGTTCAAATTATAGCATACATAGTTTTATTTTTCTATTTTATTTACCTGTATAATCCGGTGTGATGTGATGTCGCTGCATATCGTTCATCGAGCACCCACTGGCGGCGCTAGTGTACATGTTCACATTAAACGGTTCGTGGTAGAGACTGCTTTTGTCAATGGATTCGTTATCGTCTATCGAAACCTGCAAACAGAGGATGGTAAAACAGCTGGTTAATATGTTATAGTTAATATTTTATATTTGTGTGCATGCTGCAACTTCATTTGAAACAAATCTTCAAAGTGAGTCCGATTTTATAATAGATATCGATGCATTAAACCGGTCTGCGTTTAGATTAACTAAAAGTAAGAATTCAGGACAATCCTTCTAGAGTGTTAACGTATTTCTCATCCCCTAGTAAAATATTACATATATTATTGTTCGAGCCAGAAAGAAGTTGACTAAGCAAGTGAGTGGAGATTTACCGATAATGAACAATGTGTACTAAATCAGTACTCTGATCGCTTTTTGAACGGAACTATTTTTTCAATTTCTCGGTCTACCTCAATTCCCACATTCTAAATACATCCTGATTTATTTTTTATTTTTAGTGGATTTTTTCATGTGCTCAACTTAATGCTTTAGTATTATCAAAGGCCATATTCTGCTGAAACAAACCGCGTAAAAAGCGATCCCAGTGTAAACCACATATGACGGATGACAAATAAAACGATGTTACGTTCCGATATTCCGATGAACTCACTTCCGCGAACCGTGTTTCTTACCAAACTGAATAAAATATCAGTGACATTATTAATGATTTTGTATAATAAAACTATAGGGTAGTGAGCTAATTCCCGTCGTAGTAGGTAGTGCTTGGTTTTCAAATCTAATTTATACGCTAGCCCAACTACTTACTCTAACTAAGTTGTATGTAACACGTATTTTAGAGTTTCTAGTTTTCATTGTGTACTATTAGCGCATTGAACAAATCATAGTTTATTGAGAATCGGCAATCAAAAACACCCTTCAAAATTTTTAAATTTGTCTTATGAGAATTTTCATTCGTCCATGAGAATTCATCCATGAGAATTTTCATTCGTCCAGTCTAAAATTCGATGGATTGCTGTCAAATAAATCTGTTGGTATTGGTGTGCGTATTGGTACACCAAATTAGTTTTTTATGCGGTATCATACCGTGTTAAATAAAAATAACATAAATTCAATTAATATTGGCCTGTTCTGAATATGATATGTGTACATTGTGAAACATAGAATAGAATATGCGTATGGAGCATGTTCGCGGTTATCCAAGAAACACCTGAAGTGGAGGCATTCAGATCTTTACGCGTAACCAATGATCTACTGGCCTGTTTTGTAAATGTAATGTACCCATTGTGGTACATATGATAGAATCTACATATGGAAGATTTTCACGGTTATCCAAGAAATCCCTGAAGTGAAGGCCTTCAGATCTACACGCGTAACTGATGATCTACACGCCTGTTTTGTAAATGTAATGTACCCATTGTGGTACATATAACAGAATCTGCGTATGAAAGCCGTTCGCGGATATCCAAGAAATACCTGAAGTGGAGGCCTTCAGGTCGACACGCGTAACCAACGATCTGAAAGCCTGTTCTGAATATGTAATGTACCCATTATGAAGAGAGCATGTACCATATTTGAAACCGGAAAATTGATCTTTAGTTCCGCGTTTAGATCGAAAGGCCTTACTCCAGGAATTTTTTGGATGACTAAGAACATATGCTATGAACACATTCTGTTCTTTGTACTACAGAATGCATGTACCATATTTGAAACCGGAAAACTAATCTTTAGTTACGCGTGTAGATCGAAAGGCCTTACTCCAGGGATTTCTTGAATGACGCATTCGCATTCTGTTCTTTGTACTACAGAGAGCATTTACCATATTTAAAACCGGAAAACTAATTTTTAGGCACGTATAGATTAAAAGGCCTTACTCCAGGCATTTCTTGGATGACTAAGAACATATGCTGTGAACGCATTCTGCTCTTTGTACTACAGAGAGCATGTTCCATATTTGAAATAGGAAAATTGATCTACTACGTATCCTTTCTCTGTACCAAAAGGAGCATGTATCATACTTAAATCAGTACTGCAAATCTTTGTTCCTGAGCTCAAGCCATTTCTTGGATAACTGGATGACTTATCTGTGACTTCATGCAGAATAACTATCATTTCGGTCAATTTTGAAAGTCAAATTTGAAAGTTTATTTCGGTTCCAGTTAACAAAAAATTCCTAGTGCAATCCCATTTCGACCGCATAAAAATGGTTTTGATTGTGCTGCCATTCGGTTAAATGCCTCAGTCTGTCAAACAACTAACACACATGCTTAACATGTACACGGGTAGTGCTGCCAACAAATTTCTATTATGAAATTATTTCTCCTGTTTCAAACTTTTGGAATAGTAGGAAATTCTAATATGAATGACGAGTGTGTATGAAAAATATTTATTTGGAAGACTTTACTTTTATTACGCTAGCGGAAAATAATTGAAAAACCTACTTTTATTGAATGCATGATGTATTATCAGATATGTAACATAAGATTATGGGAAAATGGTAAATGCATCATGAAACAATCATGATTATCCTTAAACAATTGAAAAATGCTCCTTAAAATAACTGATCATTTTTCCTTAAATTATTGAGCAAATTACCTTGAAATATAAATATAAAATGCTCCGTAAACATTTGAAAAGTGTACCGTAGAATTGCGCAGTATATTGATATAAGAATTATTGTGCAATAGTTGAAAAAGTACCTTGAAATTGGCTGTCATAAAGTAGAATCTTATGCACCATTGTATAGCCCCTGGAGTATGAAGCTAATTGTTTTGCTTGGTAACCCTATTCAACAGAAAAATGCTCCGAAAACTAAGGAAAATGTTCCCTAAAAAGAAGAAATACTCCTTAAACCAATAAAAAATGCTCCTAGGTCAAACCTAGGCCAGACAGTCAGGATAGCCACGACGCGAGTAGATATAAATTTAAATTCCGGTAGACTTGTCCTCATTAGATGAGCAAACTTCATACACAGTACAAACAGCACGTGCTGTCAAAGCATTCACCGCCACGCTTCTTTAGGTTTTGTAAGCGCAGATTTCGACAATTTCGATTTCCTCAAGCCGTGGGTTATTATAAGAGATATTTTAGTTACAAGATAAAAATTGTCGCTGTCGTGGCTGTCCGGAACATCTTTTGCTGGCGAGGATAGGGTGCTAAATGTCAATGAATTTTATATATTTCAAGGTAATTTGCTCAATAATTTAAGGAAAAATGATCAGTTTTTTAAGGAGCATTTTTCAATTGTTTAAGGATAATTTCATCTGTTTTAATGAGCAATTTTTGGGCTGCCTAAGATTATTGCAGTTCAAACCGCCAGTTTGGAAACGTGTTTTTCGACTATAAACAAGGCGACGAAGAAAATAAATTTCAAACGCTCTAAAGTTTAAAAAAACAGATCATTTGAACGCCTTCCGGTAGTGATTTTTCAATTATTTTTCACTTGAGCAATAAACATTGCTTTTATTTAGTGCGTAGTGAGAAATTTATGTGAAAAAGTGCGGTGAAAATCAGTGAATTACGTTGATTTTGGTGACGGTGTTGTGCGTCTTCTACAGCAGTGAATGACTGAAATCCAAAATAATGTTTTAAGTACATCTTTCAAAGTGATTTTAGCGACTGAAACAAGTTGGGACGATAGTGTTAAAAATGAAGAAGTTTTTGGTAATAGTTACAACGTTTACAGAGATGACTGAGACTACGAAAGGTCTGGAAAAATCAGGAGGAGGTGTTTTGGTTGCAGTATCCACAATTTTCAATTCAGAAATAATTAAAACGGATAAATTCAATGATTTTGAACAAGTTTGGGCCAAGGTACAAATTTCAGGTGAAACTCATGTTTCTGCTTCAGTTTATATTCCTCCAAATGATGCTCGCAGAGATATTTATGATAATTTTTTTTGTATCGCCGAGAATGTTTTATCTGGCTTGCCTTCTGAAGTAAAAGTGCATATATATGGTGATTTTAACTCAAGAAATGTAGATTTCATACCAGATTGTGACAATGAGAGCATTTTACTTCCAGTTATAGGGGAAAATGAGCTATTGCATTTTGTATTCGATAAAATTGCTAACTTAGGATTAAATCAAATCAATCATGTGAAGAATATCCAAAAGTGTTATCTAGATCTACTGCTGACTATCTGTTATGAAGATTTTTGTGTAAATGAATCACTAGCTCCTCTCTGGCGAAATGAAGTATTCCACACAGCAATTGAATTCTCTTTGTTTGTACACGTTAATCGAATGTGAGTTTGAAGAAATCTTCGATTATCAATCAGCCAACTACGGAAATATAAAGCATAAACTGAAGAATATAGATTGGCAAACTGCTATAAGGAACGAACAAAATGTTGATAAAGCGACAGAAAAGTTTTATAACACATTGCACAATATAATAATGGAAGAAGTGCTGGTTAAAAGACGGAGAAGTCATGCTGTATCGAAAAATCCAATTTGGTTTACAAGAGATATTAGAAATCTTCAAAATCGCAAGCAGAAAGCACATAAAAACTATAAGAAGCATAATCTTCAAAATTATTTAGAGGAGTATCTTAATATTTGTGATCAACTGAACTGTGCTATAAATATCGCATACAATGAATATAATTTAAAAACTGAACGTGAAATCAAGACTAGTCCAAAACATTTTTTCAGCTATGTGAACACTAAATTAAAATCAGCCAATTTTCCATCGAAACTTTATTTAGATGGTAGAACATGTAATGGTCCAGAGGAAATATGTAATTTGTTTGCCGATTTCTTTAAAGAAGTATACACTACCCACTCAGAAGATGATCGAGATCGCGACTTTTTCGATTTTTATCCTGAGTTTTCAAATGACGTTTACGTCAACCATCTGAATGTACACGAAATTTGTGATGCCCTGAAACATCTAGATGGGTCTAAGAGCTCCGGACCCGATGGAATACCTCCAGTGTTTATTAAGACTCTAGCAATTGAGCTTACTGCTCCATTATTCTGGATTTTCAACATGTCACTGGAATCAGGATGTTTTCCGTTAATATGGAAAAAATCATTTTTAGTTTTAATTTTTAAATCTGGTATAAAATCCAATGTTCGTAACTATCGTGGTATTGCTCTTATATCTTGCATACCGAAATTGTTCGAAGCAATTGTTAATGAAAAAATATTTGTTCAAATTAAAAATCGAATCACATCTAAGCAACACGATTTCTTTAAAGGTTGTTCGACAGCCACAAATCTAACAGAATTCGTTAATTATTTTTTGGATGCAATGGATAGTGGTCACCATGTAGAAGCCTTGTACACAGATTTTAGTAAAGCTTTTGATCGCGTTGATTTACCCATGCTTTTGTTCAAACTGCAGAAGATGGGAATTCAACCAAAACTTCTTCATTGGCTTGAATCGTATCTAACAAGTCGTGTTCAAATTGTAAGATACAAAGGAAAATTATCAACCCCAATACAAGCCTCTTCTGGAGTTCCTCAAGGATCTCATTTAGGTCCATTACTTTTTATTTTATTTGTAAATGACCTCCCTCTTGTGCTTCATAAATTGAATGTCTTAATTTATGCAAATGACATGAAACTTTTCCTAAAAATCAAAACTGTCGAGGATATCGATACATTCAAAGATGAAATATTGGTATTCCATACATGGTGTAAAAAAAGTCTTCTACAGTTGAATATAAACAAATGCAACTTAATAACCTTCAGCATGGGGGGGCTCCTTAGTCGTGCGGTAAGACGCGCGGCTACAAAGCAAGACCATGCTGAGGGTGGCTGGGTTCAATTCCCGGTGCCGATATAGGCAATTTTCGGATTGGAAATTGTCTCGACTTCCCTGGGCATAAAAGTATCATCGTGCTAGCCTTATGATATACGAATGCAAAAATGGTAACTTGGCTTAGAAACCTTGCAGTTAATAACTGTGGAAGTGCTTAATGAACACTAAGCTGCGAGGCGGCTCTGTCTCAGTTTGGGGATGTAATGCCAATAAGAACCTTCAGCAGAAAACGAAACATACTCAGCGCAAATATTAGTTTTGATGATCAGAACGTAGTAAGAAGCAATAGAGTAAGAGATTTGGGAGTAATATTGGATTCAAAACTCACTTTCATCGATCATTATAACTTAATTGTAAGCAAATCCAACAACATGTTAGGTTTTATAAAACGATTCTGTTACAATTTTCAGGACCCATACACAATAAAAACACTATATACAGCTTATGTAAGGCCAATCTTAGAATATTGCAGCATAGTTTGGTCCCCATTTTCAGCTATTCATGCCAACAGAATTGAGTCAGTTCAAAAACAATTTTTATTATATGCACTACGAAAGTTAGGGTGGACCGAATTTCCATCGCCACCATATGTGGCTCGTTGTAAGCTCATCAATATTCATTCACTGAAAGTGCGTCGAGATTTAGCAATGGTAACTTTTATAAACAATATTGTTTCAAACAGAATTGACTCAACGGAGCTATTATCAAAACTTAATTTGTATGTTCCATTACGATCTTTACGACATCGTCAAATATTCTCCGTAAATTATTATCGAACAAACTATACAAAATATGGCCCAATGAATCAAATGATGATCACTTATAATAAACATTGTGACACTATTGACTTATCGATGTCCAAAACACAGCTGAAACAGATCTTCTCTCGTATTATAAGCTAATGACACTTTACAATAAGTTTAAACAGTATCAACATTATTTAATGTTATTTGGAATAGTTAAGAATACAAATGTAAATAGGTCTACAATTATGATTGACGACAATAAATAAATAAATAAATAAATAACTGGATTTTCCTTCGTCGCACGGATAACGTAGGAAATTGTGCAAAAAGTTTCAGTCGCAAAGTTAAATTTAACTGTATTTCAAGTAAGTAACACCGGAATGTAATTTTAATGAATGCAGATAGTAGTGTACACTTTTTTCTATCTCGCCAGATGATTAGTTCATTATTTCAGTTTACGATTCGCGAATATTTAGTGATTTATAATTTGATATGACGGATACTAGCGCCATGGACGAATTAGCGCATAACCCTATATAATAAAAATGTTCAATCAAACGAACACAAACACTGTCTAACGCAGTTTGAATAATCTCATTCGTGAGAATCGAATGTGCCTATCGTTTCCAATATTAAACCTCCGACGGAGAATTCATATCTCGGAAGCTGACAACCACGTTGCAGCCACTTATGCGCACCTACTTAATTAGCTATCGAGTGCAACGGAGCGCGTTTGGCTGAAACCCGACATCGGATGCAACCGCTTATGTCTATCTGTCCACCCAGGAGTTTAACATGTTTGCAAAGTACGGGGAGAGAGAACAAGTCCGGACGTCCAAGCCCTGGCCTAATGGTCAATTCGAAGGCACGGCCACAAGATGTAATGCGTTGCTGTCAGCATCATTCCCGATTCCTGGACGGACAGGTCGAACCATCATCCATGCAGAGTGCAACATCAAAGCGTAAACTCATTATGACGCTCCACATTCGGATGATTTACATCGTAATCACTTTGGGCGAGTCGCACATCTGTGTCGGTGTGTGCGGTGGATTGGAAGGGGGCTTCGGGGGACAGTTTTCGTCAGCGCCGTAAATAGAGATGTTTGCAGCAGTCAGCGAAATGGACGATTTATGGCAGATAATGATGGGCAAATATCTTGACTGGTTCATACGCTGATTGGCTGATGAGTTATGAGGTGCAGTCCGGTCATTCAAACGGTTGAACGTGTCTTCCTCTTTGCTGGAATCACAACCCCAAACTGAAACATTGCCGCCTCACAGATAAAATGAGCGCGTAAAGTACTCCCACAGCAATATTCAATATAGGGTTTCTAAACCAAGTAGTGTAATTTTTCCACTGGAATATTTTGAAGCTAACACGTTGATACGTTCAAGGGAAGTCGTGAACCTAAAATTTCCCAGACCGGACTGGCAATTGAACCCAGCTACCTTCGGCATGGTCTGTTTTGTACCTGCGTAGCTTACCCTTAGGCTTGAAAAGCCCCTGGTTGAAGAAGTCGATAAAAACGATGTGGGAAGAGGTTGAAGTGAAGTTGGCACTGATTGACTTGATGAAATATGCTGATGAGTTGAGTAGAGTAATGGTGTCAGATAAATAGTTTGGAAATATATCAAACGGAAATGTACTTCGCAATGAAACTGGATGATCGATTTGTAACTAGCCATAACATGGATTCAAATACATTCGGGCGCTTATAACGCCGCCAGTTGGAATTTAGAGCCATTGAAGAAGAAGAATAAGAAGAAGAAGAAGAAGAAGAAGGAGAAGAAGAAGAAGAAGAAGAAGAAGACGAAGAAGAAGAAGAAGAAGAAGAAGAAGAAGAGAAGAAGTATACCAGAGCCTCTTTTATCGACGAAGGTTCTAGGAATGGGCAATACCGATACACTATATCGAGTATCGATATTTTCGCTTTGATTTTCCGATATTTTGTATAGATTTATTGATGTTTGATTTTTGACCGCATCGATTTTTTGTAGGTGATATCGTTTCTATATTTTTACTTAGCGTAACATTATCTGAAATAAATAACTGAGAAATATAACACACATCACCTATCAATCCGATAAAAATTGCAATATAGCGAAAAAATGGCAAAGGCGTTTTTCTAAAAAAAATCGATACTGTTGGATCGAGTGTCATAATATCGATATAAAAAATATCGGAGTTAAAACATCGATTTTTTGATACGTTTTAAAAACTTTAAAAAGTGGTAGAATAAAAATAAAAATTAAAAGATGCTTAAAAGATGCCTGCGCCGACACATCAAAGTTCTGTCACAAACAAACAGACGTAACACTAGATAAATTACCATCGACCACGACTTGACTTGGGTAGTAAAAAAATCATATTAAAACTGTCTTAAAGTCGCGTGAAGGCAAAATCAGGGGCAGTCAAAATTTGGACTTGTTTAAAATCGGGTCATCACTGTATCTTGTACATATTTACTTATTTATGGAATGATGCTATGGCAATTCCATTGCAAGTATTGTAAATAATCTCATTTCATGTTACATTTTGTACAAATAATCAATCAGAGAAATATATGTTTTGGCGGTATTTTCTGAGCCTATAGTTCATTTTGCCAATTTTAGTTATGGGGGTCTTCGGGCCTCCTATAAAAAGTTTGTTTTCCGAGCGAACATATAACTTTTACGTATTCTTAGTTTTATACGAGGGCTGCAAATGGTGGGTTTACATCAAGGAAGAAGCGCCCAACATAGCTCTGGTCCCCACAAGTTCCTATCTCACGCTTCCACGGGTCGTCCGATGACAAAAGACCGCCTGCTAAGGGTTGTGTACTCAGCTGGTAGTGCAGCCTGGGCAGTGCTGTCCTTCTGACATCAGTTAGAGTAAGAAGGTAAGCCTCGAGCGTCTGTTCACCAGGAGGTGCAGCTCAAACAGCGTCTGCCTGGTACCCAGCGGCTGAATAACGAAATGCTGTATCACGTCAGCTATACCTAAGGTGTAGGTAATGCGACCCTGGTAAGGTGGCTTACTAAAGTCTCGTCTCAAATACCACCATAAATGGAGATAGAAGAAAAAGAGAACGTTATTTTTGGCAACTGACCCGGCAACGAAACAATGACTATGATTAGAAACTCGGTACCTGGAATGTTAGGACCCTAAACAAACCTGGACGAGTGAGCATTTTGGCTCGTGAACTGCAGAAGGTTAGAGTGAACGTGGCCGCTATTCAAGAAGCCCGATGGCCTAGATCCGAAGAACGTGAATTCCGAGCCGTGGACCCAACGACCAACACTGCATTCAAGTATAACATCTATCATAGCGGCGGTGAAAAAGCAGAGCATGGAGTTGGTTTCGTAGTGATGGGCAAGCAGATGAAGCGAGTGATGCGGTGGAAACCCATTAGCGAACGAATCTGTGTGTTGAGGATACGGGGCAAATTCTTCAAGTACAGCCTGAACAACGTTAACGCACCGACAAACGATAAATCCGACGACGTGAAGGACACGTTTTATGAATGTCTTGATAAAGCCTATGGAGAGTGCCCAAAGCAAGACGTGAAAATTGTTATCGGAGACGTTAACGCTCAGGTCGGTAGAGAGGACTTTTTCCATCCCATAATCGGTAGGGAGAGCCTTCACTCCGCTACCAATGACAACGGACTACGGTTAGTAAATTTCGCTGCCGTCAGAGGGATTGCCATCAGTAGCACCTACTTTGCACGACTTGCAACCAGATAGACCATGTTCTGATGGATGGGCGCCATTTCTCGGATGTTATCGATGTGCGGACATTCAGAGGTCCGAACATTGACTCTGATCACTACCTCGTTGTCAGTAAAATTCGATCATGGTTGTCAACTGTATCGAACGAAAGATCACAGCGAACGATGCGTTACAATATCCATCGATTGTCGGCGGAAGGAGTATCGGCTGAGTACCGCCAGAAGCTCGACGAACGGATAAGTGCAATCAACGTTAGCGACAACATCAACGATCTATGGGAATAGATCCATGGAGCGGTGAGCACAACAGCACGAGAAGTGGTAGGCACTGCACAGAGGCGACCCAGGACGGGTCGGTTCGATATGGAGTGTCAGAGAGTGACAGACGAGAAGAACGTTGCCAGAAGCCGGATGTTGGTGTCGGGTACCCGATCGAATAGAGATCGGTACAAAGAAGCAAGAGCAGCCGAAAAACGAACCCACCGCAGGAAGAAGAAAAAGTACGAAGAACAAGTTATTAGTAAGGCGCAGGGAAAAATGGAGCAGAACGATATGCGGAGGTTTTATGAACCTGTCAATGGCGTGCGGAGAAAGACAGCGCCATCTCCCGTCATGTGCAACGACCGATTAAACCGAAGTGGCTGCCAGGTGGAAGCAACACTTCGAGACTTTGTTGAATAGTGAAAGTGACGGTGCATCGGTGAACAGAATAAATATTAGCGACGATGGACAAGCTGTGGAGTTACCTACACTAGATGAGGTTAAGAAAGCTGTTAAAGAGCTGAAGGATAAGGATAAGGATAAGGATAAGGATGCGGGGAAGGATCAGCTCCCGGCTAAGCTTCTCAAACATGGCAGTGAGCAGCTTTATGAAGTTCTGCACCATATTATGTCGAAAATATGGGAAGACGATTGGACGGCCTCATTTGCCCTCTATTTAAGAAAGGGCACATACTGGAGTGCGCCAATTACCGAGGAATAACACTCCTTAATTCGGCTTACAAAATTATGTCCCGTATTCTGTTCAACAGATTGAGACCGCTTGAAGAGTCCTTCGTCGGCGAATACCAAGCAGGTTCAGAGACAAATTCTTGATAACTTCCGGGAGTACAACTTACAGACACATCCTCTGTTTATTGATTTCAAGGCGGCGTACGATTCAGTGAAACGGAATGAATTATGGCAAATTATGCTTGAACATGGTTTTCCGGCGAAATGGATACGGCTGATTCGTATAACGTTGGACGGATCGAAATCAAGTGTAAGGGTTGCGGATGAAATATCGACGTCAATTGTTACCTTAGATGGATTAAAGCTGGGTGATGTACTCTTGAATCTACTGTTCAATATAGCACTCGAGGTAGCGATTAGGAGAGCTGGAGTGCAAAGAAGCGGTACCAGTATCACAAGATCGCATATGCTCCTGGGTTTTGCGGACGATATCGATATTATCGGAATTGATCGCCGTGCCGTGGAAAAGGCTTTTGTGCCTTTTAAGAGGGAGACAGCGAGGATTGGATTCACTATCAATACCAGCAAAACGAAGTACATGGTCGCTGGCAATCAACGTGGGTTCATTAGTGGTGGTGGTAGCGAAATGGTGCTGGATGGTGAAAAATTTGAAGTGGTAGAAGAATTTGTGTATCTTGGAACATTAGTGACGTGCGATAATGCTGCAAATAGGGCTTATTACGGACTTCGTAACCAGCTTAAGTCACGTAGTCTGCAAACGAAAACAAAACTCTCGCTGTATACTACTCTGATTCTTCCGGTGGCTTTATACGGCCATGAAACATGGACGTTAAAAGAGGCTGATCGTAGACCTTTCGGAGTGTTTGAGCGTAAGGTGCTGCGGACAATACTCGGCGGTTAACAGGAGAACGGTATCTGGCGGCGTCGCATGAATCACGAACTGAATTAGGTGTATAAAGGGCTGGATATTATTAAGCTTATTCAATACGGCAGACTACGGTGGGCTGGTCACGTTGTTCGTATGCCGGAAGAACGTCAAGCGAAGATAATGTTGAGTAGAGAAACCCGGTAGAGGCCGCAGGCTTCGTGGATGGCTTCGTACACGATGGCTTTTTGCAGTTGAAGAGGACCTGAGGGCGCTCAATGTTCAGGGCAACTGGAAGCAATTGGCTCAGGATCGAGTCCAGTGAAGAAGGATACTCCAATCGGCGTAGGTTCATCGAAGAGCTGTAGCCCATCAAGCATCAAGTAAGTAAGTATACGAGAAGACAACAATGTATTTTTGCCATCACTTTGCGAGCAAATCGGTTTAGAGTAAAGCCTGTCCACGTTAAATTTCGGACACCCATCTCCAAACGCGATTTTTAAACATTTTTACCAGCCACTGAGACGATCTATTTATATGATAGCTCAATCTCTTCGCTTTACTGCTGCTTTCAGCATGGCTTAGCTCTTGTTTAAATTGATGACATGGCGACAAATCAATTAAACATTATCTAACTGTCCAAAATTTAACGTGGACAGGCTTTAAGTGCCTGAAAAGTTGGCGAAACTTTTTTACGCGTTCCCGTCATGTATTTTGGCCATAACTTCTGAGCCCATAGTCTGATCTGGTTAATTTAAAATAGAAGAAATGAGGCAGGACTCTGCATTGAATGCAGCTTGTTGCAAGAGCATCGGTTGAGGGTAAGTCCAAAAAAAAAAATTGGCGAGACTTTTTGATTTTTTTCAAATTTTCTAAATTAATCAATGCCTCCTTAAGGCTATTCTGATACATTAAATAAACTTTATAAATTATATTTAAATCCTAACCATTGCAATTGAACCGAATCAAAGGTGAAGGGCCAAGTGGCCAAACACACACACTTAAAATTCTAAGTTTACTGATTGCCGAGAATCCAACAGCCGAGATATTGGTAATAATTTCGACGAATTTCGGTAACATTTACCGAGTCATCGGTAATCGTTACCGAGATTTCGGCAAAAAATCAACTTTGCCGAATTTCGGCAAAATATTGACGAGATTTCGGTAAAGGAATTACCAAATTTCAGTAAAAAATATTACCGAGATCTCGGCTGTTGGAATCTTGGCAAAAATTTTGCCGAGGTCTACGAAATAATTAAAGTGTAAAGTTACAAGTCTTGTAATGTCAAAAATAATGTAACAAACAAAAATCAAAAATAAATGAATTTAAGGCAAGTCAAGCCAATTTGTTCAAGCCACTTTTTTGTTGTTTTTTTTCTCGGAATTGTGTAAAATGGATATGATATTATGTAGTTTCTCAAACACTTACATTCCCCACATTTAGGTCCATGTTATTGATACATGCAGGTTATTTTACACGGTTTGGTTTTCGTCGTTTAAGACCTTCAGCGTCAATGAAACAATGAGTTCCCCACGAAAAAATTCACAAAAAATCAAAGAAAATTCGGGTAGTATTTAAAAAGCTGTGAAAGTGCGGGTTAACCGAGAAATTAATGAATTCCAAGCGCTTCAAAAACCTGGGTGTATATTAAACGCGATACAACATAGATATGGTGTTCATATACTTCTTTCGAATACATTTGTCGATGTCAACTGCTTTGCTGGAATATAATTCATCATTTTATGAGCTTGATTGCGAAGAGTGCCCTTTAAGCCCCGAGTGCCGATCTTGCTTATTCAACACCCATCTGCTTTGCATTTGCACTGCGCAAAGTAAACACAGTTCGAAAATGTATGGAATCGCTAATTATATACCGACCTTGAAATTGCTATTCAGCCGCTTGTCGATTCCCAGACTGTCCGTATGCAAATTGTGCTGCAGTGCGTCGAGGACGGCCGCCGTTCGGGTGCGTTTGTTCTTGGCCACGATGAACAGGATGATGGCGATCAGCAGCAGGATGATGGTGGTCAGGACCGCGATGATGACACCGATAAAGTGCGGCTCCGGTTCCTGGTCGATGGGCTTCGGCGAGATGACTGCAACAAAAAAGAGAAGAGAAAGAGGAGGAGCCGGGTGAAAGATACTGAGCTCGGCGGTTGTCACGTCAGTCAGGTCATCGTTGTTCGTCGTCGCCATTTGCGATAGGGTGGTAGATATGATTTGCGTGCGAATTAAATGCACATTTTAAGATGAGATGCACGCAATGGTCCGTGGACGCCGATGAGCTCACTGAGTCGGCTTGGTGAGCAAATCGTGGGCAAAATTAATTTTAATTTCAAATAGTTACCAGCCCAATCGATATAAATTTGCATGTTGAATTGCAGAGACATGTAACGATTCTTTTGCTCTGATTTTCGAATCAAGTTGATTTGAGACCTTATCATGTTGGACGAACTAAATAACTCTCATCAATATTTATTTCATATGATCATCATTATTTCCTTTGATATGATATTTCACGCAAGTTTGGTGATGTGGGTAGTCTAATAGACATGAAAATCCTACTCAAAAACTGATTTGATTCAACTTCACACAATCAATTTCTGTTTATGCGCCTTGATGGTGATTTTTGACAAAGCACTTGTGTTGTAGCCCAACCAAAAAAAAAATCAAACAGTTACTTTTGATTGAAACCTCATTATCCGTCAGAAGCAGAGAATACAAAAGTAGCATCCTCCATGAAGTATCACGTTTCAGTTTCTACTTTCCGAGACGTGAAAATGGAAGCGACTTGCGGATAGGTCTCCGGGCTATTTTACTATTGATAGAAAATGTTTACAGCATCTCAGTCACAGAGGTCCCCCAGGGAAGCGAGGAAGATACAAAGTAGCTGTCTCGTCTGCTAATGAATCGGTGCATCAGGTGATGGCGCTCCTTTCTCGTGTGCCATTGAGACGACCAATAATGGATAGAAGGATGATGTATGCAGAGCGGTGTCTTTCTTCGACCACATGGACGGACATGCACTCGAATAGCCACCGACGATGACGATGATGCACCGAACCATGGCATATGAAGAAGCATTAGATTATTGATCGATGGCACAAAGTATGTGATAATTTGAATAATTGATGATGTGCATAATAAATGCAAATTAGTGGAAGATATTTGATCTTTGCGGGCCGCTTGTTGGAGCCCACAGTCCACAGCCCAGTGGCCATCATCGGTGCTGTTTGCTTTGATCGTGGGGCGGAAGAAATGGCCACATTATTCTGCGAAGTGCTCGGCTCAGTCCAATCAGAAGGTGAGCGATTCCCGGGAGAGTCAAACGCAGTCGTCGGGTATGCTTGATTGCTTCGAAAGGTAGTTAAATTGCAATTATGTTCGCGCCAATGGTGAAGCGTAAATTGATGTTTGGAAATTTACCGCAACTGGATTGGTTATTAATACAGACTTGGTATTGGGTAACGAACAGAAACTCCGGCACATTTAAGAAACTATGTAATTGGAAGTTTAATAATAATGGATAGAGAGTCATTGAAGGAGTTATGATTAATCGAAAGAAATTATTTAAAAACGTGAATGAATTTGGAATAATTCTACACCCAACCAGCGGATGACAGATTTTAATATACAGTTCTGCATAAGAGCCTTTTAAAATCTGTGTGAAATTTTAGCATGAAAGAATTTGGAAGATTTTGATACAATCATTGAATTGTTACCAAAGATGGTATATGAAGTCGTCCCTGTGGTGATTGATCTATAAAGGGCTGAACGGCAACCTGGAGCGGCCCCAACAAAGGGCTATCCGGCAACCAGGAGCGGCCCCAACAGCGAGTGAGTGCATGCATCGATGATATTTTAATTAAGTGCTGAGTAAGTGTATCGAACAGTGCAAAATGGCTTCGGGTTCACCGGATTCGCTGGCACTGGACACACGGAAGACACAAGTGCATTCGAGACGAAATATGGTTCACCTGGGAATACTCTGATTGAGTGTCGGCGTCGCGGGGATACGTCCAGCTGCTGGCGGAAGAATGAGTTACAGCACGCGAGGAAGACTCGTGAAACCTGCGAGCATCCTTGGATAAAGTTTCTGGTAACTTCGACTTCGTTAGGATACCAAACGCGTATTTATAGTAGATATGATAAGTATGTCTTCTTCTAAAGATCATCAAGGACGTTCCTCCTAGAATTCTTCAGGAAGCTTCTCCAGGAATTCCTTCGAAAGTTTCTCCAAAAATTTTTCCCCGAATTCCTACAAAAGATCCATCAGAATTCTTCAGGAAATTTCTTCAAGAATATCTTCGGCATTTTCTCCAGGAATTCCTTCGGACTTTCCTCAGGGAGTTCTTCCAGAAGTCCAACAGGTAATTTAGGTTATTTCAAGCAGACAATGACATTGACTGAAGTATAACGAAATTCATTGAGAAATACCAACTCAATTTCAATTTCCTCCATGATGTTTCGCGAATGACTTCAAGAATGGAACATTAAATGTAACATTGTATGCAACATTAAACATTTCCGTACGACGAAAACGATACTGTAAAACATCTTTTTACGCTCCCTACTTTTACGCTTCCTTTTTTACGCTTCAGATTCCTATAGGAGCGTTAAAAAAGTTTCAAGCTAGTATAAGAGGCAAACTTCGATTAGTTTCGGAGGTTGTTTTTGGATGATCTAAGTACTGCGGATGTTCTAGAAACAGAATTTATGCTTGCTTGCGAAGTAGTATTACCTGTTGTCATGGGTTGAAGGTAGTTTACGAACTCCATACAGTCAAGGTCTTCGGATCAATCTCCGTAATGGAGGCAGTTATTGAAGAATAAACAAGTTGTGCGACCTTTTCTTGGTATATGTTTGCATTCCCGAGCAACACAAGTCAGGCAAAAATGGTTGCAGCAACTTGATTGCGACTAAATCTGGTCACATATGAGTTGCAGTATCCTATATGGAACATGTGTGCTACTAGGGTTTCACGTAGTCCTTGTTGTTGTCATTGGTGTCTACGAACTCCATAGAGTCAAGGTCTGTGGATCAACCTCCGTAATGGAGGCAGTTATTGAAGAATAAACAAGTTGTGTGGCTCCTTCTTGGTATATGTTTGTATTCCAAGTAGTTCTTGTTAATGTCGTGGGCTCCAGGTAGTCTACGAACTCCATAGAGTCAAGGTCTGGCGATCAACCTCCGCAATGGAGGCAACTATTGAAGAATACACAAGTTGTGTGACCCCTTTTTGATATATGTTTGCATTTCAAGTAGTTCTTGTTGTTATCATTGATTCCAGGTAGTCTACGAGCTCCTTAGAGTCAAGGTCTGTAGATCAATCTCCATAATAGAGGCAATTGTTGAAGAATAAAGAAGATGTGCGACCTCTTCTTGATATATGTTTGCATTTCACGTAGTCCTTGTTGTTGTCATTGGCTCCAGGTAGTCTACGAACTCCATAGAGTCAAGGTTTGGCGATCAACCTCCGCAATGGAGGCAACTATTGAAGAATACACAAGTTGTGTGACCCCTTCTTGGTATATGTTTGCATTTCAAGTAGTTCTTGTTGTTATCATTGGTTCCAGGTAGTCTACGAACTCCTTAGAGTCAAGGTCTGTAGATCAATCTCCGTAATGGAGGCAATTGTTGAAGAATAAAGAAGATTTGCGACCTTTTCTTGGTATATGTTTGCATTTCACGTAGTCTTTGTTGTTGTCATTGGTTCCAGGTAGTCTACGAACTCCATAGAGTCAAGGTCCGGCGACCAACCTCCGCAATGGAGGCAACTATTGAAGAATACACAAATTGTGTGATCTTTTCTTGGTATATGTTTGCATTTCAAGTGGTTCTTGTTGTTATCATTGGTTCCAGATAGTCTACAAACTCCATAGAGTCAAGGTCTGTGGATCAACCTCCGTAATGGAGGCAGTTATTGAAGAATAAGCAAGTTGTGTAACCCCTTCTTGATATATGTTTGCATTTCACGTAGTTCTTGTTATTGTCATTGGTTCTAGGTAGTCTACGAACTCCATAAAGTAATGTTCTGCAGATCAACCCCCGAACGGATGGTTATTGGTACATGTTTGCATTCCAATTAGTTAAAGTTGTTATCATTTTCTCTAGGCAGTTATTAAAGAATAAATAAGATGTGTAACCTCATCTTTATATATTTGCATTTCAAGTAGTTCTTGTTGTCATGGGTTGTCCTAACTTCATTCATATCACTTATACGAAACTGTTTATTCCTTGGAAATGCAAAATGTAAATAAATTGGAACGAGACAACTTCAAGTCGAGAACGTAAGGGGATAAAATGGGCGAATATCTCAAATATCATGTACCGTATTTAAAACAGCTAAAAGACCATTTAGTTTATCGTGTAAGCCTAGAAGTCTTACTCTATTAATTTTAAGGATGGCCATGAGCATATGTCATGAACGCATTTTATTCTATGGACCACAAAGGACAAGTCTTCTCCTTCTTCTTCGATGGCTCTACATTCCAACTGGAACTTGACCTGCTTTTCAACTTCTATTAGCATACTCTATGCCCAGGGTGTCGAGAATGTTAATAATCTCAAAACATCCTAGACCGGACCGAGAATCGAACCTCGCCATCTCCGGATTGGCAATCTTACGCCTTTGGTCGCAAGGACCCCAGACAAAGGACAAGTACCAAATTTAAAACAGGCTGATATATCTCTAGTTAAGCAAGTAGATCTTAGTGTCTTACTTCAGGGTTTTCTTGGATGACCATGAACCTATGCAACGGACGCATTCTATTCGACGTATCATAAAAGGCATGTGAAATAATCCGGAAGATCTCTGGTTACGCGTACAGATCTCAAGACCTTTTTTTTATTAATTTTATTATCTAATACATGCATTCATCTCTTAGCTAGGTGTTTCGATGTTTTCTTAACACTATCATAACACAGACCTTTTACAGGGTTTTCTTGGATGACCATGAACGTATGCAATTACGCCCTAAATTCGAAATAACGCTCCCTCTTTTTACGCTCTGATTCAATTTACGCTCCCCCGTTTTGGGCGCAAAAAAAGTTTTTGCAGTATTAACTCATATGTTTGTTTACAAACACATTTACAACCAAATTGCAAGACACTCCGGATTTGTCGTTGAATTTCCAACACTTTTTGCTGAGCGCTTTAGTTCTTCATGTTCTTCTTTTTATTTATTTTAGAAATGATATGCGATTTCCGAAAGCCGCGTCGTAATAATGTAAGTATTGAAAATATTAAAAAGATCAACAATCTTTTCAACGACTACTACACGACTTTGAGTTAAGGAAATGAAACTGAGGCATTTTTGCATACACTTGATCAACATTTCTAATTCGAATTTCAAACTCAATGATCACCTACTTTAGAGTAAGCCTAGGAAAACTTATTTTATTTTTTTCTTCTACGTAATGCATAAGAATCATGAGGAATTTTGAAAAAAATCCTCAAGTCAAATTTGAGTAGAAACAGATGAGTATGCGGCCCTTAATATGAATATATTTTTTTACTGAGAACTATGAACAAACATAAAATGGCACCAATACAATAACTATGATATCTGGTTGGCTATTGAAACAATGTTATTGCCCAAGAGATAGATATGTTACATTAAAATTACTAAGTTTGCGGTAATAGTTTTTATATTTAGTGAACATTAATCATCAAGAGAGAGTATTCAAATGTGTACAATTTCAAATTTGTTCTCGATTTAGGGTAAATTTTCATAATTTTTATCTTTTAATTTGGCGAAAGGCCTAAATTGCCAACAATTCGTATTGTCCCCTATTAAGATGTTTTGTGAATAAATATTTGTAGAGATTCTTATTAGATATCAGTTGCATTGGTTTTATCCATGCATGCTGTGCATGCTCTGAGAATTCGTTATCCAACAGAATCAAAGCATACTTCATAGCTTGTAACAAGTCTTTTTATGAACAATTCTTCACCTTTATACAACAAACGACAAACAAAGCACATAGACCCGGCGGTGAATGGTTATAGAAACTGAAACTCACTTTGCGTCACATGGTTCCGCTCGCCTTTGTTGGCGGTTTGCACTTCGTCTCGCTGCAGCGGATATTCGATAGAATTTTCCTGCGAGATTGAATTTCCGTTCGCTTCCTCGTCGGAGAAGTTGCCAATCACGGGACCTGGTTGGAGAAAAAAAAAGTAAGATAAAAGGAGGAGTTTATTAGTTTCTCAGTACTGTATGATCGTCGTCGTTCGTTTAGTTTATGCTTTATGGTTTAGAATGTAGTCAGGTATGCTGTGCAATATTTCGCCTCTTTCCGCCCATCTATACGAAGCTGCACTTTTGTTTACGATAGATGATGCCCCGTGCCGCTTCCTGTGCTCGTAACTAATTGCATTTCTCCCGACAGCAGGGGCAAATATGTTCTCAATTTTGCACGTGAGTTATGGCCGGAGCAGAGTTTCCTTTTTGCTTTCGCTCAGCTGTGCCACCATAACGATCGTGCGGGGAGCGCCTAGCGGTCTTGAAAGTGCGAAAAACGCTGCGGTCGGTCCCCGTTAATTATTTAAACCATCGAAACGTTCAACACATCATCGAACAAGGCAGGGTAGCACGTGTGTGGGCAAAGTCGCATCCAAGTCGATCTGCAAGCCAGAAGCGAAATGTGTTTGTTTTCCATTATGGCTAATTTCTCAGCTCTACTGTATGTAATTGCTTTTTGAACTTACTGTCTAATTGCAAAGACACCAAATGGTGATATATAAATTCCTTTGTCACAATAAATATCAATTAATTTTCGATGGATCGTACCGTTTTACATTGTAAATAAAATATCATGCTGGATGTACATCAAGCGAACGAAAATGCAGGAAACCGTTTTTGATATATGTAGTCTTCGAAAAAACAGTCCATTTACGGTTTTGAGTACAACATCCAGCTAATATTAATTACTGTGAGCTATTTCTCGGAGGGAAACATCACGCCGAATGCCAACACATGTGCCAATTTGCGCGGCCGGGTTGTGTGGAAGAAAGAATATTGTCCCCTGTGATGTGACAGTTCGCCATAATTTACGGTGTTTAATTTATTCGCGTGCTGAGCGCTTCCGAATGTTTGTAAATAGAGAATGTTGTTCAACTGCATGATTTACTGTTCATTTGAGCGATGTAGAAAAAGGAGCGATGGCGAAAAAAGGAAAAAAGATATTCTGAATAGAAGTACTGAAGATTCCAAAGATAAATGTAAGGCTTAGAGAGTGATTACATTTAGTGGGTTTGGGTGTTTTAAAAGTGAACCACAAAACTTTGACGTGAAGCATTCTGCTACTTGCATTGCAAACGTTACGACGTGCTCATTCGACTATGTACATTGATAGTTTGATCGCTTTTGCTGTCCAATTGAATTTATGATTTCACATATATGAAATTTTTGCATATTTTGAAAATCTTCTTTTTCGTCTATAAGTATAAAAATGAGTTTGCATTTCCTTTAAGCAATATAACTTACGAAAGGGTGAAACGATTGGCAAGATTTTCCAACTAATCGGTTCGCCTTAAAAACAGCAGATACCCACAATCATCCTGACACCAAGTTTCACCCACCTAATTTGTTATCTTCATTTTTCGAAAACTATTTGTTGGAAGCAGTTGAAGTTCAAGTTTTTTCATGCAATTATTAAACAATTATTAAAATATTTGGACTTTAATTGTCTCCAACAACAACAACAATTAAGGTGGGCGAAAACTGGGCTCAGGGTTATTCGTGGTTGGCTTACCTTATATACAAAGAGTTTACGGATTTGACGGGACAAAAAAAAAATAAAGTGCAATATTACGATGAGATGGGATTGCATGAAAATTAATCTTTAGAGTGTCCCAGTAAATATAAGCACGATTAAAAAATTACATTCAGTGGACGTTCTCACCTCGACGTGAATAGACGCGCTTGTTCACTGGTTTGCTCTCGGTGCTGTTTTTTATTCGTGTAAGCTATTCGTAAGCATCACAATGGCTTGCGAAATTGCGGTAAAAAACACGCTGGCTTTCTTGTTCCCGGAATGCGCAGCTCAACCAGCTCTGGTTGATATGGCGCGTTTCGTGAAATCCCTGAGTGGGGATCAAAAAATGATGGAAACCGCCCACAAGATATCCGAAGAAAACTCGGTTTTCATACACAGATAAAAATATGTTGTGATTTTAAATGTATTTTCATGCACATATTTGGAGCATGCAAATAAACGTAACATTACATCGATCTCACTTTTCTTTTAAATTGAAATAAATTTAAACTGTGCTTGCTTGTAAAATTCAATCAAATTTAATTGAGTATCGAATGTTAATTCGTTTGATGGGATAAACTTTAATTTTACACGCCGTTGAATATTCAAAATTATTTGCTGTGTACGCTAAAAAACGGAGGAAGCGATGAAAATTGCTTTGGCAAATAACACGGAAATGCTGTCATTCAACTACACGAATGGGAAAAGTGTAATGGTGCAGATAGCTGAAGCTGGAGGAAACACCCGGTACGTACGTATTTTTGATCTGCCGCCGGAGATTGCTGATTCTGACTTGACATCCGTGATGTCAAGGTTTGGAAAAGTGAAACGGACAGTGCGCGAACGGTTCCCGGTGGAGTACCAACTGGACATGTTCACTGGAGTCCGCGGTGTTTATATAGAACTTGAAAGGCTATTCCGGAGGTTCTTTATTTTCGGAATTTAAAAGGCAGAATACACTATGAAGGTCTCAAGCCAAGGTGTTTTGTCTGTAAATCGGACATGCACCTGAAAAAATCATGTCCGATAGTGCAAGAACGACGCAGCGATATAAAAGAAACCACATAACAGCTCGAGAAACAGACAGTGCGAATCTAAAACCCAAAAAGTTGGAAAAGGATGTGAAACAAAGGAATGCAGCACGGGTAAAAATCCGTAACCGAAAACATGACTAAAAAGTCATGATTTCATAAAACTTGTTTGTTCATGATATCATGACTACAGTTCATGATTTCATGACCGAATCAACGATTCCCGTAGCATTTTTTTCTCAAACTACGTTCATAACCGCTCAAAGCGTTATCAAAACTCTATCTGCTTTTTTCATAAATAAAATATTATGACTTTGTGCAATGTTTTCATGACTCTGAGTCATGAAATCATGAAGCTTGGTCATGAAAAATGACGCTGAGTAGTGGAAACATGATTCAGAGTCATGAAAACATGACTCAAAGTCATGAAAATATGTCAAAAATATCCGAGTTTAGCGTTACGCAGCTTGTATAATTGTTTTTTTTTCTGTCAAGGCGTCCCTTGCAGATGTTCTCGGGCCGTGTTTTCGTTTTTAATTTAAAATAGTTAATCAATTAATCTAGTTTGTATACGGTAGAAGATTTAGTTGGAAATTTTAGCGGAGTACGCGAAGTGTGCGATTGCGTTTATGTCATCACTGCTCCCGTTATTTTTATTTCGCCCAGCGTTCCGCGTTTTGTATCGTGGCAAATTGGGAAAGTGTCTTTTGCAATCCCGGTCCGGTTGCTTGTGCTTTCGCGGACAGTGTAATCAATGTATACCTATCTAATGATTGCATAAAGTGTTTTTTCGTTGATTTTGTTTTTTTTGTTCTGTTGATCGGTGCCCGTGTCTCATACCGTTCTTATGTTACGGTTGCTTCATAGGAATTAGGATTCGGTCAAATAGGTCAATCGTGGTGGAAATTATTTTCTGTGTAAGCAGGGCAGATTCCCGTTTTGTTCCCAAGATTAATAATATAATACAGAAGAAACAATTCGCATCCCTGGGACGCAGTGGCGTGGCACCCAACCAGATACCGGAAACCGAGATGCCGGTTATGCCTACTTATGCAACGTTGAACTAAACTGGACGATTTGAATGGGATTATTGTTGCAGAACCGCAACTAATTAGAAGGAGTGGAGCGCCAATTTTCATGGACACAAGGAGTGTGCTCAAATCAATTATATTTAATTTGGTGAGATTTTTTCATTATGCATTGATTATGATTCTTTAAACTTAATACGTGCTGGATTATTTAGAAAATTATTAGAAAGTAAAAATTGAGTTCGCGTCGTGTCATGCTTTCTTCAGTGTATAGCCAGAACGATCGCCCTCTCATTGTTCTGCTTTTTCGTTTAACTGTATGAATTGAAATGATTTATTTTATCTGTATTATCGTGATTCGAACATAAAGTCATGAAATATCCTAATAGTTATTCAAATAAAAATAAATCAATTATCATAAATCAATAAAAATCTAAAAAACTAAAACAAAAGTCAGCGAAAATTAAAGAAACCAAATCAGTGAATTGTTTCGACGAATGTGCTAAAATAAATTAAACGCTCATTGATTATAAAATGCATTTGGAGTTAAATGTACCGATCTCCACTGTTCCCGTTTAGCTCTTCACAGATGTTGTAGTCAGTAATGCATTCCAACTCACGATTTTTATTCTTGAATTTAAATCGACGCCCTGGGATCATTAATGACAGATGCCAGATTCATGAATCATGTTTCTACGTCATGATATCATGACCCGAATTCCCAATTTCCGTCAAATAATTCGGAACCATAAGTGACAGATGCTAGATTCATGAATTACGATTCTGTTTTCATGACTTCAGTTCATGGTTCCGGAGTCCATGCTTCATGATATCATGACTCTGTTGGTCACTTTTCGCCACAAAATATGTAAAACGTAACGCCAAGCTAGCGTTACAGCCAAATGAGTCATGATTTCATGACCTTTTTTCATGGTGTATTTTCATAACATAAAAAAACACATTTTTCTTGAAATCATGACTCATTTTGCCACTTTTTGGTTCCGGATTTTTACCCGTGAGTGCGGCACCGTTCACCTGGTGAATCTGTGGACGAATATCCGCACATAGCGGATGGGAAAATCAATGCATCATCAGTCAAGGAGGAAAGCAATCGTGTTATCGTTCCTGATGCTCCCCGTGAGAAGGCAAAGTACAGAATCGCATCGTACGAGTGGATCGAGGACGAACGCGAACGACAGCTAATTATAGAGGAGGATAAAATTCGGATAGCAAAAGCTATGAATGTGAAAGCCGATGAAATCGAATTTTACATTGACAAACAGATTTTCTTTTGTATAATTCATTGATACAATATTGTTTTGCGGCTCCGCAAAGTGTTAGACACGACTGAGCCTTATAAATAAACGAACTAGAAAAAAAAAGAAAAATTACATTATGTAGTTCACTATCAATGATATGAGTGTATTACTTCTAAGTGAAGTTAAACGATTTACAATGATATGAAAATACTAAATCGGATCGTGTAGAACTGGTCCATAACCTTACATAACAATCTTCCACACAAAAGTTCATCGTATAACCTCATGGACCCTTGCATAAGGGCCTAGAATCGGGTATCCGTTATTTTAATGAAGTGTGTAGTAAATTTGACTTCAACATGTCCAAACATGTTTTTAAAACTAGAATAAATAGGTTTATAATTAAGTTCAGTCTGTACGATAGTTATTATCGAAGATGGTGTAAAAAAAGGGTTTAATAATATTTGGGAAATATCTTTAGGATTTTTTTTTTAAATGTATAAATTTGGTTTTAAATATCTAGGAAATCATTACATATTAGGATATAAATTGATATTTGACAGCTCTAAGATCTGTCAGTCTATCAGCAAATCCTACAAAAATGCCGTGAATACCAGGTCCCAACGCACCATCTGTTCGTTGATTTCAAGGCGGCATACGACAGTATAGACCACTTAGAGCTATGGAAAATTATGGACGAGAACAGCTTCCCTGCGAAGCTTACCAGACTGATCAAAGCAACGGTGGATGGTGTGCAAAACTGTGTGAAGATTTCGGGCGAACACTCCAGTTCGTTCGAATCGCGCCGGGGACTAAGACAAGGTGATGGACTTTCGTGCCTGTTGTTCAACATTGCGCTAGAAGGTGTCATGCGGAGAGCCGGGTGTAACAGCCGGGGTACGATTTTCAACAGATCCAGTCAATTTATTTGCTTCGCGGATGACATGGACATTGTCGGCCGAACATTTGCAAAGGTGGCAGAACTGTACACCCGCCTGAAACGTGAAGCAACAAAAGTTGGACTGGTGGTGAATGCGTCAAAGACAAAGTACATGCTTGTGGGCGAAACCGAGCGCGACAGGGCCCGCCTGGGAAGCAGTGTTACGATAGACGGGGATACCTTCGAGGTGGTCGAGGAATTCGTCTACCTCGGATCCTTGCTAACGGCTGACAACAACGTTAGTCGTGAAATACGAAGGCGCATCATCTGTGGAAGTCGGGCCTACTACGGGCTCCAGAAGAAACTGCGGTCGAAAAAAGATTCGCCACCGCACCAAATGTGTCATGTACAAGACGTTAATAAGACCGGTTGTCCTCTACGGACCTGAAACTTGGACCATGCTCAAGGAGGACTCGCAAGCACTCAGGGTATTCGTGAGACGTGTGCTTAGGACCATCTTTGGCGGTGTGCAAGAAGACGGTGTGTGGCGGCGAAGAATGAACCATGAGCTCGCCCAACTCTACGGCGAACCCAGTATCCAGAAGGTAGCTAAAGCCAGAAGGGTACGATGGGCAGGACATGTTGCAAGAATGCCGGACAGCAACCCTGCAAAGATGGTGTTCGCTTCCGATCCAGCAGGTACGAGACGGCGTGGAGCGCAGCGAGCGAGATGGGCAGACCATGTGCAGAACGACTTGGTGAGCGTGGGGCGTATCCGAGGATGGAGAGATGCGGCCTCGAACCGTGCATTGTGGCGTCAAATTGTTGATTCAGTGTTATCTGTTTAGATGTTAACTAAATAAATGAAAATGAAGATCTATCAGTGGCATTTGTTGCCCAGCCAGCACCATATTCGATTCAGCTCGTTACAACACTTCATCAGAACTTGATACTAATATCATCATCTGTGACCTTGCCACGTCACCACCGAATTCTCAAACCCTTTGCAATCTTGGGCTCTGAGACCATTTGCGTCTGTTTGTCTTGTCATTAGTTTCTCCCACGCTTCGCCATCAAACCTAATCATCTTCATCATAGTGCTGATGGCCATCACCCTGGTTGGTGAACGCTTTCTTGTTTTGTTTCCATTATGATGCACTACACAGTTCATCGCTCCAACACGGGCGATTAACCCGTGCCATATCGCATTCCGTTGGCAAGCTACTTCGGCATTTTGAGGTCTCGACGCAATCGACGGTCTCTGTGGTGAACACTGAACAGCATCACCTTATTATGGATCTTCTTCCTTCTTGTCGCGGGGATTCGAATCGATTCAATGAAATCGGTCAGCTGTTGCTTGGCTAACCTGTTCCTTAACAATAATAAATAAAGATCCACCATTTGAATAGGTACTCGGAAAATCATTATTCTGAATTCAGTTCCGTGATTCTGTGGAGATTTTTTTTAAAAATTAACAACCTGCCCGAATGTGTGCATCAATAACTGGAAAGTTAAATACACTTGGATGAAAAAAAAATTAAGTTGGGATTTAAAGTTATGTATTTCTTATTTCGAAATTATATAAACAGCGTAGAACAGCACAAGATTTATGTACATTCATAACAATACAAATATTAAGCTTTGGGAATACAAATGTTTTCACATGTCTCATCCACTCATTTCCTTTACAGGTCTGGAATATTAGTTTCCACTATTTAAATTTTCCTTTCCTACATAAAAAACATAATAAAAAAAAGAAAAACTCGTTTTTTTTGTTCCACTGCTGTTACATTGTTCGGGTGGTTGTTTTCCAATAAGCGGTAATCCACCATTGGTTGAATATCTGAAAAATGTATTCCAGGGTAGCTACTGTCTTCGAGTTCTATCATCCTTGTAAGTGATGCTGAACTTCGCTGCTTTCCGTTTTGCTCATTTCCCACGATGTGGATTCAAGTAATGCCGGTAACTGCTACCCGTCAGGATGGATAATGAGGTGAGCAAAGTTCAGTGCGGTTCTCTGATTCCGTTTCCAACTATCACGAGCCATCGTGGTTGTCTTGTAGCATTGCAGTCATTTACATTTCAATAAGCTACTTATGTTCGGTTGAATCCGATAAAGCTATATTTTTCGGAAAGCCATGCCCCATTGCTTTGTGTGGATAAATGGGGGAGACTTTTGAGATCTGATTTCTTTTTCTCTTGTCTAAAATATCTCGGATAAATTTTAACGATTGGAAATGGTTTTATCAAAACGTTATGAAAGAGTACCGTCAACTGGGGGGAAGATGATCATTGAGGTGAAGATGATCATTTGATGTGTCAGTCAAAAGTGCCAAATTTTGTTACGAAACGGTAGTCAACAATATTCTCCGTTCAAGTAATGTTACTGCTAGGTAGAAATCCGAGTTTTTCGATTATAATCATGAAAATGTATTTTGTGGAAGAAAGAGAGAGATAGTCATAAATGGCGCTATTTTCGTTTCAAATATTGACTTAGTAGACTTCTTTACGTAGTAAATTCAACATTCATACAAATAACCTAGTGTATTTTGACTACTAGGTCATAATGATTTTAGTAGAGCTGTCTTGATCAACTTCACCCCAAACCAGATTACTCAAAAAATGTGTGATAATTTAATTTATTTTAATAAATGCGAATGCATTTCAGAAAACTAAAGTAGTTGATTATTGCAACGTATAGCAGTACATGTTTTGAAAATATTTGTTTCGATTTAAAATGTAAACACACATTGTTATTGCATGTTTTGTCTTAAAAATGATCATCTTCCCCCCAGTTGACGGTAACAAATATTTTAACTACAGAAACACTCGAAGGTTTTCAAACTTCTAACCTTTTTTCAAAACGCTGCAGTGCGCTGTCAAAGTAGGTTTGTATACAGGAGAAATGTTCGGCGCTTCATCTCATAGTTCCCATGTTCATCCCATCAGAAACAAAGCAAAGGAAAATAATTTGATTTTTTCTCATTTTTGTGATTTTTACAGCAGTGAGCATGCATGTTAGCAAAAAGAAGCGACGAGACTGGTGTTGCACTTTTTTGTTTTGGGATGGGATGAATATATTTTCTGTGAAATGGAAACCAAAACAGGGACAAATTGATCTCAATGCAAAAATCGGTTTTTCATCAAACATTGCGACGTTTCATTCTTTATGGTTTGGAAAAATAAATAATTGCACAAATAGACATTTCAGCGGTTTTGTCAACTTTTTTTAGAAAACGGTTTTATAAAACTGGTAATTGTTCAGTTTTTAACTGGTTTTGAATACCGTGATGAACTTTAAAATTTAAAAAATCACGTTGATAAAGTAATTAAAAAAATTACTTAATTATTGGTTTTGAAAATCATCGTGAGTCATTAGGTCATTAGATCATTAGGCCGAAAGAGACATTTGACCGAACGGGTTACTTGGCCGAGAGGGTCGTTTGGCCGAAAGGGTCATTTGGCGAATAGGACATTTGGCTGAATAAGACATTTGACCGAATAGGTCATTTGAAAAGTGAGAAATTAGGAATAAGAAGAGAGACGTCTCAATTCCCACTCCTCACTGCAAAAATTAGGAGCAAGAAGTGAGTAGTGAGACGTCTCACTACTCGCTTCGCGCTTCTCTCTTTTCACAGTGAAAAGTGATAAATGAGGAGTGAGGAGTGAGACGTCTTACTTCTCACTCCTCATATCTCACTTCTCACTGTAGAAAAAGAGGAACGCGATGTGAGTAGTGAAACGTCTCACTACCCACTTCACACCACTCACTGTTTACATTGAGGCGTCTCACTTCTCATTCCTCATTTCACACTGTAAAAAGTAAGAAGCACGAAGCGAGTAGCGAGACGTAAACACTGTAAAAAAAAGTATGGGTAGTGAGTCGTCTCAATACTCACTTTTTACAGCGAGTGATGAGGAATGAGGAGTTAGAAGTGAGACGTCTCACTTCCCACTCCTTATTTCTCACTTCTCACTGTGAAAGTGAGTAGAGTGAAGTGGGTAGTGCGACGTCTCACTACTTATTTCGCGCTTCTCACTCTCACAGTGAGAAGAGAAAAAATAAGAGTGAGAAGTGAGACGTCTCTCATCTCATTCCTAATTCCTAACTTTTCAAATGACCTATTCGGCCAAATGACTCTTTCGGCCAAATGACCTGTTCGGCCGTAATGAACCTTTCGACCAAATGACCCCTTTGGCCAAATTACCCTTTCGGCCTAATGACTCTTTCGGCTAAATGACCCTTTCGGCCAAATGACCCTTTCGGCATAATGGTTTGTTCGGCCTAGTGGCATTCGGCCAAAGGAGCCTTCCCCTGTTGATGGGCCATACACGCCTTTCGACGTAAATTACGTCTAAGTGGAAGGCTTGCATACAGGGTGTTGAGTAAAAATTTAAAAATTGGGGACCGTCACGAAATCATGTAAGATTTTGAACGTTAATAGTGTCGATGGATTTTTGAGATTTATATATCAATCGACTTGGACTCCACCAAATCATTTTTTTTCCAAACTCAGTGAAAAAATAAGAACCAATCAATGTTGTTCATGCATTCTCAACACGGACATCAGATTAATGTAAGATGCGGGCCTTTTGGCCTACACGTTTCATTTTCTCTGTGCATAAAAAGACGTCTTGTAGCGGTCTCAGTGGCAACGACTGCCGCAGCAGTGCTTGCCCTGCTAAGCTACTAAGGACCTCCGTCGTCCTCCGCAGCTTAGCGGGTACCTGTCTAGCGTACTGGTTTCGTGGGATCAAACCCCACCGAAGGGAGTGGTTACCCTCCAATACCTTTTCCGAACTAAATTTATCACATGTTGTGCATATCTATAAATCGAGTTTCAGACATAGTAATTAATTTCCACTCGGGGTGGCCTAATACCCGGAACATAGGCAATTAACTTTAAACGAACCGAAATAAATCGGTTCTTTTCAGGACCATTATTATATAGTGATTTGGTTTACCCCCGATTTTATCACGTTTTTGACCCGATTTTGCCACCCCAACAAAATTTGAAAATTTCAGTCGTTTTTTTTATTTTTGTAAAGGCTGTTACAAATATTTAGTAAAAATTATGTCCTACTGATTTCCGCAAGGTCAAGGAAGGGGGAGGGTGATGATAAACAATAAATGTTAAAATGAAAAAATCATAAAAAAAACTCCTCGGATTTGTTACAGAATGTTTTGAAAATCCTCAAAATTATCCGAATTTTATTTTGTTGCCTCTCAGAATATTTTTTTTGGGTGAAAAAATCTGAGGGGGGGAGGAGACATAATTGTTTTTAAATATTTGTAATGGCCTAAATGCCGCAAAAAACAAACATGATTTTCATGAAACAGCTTTCACCGCCTGTGGTTTAAATAATTTCTGAATGCATGTCAAGGATTTGGTAAGTTTTTTTTACAAGAAATAACGAGAACCGTACATGCATTAAGCCTTTTCATAAAATATCATGGACTGATCCTTAGCATAAACTGATTCATATTTGGTCGGAGCTCTGCCAAACCACATCAAGGGTAGGCTTACCAGATATTTTTTCTGGAAGGAGAACATTTGGTTCTACGGATGAATGAAATGGAGAACATATGGTCGGGGTTTTGCCAAACCGCACTAATCGCACGGCTTTTTGACTGACCTATGATATTTTGTTCGTACGAGGATATTCGTGCGTAGGATATTCTCAGGATTTGCTGTAGGATATCTTCAGTTGTGGGGTTGAAGGATATCCGAAACGAAAGCTTAGTCAGAAAAAATGGGTAACTTTTCGTTGACGCATGGTTCGATTTGGCTGAAGCCCGACCATATGATCTTGATTTTCACATATATTTGTCAGATTTTCCAAAAATATTTATCATTAAGGGTATGCAATATACCAAACTTTTTCATGTCGAATGCTGGTTAGAAATAAAACAAAACAAAATATCGGTTTATTTTTGAAACTTCGAAATCATGCGAAATTTAGAACCCATCTGATCAACACTAGGACCATTCTTTGACGCTAGGTAGACAGTAATTGATCCTTCAGAAGGCCCTGAACGTCCAGGAAGTGACTAATTTTTCAAATTTGCCCTAGAATCCTATATTTTTCTAACAGTTTGTTATAGAAATCTAATAACAATATCAGAACCGTAATGTGACTAGAAGTTAATTCCGAACGGTCACCGAGTGTCCCTGCTAAAGATCCGGAACACTTGAGGAAGTTTTCACTTCTAAAAATACAGTCTAGAGTGATCATTTTATTTGTATACCTCTGTGAGAAATTCTTAAACATCGAACCACTCAGGGTTGAAGAAAGACCATCTAAGGGGCCGTACACAGATTACGTAAGCACTTATGGTGAGAGGGGGTCTGTCGTTTTCTTACGCACCACATAAATAAAAAAAAACATTTGTAAGAAAAAAATCTTACATGGTATCGAAAAATCCAGAAAAATGCCTTACGTAATATGTGTTTCAAAATCTGCCAATTGCCTCTCAGATGGATGCTTTGCTTCTTCGGAGACTTCGTTTGGAAAATAGCTGGATAAAATCGTAGCTCTCTAGAACGAACTTAAAGGCTTTTATGGGTGACTAGGAGCAAAGCGTGGTGCTATATTGGATTTGATTTCACAATTTCACTATAACCGATTAAGAAATACTCTCACGAATTAATAATTGGAGAACCATTCAGACGTTGTTTGAATAATGGCAGCCCAGGCATAATGGGTAAAAATATTTTGGAATATCACGGAATACCGTTTCATTTAATTTTTGGAATTGAACAACTCGAAACGGAAAAATAAAATCAGATTTCTCTAGCGCTAAACTCCGTGAAATTCCGTTTGTATTCACCTCTAGTTTGTGTTGTTGTCGTAAAATAGTTGGCTCTTCAATACAATCGTTGTCTTGTAGGATATGGAAATAAGAATGGTTCAAAGCCATATCGAAAACAGATAATTGCATTCACTCTGAAGATTCCAAGATTTTTCGCGGTATTTTTTTTGTTCAACTTTATTTCCGTAATTTTTGATATTTTTTTGCGGTAGCTGTTTGTGTGATAAAACAAATAATTGCGCTATGTTAAGTTATATTGTCAAAAGGAGGACATTTTTTACTGGAAGACATTGTATGAAAAAGAAGGTTTTGTTCTCCCAAAGGATACCATCTGGTAAGCCTAACAAGCGGCTTTTGACTGATCTATTGAACTTGGTTCGTAAAAGGACAATGGAAATCATTTGATATCAATTTATTAGTACATTAGGTACATTTAGTAGGGTTTCCTCAGATATGGGGTTGAGAGATAACCGATCTATGATCAACTAAATCAGCTTTCCGAAAACTTGAGTTGAAAAATGGACATTTTTTTGTTGGAGCTTGGTGGGGTTTGGCAGAATCATTTGTGAAATAAATTTGAAAATTTAAAATGAAAAAAATCGATTTCGTCACATTTCCTATTTTATTACCAAGAATGTGCCACAGTCAATAGCTGTTGCTCTTTAGGAAAATCCTTTCTTTCGAATACAGTAACATCTTGATTTTATCACATTCAGCAGAGTTTTGTAACAAAATTTTGAAATCGGTTTTGTGCTGTTTTTAATTTAAAATGCGTATTATTAAGAAGAGTAACAATAGAAAATTGATCCCAGACAAACTTCTTTCAAAGTACCAAACATAATCGTTTGGCGTCGTGCAGTCATGGCGTCAGTATCGGTTCCGGTGGCTGTCTTCAATGTGCAAGACATAATCTCTTGGCGACGGGACAATGTTGCCGGCGGAAGATGATGCAATAATTTTATTCGCGTGGTGAATAATGAAAATTTGATGGCCTCAGAATCGGTCCGAGAGGCGGCCGCCAGCAGGTGGCAGCTGTTGAAAACAATTTCACTATGGTGGCGTTTTGATCGATCTGGCGAAAAGTGAAATCATCACGCAGGATTCTGATCTAGATTTTGTTGCCATTAGAGATTGAAAATGCGCATTAATGAAAACAAAACGGTTCTTTCCAGGACCGCCATTTCATACAATAAAAGGTTAATCTGAGATTAATTTCCTTCAAATTACAAATCACAATCACTTGCCGAGTAGGAGCCAAATAAATTTTGTTAGCGAGATTGAGATTTTGAATGTGTTAATTTTAGGCAACAGGCATTATCGATTGTGAATCGGTCTTTTACAGGACCATTACTTCACACAAGAGAAAGTTGATCCGAGAAGTCTTCAAGGTGTAAACCATTATAGCTTGCCGACGCTAGAAAATTGCGTCGGTAGCAGAATCAAAAGCGCACGTCGGAGCGTTTCAGCGGCAAATCATTGAGTTGCTGACATTCACACTTAACTCAATTCACCGTATTCGGTAAATTTTACCGAAATCTCAACAGCAGAACTGTTCGGTAATTAATCTACAGATTTTTTGTAATTTTTTCCATTGTTCAACTGTCAAAATCACCGAAAATCAGTAAAATTATTTACCAAACAGTTCTGCTGTTGTGATTTCGGTAAAATTTTACCGAATTCGGCGTTTTATTTTAAGTGTGTTGATTGGTGTCAGTTGCAGCCAAACAGAACTTTCTCTCATGGCGCTAACATGAACCACCAATAGTGGCTGGTTTTCTACCCGGTGCTACCAGCATCCAAGCGCTAACGTATATGCGTAAACATGAAGTTAACCGTCAGATATTTGTATGACAAAAGAGATTGAACGCGGATTTTCTCGAAAGTAGGAACTTTTTTCAGAAATATGTTTGGTGTCAGAGTGATGCAGAAAGGTTACGCCTACATAGGGTGATCATATTGAAAGATTGCAAAGAAGGACATTTTGATCCTATCAAAACAAAAAAGGAGGACATTTCATGGAAAAGGAGGACAATTATGAAAACCTAAAATTTATATACACATTTTTTTATTTTATTTTTTATATTTACACAGCTGTACAGGTTACAATTTCAAATCTTACGTATATTTCTCTGAGCTGCCTATATCATGCAACAAATTATCACTTTTCATTAGGCTGTTATGAAATTCACTACATGACATTTGCTTTGTATTGTACTGAACTTGAATTAGAGATTTAACTGACTCTACGTTAAACCTATTTCGCTCTTTTGTCCACTGCCCGTTAATCAATGAAAAAATCCGTTCTACATTAGCGTTGTGACCAGAAATACAAAAGAAATATTGGCATATTTTTTCGAGTTCTGAATATGCACTTCGATCAGGACATGATTTACCCAACTTAATTCATCGAGTGGTGATACTGCCTTTCTCGCATTTAGCCAAGACACCAACCTTATATGGAGCTTATATAGTTCGATTCCATTTTCTTAATAACTTTTAAACACAATGGTCGATCGTTATCAAATTCAGTAGTGATCAACAAGGCTTTGTCCCCTGTCGAATGCAACTTGTTGCGAGAAAATCGGTTAAGAATTACTATATGAAAAATTGGCTAATGTTTTTCGGTTTTCGTGTACACACACACACACACATACACACGGACAGACAGACATTTGTTCAGTTCGACGAGCTGAGTCGATTGGTATATAACATCATGGGTCTCCGAGACTTCTATAAAAAGTTCGATTTTGGAGTGAAATGATAGCCTTTCGGTACAACTTTGTTGTACGAGAAAGGCAAAACGTAGCCCACTGTTCATGTAGTATTTTTTCTGTGAAAAAATCTGATTCTTTGTCGACGGTATTTAGAAAGGATACCAAATTACAGAACTGATCGTAAAGCTTAACATCATCTATTGGGACACTATTTGTAGTGAGATAATCAACGGAAGGTATTACATCATCGTACTTTGTGTTTTCATAGTCTTTGAGGATCATCCACCGAAATGTATCAAAAATAGCAAGAGGTTGCATCCATTTTTCAAGATATTTTAAACAAGCATCATACCGTCGTGCGGGGCTTCTTTTGATTCCGGGGGCTACTTTGGATTTTTGATTTTTTGAAAAAAAATCAACGGAAAAAATACCAAATTTGAAACAGAAAGTTGCCATCTAACTATCAACAAGACACCCGATTGATGATAATGACAATTTTATAGTAATTCTCGTTATAATTCTTGGTTTAAAATGTCTAAAGTAGCCCCTGATTTGTCAAAAGAAGCCCCGCACGACGGTACACCAGTTGAAACTCCCTATACATTTCCTGACATTTCACTTCTGAAACATTAGATTCTTTGAGCAGATGTCTTACTCTCAATGGCACAAACTTGTCTTTAATGCGAGTAATGTTTATTACCTCAAGGACGGAGTTATCCTTTTTTTCAATCAATGCCATATTGTTTTGGAAGACAGACATTAATTAATGTTTAAACCACAAGTATATTTCCGAACATGAGTCTTCAAAAAACACCTTGATAATATGTGGTGGCTGAGTTTGAGAAAGAAAATAGCTTTTCAATGCTTGGTAAAGCTTAAGGATCCTTTCCACAGCTGGAAAAAGACTTAGCCAACGGGTTTTGCTGTGATTCAATAAAGGTTGATAATTAACCTCGACGTAATCGCAAAATTCCTTAAGAGATTCTGTTCGTACTGTGTAGATAGAAAAATAATTGAAAATTTTCAAAGTAATCGACTCTACGTCTACACTCATGAGATCTGTACCATGATGCAAACTATTGTGAATTATATGAGCAGGACATCCCACCCCGATCAAATTTGGATTCTGAAGTTTTTGTTTGAGTAGTGTGAAAACGTTACGCCCGGGATTACGATTGATGCCACCAAAATTGACATTAGCGTTATCCCCAATAAACGCTACACATTTTTTGTTCAAATCCAGCTTACTCATGCACCGTACCAAATATTCTGCAATCGTTTCGGACGTTTCATTTGGCAAACTGTCTAAGTCGATCATTTTGGTTTCAATACCACCACCTTCCCAATCAAAGTATTGGATAATTACTGGAAAAATTTTCTCCGCATTATGGTTGCTCGCGTCAGTGGCAACTGAAATGAACTGAATGTTTTTTAAGGATTCCATCATGGTTTGTAAAGTATAGGGGGCGATGACACGATTCACGATAGCTTCGGATTTTGTTCGGGCACATTTTAGATTTTCTGCTACTTGCGAATCGCTGAACAGTTGTCTAATTAACGAAGCTGTACAGTCCATGGATCTATACGATTGATGGTGCTTGATCGTATGGAAAGCTAATGTACCTGCTGCGGCATTTGCCTTCTTAGATGCTGCTGTTGAAGAAGAACCGGAAGCAAAGTAGGATGTCACTTTGGTAGACGAAGCAGATGTACGTATCATCTTACGGTGCTTTTCAGTGCTCACATGGCGCTCAAGTGCAACAGCACCTTTATTGCCGATTTCAACGTGGCTATCGCAAATGGCACATTTTGCATCGTAATCATCTCGACCTGCGACGAAGCAAGGGAATTTTTGTCTTGAATCCTAGGGAAATTTACTTTTCCGTTTCGTTGAAATCATCTTCCTAAAAGCATATGAAAATAAATAATCCGTTAAAACCACTGCTTAACCTTTCGCCCAGCAGAATGTATACAAACAATTCAAATCCACGGCATAAATTTAAAGGTATGCAACTGTAATTGCAGATGCACCGTAAATATAACTCTGTAAGACAGCACATGGACATCAAACTCAAGAGCGCTTCATATTAATAAGAAAACCTACCATAAAATCACCAAAAACAACAAAAAGTTTCAAATTATCGATTAATTTTTCGTGTTCCACTGAATTGACCATTCTTGTTGATACAAATTTTGACAGATGAAACATTACAACAATAATGCAGAATGCTAATAAAGCAAAGCACGAATTGACATTTGAGTGGTCCCAACATCCAACTGTACTTAGGTCGTAGTGGAAAAATAAATAATTTTATAGAAAATAGAGGTATGTCCAAATGCCAAACAGATATTTTGTTGTACTTTACCCACTACTGAAAACTCTGCTCATATCCCGGTATTAGAAAATCGAAAAACAACTATTCTAACGTGCTGCCAGTTTCACTTAAAATAAAATCAAACATAATAAACAAAAATCTGATTTATTTAAAAAAGGAGGACATTTTGAACCAAAAGGAGGACATTCAATTTTTGATCAAAAAGGAGGACATGTCCTCCTTTAGGATACCATATGGTCACCCTATGCCTACACCCAAAACAAAAACTTTGACATTCATTGCATTAAGCTTGTTGTATCAAAACTCGCATGCAAACCGGTCAGAGAATGTTATATTTGTTATGCCGGCTCATTGCATTAAAACAGTTTATTTGATTCTCAAAAGCCAATTCTAATGCACAAAGAGGGTAATAAAACTTTATTAACAAATGGAGAAAAGGCTCAAAAACTTGCTAAGCAGTTTGAGAGTGCCCATAATTTTAGTCTAGGTCTCACTAGATCCACTAGAGGATCAGGTTACACGGAGCAAGTTTACAGCGATTCATTTCTCGGTGGGAGTAAAAATAAATTCAATATAGAGCACATAGGGGAAAATACCTATTCTTGGCAGTCTAAGGGCCCGGTCACAAATTACATAACGCTTTAGGGGGTGGGAGGGTACCTGCCAGAGCGTTACGGTCCATACAAATTTCAGAACCCTTTCATACAAAAAACGTTACGAGGGGGTGGGTGGGGGTTGAAAAGGGTCAAATTTTGCGTTATGTAATTTGTGAATGAACCCACATTCGCCAAACTGAATGATAAAAATAATGAATAATTACACTAAAACACAGGTTAAACTGTACTGGTATACATTTGTATGCTCTTTCTTTGATGATTGGTGTTCACTAAATATAACAGCTTTTACCACAAACTCAGTAAATTTAATATAAAGTAACAGGTCAACATTTCTTCTATTGGCATAGCAATTTTTATTATCAGCAATGAATTTGCTCCCTTTAGCAACTAGACATGGAAGTAGAAAACTGGTAATGTATTTATGCCAAATGCTGGTTGTTTATATCCTCCAATAGTAAAATCCATTCATATTAATCGGCCGCACGCTCATCTCGCGTCACTCAATTTTGGAAGAAACTTTATTGTTTATCAAAACTGGATTAAAACAAAACATTAATTTTTAACCTTGGCATCAATTTTATGTCATGTAGATAGATAGGCAAAAGCATTTAAACACATTGTAAAACAAATTTAACCCTTATGCGTAATGCCTTAGACCCGCATAAACGATAGCCGAACCATTATTGGAACGGTATACGTTCCAGGTTGAACCATAATGATAATGATACTTAACCATAACCGTACTGTAGTCTGATAACGTTTTGACCATAGTGACTATGGTTTTCGTAGACCGGACTGTATGAGCAACGGGTTGTTAAGAATGTTAACCGTAAGAGAAAACGATTTCCTTCATACATTTTTGGAGGAAAGATTGTATTAGTACTGTATTGATTATGGTTCGTAGACCGTAAACTTCATTTATTAAGGTTGAGATAATTGTTTTACAATAAATATGTATTGTTCGAAGAACTTAATGTTAATGGGTAACGATATTAACTATGTCCATGATATATTTGTAACTGTACGAAGAACGTTAAATTTGTATGCGGGGAGTCTACACGCGTAAGTAAAAGTCTATCAACCAGTTTCAAATATACAACTTGCTCTTTGCGGTTTTTACATGATATGTTTGTTTCATAAAAAAAACATGGTGGTTGTGTACAAGACACGACCGCTCGACGTAAACTACGTAAAACCAAATCTATACACATATGAATGAATTTTTGTCTGTCTGCCCTTATAGACTAGGAAACGGCTTGAACATTTGTATGTAGAGGTTTTTGGGAACGATGAAGATTCTTATGATGGTATTAGACCCCTCCTCTTCTGGAAAAGGGACTCCCATACAAATAAAGTACAAATTTCTGCTTTAATCAAATATTTACTAATTTCGAATACCTAACCGTCTTTTAAATAATCTAAAAAATATATATTTAATCAATTTTAGGTGAAACGAAGCACGTCGGTTCTGGTAGCATGGTATATTAACAATATATTCGCGAATTTTCATAATATTATGTTGAATAATGGGCAGCACTAATCCTACACCCAAAATAATTGTCACATTATAGCTACGTGAAAACATACGTGGATTTTTTCCACAACATTTTTCACGTAACAATTAAGTGATTCGAAGGTGCAGGAACTCAGTTTCACTCAATCGAATGTCACCAGTATCTCACATGAAGATTACGTGACTGCTTCATGACCTTAAAGGTTTTCACCCTTATTCTTGTTTACGTACGAACGCGCTTTCGAACGAAAGCTGATGTGCATTCTCGTTTACGCCAGCAAAATCAAATGGGGAAACGGTTCGAACGAACTGCATTCGTTCGAAAGTTTCGTTCGTCCGTAAACAAGAATAGGGGTGTTTATTTAGAATGGCTTTATTTATTTATTTATATATTTTTTTGTTTAAAGTAATAAGAAATAAAAATAGAATTCGTTTTCAGTTTGTATTTAAAGAAAAGGTAATATATGTATATATATTTGAACATTTTGATGAATTTGAGATGCATAGTAAAGAATTTTTTTGTTGACCGGGAAACGGATCCGAAAGCGGGGGAAGTAGTTGAGAACTTGGCCAGTTTTTATGGCGGATTTGCACATGATCCGATGATTCTGCTGCAAAAGTATATGAAAACATCATTACACAACGGATATATAATAAGAAAATAGTACTAACCTTATGAGAAACTGATTTCGCGTAATGAACACTTAGGAAAATTATTTTGTGCACAACACTGACTTGCAAATATTTTAATGGTCGATTCTGACAGCTGAGTGAGTTCCCAGCCAATGTTTCATTGACATGAAATTCACGTAAATCGTACCGTTTATTTTGATGAATTTCAAGAAATTGTATATAATGTTCACTATATACCATTACGTTTTATATAAGTGTCAGGTGAAATAAATGGTGTCAGTGAAATTTAGTGGTTATGTGATTTCTCACGTATAGTTGACGGGTTTATTATTCTGAGTGTATCTAGCCGCTGGAGCCACCCCATTCTTACTCTACAGTTGAATAATAGATAATACCCTAAAAGTAGGCAATTATTTTTGGTTGAAATGCGCTATGTAGGAACGTAAATGGTTATGATTTTTTTTGATGAGCTTGGAAAGTATTGAAGATGCAAAAGGAAAACGGTCCTGTCAGCCACATAAGGGTTTAAAATACTACGGTGTTGCTCACTCACTTTTGATATAATTCATGGTCTGCGTAAAAATCTGAATTCGTATTTTAACACTTTTTTAAAATAAATGCAACGCCGGATATTTTGTTCGCAGTTTTGCTAAAATCAAATGACATAGAATTGTGCGTGGTATTTTTTTAGCGTGTGTTTGATATGCTCACAAACACATTCTCTCGCTCTATTCCGAAGTTTGCTGCTGTCAAAGAAAACAAACAGTCCCGATTTTATTTAGTGAAACATAGAGCAAATATTGCATAAATTTGCTCTTTGTGGTGATAATCAAGTGGTGATAAAGTGTAAACAATAGTTTACGTATTTAATTTCTCGTGTCATACGCAATAAAGAGGAGAAACAGGCGATCCAAAAAGTAAGTAACAGTTCGCTTTTCGTGCGCTGCTTTCTTTGGCGATGCAATAATGGCAAGGATTTCGTAGATGCAAATTTGTTTCGGTGATTAACTCATCAAATCTTGCTACTATTACACAAACGACTTATTCAAATGAAAGCTTAGACTTGAAATTGTGTGATTGAATCAAAATTATGTTCATAAATAGTGTATGTTTGCTGGAAAACGCAAATATTGTTGAGGGTGCCAACAACTGTCGCACCCTGCCAATGCCGTATTCTACCCTACCTAACCACTTTCTATTTTCTCGTGTCCTGGGACCTATGCAAAGGCTTGCTATATTGATTTAATTCGATCACTGACTGCCGTTCTACGCATACTTGTACCAAATTCAAAAAAGTGCAACTGAAAAAACAAAACTGCAATTTTCATTTCTGGCGGGTAGTAGATTTACGGAGTTAAGGAGTTTACATCACTAGGCCAATGGGAGACCTCCATTCTATTGAAATCATTCATATTTTGAATATATAAATATAATTTACGATCTAAAACATGTAAATAGTTTAGCGGTACAGTTATGCCGAGAAATTTAGCCCGTGTTTGCAGATTTCTACGCATGCTGGTCCCGCTGAGTGGTTGATTTCTTTAATGGCTACTATGATCGACATACCTTGCCTCATGCTTTATTTTTGAGATGTTACTCTCCACGTGGTTGAATGTGTTCTATCACTTGTGATGAAGATCTTTAAATCTGGTCATTTTCAACGCTAAAGTGGACAGGCTTGAAAGAAATGATCAGTGAATACCGTTCCTATAAGCATCGCTCGTTTATATAACAGTTTCTTCCATAATGATGAATTTATTCCCTGCAAGCCAAATATGCGTAGAAATTCAACAATGGGACAAACAGACTTGATGTTGTTTTCAATAACTTTCCGAACAAAATTCGGAATTTTTTAATGTTTTCGGAAAATATGCATGGGAATAGACCGCTCTGGTATAAAAACTTGAAATCTCCAAAAACAAACATGGGACAATTATGCGTAGAAGGGCAGTGTATACCTATGCCCAAAACTATGCATGAAATTAATGCAATATTGCATTAAAATCTTGCAATTTCTGGTTGAGTGTATGACTACCAAGCCCGTTTGGCAGCTAGAGGAGTTAAAAAATATATCAATATAAAACAAGACAACTCATGAAGTTTGCCTAAAAATGGTTTGAAAATATTATAATTTTTCGTGAAGAATGAGGGTAAAATTTACATTTTATTAGTATTATTATCCTTGTTCGAGAGTAACCCACCCACTCCGGCTACGGCATTGGTTATAAGAGAAAGTAGATAGAAGGATTGCTCTCTGGAATTACATACTCCGTATTTTAGAGGGTAATACGAAGCTTCACGATAAGCCGAAGATGGATTAATCCCATAATAGGACTACATGAGATTTATCGAGAAGGTCTACCCAGTAGGCTCTCGGTTAGAAGCTAGAATAGGTCAAAGAGCTCTACAATGATTTTATGTTTTGTGTAACTATGTAAATAAGTGTAATAAATTATGTATTAAGTGTTAAATGTGAATAAATGTGCGTTTAACTAAATGTGGACATTGTATTTATGTGAAATGGACAAATAAACGCAAGTGCATCTCAAATGAACTCAAAATTTATGACCCGATCCCCGAACACATTACGATGACCTTTGTACAACAGTTCGGCAGTGTAAAATCCAATTTTCTATGTTGGGAAGGGTCCGGTAACCCAACATAATGGTCCTTCGAACCGGATAACCTTTGGTAAACCGGACAAGGGACACTGCTAGCTCCACGGCTCGAGTGCAAAATCAAAAATTGGACCCAATTGGAATCACAATCATCGGCCATAGTAAGCCATCGTATTCATCGTTATCGCCATGACACTGCTCTTTAGAACCAAACGAGAACAATTGCTGTTCAAAGTGGCACTTGCGCTGTACAAATGGATGGAAACAAACTTACCGGAGTGAGGCAGGCATAATCGATTCTGTGCATACTTCAATCACATCATCTTCAAATTAGGTTGAAAGCCTGTTTCGCCAGGTAAATACACATAGTATATGTCTTGCCGAACGATCCTTGTAGATGCTCACACATTTTCACTGTTTACCGGTTATCAATGGACCAATCGAGCAATTTGTGAAATACATCCCGGTTGCACCCAATGGATAAGCCCCAATTCTACACTGCAACCCATTCTTGGTTTCGCTTCAAATACTGGAATTAAATTTCACATGAATGATTCGGATGGTTTTGATGATGTACAAGCAAATGTGCTTCACTATGGACGTGAAATACATAACAACAACATTTTATCGGCAAATATATAACAGAGCGCTGGATTATCGACGCTGGCAGCATTATCATTTAAACACTACCGCAATGATGTCGTCACTCTCAACTAATCACATTCTTTGGGGATTGTATCACTTAATGGATCACCAAGTGGCTGCACTGCTTGGTCAGGTAAGCAGCTTACAGTATATGTCTAGCCGAGCTAGGCATGGACAGCAAGAGATATTAACACTGCTAAATTATTCTCGGAAACCGCACGACTTCATCATCCTAAAACGAGGAAACACAACTGGCGATCTGGCAAGATCAATACTGAACTGACCAACGGCTATCGTGCGAATACAAACAACAAGGCACCAATCGTCGGCCTACCTATCTATCTACATGGTAACTGTATATGGAGTCAAGCTCACGACAATTGACGTATGATTCATCATCACATCCTTGGATTTACGTTTCTACTAAACGAATGCTGATGATCTCAATTCGACAAGAACGACAGAGCACATAGGAGTGTTCACTATCATGGTGTTGGGTGTTGATATAATCATCGGTTCAGGAAAACACAGACTACCCCATGCGGAACTGGATCAGTACATGGAAGAAGGTTTGAGCACCAGGATTTTTCAAATTTATTGTCACGGTACACGTACACACAGAATGTGCGTGATCGGATTTCGGGTATTTGTATTATTCGATCCCCATTTTCGGTTCACGGACACACCAAGACGTCCGTTCATCCGCAAACCGAATCTCCAGGTTTCAGGAATGTCCCCATACCAATTCCAAAAAGCCGTAGGCAATTATGGAGCCTATTCGGCAGTTTACGGACAACTTATATTCCTGAGTTTTGCGGACACACAGGGTGTGCGCATCGCATTTCTTTGGAACAAGAAGTGTGGTAAAATGTCTAAGGTCATGACACGATGGATGTGTCATCGATCATCTCAATCCAGGCACAATGGGTGCTGGGTGGATTACAAAGGCAAGGGCGCTAGGGGTGCCCTTGAAAAAAGGTGTGAGCACAAAGGGTGTTCGCTTTCACTCCCATTGATAGAATACAGAAGATGATTTCTATCAAATCAAGAACTGGGCACAGGGCAAGGACACTAGGGGTGTTTCTTATTCTAAGGTGCGAGTACGAAGGGTGCTCGTTTTCTGCTCTAATGATAGAACACAAAGGGTGTCCTGACTGATAGAAGGGTTGTTCACAAGGGTGTTCAATTCAAATTCCAATTGTGACACATAGGGTGTCTGCATCAAAGAATGGACACAAGGGTGTTCAAAGACAATAACTATTTCCAATCACTGGTGTTCATAGCCAATACTGAACCAATGCAAATTCCGTAGATCATGATCATCGTTCGTAGCAGAGGTCTTTCGTAATACAGGTTCCGACCACTGGTACAATTAATCATCAAACCACACACCCCAATCCACAATTTAATTGGTTGGATAATGATGGAGCGGGGAAAACAAAATCAGCTGACGGTTTTTAGAAATAATTCTATATACTATTGATTTACGCGAGGACGAATTTATCCCACATCACGAACGACACGCTGAAGAGTTAAACTAAACGATCGGGAGCATGTACTCAAATAGGGGTTTGTGAAACCCATATAGCTTCACTGTCATGGATCAACACCCACACGATCAGCTTATTTCCGTAGTGGTCATCGACGACAACACGCTCAATGGCTACGTTGAGATAAGGAACCAACACTTCCAAAACGACAGGCAACGATGGGATTTTCAATGAGACTGGCCACCTGCGCCTTTCTTATAGGTAAGCAGATGACTATAGTATATGCCTAGCGAGGCTAGGACCACTCTACAGACACTACATAGAAACTTCTCTTCTCGGCACAATTCGAGTCACACGTCAACCCAACATCCATCGGGCGTCCAATACCAACAGCGAAGACTCGGCAGAATATTAGAGCAGATCGAATGAACACCACACATCGCAGGGCTCTCGTTATCAAGCGTCGATCATTGTGACTAAATGTAGCTGTCTACGGTGTAACACTGGTTTTAGCGGCATGAAAAACAATCGACATGAGCAGTACGGACACCAGGGGTGTTCAGTTCACATTTCATCGCGGTGCAGACGCAAGGGTATTCAACAAATTACAGTCACCAGAGTGTATAAAACTCCAAAATTCCAATTTCGACGACTTTGGGCACCAGATATTAACAATATTTGCTCTTGATATGGCTAAACTACGAGATGCGTTCACCTTAATTGCGCTAAGGATTAATCAACGTCTATAAGCAAATGTTTTGGCATCAAACAGTTTCGTCCAGGTAAAACTATAAGTATATGTCTAGCGAGGCTAGACATTTTTTGGGATTACTACACCCTATTCCTCTCTTACCGGTTTTTGGATTCACACAAAACTACTCCAACTACGACAATTGGCGAGCTTGCTTCATCAAGGACACAGGTAGAAGCAGGTAAACAGTGATAACAATGATAAGGACATCAAGGATACACAACAAGTGCACTACCGCACAAGCAAGGATATCAGAGGAATGGAACATACTGTACAAAATCATTATACAACCTTTGACGGTGGGTGAGGATCGCGTAGTACATGTGATACCAGCATGATTTCGATTAAGCGGTGATGACAAAGATTTGCTATTGATTAGAAAGTTATTTTGACTAGGGATGGAACTAGTACAAGGTACAGCTAGGTGATTTAGAAGGATCCTTACTCGGTGGCGAGACCCGGTTTTATATCAAAATAGGAGCCAATTAGTGGAAGATGGGATGCTAGTAATGATCGATTTATTGATGTACCTAATCGATTTAGGGCTAAGAAGGGTAATTCAGAAATTGATAATTTCAGGGTGGGTGAGGATGTTCGAGAGTAACCCACCCACTCCGGCTACGGCATTGGTTATAAGAGAAAGTAGATAGAAGGATTGCTCTCTGGAATTACATACTCCGTATTTTAGAGGGTAATACGAAGCTTCACGATAAGCCGAAGATGGATTAATCCCATAATAGGACTACATGAGATTTATCGAGAAGGTCTACCCAGTAGGCTCTCGGTTAGAAGCAAGAATAGGTCAAAGAGCTCTACAATGATTTTATGTTTTGTGTAACTATGTAAATAAGTGTAATAAATTATGTATTAAGTGTTAAATGTGAATAAATGTGCGTTTAACTAAATGTGGACATTGTATTTATGTGAAATGGACAAATAAACGCAAGTGCATCTCAAATGAACTCAAAATTTATGAACCGATCCCCGAACACATTACGATGGCCTTTGTACAACAGTTCGGCAGTGTAAAATCCAATTTTCTATGTTGGGAAGGGTCCGGTAACCCAACAATCCTCATCAATCCTGTTTAATATGAATAATCAAATTTTTGATAGAGAAAAAATGACGTATTTCACGAAACCTTACTGTTTAGTGATTCTCCGTGATTGCACATTATATCGGCTAATCATTATCATCACACTAAATAAGCTCAGATTGAACAAACAGCTCACGATTGCACACATCGCCATCTCTAAGATCAATCCGACACGCTAACCCCGCTTGTAACCTGCTTTCGATGGTACAAAGTTCGCATCGGGACCTACTGTGCAACACGGAAGGTCAACGGGATCACTCTTGTACTTCTGTCGATTATTTACTCGGGGAAGAAAGCGCAGGCAGACTGCGCTGGCTGGAAAGACAACAAACACACTCCGGGTATGGGTACTTACTGGAAACGAACGATATTTCACTCAGCATAATCCACCGCATGGCGAAGTAGAGGTGAACCTGGATGTACCGTCCGATGCGGTGATGTAATTTGATCGTGACATCACGAGCGCTCTCCATAATCGCATCCGGCATGTAGGAGAACTGCACCGGCTCGCTGCTGAAGTGCTGGCCCCCGATGCTGAAGTACACTTTTGCTTGGAGGAATACCTGCAATTTACCAGCGAAACAAAGAAAAACGGAAGATGAGTCTTTTGCGATGCAGTTGGGCGTACGCGGGGGGTTGATGTGTATTCTAAGGGTGGGGAGCGGGTAAACAGCTGGAGGTTGGATATTACAGTGCACGATGAGAGCCATGAAATATAAGATTTATTGCTAATATAGTTGGTCCCTGTTTGCTGATATATCATTCGATCTAATCGCACAAGACGATAAAGTGAGGAGAAAATTATTCTTTGATAGCGAGGATTAATTAAGGTTCTGAGTGGACATTGAGAACTGCAAACTTGTTGCACTAATTTCTTTCGATCGATGAAACTTGAGTGGACAATTGATCCTTTTTGTTATTGGACAAATTAAAGAACTATGTAATTAACTTTTCTCCAATTTCCCTCGCTCAAATGAACGTCGACTAAAATCTCCTTAGGAAAAGGATTTTACGTCATATGGCTGATCGAGAGCTAATATAGTGCCAAACGACTTTTCAAATTGTCGCAGTGGGGTGATTGTTCCTACTTTTTAGTCTTTTCGAAACAAATAAACTATTTAATTATTTAACGGAAGGAACAAATCTTCAGTTTTTTCATATCAACAGTTACCAAATGATATATTTATAACATCCTTGAAACAAAATTACCAGCACTAAATAAGAAGATGTTATTGTCTAAATAACTAGGACATTTTCTGTCTGATGTTCATTTGAAATACACTGAACTGAAATGCATTAAACATTTAATTGTCAATTTCAAATGACAAAATATTGTTCTTAAAACTGCTAAAATACCAAAATAGTAAGGACACGCCAATTTCTTTGTCAAAAAGTACCCAGTTTCATTCTCTCGATATAAAAACGGATGACTTGTATCCCTCACTTCACTGTTTTATTTATAACAACCGAACCAAACAGTGCTCAAATTGGAACGAAAAGCACTTGAAGATATAATAAGATGACATTTTCCCAGAAACGATGCTGCGCTTTAGTGCTAATTTTCTGCTTCACCTCCCACTCTCTTGGCGGCGCCGCGTACGGCTTCCATCCAACCCAGGCTCCTTCCATCTGGCCCGAGCATTATCAGTGATGCAGCAGAAGGACTTATCGTTTCTTTGCTTTGTCGTTTTGTTCTCGCGCTGAACTAGTTATCCACCCCCACCATGACCCTCCTCCCCCCAACTGTACATCATTCGGAGTCGTTTCTTTTTTTGCCGTCTTCTGTCCAAGACTTCATAAGCTTCTTATATTGGCAAGATACGTTTATATTCTGTCCCATTTCATTTTCTCATAATTAATAAGTTTCTCCATTAAAGCGATAATCCCCAATCGATCTGGTGACCTCGTCGTTTTCGTTCCGCTCTCGACCGCTGCTGGGGGGATGACCGCTCATTGCGCTGCGTTTGTAATTAATGAAAATATGGCACCGTCATCGCGTCGTCCTTTGAGATGGGGGGTGATGATCAAAGATTCAACATTCGTTCAAATTTTATTGGAGCAATATGCGAGGTTACGTTTTGTGAGATTATTGGATTATAGAGGGAAAATTTTCATCCATTATGGATTTACACTTTTAACTTCGATTATTTTTGTAGATTTTCATTTTGATATCAGATGTACCACTTTTGAGATACAAACTTTTGAATGCTTTTAGAAATCCTGGGACCCAGTGCAAAATTCTGCAAAGCGATGCAATTTGATAATTTTTTTGGTTTTTAGGATGTGGAACAGAACTTTAATTACTTGTATAGGACTTTACATCTTTTTTACAAATTATTTATTTATAAGGCTCATTTGTTTAATTAAAAACTTCACGGAGCCGCAAACCTTTAGAAATATTGTAATCTAATATTCTAATATTATCCGATCGGGTCCAAGTGTTCCGTAGCTGCTTCACCCATTTGTTCCGAGAAGTTTTCTTCCACCAGATCTTCAATGATTTTATCCGCGCATTCTGAGTCTTGATCAGCTACAGCAATTCCATTCGATTTCCAGAGGGTTGTTCTGGGCAAGAAACCTTCCAATGACTTGCAGCCCGACAAAGAAAATACACATCATGAAGACCTACGTAACATATTCGCCCTTTACGGCCGCCGAAATTAAGCGTTGGCGGTATTGCTTTGTTCAGGTCACCCGAGTGCCATAAATAAGCTTTTATAACTTGTCTCTGGCGGCAAATCAAAGGCACGGATGCATTTCATATTGTTACCTGCGATTGACATTCGTAGATGTACCGATTTTCCGCTTGAATGAAATGATACCCTGGGTTCAACTCGAAAACGTTTAGGAATACCTTGAATATCTCGTATTAAATAAATGGTTTGACATGATACGCATATCCTAATAGAACCGAATAGAGTATACGTCGATACTGAGGACATTGCAAAAGCCTAGGTTGATTTGGTAGGTACTGTGGGCCAAACTTGAGAACATTTTGGAGAAACTTGAGCATCTAATATTCCTGAAAAATTATCACTGACTGAACGTTCAGGGTGACTAAACTTGATTGAATTATCAATGCAGGATTTGCATAGTTTTTAAATCGAAATCATCCCAAGGTTTCGGATATCTGGGTCTTCAGAGTATAGTTTAACTTGACCTCTGATATTTTTTCTGTGAAGCCAACATCTTGATGAACAAATGTACTGAAGAAATTGCAGAACTAGCTCTTTTCTGTCGTAAAGGAGACGTCCAACCTCGCTAGCATAGATCGAGTATTAAGTTTCCTGGTTCGGTAAGCTATTGAGCATCTTATTCGGTACGCAACGTTTTGGCAACCTGTTCAATTTGTTACATCAGATGACACGTATCGCATCTGCTGTAGGTGAGTTTGGAGTGGCTGTGGAATGTGATTATTATGGTAAACGACGCTGTAATTGTATTCCCTCCTTAGCTTTGGAGTTAGCTACCCAAGTAACATTTTAAGATTTATCATGCTCTATAAGAGGTTTTCATGACCAGTTGCTAATAAAACTAATAACTCCACCAAAACCTCTTCATAACATCATTAAGATAGCCTTCCGGCCTAATGGACCAATCTAGAAGAAGTTATTAAAACCGTATTAAGAGTAATAATAAAACTGCAATAAAACATTGTATGGAATTTGTTGATACTCTATAAGAGGTTGTCGTGACCATCATAAGAGTAACAATAAAACTGTTTCAATTTCATATTTTGGATTATATTTATTGTCATTCCATTGCCTTTGTTTTTATTTTCACTAGATGTCAATGTCCCCTATGTACAGCTGATGTGGAAAATAATGCTTCTGATTTTACTTGTAATGGTTGATGTTGATAATGAAGTATTATTTAATGAGTTTATACACCAGAATGACTTGCGCAACCAAATTCATCGTAAATATTGAGTTTGTAGAAACTTAAAATCAACGCGCCTCTGAATAGTCGAATAATCGCATGAAAAAAGGAAATTAAATAATTTTCCAAACTGCTCAAAATATATCAATTCAAATAGTTTGTAAAAAAGTAACCTAAAAAAGTAAGTGCTTCTATCAAAAAATTTTAATTCCACTAAGGACTAGTCCATTTGATCGTAATTGATGTATTTTTTTTCAATCACGGCTATGACATTGATCATTATTTCGACATGGCGACATCATAAGAAGGAACACACATGAAAATTTTGGACGTGATCGTCATTCTCGTTATGTGATCCGTATACCATCCACCCAAGCTAGGACTTCGCCGCAATAGGTTCCCCTGGTTGTCCTTCACGAACTTTTAGCATTGCAGTAACGTGGGCTTTGTCGTTGCCAATAAGCATCCGATGAAGAGGATTATCATATCTCCTAATCGGTTATCCTTTCAAATATGGAAACGCTCACTCCAACTCTGGGTACCGTAACGACTGTCGTTGGAGATCCAGCTTACGCACCGTAAGCACGTCTTTGAGCGCGAACTTAGCTTCACCAATTTCACCAGATATTTCAACCACTACTCGCTTTGAATTTGATTCAACACGTTCAAAATTAGAAGTCCATTTCAGACACCTCATTCACCAAGGTTTTAAACTCATCCATTATCCAATAATAGGTCGCCAATGACCGGTTATTGCAATACGGAACAACACCGCTTGGCCGGAAAAGTGATGGTTAGTGATTACGTTGGATCTAGCCATCGTCGATTTGGAATTCGTCTCTTCTGTTCCCGGCTTCTGATTAGCATGAAGTACTCCCAATATTTTTTTACACGGTTCTTCTTCTTCTTATTGGCATTACATCCCCACACTGGGACAGAGCCGCCTCGCAGCTTAGTGTTCATTAAGCACTTCCACAGTTATTAACTGCGAGGTTTCTAAGCCAGGTTACCATTTAAGCATTCGTATATTATGAGGCTAACACGATGATACTTTTATGCCCAGGGAAGTCGAGACAGTTTCCAATCCGAAAATTGCCTAGATCGGCACCGGGAATCGAACCCAGCCACCCTCAGAATAGTCTTGCTTTGTAGCCGTGCGGTAAGACGCAAGGATGACCCATCACTTACCAAAGTGAATCCAGATAAATTATCCTTTGTAACTAAAACAATATCCTATCCCAAGACAATCGTGGAGATGCAGAGGTATACTCGGTCTCTAGTAGCAACGAGAGTCAGACTAACAATCCTTCCATTCCTGTATGACCGTAAGGACGTGTGTTCATTCATTGTGTTCTCTGTACAATTCCGGAAGTTCAGTCAATCACGGAGTAGCAACTACGATGTGCGGTCATAATGCTCATGCTCATTAAAAAGCACCCGTGTAAGAAAAGAGCTGGGTGTAGTGCGTGATATCTATATTTGCAACCATCGATTTCACACTTCTGTCAATTTCTGCATGGTCGATTACCGTGAATTCCCAAGAATTAGGGCACAGTCCCACTCAGTGTCCTTGCAGATAAGACTTGCTGGTACTGACGATTCGGGCCTTGTTCCATAGATAAACTCTTCTTTCTTCGATGACTCGTTTGTTACTTGTGAAGATTGCGCCCCACAGAAACTTTTATCCTTCCTTGCTATCTTTCGTGAATCGTTGCTGTAGTGGTTGCTGATGTTGTTGTTTGGGATCAAAATGTAGTGTCACATCGATTGCCGCTCTCATCAAAGTTGCCATGTATTGTGAAAACGATCGAATGTTAACTTCCACGCAACGGTGTTTATATAGCGACCAGTCAAGTTTTAAACTGGCTGGAAGCTTGACCGCCAACTCGAACAGCAGTATCGGATTATGAGGGTGAGCTTGCTGATCTCCAGCTTCAAGATGGTCACTGAGATACTGCACCGGCATCCCATACCCAATCAACGTGTCTAGCCGATCCTGTTTTGTAGCGGGAGCACCACGTACCTTTTGCAGCAAAATACATATGTATAAGCAGCTCCGGTCTGCCGCACAGCCGATATAAAATCCTATTCGAATTCAAAATTCCGGCCTGCTTTGTTTGCCATTCTTCAACCTTCTACGAGAACTCGGCTGCAAGCGAAAGCTAACAAAATCGGTTTGATCTTCTAATGCCATCGCTTTCCGTAGCTGGAAAGACTTCTCAAGTACGCCCCCCTCAAGTTGAAGCTTTTTGTCCTCTAATTCGATGCGTTTCAAAGCCAGAGCTTTTTGGGCTTTCAGCTTCTCTAACTGTAACTGTGCTCTTCTAGCCTTGGAAATGGGTCTAGTTCCGGAGGACGCTATACTGCCAGACTTATTGGTCATCTTACCGGGCTCGACCCCTGACGTATGTAACGTTGGTCGCTGACAGCTAGGACAGGTAAACCTCTGGTCCGGATCCGCAACACTGTCGTCAACACATTCAAATTGCCACCATGATTCACAGTGAGTACAGTTCACCATCCATTCGGTATCGATATTTCCACAGGCCTGGCAGTGAGACGGCTCTGCGTTTGCATCGGCTGCACTGCGAGTTGTCATCGGTATCGTAATTAATTGACGGCAGATTAATCCTTACTACTACCGTATCGCAGTAAATCTTATAGATTATTTTTGTTATGTGTGGAGAGTTCTTCCGACTATTAGCAGACTCTAATTTGTGGTTGAGTAAGCAACAATGCCTTTGGAGAGTGCCCAACAAACGATGTAAAGATTGTCATTGGGGATGCAAAAATTCGGGCGCGACTCTCCAGCGTCACAAATTCACGAAACAACAAAACGATGCGTTTCAATATCCAACGCTTGTCAGTTGAAGGAGTTGCTGAACAGTACCACCAGAAGCTGGACGAGCGGATAGGAGATGCCACCGGATCTGGCGGCATCAACAGATTGTGGAGAAATATCCTCGAAACTGTGACTACTACAGCGCAGGAAGTGTTAGGCACTGCACATCGACGCCGACGAAATGGTTTGTTCGATTAGGAGTGCCAGCGAGTGACGGACGAGAAAAATCTTGCTAGGAGTCGAATGCTAGTGGATCGTACCCGTTCCAACAGATAGCGGTACAGTGTAGCAAAGGCAGAAGAGAAACCAATCCTCCGCAGAAAAAAAGGCAACACGAAGAGAGTGTGATAGCTTAAGCGCAGGAGAAGATCGATAGAAACGATATGCGGAGTTTTTACGTAACTGTCAATGGTGCGCGGCAAAAGACTGCGCCAGCGCCCGCCATGTGCAATGACCGAGAGGGGAATTTGCTGACAGACAATACTATGGTGGCAGCCAGGTGGAAGGAGCACTTTGAAGATTTGTTGAACGGCGAAAATGAATGTGTACTAAGGAGCAGGATGGACATAATCGGCGACGGTCAAGTTGTGGAACCACCAACGCTGGACGAGGTAAAGACGGCTCTAAACGAGCTGAAAAACAGTAAAGCTGCTGGAAAGGACGAGATCCCGGTCGAGCTTCTCAAACACGGAAGTGAGCAGCTGCATCAATCAATCCACCACATTATCCAGAAAATATGGGAGGATGAAGAACTGTCTGCCGGCTGGTTGGATGGCCTCATATGCCCAATCTATAAGAAAGGGCACAGACTAGAGTGCGTCAATAACAGAAGGATCACCCTTCTGAACTCTGCGTAGCAGTCGCATATGCTCCTGGGCTTTGCGGACAACATCGACCTCATTGGAGTCGATCGCAGAGCAGTAGTGGAGGCTTTTGTCCCACTGAAGAGGGAGACGGCGAGGATTGGCTTAACCATTAACTCTTCCAAGACAAAGTACATGGTGGCAGGTAGATATAGAAGAAGACCTAGTGGTGCTGAGGTAGTGCTTGATGGGGATCTTTTTGAAGTTGTTGAAGAATTTGTTTACCTTGGAATGCTTGTGACATGTGACAATGACGTTTCCCGTGAAGTGAAAAGACGTATTGCTGCTGCGAATAGGGCCTTTTACGGATAACGTTACCAGCTTACGTCCTGCAACATGCAGACGGAAACGAAATTTGCTCTATACAAAACTCTGATTCCACCAGTGGCCCTTTATGAACGTTAAAAGAGGCGGACCGGAGAGCTTTCGGGGTTTACGAACGAAAAGTGCTGCGCGCAATACTCGGAGGGAAACTAGAAAAGGTGTGTGGCGCAGACGCAAGAATCTTGAGCTATATCAACTATACAAAGAAGAAAATATTGTGAATCGTATAAAATACGGCAGACTTCAGTGAGCTGGTCACTTAGTGCGAATGTTGGAAGAAAGAATAGCGAAAACAATATTCAACAGAGAACCAGATTGGAGCCGGCGACTTCGTGGAAGGCCACGAATGCAGTGGAATCGGATCTGAGGATGCTGAACGTTCGGGGAAACTGGAGGAACATCGCCCAAGACCGACAATTATGGAGCTCTACTAAAAGCTGCAATATAATTCCCATAAATGCTTAACAATGGTTTTAGAATTTGAGGTTACATATATTTACGGTCTTTCCACGTTTCTAATCCACTATCGTAACAATTAAGCCGGTAATCCACTATCCACAATCGCATTACTAAATATTCAATTAGGAGAAACCGCCAAATGTTGAACGGCTAATTTCTTCGCCTATTGTTGAACTCCCATAAGAAATGCACGTGCGTTCAGCAATAGGCGAAGAAATTAGCCGTTCAACATTTGGCGAATTACCCTAACATTAGTTTACACTAGATTTGGTTTGATTGAATGAATTCGTTTACTTATATTTAGATCACATGACAAATTTAGTTTCAATTTCAGATTTAGTGCAAAGCAAACTTCTATATACATTGAATTTCATACAATAGTTAGTTTTTATATTGATTCCAGTTTTCATCAGCCCTAAACACAATATTAAATCAGATATTGCGGAATAAAAATTAGTAAGATTTTTGTATAGCATGCCTTCATTCTTCGCGTTTCTGTAGAGAATGAACATGGTTGATATGTAAACATCGCGTGACATCACTCATTGAAATTGAAAAATCGTAGTAATTATTGCAGCTTCTTTATTCTATATTTTATTAAAGTCTCTAATGTTCAGCTAGATTTTGTTGTACAGCTTTGACAGGACTCTTAACCAAACATACGTGTTTAGATGCAATGTTCACAAATTTATTTGTTTCTCATCAAGGTTGATTTTTGAAAATCGCTTGATGGATTCCAGCATTTTGGTTTATTTAAAAGTTTTGTGTAACCATTTCTACTTGAAAAAGTGCCATTCCATGACTTGCATTGTGTGCACAGACTTATTGTGTTCACTTGAATGGAGTAGATTTCAATTATCGTTTGTTCGACGCAATATGTAAAAATGTGTTACCCTTACAGGTTGTGGATTTGTTTCCTGTGGATTGGCCACATTCATAGAACCGTAATTACTTGCACAGCAAATTCCAATGCGCTGCATATTGTAAAGGAAATTTGCCCCTTTCGTGCAGCTGTTCATGTTTTTCCTTGTACCAAGATTGTGTCGATTTCTCCTTACTAAATAGTCTCAGCACCTCAGTTGGGGCCGCCCCAAGTGTGAGCTCTCGAGCACATGCAAAGTTACAAGGACTAAACATAATCCCTATGACGCTAACGACGATGAAGCCTTAGGTGGCACATGTCTTATCGGCCAACGTGAACCGAATTCCTGGTCTGATATGTTTTTTTGCTGTTTCCCTTTTTTTCATTTCACAAACAACGGCGCTGAGGAGAGGCATTTGTTTAATTCACCCTTCTGCACTATTCACCTCTGCACGGGGGTTCCTTCGAGGTTGTTTGGAATTTTCCTTACCATTGCGCATTGTTTGTGCCTTCCGAGGGGGCTTCGACTTTGAACTCTTTTTTCTACGGCGATCGTAATTGTGCTGCTGGTGGGGATATGAACCAGGATGCAGACAACAGAGCCATATAAGTAAGGTAGATGAGGAAAAAAAACCAAAAATCCAAAGGAGCTGGTGCGGATGAGAAGGCAGACCTCGCAGGGGCTAACATTTCTTGAATAAAGAGGGTTTTTAATTTGTGAGTTTAGTAAAACAAATTTGAAAGTATTCGTGGTATTTAAATGTTACATCCAACTAGCAAAATCCTATTTATATTTATGTATGAAATAGAATAAAATAATATAAGTCTTGCCTTTAAAAACATCTGTATTATCAAGCAAATATGTATAACAAGTATGTTTGTATTTATTCTTTAGCTTTATTTAGTCATAGGTAGTCTGTCAATTCATAAAATTTTCTGCAATTCATTATAAGTACACAGGATTTTGTTTTTACACGATTTTTTTCGCTCGTATTTTTGATCGTGTGACTTCAATTTGCCACCAAACTCTTCGCAACATGTTTCAAAAAAACCAGAATAAATCAAAGAAAAATCACATGATAATTAATATACGTTAAACATTTAGGATGAGTGGAAAATTGAGAAAATGTAAATCGTGTAAAAACAAAATCCAGTGTACTAGCAATATGGGAAATATGAAAATATTAGCATAAGGTTATAATTGTTTCTCAACTATTCGGATGAACACTGTACCTACTGATCCTGAGACCAGCAAGAATGTAGGCGGAATGGGTGGTCGTGTTGGACACAAAAGACTCAGAGACTGGAAAAAGTAAGAAAATACGAAAAAAAATCTCACCTGTACGTCCTTGCTGTACATGTTGTTGGTGTGCAGAACCATGGCACTAAAGTTTCTCACCGTGTCGAACTCGAACACCATCTCGACTGGTTTTCCGGCCCAGCCGAGTGAATCATTGCGCCAGCCGACCCAGTCGTAACCTAGATATGGCGGAGCAGGAATCCCGGAAGGCAGATTTAAAGTGGGCACCGGGAAGAAATCAAGAGGAGAGAAAAAGAAAGGAAAATTAAAATTAATGTTTCCACAACATGTGATATGTGTTTGGTGCTCCTTTTTCTTCGTACAGCTGCTCCATTTCCCGGTGAAAATCGTCGCTGGGCTGCGCTGGTGTTTGACAGTACACCAGCAGAGTTGGAATGATTGCACAAACAGGTGAGAGGCTACAATTGTCAAGAGCGTGAACACGAGTATTTTAGGGCATTTGGACTTAGAGTTGTTTTATTACCAACAAGGATTGCATTCTTCATAACTCGATTGTATAGTGTAAGGAATCGTTCATTAATTACACACCTAAAAATAATCATGTAATTTTAGGTGCTGTGACAACGACATATTCGAGCGTCACTTTTGACGTAAAATTAGGTGATAATTTAATTTTACATCACAGCTATATTGACGAAAAAATTGAAGGATTAGAACGAGGACCGAACATAAGCCCGCTGAGTGAAAGCCCAACACGTTACCACGCAGCTATCTTCGTCTCTTGAAAGAGAGGTGATCGAAGTAAAGCATGTTCTACGATTTGCACTGAACAAGTATTTAATTGCATCAGGCATCGACTGCCAGACCGTTAGGTACGTCGCATCGGGTGCTGTGTTTGGGTTTCATAACATGTAATTTTAAATCATCTAACATTGAAAAATATGCGATTCAGTTTATGTCATGTGGTTTTGTGTCATTTTATTCACGTACGTCACCTGTAATATTCATATTTTTTTGGTGTGTATACATCATATTAGTATGAGAAAATAATGTTAACATAAACTTTACTGGTGGTCAATTGTATAATTCAATCATGTTTCTACATGCTCGCTAATGACAAGTTTCCAGATTTAAAGGACGATAATTTTAGTTTTATAAAAATTTCACACATCACCAATGCGCATTTTTTGAATCTCCTATTTATGCTATGGAAATTCTACTACAACACACAATTTCACAATGTAGACTTTACTCTTTACAGAAACCATGGATTTCCTTTCCAGAACAAGGCAGACAACGGAAAAGGGATAAAACCACCGATGTCATCAGTCGTTATGCAGCCACTTCTTCAAACCGAACGCCCAAATATACACATTACACAGTCAGCAAAGTAGTCATTTCGGAGAACCCAAGAACACATTTTCCGAGCTGTCGGGATAGCGGGAACGAGGTTGACCAAGAATCAGTAGAACCGACGACAACGACAACGATGCTGGCCGGACCAAGAAGCAGTCACACTGGTGGCATCCACATCGTCAGTGGGTTGCGGTTTCAATCAGTTTCCATATCCTTTTCCCGTGCACAGTGTTCGGTAGGTTTATGACGACAACGGCAAAAAGCAAGTTGGCTGCAGCTCGGAGAAACGGGATGGCATCCGACAAGCTGATCCGAGATTCCACGAGGATAGGCAGCTGGCGTTGACGACTGCTTGCCATCTACAGGGTAACCACCCGACAGTCCGTGCGGCCAAATCCCGTTGGAGAATGCACACAACAGGACGATAAAAATCCATCGACCGCGCGTCGCCCAGCACTGCACCCTTTTCCTTCCAACGGCAGCAACAAATGGATTGGCACACATGCATTCACCTGTCTGGGCTCAGAACCATTGTGTTTAGCTCAGGTGAACGAGAAAATGGAACCGATTTTGACTGGCTCTATTCCTGGAAAATGGAAAAATGTGGTTTTGAATTGCAGATTTCCTCGGTCAGTTTGAACTCCTTTAATCGAAAATTATTGTCACAATGGTCTCGGGTTACAACCTGGGCAGGTTTGCGGTTATTGTCTCTCCGTCCGGCTACTGCAGCATGCCAAGGTTGACCGGGATAATGCTCACAACAGCTGCTGCAGATCAAACCACGTTCCTCAGACTGTTGGTTAGCCGTCCATTGTCCGGGCACGGCACATCGCAAGTCTTATGCTACCATATCTGTATGCAGATTGAATCAAGCTTTTCTCTAAATCCCTGGTCTGGAGAAGCTCCGCACCGCATCGGGGGACTGGCCCCGGCTGAACAGAGTTATAGAAGTGGCGAGCGTCAAACTGCTAACTACATGAAGAGATAACGGCGGGCAGCGTATGGTTTGGATTAGGATCCTGTTGCGACAGCGTCAGCCGTATTGCGATGGATGGAGATGAAGCAAAAGATGACTGTCATGAATGATAAAGAAGTTGTACTGTCCTCATGCTAATAGTAGGAATTTGTGAGGCTTAATGAAGTAGTTCTTGAAGGTGGGGAAAATTCTAATGGTGATATTGTTTGAATTTGCCGCATGACAATATTTTGAATAATATGACGAATTTTCCATAGTCAAAGTTGTACAGTACTCTGAAATCTACATTACACAAATCAGGTTCGCATTCCCTTTTTTTCCTCTACGACATTAAAACGTGCAAATGCTATTTGCCAGCCAGTCAGACCGTGATGCAAAAAAAATCATCCTCTTTTCTGGAATGCAGCTGGGAAATTCTCCTGGATTGCAGAGAATGCATGTGTATGCCAGGGCCCGTTTGGGAAATCCTAACAACATCTCAGGTAACAAAAGTGATGAAAAAGAAAATTGGGTTCCAACATTTGTCAGCACTTGTTTTTGAACTTGATCTGCCTTCTTGCTCATAATTGTTCAGAATTATGTCATCAGATTAATGTTATTGTTAAAGATAACACAACAGTATTTTATTCACGATTTTATTTAGATATTCCCCAATTTTGTTATGATGTCTTGCTCGGCAGTCGGTGGGTGAATCCTTGCTGCAGTGTCTGCCTGCAGATGAAACAGTCAAGGTTGGAATCGCTTCATCCAGATAACGTACGTAATGTATGATGTTACGGGTTTACATTTTTTCCATTTATGTCCTCTGAAGCGAAATTTGGAGAGGCATCCGCTTTCCTGCAGCCTTACACCCAAACCAGTAGTGCTTCCGCCATGACTCAAGCAAAGGGCGTGGACAGCTGTAACACTCCGTGCACACGAAACATCATCGTTGCATATGAGTGTCATCGTTTTTCTACTCTCTTGATCTCGGTACGCGCTCGTTTGATTGCAACTCTGCCGGTGCTGCGGTTGTTGAGATAACTTTAGAGGCGATATGCCTGTGCGCACTGAAGTGATGCAAAATTTTGTACTCTTGAATTTGAATACTGTTGAGAATAATTACATATATTCAACCGAGAGAACACAGATGCGAAGAAAATGGGGGTAAATTATGCGGAAAATCACAAAAAATGTGATTTGATGTTTGTATGCGGTGGTGAGTTCCAGGTCCGCATAAAATATTTTGTTAGTTTTTGGTGTGATATGGACTCATTCGCAACAATTATCAAATTAACCGCTAGAATTAATTTACTTCCTATAAATCCAATCAAATAATTCTCTCAGATATCGGAAAGGCTAAGATATCTTCAGAAACAGGCCGAGAAAACTGGCCAAAATTCTTGTAGAGAAGCCTTCTCTATAGGTTTCAGTAATGTTTGAGCTTCCTTTGCTTTTCTTTGTATTTGGTTCTTTTCCAGTGATTAATATGTCATCATCAATAATCCCACTAAGCCATATGTCAGGAATCATTGTTTCGAACGCCATTACTAGTTAATTGATTCTTTATCACTATACGTTATTGATCGTTCAGTCGATGTTTTTTTTATCCTTTCTGGATTTCAACTCATTCATTATTCTTATTTCTTCTGTGTGTCTCTTCAAAAATGCTTTCTTCCTTCTTCTTTCTTGCTGCTCCTTTCTGCCTTCTTCCTACTTCAAATAAATATTTTTTCTTGGTTCTTCTTATCTTTTCTTAATTGTTTTTCGTCTCTTTTTCCCCCTTTTTTCTTGTTGTCGATAGTTGGCACCTCGGTTAATCGGCATAAGTATTCCCGGTGAAATAATCCACGAGTCGACTTGGGTCGGTTCCAAAGGTTCGTTGACGACAACATGGATTACCAGCGTCATCCGGAAACACCGAAGGAAATCCGCGAGCAGCTGCATGCCTTCCAAGAAGCGCTGCCCTATACCCGAGAACTACATGCTCCAATGGCTCGGTAGATAAACAACACCCTAACCATTGATAGACTAAAAAAGATTTGATCCGTTTACGAAATGTCACTCGTAGATAGTACGAACGTACTGAGCTGCCTGTGCTTAAGACACGTTGCAATTGCTTGACAAAAATCATCCAGGCCAGAATGGTGAACCTCAGAAATAGTGATTCCTTCAATAAGATCCGCACTCTTACAGACTGTGCTAAGTCGTTCTGTAAATTGACCCATTCCACCTTTGATCTCATTAGACAACAATGGCTCTAAGGATCGCTTGTAGAGAAGGTCATCGATTAAGGTCGTCACTTTGTCAGCTTACATAATCTTGGACAGAATATTTTCAGTCCACACGAAACTGATGTTGGACTTCTTACGACGTCTTGGATGAATTGGAGATCTTTTCTGGTAAATTAACGGCCTATGTCAAATCATCGAAAAACATGAAGGCCCCAGGCTTCGACGACATCCTCAATTTCGAACTCCTACACATGAGTGCTCCGTTCTTCGAGCTCCTCTCGCTGATCTTTAATCAGTGTTTTCGTCTCAGTTACTTTATTCCATCATTCTGGAAGTTAGCAAAAGTCATCCCCGTCCGGAAGCCTGGGAAGGATCCTTTCACTCCCAAAAATTATCATCCTATCAGCCTTATCTAAAGGTTCGCCAAGCTGTTTCGAAAGGCGATTCGCCGCCCATTACTTGAGTCTGCCGGACGCCACAACATCTTGCTCGAGGAACAGTTTGGTTTCCGACACAGTCGTTTCACCGTGCATCAACTGACCCGAGCTACCAAAGTCTTCATATGGAACAACCTCCACTATCACTTTATTTGATGTTTTATTTGAGGGCATTTGACAAATCATAAAAAAATGGTGAAAGTTTGGCCGAAAGGGTCATTTAGCCGAAAGGATCATTTGGCCGAAAATGTTATTTGGCCGAAAGGGTTGTTTGGCTGACAGGGTCGTTTGGTCGAAAGGGTCGTTTGACCGAAAGGGTTGTTTGGCTGAAAGGGTCGTTTGGCCGAAAGGTTCGTTTGGTCGAATGGGTCATTTGGCCGAAAACGTCATTTGGCCAAACGGGTCATTTGACCGAAAATGTCATTTTTCCGAAAGGGTCTTTTGGCCGAATAGGTCATTTAGCCGAATAGGATATTTGGCCGAATAGGTCATTTAGCCGAATAGGTTTTTGAGAAGTAAGAAATTAGGAATGAGATGTCTCACTTCTCACTCCTCATTTCTCACTTCTCGCTGTCAAAAGAGAAAAGCGCGAAGTGAATAGTGAGACGTCTCACTTCGCGATTCTCATTTTAACAGCGAGATGTGAGAAGTGAGAAGTTAGCCGTCTTTCTTCTCATTCCTAATTTCTCACTGTTCAATAAACTATTCGCCTAAACGACCCTTTCGGCCAAATGACTTTTTCGGCTAAATGACCCATTCGGCCAAATGAAACGGGCTTGGTAGTTATATGGCTACTGCTTCTGCCACATACGCAGGAGGTCGTGGGTTCAATCCCAGGTCCGTTCCAATCTCCTACTTTGTTTCTTTCTGTATATTTCTCATGTTCTAGCAATCGCTAGAACTGGAAATGGACTTCCATACCGTTTCCATCTTCTATCCCTATACCTTCAAATTGAGTATTCTAGCAGTAATCTGCTAGAATTGGAAATGAACTATAAAAAAAGCTCGTTTCCTACATCCAATTAGAAAACCCATCTTCCATTTCTCCTATCTATCACATTGGTAGCTCGTTAACCAAGACGCGGACCTCTACCTCTCGAACCTAACCCAAAAATTCCAACAAATTCCACATGAACTCGGGGCAAATGCAGAGGTATATTCGGCTTGCATTCCTTCCCTACATTGACTTGCATTCTGACGTGGCAGGCGCCAGTATGACCTACAAATAAGATCACCAGTACTTGCACATTGAAGATGTGAGTTAGTCCCAAGCAAACATCTGTTGGCTCCCTGTGCAAGAACAGCTGATCTGGTCATAATGGAGTAGCAACTACGAGCAGTCAATCAAGCTCAAGCTCAAGCAAGCTCAAATGACCCATTCGGCCAAATGACTTTCGGCCTAATGGTTTGTTCGGTCTAGTGGCATTCGGCCAAATGGATTTCAGCTGAATGGGTTTCGGCCAAATTGCATTTTCAAGGGTACCCCATTAAAACTGGAGCCACGCATAACTCATTTTTATTGTTCTAGCTTTGCTGTGTCGCAGCATGCATGGAATAATAAAAATGACAGATTTGTGTGGCTTCCGTTTTGAATGGGGCTCTCTTGAAAACGCGATTGCATCTAGTTTTGGATTCCGAGAGGCTTGTCCTTAAGAGTACTTGACATCTCGTCTAACCTCGGTTAATGCGGATCGGAGCTTGCGATCTACAGCCACGACACTAGTTTTTTCGTCACTTGAAGCTTGGATATAAAATGGATAAATTTGAATGCATGATGATGCTTTGAGTGCTGAATAAATATTTTCTTGAAGCTGTAGAGCTGAAGTACCGAATTCAAGAATAGTTTGGGTTACCCAAAATACATCAAACCTATCTTACGCCATTTGTTGACCTCCCACGAGGTGTAATGGATATAATTGAATTCATATTAAGGCTTTGAGTACTGAAAAGTACTGAGTTCTGAAAATTTGCTTGCAGTTGTAGATCTTAAGTCCAGAACTCAAGAACAGAACAAAATTCGACTAGAGCAAAACTTTACATTTGTTAGCCTTCATTGCGTCTGAGTAATTTGTGGATATTCGTTTGGAATTAGTTATTTCCAAGAATTGATAAAATTCATTTCGTGTGGCCTGCCAAATTTATCACGGTCGATAATGGTGAACGACAGAGTGTGTAAAAAATGCTCTATGTGTATTGATGAACAAGTGGACCAATATACTGTTTGCGAAGGTGATTGTGCGTGCTTTTTTCATGCCGAATGTGTTGGATTACGTGATCAAGACTTGGACGTATTATCGCAAAGATCACAAAATGTAATATGGATGTGTGATGCGTGTATGGATAAGTTCCGAAAGACGAGAGATGGTATTAGACCTGCTACAACGGATGAGAATACTGAGAAAGAGAAAACGATCGAAGAAGAAGTAAAAGAACTGCGAGGCACAGTAGAAGAAATTTTGATTTCGCTCTCCAAAATCAAACCAACGTCTGCTGTATGCGGTGCTGTACTACACTCAACGCCAATCTCATCGTACACACTATCCGGCGGGACAAATGAAGGCGATGCTTCCACTACCAATGGCAATCTTCAACCACTGCGCGACTCAACAGACGACGATAACTTTTCATTGTTTCTTTCGAACATTGATCCATGCGTTACTGAGTGGGACGTTCATCGAATGGTTGCTCGTGCTTTAGGTAGCTCTGAATCCGAACGCATTGATGTAGTGAAGTTGAGTAGAAATTGGAATGACTGAAGACCACTAGATTTTATCTCATTTAAAGTTATTGTAAGTAATAAATGGAAAACTCAAGCTTTCAATGCATCGACTTGGCCAGTAAACACTAAGTTTAGGGATTTTGTACAAATGCATAATAATAAGTGGCGACCCTAGTTAAAAATGCTTGTAACTTTGAAATTATTAAATGGTTTGTGAATTATTGTTGAGTTTTAAATACGAGAGTTAATGTTTTACTGCTGTTTGTGATAAATTTTGATATTGTGAATTAGTATTTTCTGTATAATTATGTCTGTTTGTGAAATAATTGTCTGAAAAGAATGTGATGAAGTTAGATGTTTTGTTTTTATAATTTTTAGATTTAAAATATTCATTAAGACTAATTGATGTCAGATGAATAAGCAAACAAATAAACAAATAAACAAATAACCCAGAAGATCTCAAAACTATCTTACGATATATGTTGACCTCATACGGAATGTAATGGATATAAATGAATGCATATCGAAACTTCAAGTATTTAAAATAGCTTCTAAATAGCTGTAGATCGCAGGTCCCGAACTCAAGGGCAGTTTGGATTACCCAGAATATCTCAAAAACGTCTTACGATGTATGTTGACTTCTCAGAAAGTGTAATGGATATAATTGAATTCATATTGAAGCTTTGACTGCTGAAAAAAATTGCTTGAAGCTGTAAATCTGAAATCCCGAACTCAAGGATAGTTTGGGTTGCTTAGAATATCTCAAAACTGTCTTACGACATTTGTTGACCTCCCACGAGGAGCACCGAGAACAAAATTCTTGCAGCTGTAGATCTTAAGTCTAGAACTCAAGGAAGCTTTGGATGACCCAGAATATCCCAAAAATATTTTACGACAGCTGTTCATCAATCAGGAGATGTAATGAATAGATTTGAATGCATAATGAAGCTTAAAGTTCCAAAAATAGCTTCTAACTGATGACCTAGAATATCTAAAAACCTCACATGAAATGCAATGGATTTAAATCAGTGCATATTGCAGCTGTAGATCTCAAGTCTCGAACTTAAGATGAGTTTGGATAACCTTGAATATCCCAGAACTATATGTTGACCTCCCGGTAGAAGCAATGAATACAATTGAGTGCATATTGAAGCTTCAAGTAGCAAAAATAGCTTCTAACTAGCTGTAGAGTAGAGTGGGGCAAGAGTGCGCGTGGGGTAAGAGTACGTTTTCGATTTTTTGAAGTAATAAAAAAAGAGAAACTAGCAGCACTGCATCAGTTTGACAGGTATTCTGGCCAACTATTATCATGTGTAATTGTAAACGATTTGAATAAACAACAAGGGAGATATAGAGTTAGATAACTTTTTGGCCATTTTGCTAAAAATAATTGGCTTTCCGCAACTAGTATTTCATTACCATATATACGTTCAATCAGATGAACATTATACCATTTCGATAACTTATTGTATAGAGTACTTTATGGTACAGAACACCAATCCGGTTGGTTTTCCAAGAAGTCAAAACCATTACTTGAATAATTTTTGGGACTATGGGGTAAAAGTACGCAGGAACCGGTGGGGCAAGAGTACGCATATGAATCTTCAAGTTATGATGTCAAACCCGTATCTCCGGCCGAAATAAGACTTCCTCCAAATCGTAAAGATCCACAACTAAGAAAAAAGGGACAGAATTCGAAATTATCACAAGTTTTTAGGATAAGTTGAAGTAATTCGGTGTTAGAAAGGACTTAGCGAACAAAGCACTGAAGCGAAATAATGAAATTGTATTAGAACTTGTACACCTAAACATAGTACGAAAACACAATTTCATCTAAATGATAATTTCATTTAATCAACAGAAACATTCATAAATTACGCAACGTTTAGCTGGGAGGAGTTGCGAGATGTGTGGAGATCCATATAACTTTTTGATAATTCATACAAACAATGTAAGATAGGGAGGAGGGGTGATGAAATAGCCAAATTTTACGTTACGTGGACTTTCTTTAAGGAAAATGCCTTTGTTTACGCCACGCGAAACCTGATATATATTTTTACCTTTGTAGTTTTTTGTATATATAAAAAAAACAATGATTTTTCGTATGAAAGTGCACATTTTTAGGACCCCCTCCCCCTTAAAGAGTTACGTAATCTTTAACATTCCCTAATATATGCTCATTAAACATCAATTAAATGTTATTAACTCTTATTTGTGTCAATATATACTTAAAGCACATGATTGGATAAATGCGTACTCTTACCCCACCCGATGCGCACTTTTACCCCACCGGTGGGGTAAGAGTGCGTTTTTCACTTGTCTTGCAAAAAGGGTTCTACTAAAACGAATCTCAATAATTTCAATATTTTTTCCACTGGGTAACATAAAGGAAGAGTATATGAATCATCAACACTGATTTGATATGCAGAAGCTTGCTTCATAAGGGCCACATGATCGATTGAAAACTAAGTGCGTACTCTTGCCCCACTCTATTCTATATCTCAAGTCCCGAACTCAAGGACAGTTTGACCCAGAATATTCCAAAATAAATTTACGATATCTGTTGATCTCCCTGAAGGTGTACTGGATATAATTGGATGCATATTGAAGCTATGAGTAATGGAAAAAGTTTTTCTTGCTGCTGTAGATCTCAAGTTTCGAACCCAAGATGAGTTTGGATAACTTAGAATATCCAAGAACTATCTTGCAGTGCTTTTTATCACCATCCATAAGATGTAATGAACATGATTGAATACGTTAATAAACTTTGAGTAACAAAGAGAAAGCTTTTTTATAGCTGTAGATTCTAAGTCCTGAACTAAAGGATAGTTTGGATGGATGGGCTAGGACGTCCATGGAAGATTCAAAATAGTTTATTGTATATCACGTATGGATACGTTGGAATAAACATCTTATTTTGAACCAGTACAATCCACTGCCAATATAACAAAACTTCCTTGTTCATAACTTCACCTCTTCACCTTGATCGCCTGTGCCTGCTATTTTTTTTTCCTGATTTTTCTAATTTCACGCAAATTTCTCTGAAGATAGTGTTAACTTTTACCTATCGTGCGATTTTATACATCCATTTTTCTGTTTGGGGTCATATATGACCCCATGGGCTTGAAAGGGTTATAGGGGAGATCAGGGCAGGTTGACCGAGTGGCTGGTGTGAAAATGCTTTAAGGTGCATTGTAGTGCTTTTGTGGGGTATTAGGTTGCCCAGGTATGGATGTAATTTAAAGTATTTTTGTATTATCGTTTGCATAGGACTACGCTTTTTTGCTTTTTTGCTAGTGAGCAAACTATGTTATGATACAGTCATTTTTGTAACACGAATTAATATTCATCCGAATTCCAAAAACGTGTACGCTAGATTTTAAATACATCCAACAAAATGGTATAAATGTTTCCAGGGTAACCTCACTTTTGTGTTTGTAAATCGTGATTGTTCTCGGAAACATCCATTGAGGTCGGTTGGACGAATTTTATATGGGTTGTTTCGTCGAATTGAAAATTTAGTAAATGCCAATCCAAAGTTTCTGCGGCAGCGTGGTTAAGAGGTGAGGACTTAAGTCCAGGCATCATTCGTGTTATGTCCAATCACTATTCACTTAACGCACATCTGCACAGAACAAATCTTGTCGACAGCAACTTATGCAGGTGCGGAGCCGGTTAGGATGACATCGATCACGTAGTTCGGTTCTGCTCGGAAAATGAAGCTTTCAAAGAGCGACTATTGGATCCTTGTGGCCCGAGGTAAACAACCCGTCAGGGAAGTTCGAGGTGTTTTGGGAGATCGTGATTTTGTCCATATACAGGCCAGTTATAGTTTTCTTTGTACTTCTGACGTCAAAATCTTATAATTTGTTTCAGTGTGCGTAAAAGCTATATGTTCGCTTCAAAACTAAACTTTTTTTTAGGAGTTTAGTCTTTGTCTTTCTGTTCCGTAGAGCTCCGCAGCTCTGGCCATCCGGAAGATCCTCCCAGTCTAATCATTCTTTGAGCACGCCGACACGTTACATCGTCCCAAACGCCAAATGACCGGATGAGGAGCTGATATTCCTTGATTATGATGATTCCCTGATTCCCAAATCCAAATCTTCGTCCATCCTTTAACATTGTAAACCTAACCTTCTTATACTTATTATAATAGAAGATCTTTAGCAATGATCAAGCCAAAACTTAAACTGATCAAGCACCGCACTGCCGGGATTCGCAACATTTTGATTTTCTTTCAGGAATAAGCTTAAAATAAACTTATCTTTAAGAAAAATTGATAAAATAATATGCTTTGTTCAAGAAATTAGAAATTCAAAACGCACTTGTTTTTTATCATCTGGTTATTTATTCGCATAATAGTCACATTCCAGATTTTTAGACACTTTTGCTCAAAAAATAAATATAATTATGTATATATATAGTTCCTTAGCAATACAGATAAAAAACATTGTGCCAAATTTTTAGAAAGATTGTAAGTTTTGTCGATTTTTTTTTCTGTTCTCCATGTAAAACGAGTTTGAAAAAAATCAACGGTATATTTCTCGAGTTGAAGTAAATTGGCATGGGACGTTTATGCGAATAAAGGCTGCGCAAGGTGTAACCAATTTCGTTTCTCTCTGTAAATATTATCCGAATCTCCTCGGATTGCGTGCGCTTGTATATTTGAGAATTTGCAAACCAAAATGTGAAAGCAGATGACTGTCAAAATGTGCTTCGTTCACGCAAATTAACGTACCCGACTGGGTAAACATTTGCCATATCCTGCCAAATGCTTCCAACAGTCGTGTAAGATTTGAACATGGCACCGATGGATGAGTATTAGACCTCTTCATGTTTTCAAAAAGTATCAAAAATTCAACCGGTCAGCCAAGAATCACAATTCTTATGCTAAAATAAGTCTCCTGTCAAATTTTCAGCTAATTCGGATGAAATTTCGAGGTGGCTCAAGTCGATTTAGTGTTTTTGGGCTATTTTCAATTCTGGGAAAAATCTAACAAGAGATATAAACGTCGAAAACTATCGCAACAACCTCTATACGGAAGCTTTTGGTGTACTCTACAAGTCTTGTGAACATTGCGATTCGTTCCGTTTACGTTTTTTCCATGTAAAAGTGATTTTCATGCTTTTAAGTGCATAAAAATACTGTTTTCCCCAAAAGTCGTTGTTCTACAAAATTCTTGAGTTTATGACAAATGATTGTTAATTATATTATTATTCCTCTTTTTTCCCTGGAAATTTGAGTAATATAATTGCCTATGTGCGATTTACCGTTAAATTCTTAAAAATCAGAAGCTGAACATTTGTCATAAATTTGCACGCTGAGATTTCTTCAAACAAGTTGTTCAAACAAAGAAGCTTCGATTTCACTTGTTACTACAATGCACTCAATGTTAAAAGCATGCAGACATATGATGAATTTAACAAAATTTGGAAGTCGATTGTTATAAGCATCAAATATCATATGATTTAATTTATGTTTTGTTCGAACAACTTGCTTGAAGAAATCCTAACGTGCAAATTTATTACAAATGTTCAGCTTCTGATTTTTAAGAATTTAACGGTAAATCGCACATAGGCAATTATATTACTCAAATTTCCAGGGAAAAAAGAGGAACTATAATATAATAAATTAACAATCATTTGTCATAAACTCAAGAATTTTGTAGAACAACGACTTTTGGGGGAAACAGTATTTTTATGCACTTAAAAGCTTGAAAATCACTTTAACATGGACAAAACGTGAACGGAACGAATCGCAATGTTCACAAGACTTGTAGAGCACACCAGAAGCTTCCGTATAGAGGTTGTTGCGATAGTTTTCGACGTTTATATCTCTTGTTAGATTTTTTTCCAAAAATGAAAATAGCCCAAAAACACTAAATCGACTTGAGCCACCTCGAAATTTCATCCGAATTAGCTGAAAATTTGACAGGAGACTTATTTTAGCATAAGAATTGTGATTCTTGGTTGACCGATTGAATTTTTGATACTTTTTGAAAACATGAAGAGGTCTAATGAGTATCCAGCAGAGCTTCTAACTATGTTTGCCACCAATCACGCAAATCAACCGACACGACAGACGGAAAAGAGTTTTCTTTCATTTCCGAACCATTTTAACAAGGTTGTCCTTCCAAACAAATTTGCCTACTTGCTTGAATTGTGATTCTCTGTGGTAAACATTAAAACGCGAGCGTTAGGCATTGCTCAAAACTATTCATAACTATTAATGGCGAATCCAAACCAGGCCGAAAGTAGGTAATTAATGTAACAATAAAATTTTGTTCAAAGGTATGGTGGAAATGTCAGAAAGATCAGTCTAATGATTTGATACGCGAAATTCACAACGTGAGTTCTGCGTATATCCTAACAAACCATAATGCAGAGAATTCTCAAATGCTGCAAGTGTTCATGTACTACAATATTGAGCTCCGTCCAATTAAATTAATATCAGAGATTACTTAAGTTTTCTCGTGCCATTAAATTCGACTTCAGTGTACCCCCTCTCATACCATCCTGCCTTTTCCATCATTATAATTGTGTAATTAAATCGTGCCTGATTCGCAGTTTGGCATCAGAAGTAAGCAAACTCTCGCCATTCGCCCTGAAATTGGATGCTAAATCATTCCGAAACAGTTCTACCAATCTCGTACCTTCGGATTGTTGCGGTGCTTGACTTCTGGATTCTATCACGCGGAGCAACCGATATTTGATGCGGTCGGGTAGGAGTAATGATCTCTGTTATTAGATTTCTTGTCGAAGGGAATGCAGACCCCATCGCATTAACAATCAAGTAAAGGCTTCTATTCATACTTGATTTGGGATCCTGTTCAAATGGTACCGATCCGTGTCTTCATGAGTACTACTTTCATCTATAATAAATATGTTCTTCTTATTTTGTAAGTAGAAATATGATATTTCCTTTAGAGCAAAAGTTGCCTTGTTTTTTATTATTGCAAATTGATGATAAAAACTGACAATATTACCACCACTGCACGGTACAGAAACGGAACTAAATCGACCGGGTGACGGTATTGATTTAACACGGGAAACTTTTCCAACCACGACGGTGTGGTGCTGCGGTGTCTAATGAGCGCATTCCGAAGAAGTGATTTTCGAACATTTCATCCAAGAAATTGATAGACGGTGGCAAATTGCGGTATATGCGTTCCAGCGCAACTTTCCCGGAGACCCCGGCAGAAATTAATCATCGAGTTTTTGAAGCGTGCTAAATGACGACGCAAGGAAAGTTTAAAGGAAAAGTTGGTTCCTTCCCATCGATGGGTATGGGTGGCTCGGTTGTTCTAAATCGATCCATTTGCTCAAACGCAGGCAGGTGCCCATAGCGCTGAGTGGCACGAGAGGTGGCCCCAACCGCAAACGCGCTGGGAGTCAGACGGCGGCTAAAATCAATAAAGCAAACAACGTTTTATGGGCGGCTCAAACAAACGACCCGGTCCGGCAAGGATCCAGCATGGACTTCTTTCGTGCTGTGTTTTCTTCGATAGCAATAAATGCCAAGATGTTTTACTTCAGCAGCCAACGAGCAGGAATGAATAATATTGCCGAAGGCGCAAAATTGTTTGAGTCGGTGGTGGTTTGGGCAAAAGGGTGGCCTCGTTTTGCGAAGCACCAACCTGTTCCTCGTGGATGGATATTATTGGATCCAACTGTGAAAGTGAACCGATTGATGGTGTCGATGTCGTGCTGGGTTTCGAGAACATTTGATGTAGACAGCTGGTACTAAAAGTTAGAGAGGGTCCCGAAGAATTGAATTTATGAACTACTTGTTCGTTTCAGTAAGTTTCAAGATTATGAGAATGCTTGAATGAAAGATGGATTTAAGCAACACAACCGCCACCAATATTTATTTCACGGAGCCATTTCAAAGAAAAAGGGCGGGGGCTCAAGGGCGAGTCGAATTTCCGGATATTAATACGATTTTTCAGATGAAGTTCATCCGAATTTCCAGAAGAAATTTATCCCGAGTTTCCAAAGAAAATTTCTCCCGAATTTCCAGAAGGGAATTCATCCAGAATTTCCGGAAAGAAATTCATCCCGAATTTCCGGAAGGAAATTCATTCCGAATTTCCAGAAGAAATTAATTTGAATTTCCAGAGGAAATCCATTCGAATTTCCAGAGGAAATTTATTCGATTTTCCAAAGAAAATTTATTCGATTTTCCAGAGTCAATTCATTTGAATTTCCAGAGGAAATTCTTTCGAATTTCCAGAGGAAATTCTATCGAATTTTCTGAGGAAATTCTATCGAATTTTCAGGGGAAATTCTTTCGAACTTCCAGAGGAAATTCTTTCGAACTGCCAGAGGAAATTCTTTCGAACTTCCAGAGGAAATTCTTTCGAACTTCTAGAGGAAATTCTTTCGAATTTCCAGAGGAAATTCTTCCGAATTTCCAAAAGAAATTCTTCCGAATTTCCAAAGGAAATTCTTCCGAATTTCCAGAGGAAATTCTCTCGCATTTCCAGAGGAAATTCTCTCGCATTTCCAGAGGAAATTCTCTCGCATTTCCAGAGGAAATCCTTTCGCATTTCCAGAGGAAATTCTTTCGCATTTCCAGAGGAAATTCTTTCACATTCCCAGAGGAAATTATTTCGAATTTCCAGAGGAAATTCATCCGAACTTCCAGAGGAAATTCATCGGAACTTCCAGAGGAAATTCATCCGAACTTCCATAGGAATTTCATCCGAATTTCCAGAGGAAATTCATCCGAATTTTCAAGGGAAATTCATCCGTATTTTCAAGGGAAATTCATCCGTATTTTCAAGGGAAATTCATCCGAATCTCCAGAGAAAATTCATCCGAATTCCCAGACGAAAAACATCCGAATTTCCAGAGGAAATTCATCCGAAAGTCCAGAGGAAACTCGTCCGAATTTGCAGAGGAAATTCGTCCGAAATTTCAGATGAAATTCATCCGGAATTCCAGAGAAAATTCATCCGAATTTCCAGAGGAAATTCATCCGAATTTCCAGAGGAAATTCATCCGAATTTCCAGAGGAAATTCATCCGAATTTCCAGAGGAAATTCATCCGAATTTCCAGAGGAAATTCATCCGAATTTCCAGAGGAAATTCATCTGAATTTCCAGAGGAAATTCATCCGAATTCCAGAGGAAATTCATCCGATTTCCAGAGGAAATTCATCCGAATTCAGAGGAAATTCATCCGAATTTCCAGAGGAAATTCATCCGATTTCCAGAGGAAATTCATCCGAATTCAGAGGAAATTCATCCGATTTCAGAGGAAATTCATCCGATTTCAGAGGAAATTCATCCGAATTTCCAGAGGAAATTCATCCGATTTCCAGAGGAAATTCATCCGATTTCAGAGGAAATTCATCCGACTTCCAGAGGAAATTCATCCGATTTCCAGAGGAAATTCATCCGAATTTCCAGAGGAAATTCATCCGATTTCCAGAGGCAATTCATCCGAATTTCCAGAGGAAATACATCCGAATTTCCAGAGGAAATTCATCCGAATTTCCAGAGAAAATTCATCCGATTTCCAGAGGAAATTCATCCGAATTCCAGAGGAAATTCATCCGATTTCAGAGGAAATTCATCCGATTTCCAGAGGAAATTCATCCGAATTTCCAGAGGAATTTCATCCGAATTTCAGAGGAAATTCATCCGATTTCAGAGGAAATTCATCCGAATTTCCAGAGGAAATTCATCCGAATTCCAGAGGAAATTCATCCGATTTCCAGAGGAAATTCATCCGAATTCAGAGGAAATTCATCCGAATTCAGAGGAAATTCATCCGAATTCAGGAAATTCATCCGATTTCCAGAGGAAATTCATCCGATTTCCAGAGGAAATTCATCCGACTTCCAGAGGAAATTCATCCGAATTTCCGGAGGAAATTCATCCGATTTCAGAGGAAATTCATCCGATTTCCAGAGGAAATTCATCCGATTTCCAGAGGAAATTCATCCGAATTTCCAGAGGAAATTCATCCGATTTCCAGAGGAAATTCATCCGATTTCCAGAGGAAATTCATCCGATTTCCAGAGGAAATTCATCCGAATTCAGAGGAAATTCATCCGATTTCCAGAGGAAATTCATCCGATTTCCAGAGGAAATTCATCCGAATTTCAGAGGAAATTCATCCGATTTCCAGAGGAAATTCATCCGATTTCCAGAGGAAATTCATCCGATTTCCAGAGGAAATTCATCCGATTTCCAGAGGAAATTCATCCGAATTCCAGAGGAAATTCATCCGATTTCCAGAGGAAATTCATCCGATTTCAGAGGAAATTCATCCGATTTCCAGAGGAAATTCATCCGAATTCAGAGGAAATTCATCCGAATTCAGAGGAAATTCATCCGATTTCCAGAGGAAATTCATCCGATTTCCAGAGGAAATTCATCCGATTTCCAGAGGAAATTCATCCGAATTTCCAGAGGAAATTCATCCGATTTCCAGAGGAAATTCATCCGAATTACCAGCGGGAATTTTCCGATGTTCCAGGGGAAATTCATCCGAATTCCAGAGGAAATTCATCCGATTTCCAGAGGAAATTCATCCGAATTCAGAGGAAATTCATCCGAATTTCCAGAGGAAATTCATCCGATTTCAGAGGAAATTCATCCGATTTCCAGAGGAAATTCATCCGATTTCCAGAGGAAATTCATCCGAATTTCCAGAGGAAATTCATCCGATTTCCAGAGGAAATTCATCCGAATTCAGAGGAAATTCATCCGAATTTCAGAGGAAATTCATCCGATTTCCAGAGGAAATTCATCCGAATTTCAGAGGAAATTCATCCGAATTCAGAGGAAATTCATCCGAATTCAGAGGAAATTCATCCGAATTTCCAGAGGAAATTCATCCGATTTCCAGAGGAAATTCATCCGAATTCAGAGGAAATTCATCCGAATTCAGAGGAAATTCATCCGAATTCAGAGGAAATTCATCCGAATTCAGAGGAAATTCATCCGATTTCCAGAGGAAATTCATCCGATTTCCAGAGGAAATTCATCCGATTTCAGAGGAAATTCATCCGATTTCCAGAGGAAATTCATCCGATTTCGGAAATTCATCCGATTTCCAGAGGAAATTCATCCGACTTCCAGAGGAAATTCATCCGATTTCCAGAGGAAATTCATCCGATTTCCAGAGGAAATTCATCCGATTTCCAGAGGAAATTCATCCGATTTCCAGAGGAAATTCATCCGACTTCCAGAGGAAATTCATCCGAATTTCCAGAGGAAATTCATCCGATTTCCAGAGGAAATTCATCCGATTTCAGAGGAAATTCATCCGATTTCAGAGGAAATTCATCCAATTTCCAGAGGAAATTCATCCGATTTCAGAGGAAATTCATCCGATTTCCAGAGGAAATTCATCCGAATTTCCAGAGGAAATTCATCCGAATTTCCAGAGGAAATTCATCCGATTTCCAGAGGAAATTCATCCGAATTCAGAGGAAATTCATCCGAATTTCCAGAGGAAATTCATCCGATTTCCAGAGGAAATTCATCCGAATTTCAGAGAAATTCATCCGATTTCCAGAGGAAATTCATCCGAATTCCAGAGGAAATTCATCCGAATTTCAGAGGAAATTCATCCGAATTTCCAGAGGAAATTCATCCGATTTCCAGAGGAAATTCATCCGAATTCAGAGGAAATTCATCCGAATTTCCAGAGGAAATTCATCCGAATTTCAGAGGAAATTCATCCGAATTTCCAGAGGAAATTCATCCGATTTCCAGAGGAAATTCATCCGATTTCAGAGGAAATTCATCCGATTTCCAGAGGAAATTCATCCGATTTCAGAGGAAATTCATCCGATTTCCAGAGGAAATTCATCCGATTTCCAGAGGAAATTCATCCGAATTTCCAGAGGAAATTCATCCGATTTCCAGAGGAAATTCATCCGAATTCAGAGGAAATTCATCCGAATTCAGAGGAAATTCATCCGAATTCAGAGGAAATTCATCCGATTTCAGAGGAAATTCATCCGAATTCAGAGGAAATTCATCCGAATTCCAGAGGAAATTCATCCGAATTCAGAGGAAATTCATCCGAATTTCCAGAGGAAATTCATCCGAATTCCAGAGGAAATTCATCCAATTCAGAGGAAATTCATCCGATTTCAGAGGAAATTCATCCGAATTTCAGAGGAAATTCATCCGAATTCAGAGGAAATTCATCCGAATTCAGAGGAAATTCATCCGATTTCAGAGAAATTCATCCGAATTTCAGAGGAAATTCATCCGAATTTCAGAGGAAATTCATCCGATTTCCAGAGGAAATTCATCCGAATTCAGAGAAATTCATCCAATTTCCAGAGGAAATTCATCCGAATTTCAGAGGAAATTCATCCGAATTTCAGAGGAAATTCATCCGAATTCCAGAGGAAATTCATCCGATTTCCAGAGGAAATTCATCCGAATTTCCAGAGGAAATTCATCCGAATTTCCAGAGGAAATTCATCCGAATTTCCAGAGGAAATTCATCCGATTTCCAGAGGAAATTCATCCGATTTCCAGAGGAAATTCATCCGATTTCCAGAGGAAATTCATCCGACTTCCAGAGGAAATTCATCCGAATTCAGAGGAAATTCATCCGAATTTCCAGAGGAAATTCATCCGAATTTCCAGAGGAAATTCATCCGATTTCCAGAGGAAATTCATCCGATTTCCAGAGGAAATTCATCCGAATTCAGAGGAAATTCATCCGATTTCCAGAGGAAATTCATCCGATTTCCAGAGGAAATTCATCCGATTTCCAGAGGAAATTCATCCGATTTCCAGAGGAAATTCATCCGAATTTCAGAGGAAATTCATCCGAATTTCCAGAGGAAATTCATCCGATTTCCAGAGGAAATTCATCCGAATTCAGAGGAAATTCATCCGAATTTCTCAGAGGAAATTCATCCGAATTTCTCAGAGGAAATTCATCCGAATTTCTCAGAGGAAATTCATCCGAATTTCCAGAGGAAATTCATCCGAATTTCTCAGAGGAAATTCATCCGAATTTCAGAGGAAATTCATCCGAATTTCCAGAGGAAATTCATCCGAATTTCAGAGGAAATTCATCCGATTTCCAGAGGAAATTCATCCGAATTTCAGAGGAAATTCATCCGAATTTCCAGAGAAAATTCATCCGAATTTCCAGAGGAAATTCATCCGTATTTCCAGAGGAAATTTATCCGACTTTCCAGAGGAAACTCATCCGAATTTCCAGAGGAAATTCATCCAAATTTCCAGAGGAAATTCATCCAAATTTCCAGAGGAAATTCATCCGAATTTCCAGAGGAAATTCATTCGCATTTTCAAGAAGAAATTCATCTAGATTTTCAGAGAAAATTCATCCCAATTTCCAGAGCAAAATCATCCGAGCTTCCTGAGGAAATTCATCCGAGTTTCCAGATAAAATTCATCCGAATTTCCAGAGGAAATTCATCCGAATTTCCAGAGGAAATTCATCCGAATTTCCAGAGGAAATTCATCCGAATTTCCAGAGGAAATTCATCCGAATTTCCAGAGGAAATTCATCCGAATTTCCAGAAAAAAATCATCCGAAATTGTTCCGAATTTCCAGAGAAAATTTATTCATTTTTAACCCGAATTTTTCATTTCCAGAGGAATGTTAATTATCCGAATTTCGATTTTAAGTTCATCCCAATTTCGAAAGGACATTCAACTAAATTACGAAGGTAATTCCAGATCAACGGGAATCCGAATTGTTACGGGTATGAAATTCGAACGGAAGTCACCGAAATTACGAAAACCTAAACCAAAACTATTCACTTTTAAAAGCGAGGCCAATAATCTGTTGCATTATTAGAATACTCCTAATCCATTTTGTTTTCGAAGTGACCTCGACTTTACCCAAAACTTCAAAGGACGGGGGACCAGAACAAAGGTTTACCCCAATTTGATTTGATACGGCTAAATTGGAAGGGCGTTTTTGTTATATGGATGAAGCATCGAACGATCCTGCCTTGAAAGGCGATTTATTTGCCTTCGAAAACCAGGAGTATTGATTTTTATCTTCCCCAACCCGTATACGAAGACTAACTGTCGACGGACGATGCATTTGTTCTTTCGATTCGTTCGTCTCTCAGTTTCAGTGGGTTCTGAAATATTATCCTTTTGGTTTCAACTTTTTTCCCCACGTCAATGTTTCCGCTGTCATGTTCCAGTGCCGGAAGGAAAAAAATCGGTTCCTAATGGAAAAGTGCGTCTTTGGCTTCTCCGTTGGGTGAAACCGGAATGGGAAGACACTCATGTCGAGCCGAACGATTTGCCTACTGCTGTGTGGAGCGAGTTTTACAAGATGTCGATCGGAAGCCCTTCTAACTGCATGTCTGACTGGACAACGCTATGGCATGGGAATTCCATGTGTGGTTGGGGTTGTTTCTTGAAGGGATAACAAATTATAACGGGTGGATGATTTCTGTATGCCTTGAGATTAAAACACAGAAGTGGAAAGCAGTGTTCTATTTGTACTTTTTTGTTAAATGACATACCGGCAGTAGTTCGAAGTCGATGAAATATGTTGAATGCCAGGTATGAGAATTATTGTAAGTAAATGGAAAATTATCCCTAATTCAAAATATTCGTAACCACGATGTACAAGACCAGGCCGATTTTTTACTCAGTTTGTTTTTGTTGTTTTATTAATTAATTAATTCGATTAATTCGTATCAGATCAGATGTTTGCTCTAAAGTCATGAGTGTGAATTTAAACGATAGTTGAAAGAAGTAAATCGTTCCATTCATTCAATTCCGTTGCATCCAATGCAGAGTTAAAAGTTTCCTCGTTTCTATCGGATGCTGCTGCAGTGCTGAATATATTACTTTGCCAAAAACTCGTTGCGTCCTTCATCGAGTGGGCTGGTGAGATCCTCGAGTCTACAGAAGAGCTAATATCTGCGCACAAATTTGCGTTGCCTCTCCTCGCCCATCGCCGTACCAGCGAGGAAAATTAACTTTCTGGCAGTTTGTTACAGATTTGTTTTTCTGCACTAGCTGCCTGTGGAAACTCAAATAGCAGCCAGCAACAACATTCCAGTCCTACTCCATACGCTCTCTCAAAATATGCACTCGCCGGGAATGAGGTATGTAATAGGCCAGAACGAACACAACCGCAAATTCTTCCGGCCCGGCCCGAAACTGGCAGACGCAAAAGTTTTATCTCGTATCATTGAACAAATACTTCAAATTATTGCACTATTTTCTGGCAATGAAAGCTGAGTGAAATTTATTTAGTTCAACTTGTTGGCGCGGGGTAATTAATATAAATATTTCAACGTTTCAAACACATGCACTTTGCCCGGGATGGTAGCAACTATACAGACTCACAGTTCATACTTTGTTTGCTGGGTGGTAGGTTTCCTTTGCAGTAGTGCAACTGCTTCTTCAATAGAGTGCATAGACTGCGACGACGATGGAACGTGGACAGGATGGGGAAGTCGGTTCAACGAGCATTGCTATTAGAAATAACGTAACAATTGCAGGCGTGGAAACTCTTCTGCTTCGGTACCGGCTTCGAGAAAGGACTCAGACTGGAGGTAGCAATCTTGGTAAATGGCAAATTGTGCCTGCATGTGGCGTCTTTAATCGGCTCAGCCTTGAAGAGGGTTGTGGTCGCAGGGCTTCCTGTGCGAGAAGGGAGGAAGAGTGTTTTCACTTGCGAAACAATCAACATAAGAAACAAAGCGAGAAGGAAAATTGTTTTTCTCGCTTGACCGGCATTGTGCATGTGTAGGCGAGCCTTCATACCAAGGAGCAAGGATTGAGTTATTGTGTGGCAAATGAACATATTTGTCTGCTTTTGTTATTTCCATTGATCTTCTATTTGAGAAATGGTTAACGTTTAATTCTTGCTCTATGGTGTGGTTTGTGCATTCGAATGAGCGGTTTGGAAAAAAACGTCGATGCATATTGGGATGAAATGCATGAAACCAGTTGTGTTGTTATACTTTGCAATAGTGCATCAGTATTTCTTGAATTTACTGACATGGAAAGCAAAAGGAAGATCGTTATTCAAATAAGCAATCAATTCGGATCACTGAATTGTAGTTGGAATAAACCTGTTTTCTTCTGTTGAGTGTGAGATAAGTTTCTCTTAGGTGTGGGGTCACAGGTCCTCATTAGTTATCGATGAAGATAAATTATTCGTAATCCTACATTTCTCTCCATTCTCTGACTTAACATCCATCTATGAGATTATTTGGCATTATTGATCGCATCCAACTTTTGAAAAACTAGCCTTCAAATAATTTACTCTTTTCGGTGCTCTAAGCGTCCAATGATAAATCTTTAAACATATATCACCATTTACCAGGATCACCATCGTCATGAAAAATGGAGCAGCTTTTCTTTCGTTCCGTTTTCCACCTTGTCAGTATCTATGGGGCTGCTTAAGAAGTATATAAGAATTACCCTTGCCGAAACCGTGGATATCGATGCGAAAGTTATCGGCTCCCTTCTGGCCGTCCACCAGCTGACCGAGGCCCCCGACGAGGCGGTCGCCTTCCTCCTCCCCATCGTAGGTGCGATCCGACAGGTCAACCTCCATGCCACGGATCACACCCTTCGGTATGCTGTAGGAGAGTAGTCCCTCTGTATCAAAAGAAAAGAAAAATGGAAGGAGAGTATTAGTGAATGAGGGATGTTATGGATCAAGGAAAGCAGTAAAAGTTACAACTTGAATAGAGATTTTAACAATATGAATCAAAACATGTTATAAGGAATTAATTTCATATACTTTCTGAAAATTGCCGTTTTTATGCATTCCGCCGAATAAAGTATTGAACACTCTTATTTTAATGTCATCAAAGGTGTGCTACTCTAACTCAAGAAGAGGGTTTGCCATTGTCTTGGGGGATCGATGGCATTGTTTATGAAATCATGCGCAGATCTCACTTATCGAGTCCTAATCAGCGAGCAAACTCACTTGTGATTGTGCAGGAAAACATCGCGCTGTAGCTTTTCTTGCAAAATCGAATCGTTTCACTTATTTGAAAGTGTGTTAAGGTTATGTGCTAAATCCCGCCATATCAAATTCTAATCCACTAAATACTCGCGAAAAATAATTTAAATCAACAAACTTACCACCTTGTGAGATAGAAAATAGTGTACACTATGGTTTTAACTCATTTAAATCACAGAGACGTGGGGAAGGGTCGTGAAGCCCTTGGACATAGTCCCAAGGATTAAGTTATGTGTGCTTCTTTTGATTCACTGTACTGTCTCCGTGTCTCATACGTCATCTTGGACTGGGAGTCTGAGGGGCGGTGACAAGCTTTCGTGAATTGCGGAGAATCGCACTACTTTCAACCCGAATGACACCCTCCATTGTTCCGCTACGAGAGAAGAAAAAAAACCACTCATGCCTAATGGCATCTCCTCGAGTCCTCGAGGAAATCTCCGGAGACATTTATTTATTTATTTATTTATTATCAGACTAAGGCCGGAGTGGCCTGTGCTGCACATAAAAGTCTTCTCCATTCAGCTCGGTCCATGGCTGCACTTCGCCAACCACGCAGTCTGCGGAGGGTGCGCAAATCGTCCTCCACCTGATAGATCCACCTTGCCCGCTGTGCACCTCGCCTTCTTGTTCCCGTTGGATCGTTGTCGAGAACCATTTTAACCGGGTTACTGTCCGACATTCTGGCTACGTACCCGGCCCACCGCAGTCGTCCGATTTTCGCGGTGTGAACGATGGATGGTTTTCCCAACAGCTTATGCAACTCGTGGTTCATTCGCCTCCTCCACGTACCGTCCGCCATCTGCACCCCACCATAGATGGTACGCAACACTTTCCATTCAAAATCTCCGGAGACATGAAAATTGTTTATTTAAAAAAAAACGTGGCCAATTGGTTATGTATTGGGTTAATGTATTTGGCATGACAAGTAGAATTATGATATCCAAACATAATTCTTGGGATATTGGCCATTGGTTTTATTCCTAAACCTAGTTTTGGATAGTGCTTTCAGGTGTATAGAAATCGACCAATTACAATGAAAAATCTTAAACCACGACAAAATCCAAAGTGAGATGTCTCACTTTTAAATCATCATTTCTCACTACGCACTTCTTAGTTTTTGCAGTGAAGACATTATGAGAGAGAACTGAGACACTACGCACTACTCACTTTGGAGAGGAATTGCTCACTCCTCACCCCTCATTTCTCACTTCACACTCTGAAAAGTGAGTAGTGCGAAGTGAGAAGTTAGACGTCTCACTACTCACTTTATAGAGGAATTTCTCACTTCTTACTCCTCGTTTCTCACTTCTTACTGTCAAAAGTGCGAAGTTCAATGTGAGCAGTGACGCGTCTCACTTCTGACTTTGCACTACTCACTTTTCACAGTGAGAAGTGAGGCGTCTCTCTTTTCATTTCACATTCTCATTTCTTACATCTCATTTCGCACTTCTCCGTTTTCGCAATGAAATGTGGGAAGTGGGAAATTAGAAGTGAGAAGTAAGAAGTTAGACGTCTCACTTCTTACTTCTCACTCCTCATCACCCATTTCTCACTGCTAATAGTGAGAAGTCAGAAGAGAAAGACCTCACTCTCGATCCTCATTTCTCACTTTTCTGCCAAATGACCATTAAGGTCAAATGGCGTTATCGACCAAATAACCTATTCGGTTAAACGAAATTTCCGACAAAATGGCCTTTTCTGCTCAACAACCGTTTTGGCTAAACAGCATTTTCGGTCAGATGACCTATTCAGCCAAATGGACGAGCTCGGTGGTCTAGTGACTACCGCTTCTGTCTTACAAGCAGGAGGTCGTGGGTTCAATTCCAGGCTCGTCCCTTTCCTACTTTGCATTTCTATCTTAGTTCTTTCTGTGTTTCACGTTCTACCAAAACGATTCCTACTGTTATAACCTTCCACACAATCCCAAAACCTCCCGTGGCGCCTATGAGAGGTCGTAGAGTTCTCTGCATCTTTCTTAAGTAGGTGTCCAGCAAACCATCCTTCCCCTTCCTCAGCATTCGCAAGGACGTGGCCAGGACAGATCTCGACTATTGAAGAGTGCATTGCTTCCATCTAAGAGTTAGTGATTAGTCCCAAATCAATATCTGTGGTAACGGATGAAAGTGATGCTTCTCTCATACAATAGTCTTGGCTTGTACCACCTACGAATTTGTGCGAACTGCTAAATGCGAATGCGAATGCGAGATGACCTATTCAGCCAAATGACCTGTTCGGCCGAATGTCCTTTTCGGCCGAATAACCTATTCGTCTAAATGACCTATTAGGTTGTTACCGGCGGGTAACAAATAATAAATAATTCAGAATTATGATTGCGGGAAAATAGGGTAAATAATTGTAAAGTTTATTCGCGAGTTTTAACGGTCATTTTATATTGACGCGCATGGGGCAGGCGATATGTGCGTGAGGCGCACCCGCGCACCAGGTGCGATGAAATCATTTGGGTGCTGAGTGGGTGACGAGATCCACTGAACTGGATAAAAGAGGAGGAGAAAAGAAGCGATTATCGGTTTTGGGCGGGAAGGTGTTGGTGAACGCTTGGTATGGCAGTTGATGTAAACCTGCGAATCGTAAAGCATCAAAGGAGGATTGGCATTTTTCTATCCAAAAAGAAGCACATTTTTATGACGATTGAGTGAGGGTTTTTTGTCACCCAAGTTCGAACCAGAAGATTTCGGGACTGTTTTGGCCAACCGAGCCCCGAGTGGACCGTTGAAGACGAAGCCCCGGGACATTTGCAGTGCAAGTGTCTATTGATAGTGGCCCGTGTATTCCGTGGTCATCCCCGTACCTCCGGATGATATATTCAGCAGCGTCGGTTTATCAAACGGAGCCACCGAAGATTCCCCGCCGGAATCACTCCCGGGACCGCCATTCTCTGAATTCCGAGATTTTCAAGCCCGTTGCCGGCGAGCCCCGGCTGGTCCACGTGATTGTCAAGCCATCTCATCATCGACGCGGCCGCCATTTGGATTTCAACAAGAGAAACAAGCGTCAGTGAAGATCGACCTTCCACCCTTGAGGCCGCTGGTTTGCTTTCCAGTGCCCCACCCTTCGTTGATTACCGTCGTTGATACCGCTGCCGATGCTCGTGGCCCTCAGCATCATTCGACGATCGCCGATACGGGATTATACCAAACCAACCATCGTCCGGTGGATTTCCACCGGATCCGACAAAGCTACCGCTAGTCCACGTGACTTCCAGTTGTTCCACCGTACGACGATCGCTAGGACGCGTTCGCATCCGAGCCGTATTCTTCCCAGCCGCCCACTCTATTGGATTACTGCCGACACCAACGAAGCCCCCGCTACGATTGCCTCAATAAAACCAAGTCCGACCGTGAGTAATTTGCGTAAGTTAGGTTCCCGTGATCCGAAAGCTCCCCAGCGTCCGTACGCCCTGAGACCCGGAATCCAAAAGAGGTCTTGAGCACCCACCCCACGGACTGCCGTTGGCTCTAGACCAGCAGTCTGGGGTCTGCTGCCGGTTTCCCTCCGAACCCGAGCTTTTAGGTTCCGGGGTCAAAAAGTAGGTCTTATAAGGTTAAACAACCTGTGCGGCTATATTACCATTTCGATCAAATGACTGTCGGCCTAATGGTCTTTTTGTCCAAATTGTACAACTAATGGCTTTCAGGAAAATGGCATTCGGCCTGATGGTTTTCTGCCAAACGGCCCTTACCCTTCCCGCAGAGGTCCAGCATATTAGGGATCTGTTTGTCTAAGATCATGAAACGTCAATTGCGGGCTAAAATGGAAGATACATGCACACATTGAAAGAATTGGACTCATTGGTTTTTATCGAGAATTTCGAATGTTATCGCTTTTTCCACATCTTACTATTTCGCCAGTAAAGCGTTTAATCAGGAATCGTTCAATCTCTCTTCTTAGGAATGAGAAGACGTTCTCAGAAGCCGTCACCCTCCCCTAACTTCTGAAAAGTCGGATATACCCCGTTACGCAAAAGAACGCTAGGCATAAATAACAGGCATTGCTGCACCATATGAGCACCAAGCTGAGCACAGGATATGTATCCGCCCTAATTAAAGAGTACTCTGCAAAGATATTATCATTTCAGCGTGTAATGTTCATCATGATAGCCTGAGCGGATGGATTTCTTGCTCAGAAGATCAAATGATGGCATGGTTTGCAATGCCTGAAGAGTACGTTAGATATAATGAACGATAGGCATAATGGACGTAAAGCATAACGAACGTTAGATACAAAATGCTATAAAGAACGACTGTACGGAAATTCTTCGAAAACCAGTTCCCCGAATGGACCAATGTTATTCTCGGAGAAACATGGCGCCTGTCTTCTTTTTATTCAATGGCTCTACATTCCAGCTGGAACTAGGCTTGCTTTTTAACTGTGATCTACTAGCATTTTCCCAGATATTAATTTTAATTAGAAAAAAAAACAAAACAAATATTAGCGGTATGAATGTCTGGTAACGATGATTTTAACACAGCGGTATCATTGGGATGTCATCAAGGATGGTGGTACTTTGAACGATGCATAATGACATAATGACATAATGAACGATACAGAGCGCATTATCGCGTAGGCTCCATTCAAGGCGATCGAGTATCTCATCATTCCGAAATACACACATGTACAATGTACGCTCGTACACCACGATGAGTCGCGACAAGTCTTCTGGATCGTCACCAAACCTTGGAAGATCATCCATCGTTTGCCTTGTTGCTAGATGAGCACTGTTCAATGGTACTGGATTGCTGCTGATTGGAATTCAGAATAAGGCTCGGAGTTGATGTGATCAGCGTGGATTGTCCACTACTTTGTGTAGGAGGAGCATATTCTGAGCGACGAAATACGTATAATTTGCAGATGGATAAGCCGTCTACATGGCCGGTTGATGGGTCGATTCGGGGTACAAGGGCATCGGCGGTATACCAGATACAACTGGTGGATGTCTCATTGGCGGTATACCAAAGGCCGGTGGATAGCTTCCCGGGCAGAAGCCATGAACAGAATAACAAAACATGATATGGATTTGATTGATATAAGAGATAAAAGAACAGGTAACAATATCAAAAATTTGCACCGAAATATCATTTAAATATCAAGATATGATATGGTTAAGAACAAGCCAATAGCACTTGATATTGATCACTTATTGCAAAAAACATAACTTGATTTCCTTATGATATTTTAGTGCAAAATATTGATATTATCGCCTGATCTTTTATCTCTTATGTCAATCATGTTCATATCTAATTTTGCTATCTTATCAAGATTTGATATTATTGAGCTATTTTCGTCTACTCGGGTTCCTGTGACTCTCGTAACGCTTCCTTGGATATTCGACGTGGGTGCCATGTACGTAGCTGAGGAATAGTGAGCGGCTGAGCCGGATCGGAATTACATTGCAATGGCCGCTGAGCCGCGTTGCAATGTTGATCGATCTAGTGCAAAGTACTGAATTCCAGAGAACGAACAGTGGAAAGGGTTTTACTATAAACGCGGTGCTCGAGCCGTTCTCGTTCATGTGGGAAAATTCTGACCTTGTGACAATTGATGGTTCAGTAGTACCACAGTTGATGATAATCCTGTAGAAATTGAGTCGTTGAGGAAGGTCCCAAACCCAACCGAAGCGTTGAACTAAATCAAATTACAGTGTTTTGATTTTGTCGAGACTGAAAGGCCATCTCCGAAATCATCGGTCAGATAAAATGTTCGGCCAAACTGTCGTTCCCCCAAAAATTAAACTAATCATGACGTGATCCTAATTTATCCATGATTTCCTGGCGGCGATTTCGGCCTCACGTTAGAAGTAATTTCAACCGGGAGCGAGAATCGACGTGGCGTTTTATTTCCAGCGTTTGATTCACGAGAAAATGTACTGGATTGCTTTGGAATGAGAAGTGAGACGTCTCACTTCTCATCTCTTATTCCTCATTTCTCACTTTTAATTGTGAAAAGTGAAAACTGCGACGGGAGAAGCCAGAAACGAGAAGTGATATCCCTCACTTCTTACTTCTCGCTAATTTCTCATTTCGCACTTAACAGTTTTTACCGTGTTAGGTCAAACGACATTTTCGACCAAATGGTCCTTTCTGTCAAGCCAAATGACTTTTTCGGTCGAATGACATTTATGGCCAAACCTTTCCCGGCCTAATAACCGTTTCGGTAAAATGGAATTATCGTTACTGTTCATTCATACTCTTGCTAGTTTGCTCCCATAAACAAAAACTTTCAAAAATATTGAGATAATCATGAGCAAAAGATTTAGGAATGTTGTAGAATGCTCCATAAATGACAAAGCCCAAAATTTTACCATTTTAAATCCCAATTTTTTTATGTCATACTTTTTATAAGTATCGCCACACCTACGTATTCGCCTCTTTTAAATGCTACACGGAATTTATTGACGTTCCCCATGATTCGAGCTACTTAGCGGCAACAACACTTCATTAAATTTTATCAGTATGCTACTCGATGCTAATGCTGCCTTAGTTTTCTTACTCGCCGTCGGTACACTTGCCCGTCATAAGACGCTTTCTCCCTTGCATGGCTCGAAACTACTTTCAAAGGAGCCGCCCCCGGCACCCACTGGACTGTAACAGCTGTCGGTGTAATAAAGTGAATTGATTAAAGAGGAGAGGAAAGCATTATGCAGGGCAGTAGATTGTTTTATCGCAACGAGCCAAGAAGTGGGAAAAGTTCCTTAGAAGTAAGAAATCGATTTTCCGGCTAAGTAGACTGCTATTGCCAAGCGTCGATTAAGAAGCGAGTTGATAAATTTGCTCCAAATGAAGCATAATCAAATCGTGTAAAACTGCTTATTTCGATGGATATAGTCGTTTCCAGTAGATAAACAGTAGATAAAATGGGCCAGAAATCTAAATAAATCATTCTTAAAATGCATTATTCATTGTTTGCCGGGACGAATGAGTGAGGATTGCGAATGATCGTAAGTTCGCCTAAATGCAGCAATTGGGATAGGAACTGTCAACTTCCTACTATTAAAATTCCTTTTTATTGATTCACTTATACTTTTCGTGGCACGGCAAATGCTGGGTAAAGCGTACCATTGGTACTTCGCGTACCTGAAGGAATAAAATAGACCCCATCTCGCGGTCCTTAGCCTCTTACCCAGCAACTCCTATCCCTACCTCCCCGCGGTGCTGGCCGGGATACGAGCAACCTTAGGGAAGATCGGGTAACCAACCCCGGTGGGAACTATGGTCGTATGCTGACAGGGAAGGGGTTTGCTCCTCTCGGAGGTGCAAATCTTATTGAGCGTCTGTTCTCCATGTCAGGATCGGCTCACAACAGCGTCTGTTCTCCATGTTAGGGGCGGCTGATCATCGTCCGAGTGCCAGCGAGGGACTCTAAAGTGAAACTGTGCACCATGGTCCACCGGAAATAAGGAGGAATGGTCCTCCGGAAATTTAGGGGTTTGGTGTCAGGCCCTGCAAGCCAGCCTTTAAAAATCTTAAGCAACGAACAATCAACAAGAGAGTACGGACCGGAACCATCGGCGAAGACCACTGCGACGAAAAGGGACTAGCGATTGGAAACTCGGTTCGTGGAACTGCAAATCTCTCAACTTCATCGGGAGCACACGCATACTCGCCGATGTGCTCAAGGACCGTGGATTCGGCATCGTAGCGCTGCAGGAGGTTTGTTGGAAGGGATCAATGGTGCGAACGTTTAGAGGTAATCATACCATCTATCAGAGCTGCGGCAACACACTTGAGCTGGGAACAGCTTTCATAGTGATGGGCGATATGCAAAGGCGCGTGAGCGGGTGGTGGCCGATCAATGAAAGAATGTGCAAGTTGAGGATCAAAGGCCGGTTCTTCAACTTCAGCATAATCAACGTCCATAGCCCACACTCCGGAAGCACTGATGATGATAAGGACGCATTCTACGCGCAGCTGGAACGTGAGTACGACAGCTGCCCAAGCCACGACGTCAAAATCATCATAGGAGATTTGAACGCTCAGGTTGGCCAAGAGGAGGAGTTTAGACCGACTATTGGAAAGTTCAGCGCTCACCGGCTGACGAACGAAAACGGCCTACGACTAATTGATTTCGCCGCCTCCAAGAATATGGCCATTCGTAGCACCTACTTCCAACACAGCCTCCCGTACCGGTACACCTGGAGATCACCACTGCAGACAGAATCACAAATCGACCACGTTCTGATTGATGGACGGCACTTCTCCGACATTATCGACGTCAGGACATATCGTGGCGCTAACATCGACTCTGACCACTATCTGGTGATGGTTAAACTGCGCCCAACACTATCCGTCATCAACAATGTTCGGTACCGACGACCGCCGCGGTACGACCTAGAGCGACTGAAGCAACCTGATGTCGCCACTGCATACGCGCAGCATCTCGAGGCAGCGTTGCCGGAAGAGGGTGAGCTCGATGGGGCCCCTCTTGAGGACTGCTGGAGTACAGTTAAAGCAGCCATTAACGACGCAGCGGAGAACAACGTCGGGTATATGGGTCGAAGTCGACGGAACGATTGGTTCGACGAAGAGTGCAGACAGATTCTGGAGGAGAAGGACGCAGCGCGGGCGGTCGCGCTGCAGCAAGGTACCCGGCAGAACGTGGAACGTTATAGACGGAAGCGGAGACAGCAGACCCGCCTTTTTCAGGAGAAGAAACGCCGCCTGGAAGAAGCGGAGTGCGAGGAGATGGAACAGCTGTGCCGTTCTCAAGATACACGCAAGTTCTATCAGAAGCTCAACGCATCCCGCAAAGGCTTCGTGCCGCGAGCCGAAATGTGCCGGGATAAGGATGGGAGCATCTTGACGGACGAACGTGTGGTGATCGAAAGGTGGAAGCAGCACTACGAGGAACATCTGAATGGCGCTGAGAGTACAGGCAGTGAAAGTCAAGGCAGCGGAGGAGATGACAACGTCAGTTCAGCGGACAATGGAAGCCAACCAGCCCCCACCTTGTGGGAAGTTAAGGATGCCATTCAACAGCTAAAGACCAATAAAGCAGCTGGTAAGGATGGTATCGGAGCTGAGCTCATCAAGATGGGCCCGGAAAAGCTGGCCACTTGCCTGCACAAACTGATAGTCAGAATCTGGGAAACCGAACAGCTACCGGAGGAGTGGAAGGAAGGGGTTATATGCCCCATCTACAAGAAAGGCGACAAACTGGAGTGTGAGAACTTTCGAGCGATCACCATCCTTAATGCCGCCTACAAAGTGATATCCCAGATCATCTTCCGTCGTCTGTCACCATTAGTGAACGAGTTCGTGGGAAGTTATCAAGCCGGCTTCGTTGACGGTCGCTCGACAACGGACCAGATCTTTACTGTACGGCAAATCCTTCAAAAATGCCGTGAATACCAGGTCCCAACGCACCATCTGTTCGTTGATTTCAAGGCGGCATACGACAGTATAGACCGCGTAGAGCTATGGAAAATTATGGACGAGAACAGCTTCCTGGGAAGCTTACCAGACTGATCTAAGCAACGGTGGATGGTGTGCAAAACTGTGTGAAGATTTCGGGCGAACACTCCAGTTCGTTCGAATCGCGCCGGGGACTAAGACAAGGTGACGGACTTTCGTGCCTGTTGTTCAACATTGCGCTAGAAGGTGTCATGCGGAGAGCCGGGTGTAACAGCCGGGGTACGATTTTCAACAGATCTAGTCAATTTATTTGCTTCGCGGATGACATGGACATTGTCGGCCGAACATTTGCAAAGGTGGCAGAACTGTACACCCGCCTGAAACGTGAAGCAACAAAAGTTGGACTGGTGGTGAATGCGTCAAAGACAAAGTACATGCTTGTGGGCGGAACCGAGCGCGACAGGGCCCGCCTGGGAAGCAGTGTTACGATAGACGGGGATACCTTCGAGGTGGTCGAGGAATTCGTCTACCTCGGATCCTTGCTAACGGCTGACAACAACGTTAGTCGTGAAATACGAAGGCGCATCATCTGTGGAAGTCGGGCCTACTACGGGCTCCAGAAGAAACTGCGGTCGAAAAGATTCGCCACCGCACCAAATGTGTCATGTACAAGACGTTAATAAGACCGGTAGTCCTCTACGGACATGAAACATGGACAATGCTCGAGGAGGACTTGCAAGCACTCGGAGTATTCGAGAGACGGGTGCTTAGGACCATCTTTGGCGGTGTGCAAGAAGACGGTGTGTGGCGGCGAAGAATGAACCATGAGCTCGCCCAACTCTACGGCGAACCCAGTATCCAGAAGGTAGCTAAAGCCGGAAGGGTACGATGGGCAGGACATGTTGCAAGAATGCTGGACAGCAACCCTGCAAAGATGGTGTTCGCTTCCGATCCGGCAGGTACGAGACGGCGTGGAGCGCAGCGAGCGAGATGGGCAGACCAGGTGCAGAACGACTTGGCAAGCGTGGGGCGTATCCGAGGATGGAGAGATGCGGCCTCGAACCGTGTATTGTGGCGTCAAATTGTTGATTCAGTGTTATCTGTTTAGATGTTAACTAAATAAATGAATTATACTTTTCGTATTTTTCATATAGAATTTCATCATACTGGGAATAAATGATCTGAATACAACATAATTAATTTCAATCTAAAAAATTGAGAACGTATATATGAATTTCCAAACAAAACCAAATATCAATTGCAAAAAAATATTGATTCAACCTATATAACACATCTTTTGCATCAGAATACCTATCGATGATTGGTAACATATCACAAGTCTTGAATCACATACACCCAAAAACAATATATTCAGGTGTTTTCTTCTTTTAATTTTTTTTATAAAATAAAAAGATAACAAATACATGAAATAAGATGAGACTCTGAGAATTCATTATTTTACTGTATAAAAATGAACAGTTTGCTATCGTAAGGTGTCGGCGTATGCATATTAGGGTGATTAAAAAAATCGATTTTGCTCCAGAACGCTCACTTGATTCTCACTTGATTATGGCGCTTCCTCATTGAGCGTAAGTTCACTAAGCGACAACCGTATCTTAGTTAATCGTTCCAATAATTAGTAATCGATTTTGATACAGGTTGCGAATCTTTAGTCATGATCTTTAAACTTCTTTGAGGGCATCACTGAAACGTGCAGTGCAACATAGTATCCTGAATTTGTGTGTGGTATCTTTCGCGACACGAGCAGCAATGTTGCCTATTTAGGAGTTACGCAATTAGCTCCAGAAAAGCACAGTATAGATTAAATATAGACATATAGACATATACCAATTAACATTGTTAAAAGCATACTATCCAATCTGATTAAAGTTGCATGAATCGTATCACTTATCAAGATGAATCCTGATTTCTGTAGCTACACACTCCATCCCACTAACAAAAAACCCTCCTGTGACACCTGTGGAGATGTAGAGGTGACCTCGGTCTCTAGTAACAACGGATGTCACGCTAATATTCCCTCCTATCCCAGATGACCGTAAGGACGTGGCCGGCGCCGTTATTGACTCTTCAATTTCTGGGCTCTTGACTTGTGCACATGAAGATTGGACAGCTATTACCAAGGCCAAACTATTGGTTCCCTGTGCAACTTCAATTGTCTTGATCAATCACGGAGTAGCAACTACGAATTGTACGGTCATCAAGCTCAAGCTAACGTTTTATTCACCCAAGTGGCATTCGAATAAATGGTTTTTCGCCGATTGACTTTCGACCAAACGACAGGTAAGGCCATTTGGCCGAAAAATGTTTGACTGAATATGTCATTTGGCCGAACAAGCCATTAGGCCAAAACCCATCTGGCCGACAATTTTATTTAACTGAAATAGTCATACGGCCATGACCATTTGGCCGACAAAGTTGTTTGACAGAAAATGTTATATGGCCAAACGGGTGAATATTTTTGACAATATTACCCGTTGGCAGATGGACCAAATGACATTTTCGGCCTAATGGCCCTTTCTGTCAAACAACCATTTCGGCCAAACGAAATTTTCAGCCTTATAATCTATTCGGCCAAACGTCCATTTCAGCCAAACGACGTGTTAGGGAAAAGTGCTTTTTCCGCCAAATTACCAATTCGGCCGTATGTCGCTATGGCCGGATGAAATTTTTGGCCAAACTATTTTCCGTTGTATAACCGTTTCGCCCAAACGTTCATTTCGGCCAAATGCAAATCGGCTTGATGATTGAGACTTAATGTATTATTCGGCCAAATGGCTTTCTGTCAAATTATTATCAGCAAACCACACTTTATCTTTTATTCAATCATTTTCCATTGAATTTCCTAATAATATTTTATGGACAATCCAAAGAAATTCCTTCAAAACAGACTTTCATAAAAATTTGAAAAAAAAAAAACACGTAGTAGCTCTAAACAATTTTCGTTAAAATTTCGTGAAATTCAACTTGGAAATACACTGGAGTCGTTTTTTACGCGGGGGATACGTTCCGCGTAAATCAAAACCGCGTAAATCCCAGAATCCGCGTGAAAAACGACTTCACTAAAAACCTTTTTTTATGGTTTTCACGTGTTTCCGAACCTTTTTTAAAAACAACGTAAAAAAACTTTTGAAAAAGTCCGCGTAAATCCCGAAAATCGCGTAAAAAAAACGAACAGTGGGTAATGTCTTTGACACAACCGCGAAGTGGACGTAGGACTTGACTTGAACATGCCTTCAAATATACATAATATGTATGTCCTAATCTCTCACATCAACTAATTTGTAGAAAATATCAACGATAACAGCCCAAACATTAATATAATAGTTTTCGTGAGCCATTCAGAAAAAATATCTCAAATACAAAATACATTATATTCCCTTCAAGACCTGTTCATCAAAAAACTACTTCGAACGTGAATATTCAAAAACTTTTCAGGGAATATATCTATCCGGTCACGGACGGGAAGCGGTGGAACTGCCTGTAATGAGCCACCAGTTGGCTCAGCAGGGATGTAGACTGTATCTCTGCCTTTCGACTAAAGGGTTTCCAATTCCGTACGATAGCGACAGAAGGAAAAAATTATTTAACTCTTATAGCATTGAAAAAAAAGCTGTTCGTTTCGGCCTAGTTCAAATAAGTAAGCGGTATTTTCAAATAATGATGTATTTCGCGTATGTATTTCGATGGTATAAAAAAGACTGAATCCTCTGCGAGCGAATGCACTTTTCTCTTACACTTAATTTTGAATTGTCTCTGCTTCCCGATAGGTCGAACAATCAGTGAACGTTTTGTTTTCCCTTCATTATCGATGCGTTCGTGATGGGTTTCTTTTTTTTTACTCTTGTTACTTGCTGTTGGCGTCTATTTAGTACATCATCGTACAGCATCGTTAGTAGTAGGGGACCGAAATACCCGCCCGCAGTCGACTCGGTATTTGATGAAATGTTATTGATAATATTTGGCGTGTTATCTCCGATTTTTATATTTCAAAATGTATTTCATTATATGAGAGATTTGGACATATAAGGTATCTTTGAGCCCCTTTCCCACTGTTCGTTTTGAAATTATTTATAAAAAAAATATTGATAATCTGCTCTTCGCGTATAAAATATTATCTTTAGAATATTGGATTTGGCACCCAAGTACAATTTCTAACGCGAAGAGTATTGAAAACTTTGACATTGAACTCTTTAGTAAGTCTATTCTAAGTCAGTGATTCTCAGAAGAACCGTTTGCTTTGAAAACATACACTATCTAACTTCATATGTTGTCTATTGTTGTAGTGGACTGTAAAACTTGTACTGGGTGCTACGGGCTGGAGCACGAAAGGAAAGCAGCCTTCATGAAGCATATCCGCCGATGTGTGCAAGTTCTCCGTATGCAGCCAGCAGGACGCGAACTGCCTTAATGCAGCGACCGACGAACCAGTGACGAATTGCAAAAAATTGAGAAAATTATCATTAACTCTCTTGGCCCTGATAAGGGCCGAAAATAAACTTATCCACGGACAACTGGTTGACCGAGTGAGTTTCTTGCTCGAAACCCATACAATTTCTTTTATAGCACAATGCAATTTTTTCTCTTGCTTTTCTTCAGCCTGTCTCGGCTCGATGCCAATGCCGCCCGGCCTCGGCTCGACTCTGCGAGTGCTGCCGGTCGGGTCTACAGGGTGAGCTGCTTCTGCATCTTCTTCTGCTGCTGTACTGGTTTATGCTTCGGCTGATGCTGGCCCCGACGCTGCCGATCCGTAAAGCGGATGATGGGTACGATGCTACCTGACTAAAAGGCTCGAGTGCCAATCTGCTGTCGAATCGATGCTGCTTGCTCCGCTTGTCCCAGTCAGAATGAAAGAAAAAAGAATAGCGTTGCGCTATTTTATGCCTTTTCGGCACACCCAGCGGCAGCTCATTCGCTGGAGTCTATACCAATCAGAAGATGCTAAAGGAATGATGCAAGAATGATGCGGTACCCATATTTATAGGTTCCCTTGAACTCAATGTTTTGCATTGAAAACAGTTTTAGGCCTATTGAAACAATGTTTTCGGATCTTATCAAGTATGGACATGAAAGGCATACTCATAATCTGTCGATTTAGGGGCTTACCGTATAAATTCGTTCACTGAGACGAACGATATTAACGATTAAAATCTTTCAACACAACGTAACGCGGTCGATTTAGAAATTTTGAAATGACACCCGGTATAGTAAAGAGAGACGTAAGTCCTACGTCAAAACCGCGTAAATCCCGAAAACTGCGTGAAAAACAACTTTTAATAAAAAAAATCGGTTTTTCGCTATTTTCACGCGTAACCAAAGGTCTATCGACCTGTTTCAAATATGATGCATGCTCCTTGTGGTACATAGAAAAGAATGTGTACGAAAAACTTCTTGGCCATCCAAGAAATTCCTGAAGTAAGGCCTTTTGATCTACATGCGTAACCAAAGGTCTGTCGACCTGTTTCAAATATGGTACATGTTCTTTGTGGTACGTAGTATAGAATGTGTATGAAGAATAACTTCTTGGCTATCAAAAAAAATCATTAAGTAAGGCTTTAAGATCTACACGCGTAACCAAAGATCTGTCGACCTGTTTCATATATGGTACATGTTCCTTATTGTAGATAAAATTTAATGTGTACACAGCATAGTTTCTTGTCTCTCCAAGAAATTCCTGCAGCAAGGCCTTACGATCTACACGCATAAACAAAGGTCTGTCGACCTGTTTCAAATAAATTGCCTGCTCCTTGTGGTACATGGAATAAATTCCGAGTGAAAATAGTCACGTAAATAACGACCCAAGTCAGGGACGTTGTACGGGTCGGACAGGAGAGCGACATCGGTCCTCGACTCCGAGACCTACTGTCACAGCAGCTGCTGGACAGATGCACAGATGCACAGTGGTTAAGATTCAACTGTGTTGCGTGGCTTCTTCTTGTTTTCCTTTCCGATGGGACACAGAGGTCCACCCATAACGTGATTACATGCTTGCTTTTTGCTGGCGCAGATGGACACTTTGGTAACTTATCGCATTTCTGCGCCTTGTGCCCTTCCCAACTACAATGACGACGCAGGTTGCTACGATCTGCGCCCTTGAAGTCGTAGGACTTATATCCCGACTCTAAGCACCAATAGTACCAGTTCAGTTTGCTTATTGGGCTTACTGACCAGCCGATTTCAACATCCCTCGCTCCATTAACTAGGGTAGGCTAGCTGCGTGCCAAATAGACGACCTTTGTACCGCACTGCTCTCTGACGGCAGAGACGACGTCGTCCGCGTTCGTGACCTCGTCCAGTTGCTTGCACCGGAAGGTCACTTCCATCCCCAACGACTGCACCTCGGCGCCGTCACCCAAGATCTCTTCCCGAGCAGCACAAGTCAGACAAAAATGGTTGCAGCAACTTGATTGTGACTAAATTTGGTCACATATGAGTTGCAGCAACCTATGTGAAGCATGTGTGCTGCTAGGGTTGGGCCAGTCGTCCCGCTAGCTCCACGTTTCAGCACCAAGATCATTTCACCAGTCTTGGTGCGTCTGACGCTTCGTGCGTCCTGTTCCAGCGCCGAAAGCTTTTCGGTCGCCTGCATCGACGTCGGCGTACTTATGCTTATCAGTTTTGAGCAGCAAGGCCTCTACTCTGTCCTTAACTTTCTTTGCGGGTCGAGATGCGCTCGACTTCCGCTTTGAGCTACTGACCAGCTGCCAGGGATTTTCGGTCCCTTGTGCCGATGGCACTGGCCGGCAGGTACCCTCTTGCGGCCCGGCGACTTGCGTTTGGTTGGTGCCTTTCGCTTCTTTTGGCCGAGAAGTCGCCTTCTCGGGTCAACGCCCTTCGGATATCACTACATTCCGATCTGCTCCATCAAGACGACGTTTGGCCTACTGTCGCCTTTTGCTTGGCTTTGCTCTGAGCACCTTCGTCGGTTTGCTACCTGAGCCGTTTTTGGTTAGGCGCAATATTTTCCTTGTAAGCCGTCAGGGCGAAATCAATCTTCTGCCATAGTCGATGTTCCAAGGAAGGAGAAGGCCTCAGTTGTGGCACCTTTGTCGGCCTTCTCGCTTCTCCCCGGTGGCTGATAAAAACGTCCTGTTCTTGTCTTACGACTCGAACACCAGCAGGTTCTGTTTCAGTTCATTAATGATGTTCTACCTTTCGCTTGCGAACTCAATAATATCGAATTACTCGACGACCACCCACATCCCGGGTAGTGGTCTAAATATTGTACCCAAATCGGAAAGTCTAGATTATAGACACTGTAGGTTCTATAGACGAGCTGAGCTCGTAGCTCTCAACTAGTGTAGCTAAACGAGCATGACGCCACGATTGCAATCCAAGCAATGAAACGTGTGACGTCAAATTCGCGTGGTACAATTCTCCCTTCTCACTTCACTCTCCTCACTTCTCCCTTCTTGCTACTCACTTCTCGCTCTCTCACTTCACTCTCCTCACTTCACTCTCCTCACTTCTCCCTTCTTGCTTCTCACTTCTCACAAATTATTTCTCATTTCTCACTTGTCATTTCTCACATCTCAAATTATTTCTCACTTGTCACCTCTCACATCTCACTTCTCACTATTCACTTCTCGCTTCTCACTTATTACTTCTCACTTCTCACTTCCTCACTTCTCACTTCACACTTCACACTTCTCGCTTCTTACTTCTCCCTTCTCACTTCTCACTTCTTGCTACTCACTTCTCACATCTCACATATTACAACTTTTTTACTCATCTCTCACTTTTCACTTCTCCCTTCTCATTCGGCCTAACGGTTGTGGCCAAATGACCTTCGGGACTGACGGCCTTCGCATTAGAGCGCTCAGCATCGTACCTCCATTAAATATTCTAAGTGTTTTCCCTTGAAAAGGACTTAGATTATTTTTTTTTGAAAACCGCGTAAAATCCGAAATCCGCGTAAAAAACGACTTTTGCAAAAATCGATAAAAAATCAACTTTTTACAATTTTCACGTGATTTCAAGACTTTTTCGAAAAATCACGTGAAAAATCAAAACCGCGTAAAAAATACGCGTGAATCCCAAAATCCGCGTAAAAAAAGTCGCGTAAAAAACGACCCGCGTAAAACGAGACCCCATTGTACCCAAGAACTTTCAATAGAAATTTTAAGAAATCCCGTTCAAATTCCAATGAATTTCCTATGAAAATTTCGAACTAGTTGCCGCTGGAATCAATTTTTCTTGTTGATTTCCGGATTTTGAACAATCTCTCACGGAAAATCTGAAGAGGTTTCTGGGTAAAATTCGAAGAATACTCAACAGAAACTTTCCGTGGATTTTGGGGCAGTACATATACAAGGTATACAAAAAAGCGTGACAAAGGGAGGGGTCTAGAAATCTCAAAAAGAAGTGGACGTCAGTTGAATCGCCCCTGGAAAAAAATCTAAGCCCCCTGGAAAAATCTTTAAGAAACTAACGTAAAAAAATCTCCACACAGATTTACGCCGCTGCCGACCAATATTCTGACAACCGCCGGCGCCGATTTTCGGACCAGTGGACACCTCTACCTTGCGACTTAACATTCTTCTCAGCATTGGAGTAAGTGTTGCAAGGTTGAAAGAATAACAACGATTATATACCCGAGCAGCACAAGTCAGACAAAAATTGTTGCAGCAACTTGATTGTGACTGAATCCAGTCATATATAAGTTACAGTAACCTATGTGGAACATGTGTGCTGCTAGGGTAATTATGTGGATATAGAAAATTATTTGCTTTACTCGTACACATCGAGATTATACGTTAAGCTCGCTTTATGCGTTACATAGATTGTATAGGTAAGGGATTAAGTAGGTCTCATTACTGCCGTAATCTGAAGAACTTACGTATACACCATTTTCAAAAAATAGTGTTAACGAGTAGTACTCTTCGAGCACTTTAACAGAAAAATGACAAACATGTGTGTTGTAATTTGGCGCAAACGTTACATTACGGCTGATTGGGTTTTGCACAAATCCCCCACCTTGAGGGAAACGTGCCAATTGAGCCAACGTTCTGATACCTGTTGGGACGTCAGTTGAACTCATGTCCATAGCATGTTAAAAATCTGTTATTCTCTCTTGCTTGGGATGACATAAATTCTCTTATTATGATGTATCAGAAGAAGCTATGGTATGGATTTCGAGTTGATTAAAAGACTTCAAATACACGTCGTAATTGATGATTGAAACAACAATCTCCAGGAATATGACTCTAGACTGTCATTCATAGGAACAATCCCAGGCCATTTCCCAAGTTAATTGAAAAGTTCTGTCGTACCTGCATGATCACCGCTATGTCCATCATTTGAATATCTATCCATTTCAGTGGAAAGCTCCATTTCGTTTTGCGCCCGCACCAAGATAGTGCAAAAGCATCGAACTGACTACCGTTCCGAGGACAAATGGCCATCGTCAATGACGCGAACGGATATCCATTCCAACTTTTGATTGTCCCTTGTATACCCCCACCCCTTCCCCCACCGTTGACGTGGACCTTTGTCCACCGTTTAGCCACTCAGTGTCCCCAAGCACAACCGACGGCTGTCACCAGCTTGAATTGTCTGCCGATGTCCCGACCAGCCGTTTCAGGGAAAATGGTTTGTCCTGGCAAGTTTGTGGTGGGAATCGATTCAATTAAACCCCCATCGGGCTGCCAGCCCAAGCGAAATTGGTGCAACATTCGCCATTTGCGGTGTACATTCGCAATAACTGCACCATCGCCGCCACCATCACCGCACCGGTAGGACATCGCGGGCCAATGTACTTCGGATTGCCACCCACTGCGAAATACCGAGTTTTACTGCGACGATAATGCGGGCTACGTAGAGCAAAATTGAGGCTGTTACGTCGGTGAATGAAAAATTCAAAAGAGCCTTGGCAAATTGAGCAATTTTCATTTCACCATGTTTTCAATCCATTTCATTTCATTTTTTGCTGCATTACTATTCCAAAATTTCAATTGGCAGAGACATAGAATGGGGAAAGTTGAATAGTACTATGATTGGAAGCAAAATCCTAGGTGAAACATTTTGCGAAAGTTAAAAAGTGTTGAAACTGTGGTAGCATTGTGTGCGATTTCGTTAAGTGTTATTAAAATGCTACTCTGTATCTCGTCCAGAGCACTCGTCCGAAAGCATTTAAATCGAAAGCATCATTCCACACATAAACACTCGTCCAAACAGACATAAACACCAACAGTTGGTCCCACTCGTTCGCCATTCGTGCTTGTGCGAGCAACAGTGATGACCCATTCGTTCTCATTTTCCGCTATGACACGAATAATTGCATGTTAAACAATAAGTTATTATTTTAAAAGCATAACTTTCGTTACTGAAACAGGAGATATCACTTATTTATATGTGCACATGGGTCACGTTGTCAGTGTAAAGGTAAACGAGTCGGAAGGCTCTCTTTGTAGGTTTGTGCAAGCTTGTCTGTTTCCATTGTTTAGCGTTTTCTGGTCCCGAGTGGTAAAGTTTTCCCGCTGATCGCCAGGATAAAAGCATCACTGCCGGGTTATTATGGAGTTAAAATATGCGTTCAAATGTCCGATATCCCAGGAATCTCTTGCCGCTTCGTAAGTTGTTGGTAAGTTGGACAGACCTCTCAATTTAATGACTTCCTTTTTGTGGCGGTATGTGGGTGGGTACGGCACTCGCACAAAAATAACAAAATAAGATTTTTTCCAACCCACCGGAAGCCTACGTTCGACGCCGGTGTTGGTGCCAAATGGAATCGATTATTTGAAAGTTCGTGCAGCGACCAACGGAGCCAAAGTTGGATCGCCCCTAACGATATTCCCACCACGTCCAGACTGTTGCTGGTTGGGTGAGGAGCAAATAAAATGTGAAATCAAATCGCATTCCGCAGTCGTCGGCACGCAATGACAATTTGATTGTATCCGGTGTGGTTGGCTGGGTCCAGCCAGTCGCCAGTCGGTCTATGATGTGGCATGGCATTTAGTTTTCAGGGTCTGCGAAATGGTCCCGGGTGAATCGCCTTGTTATAGAATTTGACACTTTTTAATGCCCATCAAAACAGCTGTTGTGACTCGGATGTACAAATTGAGTTTGTAGCAGTGGCCCCTCACCCAGAAGGGGCTTGCGTGTCGAGGCGAATAAGCAGAAGGTTTGACGCCTTCATCGAACATGAAGGCTTATTAAGCCATATCCATAAGCTATTGCTTGACAGACATTGCTATAAAAAATATCAGATTTGGCCAATACTGACGGGTTTCCAAAATAGTACAATCCTCATTGTCATGACTCGAATAGACACGAAAAATGAAAATGATAAATCAACACTAACAATTTGGCGCTGAGTACAGAAATACTGGGTACCCAATACTTCATTGCAAACATTGTGATTTGGGAAAAGAATTCTCAAAATTTGCAGTTGAATTCTGATGTAATAATATTGATTTCACAGACATCTTATAAGAATCCATTTAATCTTCCGGAATAATCATATATCACTTTTATTTATCCGACCCAGCTCTCCACACAGCAGTTCATCACAGCGACCGAATGATGTCTTATTTATCAGCATGTGGCCCTTCTCTGGTGGGACATGTTTCCCCAAGTGTTTTCGGCAGCTTCGAACGCACTCAGTAAACAAACACCTCGAAGAGCTCGAACCGCCCGAGAAAGATAAACGACGAGACTCATGCTGCCGGGAACCATGAAAACGAAATAAAATATCATTAATTGAATTGTCTGGTTTATGTTTAAACGAATGGCTTCCGTATTTAACAAACCGTTTAGCCACCCGCTGGTCATGTGAATATGGTTGCAGCCCGGACGGATGGAGACAGGGCAGGGCACGCTTCGGCTGCATTGATCTTAGTGGAATGCAGATGACAGACAAAATGGAATAACGGTGCAGGTTTGGTTGACGGAGCGAGACATGCAGTTAGGTGTCAAGTGGGGAAATGATTATAAATTATGTTCAAAACTGAAAATTCATTTTGGTTAGTACTTACTTACACTTCATACATCGAATTCAAGAAATTCACTTTTAATTTGCAGAATGATAAAAAGATAAATGCACCTTCAAGCTCAGATTGGAAAACAAATATTAAAATATGAACAATAATTCATTGCGTTTTTGCCATAGGAAAGCAGAATTTTAACAGAGAATCAAACTAGTTGTTGAAGGATTGGCAATTTAATTAAAGGCATACCTCGGTATTGTATAATGTAGGAAAATAGTAAAACTGTATCAGACAAATGTGTCAAGGTTCAATCAATAAATTTTGGCTTACATTCCTGACGGTATTCCTTTTATAATTTCCCTATCTCTGGTTGACGCTCTCAACGTTAGGGACAATACTTCATAAATATACATTCTTTCTCTGCCTGGACCATCATTTAAATCACAGCGAGCTTCGGGAGGAAACATTGCCTTCGCTATTGAATTTGATTGTTGGAATATTTTTTCACTGCCAGCATTGCATCGTTACTCTTTCGATGGCGTGTCAATTCCTTCAATTATCAATTACCCTTCTACGTCTTGCATTCCAATGTCTATTTTCAACTAGAAAATTTCTAAGCATAAATAAATTTCATAAAATATGATGAAACTTCATTCCCAGAGGAATGGATGGCCCATTGTCCTGTGAAAAGTGACGCATGAGGCGGATATTTCTATAACATATTTCCACCAAACACACACGACTGGATTCTATCGCTTGGCGACTGCGATTTCGTCACCTTTGGTATAGAAGCGTGAATGGAACATTGCCAGCAGCGACCCAACGATAGAATCGCGGCGACGAATTGTCGCCGTCACTGCGATGAAATCGCTTAGGTCTATGGGAGCCTTGATTCTCATTACGCGGTGTAACTACGCAACCAAAAAGTTCAACACAATTTTTCACAGAAAGGTTAATTTTCAGTGTAGTTTTAACTCAAGTATCTGCGTAAACGTGCTGATTGCCTGCTTGACAGGTCCAACAATGCCTCACAGCAGTATCTGCAGATCCTCCAATGCCTCCCACTTGGATGGGGTAATTATATTGGATCTAGTGCCTACGCCAATCAACCGTCTGCTGATTTCCTCTACTTCTGTAAGGAGATCGCGGAAATCCTGGATTATTGATTACAATAACTAAAGTGAATTAAGAAGATTGAATTCGTTTAAATTGTGTTGCATTGGCTGAATCAGGCTCCGCATCGCTATCGTCGCGCATCTTACCGCTAGGGTAAGGAGGGTCCCTTGGGAGCTGCAAATTGTCCTGATGTACGGATCAAATGGTCTACCGAATCAAACACGATTTCCATAAGGGGCTGTCCATAAACCACGTGGACAGCTTAGGGGAAGGGGAGTATAGCAAAAGTCCACGGTTCATACAAATTTTTAAAAATTTATATGAGCGTGGACAATTACGCGGGAAGAGGGGGGTATCGAAAACTGAGCTAAACCTGTCCACGTGGTATATGGACACCCCCTAGTATGCTCAACTGAGGTATTAACCTGGTTATGTCCTCCGAGTATTTTTCCTTCATTGATGTCTCAAATCTCAGAAAGTGTGGAAAAGCGGGCATCGAGCGGCTACCTTCTACCAAAGCTGTGGCACTAGCAACGAGCTGGGAACCGGCTTCATAGTGCTGGGTAAGATGCGCCAACGCGTGATTGGGTCATCAACGCAAAGATGTGCAAGCTGAGGATTAAAGGCCGTTTCTTCAACTATAGCATCATCAACGTGCACTGCCCATACGAAGGGAGACCCGACGACGAGAAAGAAGCGTTCTACGCACAGCTGGAGCAGACATACGATGGATGCCCACTGCGGGACGTCAAAATCGTCATCGGCGACATGAACGCTCAGGTAGGAAGGGAGGAAATGTATAGACCGGTCATCGGACCGGAGAGTCTGCACATCGTATCGAATGACAACGGCCAACGATGCATAAACTTTGCAGCCTCCCGCAGAATGGATGTCCGAAGCACCTTCTCTCCCCGCAAAAATATCCACAAGGCCACATGGAGATCACCTAACCAAGAAACGGAAAACCAAATCGACCTCGTTCTAATCGATGGTAAATTCTTCTCCGACATCACGAACGTCCGCACTTACCGCAGTGCGAATATTGAATCCAACCACTACCTACAAGACTTTAGACTAGCCCGCGCAGCAGCTGGAAGTGGCACTCCCAACGGAAGAGCAGCTAGGCGCAGCGTCTCTTGAAGATGGCTGGAGAGATATTCGATCCGCCATTGGTAGCATCGCAACCGCTGCACTTGGCACGGTGCCCCCGGATCAGAGAAACGACTGGTATGACGGCGAATGTGAGCAGTTAGTTGAGGAGAACAATACAGTATGGGCGAGATTGCTGCAACACCGCACGAGGACGAACGAGGCACGATATAAACGGGCGCGGAACAGACAAAACTCGATTTTCCGGAGGGAAAAGCGTCAGCAGGAAGATCGAGACCGTGAAGAGACGGAGCAACTGTACCGCGCTAGTAACACACGAAAGTTCTATGACAACTTGAACCGTTCACGTAAGGGCCACGTGCCACCGCCTGATATGTGTAAGGACATAAGCGGGAGCCTTCTTACGAACGAGCGTGAGGTGATCCAAAGGTGGCGGCAGCACTACGAAGAGCACCTGAATGGCGATGTGGCAGACGAAGATGGCGGTATGGCGATGGACCTGGGAGAACGCGCGCAGGACATAATTTTACCGGCTCCGGATCTCCAGGATATCCAGGTCGGCTGAAGAACAACAAAGTCCCTGGGGTTGACCAACTACCAGGAGAGCTATTTAAACACGGTGGTGAAGCACTGGCTAGAACGCTGCACTGGGTCATTACTACGATTTGGGAGGAGGAGGTTTTGCCGCAGGAGTGGATGGAAGGTGTCGTGTGTCCCATCTACAAAAAGGGCGATAAGCTGGATTGTAGGATTGAATACTTGGAAATAATGTTCAATCAAACTACCGCGCAATCACATTGTTGAACGCCGCCTACAAGGTACCGTCAACTGGGGGGAAGATGATCATTTTTAAGACAAAACATGCAATAACAATGTGTGTTTACATTTAAAATCGAAACAAATATTTTCAAAACATGTACTGCTATACATTGCAATAATCAACAACTTTGGTTTTCTGAAATGCATTCGCATTTATTAAAGTAAATTAAATTATCACACATTTTTTGAGTAATATGGTTTGGGGTGAAGTTGATCAAGACAGCTCTACTAAAATAATTATGACCTAGTAGTCAAAATACACTAGGTTACTTGTATGAATGTTGAATTTACTACGTAAAGAAGTCTACGAAGTCAATATTTGAAACGAAAATAGCGTCATTTATGACTGTCTCTCTCTTTCTTCCACAAAATACATTTTCATGATTATAATCGAAAAACTCGGATTTCTACCTAGCGGTAACATTACTTGAACAGAGAATATTGTTGACTACCGTTTCATAAAAAAATTTGGCACTTTTGACTGACACATCAAATGATCATCTTCACCTCAATGATCATCTTCCCCCCAGTTGACGGTACTCTCCCAAATTTTATGCCGTCGACTAGCACCAATTGCAAGGGAGTTCGTGGGACAGTACTAGGTGGGTTTTATGGGCGAACGCTTCACCACGGACCAAGTGTTTGCCATTCGCCAAGTACTGCAGAAATGCCGCGAATGCAACGTACCCACACATCATCTATTCATCGACTTCAAAGCCGCATATGATACAATCGATCGAGACCAGCTATGGCAGCTTACGCACGAACACGGATTTCCGGATAAACTGACACGGTTGATTAAAGCGACGATGGATCGGGTGATGTGCGTAGTTCGAGTTTCAGGGGCATTCGTGAGTCCCTTCGAAACGCGCAGAGGGTTACGGCAAGGTGATGGTCTTTCGTGTCTGCTATTCAACATAGCTTTGGAAGGGGTAATACGAAGAGCAGGGATTAACACGAGTGGTACAATTTTCAATAAGTCGGTCCAGCTATTTGGCTTCGCCGACGACATAGATATTATGGCACGTAACTTTGAGAAGATGGAGGAAGCCTACATCCGACTGAAGAGGGAAGCCAAGCGGCTCGGACTAGTCATCAACACGTCGAAGGCGAAGTACATGATAGGAAGAGGTTCAAGAGAAGACAATGTGAGCCACCCACCGCGAGTTTGCATCGGTGGTGACGTAATCGAGGTGGAACAAGAATTTGTGTACTTGGGCTCATTGGTGACTGTCGAAAATGATACCAGCAGAGAAATTTGGAGACCCATAGTGGCTGGAAATCGTACGTACTTTGGACGCAAGACGCTCTGATCGAATAGAGTTCACCGCCGTACCAAACTGACAATCTAAAAAACGCTCAATTAGACCGGTAGTCCTCTACGGGCACGAGACCTGGACGATGCTCGTGGAGGATCAACGCGCACTTGGAGATTTCGAAAGGAAAGTGCTGCGTACCATCTATCAGGGTGGGGTGCAGATGGCGGACGGTACGTGGAGGAGGCGAATGAACCTCGAGTTGCATCAGCTGTTGGGAGAACCATCCATCGTTCACACCGCGAAAATCGGACGACTGCGATGGGCCGGGCACGTAGCCAGAATGTCGGACAGTAACCCGGTGAAAATGGTTCTCGACAACGATCCGACGGGCACAAGAAGGCTTGCGGACCCTCCGTAGACTGCGTGGTTGGCGATGTGTAGCCATGGACCGAGCCGAATGGAGAAGACTCTTATATACCGCACAGGCCACTTCGGCCTTAGTCTGAATAAATAAAAAATAATAATAGGGAACAGGGGCTAGCCTGGGGGTTTGTCTCAGCTGATGAGTAGCAGTAAATTACTTGAATGTCCAGATTTCCACGTTAAACGTTCTCTTTCACTTTCACTCTTTCAAATTATCCGACTGTAACTTTTCTCTGCTTTTCCAAAACTATAACCTTCTAATCAACCTTTCCTCTCGACTATCACCAGGCTAATGATGAGTCGTTTTATGATCGTTGACCCCCAGGTCTTTGATCGTTGCCCCGCTGACATCCATTAATTCCGCCACATGCTGCCCACCCAGTTCGCCACCCCCATGGCCACCCATTCGATGTCTTTCTCGGCGTCCCTGGTGATGAGTAGCGGTATCACTGTCGTCCTTTCATGGGGCAGTGTATTGTTGGCTGCGTTCGAAGGGTTTGTGGGAGCAGGAACATTTAACACTCAACAACCACGATTATTTTCCCTTTTTTTTACAATTTAAACGAATACAAAACGCGTAAAATCTCACCAATCTTGGACAACACACTAGCACTTGTTACATTTTTTTAAATTTTTATTCTAGTGATTGTTCAGTGTATGAGAAGTTCATCACTACCCAAGTAACCAATAAGCACTATATTTTGCCAAATCGGCCATATAGTGCTACTTTAATGCTTATAAGTTTTTAAGTAGCCGTATAGTGGCCTTATATGACGGTTTGGCGTAATATAGTGCTAATGGTTACTTGGGTACCAACTTGCCAAAAGTTTTTGTGTTTTGACTGCAAATGTAGAAAAAAATGAAGCCACCTAGAATTTTTCATTAGTTACGTCATTCGGCGAAGTGACGTAAACCCCCAGAGCATCAGTCGTGACAGAACCAGTGTTGGTAGAATCATGCTCAAATCTCACTCACGAGAGCCTCATGCGCGAGCTGACTCGCTTGCGATTCGACATGGAGAGCATCGCGCATGAGTTTTTCACACAGAATCGCATCGTTTCCCTCATTCGCCGAAAGATGATTTCGCTCCAAAAAGTGTTAATATCCAACCGAAGCGTGTTTCATGTTTACTTATGGATTTGTTATCCATTGTTTTAAGGAAAGAAAGTTATTCCGATGAATTTAACGAAAAAAAAACAGGCAGAAATCACGCAATGATGCAAATCGGGAGTCGAATCATGGACGATTCTCTGGGCCATGAGTCGGGTGAGGTTTGTCTCGCGCTTGATTTGAATCGTGAATGAGATTTGAGAATTTGAGTTTTTACCAACACTGGATAGAACACGCGAAGAAGTCAAAACGGCTTAATTTTGCAGCTAGTTTTCGACGAGGAACACTTGCAACAGGGCTACAAAAAAAAACACCCTTCCTTATTTCAATCAGACCCAAATTTGAGCAATAACCGTTCTCATCCACTTATTCTCGTTTTGATTATTGGTGTGAAGAAAGAGTTGCCAAACATATAAAAAGGTATAACAATAAGTCCCACGGTGCCTCTATGGGGAGATATTATTTTTTCAAAAATCAGTATCTCTTAAACACCCACCACGCGAAAGTATGTGCTCTCCTCTTCCATATAGTGGGTAAATTAAAATGTTCTATCGGGGGATCAAGAACAATTTTTATTTCTTTCACTATTTTTGGTGCAAACTCCATAGAAATCTCAAATGAAAGCCGATTTAACCCCCTCAAAAATGTATGAGAAAATGACCCCCGATAGAACATTTTAAAAATGCACCTTCGTGATAGAGGTAACCCTATACTTTCGTGTAGTGGGTGTTTTAGAGAAACTGATTTTTTTTAAATAAGCCTCTTTTGACAAAAATACGGTGAGACCACCGGATGAAATCAGCCGTATTATATCGTTATAGGCTTGATGTTGCGAAATGCACACTCTTTCGAAGGCGATTAGAATGCTATCCTTCAAGTAGTGAAGACGGTAAATAACGAGTAGTTCGACAATTAGACACGCGGACTTGTTATAGAACCTGGCAGAAAAAATACTAGTAGTGAGACAGACAGAAAGATTGAGTTGCGGAACAAGGGTTTGTTAATAAAAGCAAGTTGACTTATTGGCAACTACTGTAAATACGACACAAGTGACCATACTGACAGCATCTTGAGTTTTTTCAAACGAAGGTCTCAAATAGGAAACGCGGTTGGAACACCCATATTCCAACCGTGTTTCCTATATAGAAAATATCGTCCAACTGTAAGGTGGAAAGATCACTGTTAAGACATTCGTCTAACAAATTAGTTCAGTTATTCCCTCGTTGATTTATGATTGGCCCCTTTTGATAGTTTAACGGTTATTTTGTTGTTATGTTCCAACTGGTAGAGAGGCTGGGGGTAATATGGTCTCCTTAAAAAATCGCATCATTTTCACATGAAAAACGTTGTAATATTGGGGGCTAAACCACAAACGCGAATTAAAAAATCACGTTAAAAAAGAAAAAAAAACAAACGCGAATCTTTAACAGAAGCACTACGATGACTGGAATTCAATTTAGTGAAAGAAATTGTAACATTTCAGAAAATGCTGCAGACTGCCGCTGATAGTTCTTCTATAAGATTATGCGAAAAATTGCGAGGAATCGATTGCGCTTGGATTTATGCTGGCCAAATTACGTTAAAGTACCCGTTTTATCCCAAACCTCCAAAAATAGCAATATTTCAACGATTTTTCAAACCGCCAGTAATGTATCTACTTTAAGAGCGCGCAAGGGGTACTGCAAGTTGAAAACAAACAGGCATTTCATTTAGTATAAAAAAGAAGAAGAAATATCAGCGACAGTATACCCGAAATACTGAATTTTCGGGGGAATTGATGCAAAATGGCACTTTAACGATGTTTGAGCAGCACGAAACCACACGCAGTCGATTCGACAGTCCGAAGCATACACAGAAAAAAATAATGAAATTTAATCAGCACGTGAAAATTAAGGATGCGGAAATCTACACCATTGATCTTTTCCAACAAGTTCGCCCTAAATGTATGAAATTTTAAACTTGAAAATAATAAACTTAATTGTATAAATAGTAAAATGAAGCAACAGGAATTGCATATATTCAGGCGACAATATCGTTTAAATGATGCTCTTTTTGGCATTCCTTTTATGTGCGATACTTTTCGTCTAACTAGTATGAAACCCGACTTTTTCTCTTTAGGAAACATAAACTTGTAAAAAATATCAGCGGCAGTGGAAAGCAGCACGAAGCCACACGCCAACGATTCCTCGTATTTTTTTTTCTTTGAGAAACATATAGTTTTTGGATATATTTCAGTAGCAGCTGGGGTAATTGAATTTCGAAATTGTGGATTATTGCATAACTCGGACGTTGCGGTAAATTAGAAAAATCTACGATTTTACCCACCTTGATAACAGATAGTAGTTCAAATAATGATTTCAAAAGAAACATTAGTATTACTAATCTCCAATCTATGAAGTATGCCGTAACAATGCTATGCTTCTTAGACAAAGTTGTAAGTATATTTGGTTAATGCCGGTTGGGTTTATGAGAATGCCAATCTAAAATAAATTGAATCTTATCGGTGACCTCCACGTCACGGACATCTGGACTCAAACGTCCCATAAACCATGTGTCGATGAAGTTATCCGATGTAAATGTCTTGTATGTTTAGATTTTTCAATTCCAAACAGACACACCCGGCCCCATCATGTGGGACGATGAGCAGCGAATAAAAATAACAAACTAAATCGTCCCATAAAGCAGGACTGTGAGATGAGAAGCGAAAAAAATCTGCCAAGAATACTCTCGACGTCATGACGCGTCAGTCAGAGGATATTTTTTTCCAGGCACCGTATGGTGTTTATATTACATCGTTATTAATTTCTTTCGTCGCGTCGGTCCTCAGACCCGTTTGCATCTAGCTAAACAAGCAGACTGGCAAATTGTATCCAAACTATATCGAAACTGGAAAGACATGAGAAATGGCAGGCGGGCGGGCCGTTGTCGTTCGCTGGAAATGAGCTCCAGTCATGGGTAAGGTAGTCATCCATATAAATGAAACATTAAACTCTCGATTCCGACGCGTCATCCGTTATGTTTGTACTATCGTGTAGCACGCTGGAAGATCATCCTTCGCCGACGATGGCATTCAGCGCACGATATGTTTCAATGGTTGTCGACGTCGTTCAGCATCAGAAGGAGAAGCAAGTCCGAGTTTGTGACACGGTGAATGAATCATGAACACGGTGAATCCTAATCAGCAAAGCAACCGGTCGACTACCAGCAGGTAGCCCTTTCGTCCACGAGTACAGCTCCGAGGGGGTTATAAATTGTGCATCACAATTCCATCTATCTGCGTCCAGGCTGCTTCTGTCCACCATCATGAGTAGTTCGTCGAAGATTACTTACTCAATAAGCGCGAACAAAAGCGTCGTGGAGGATAAACTGCCACTAGGCTGATTCAGAACCACTCTAATTTTATCAGGGAACGCAGATGAAGAATAAATCAGTAAAATTTAGGATCTTGGGATCAAACATCATAATCATACGAAATAAACCCACATTGTCAGGCAATCAGTTGACAAGGCACAACACGAAATGAATAAAAAAAACAGCTTGGAAATTTCCTCAATACCGGTAAAGTAATTATAAAATAGGTACCTTTTTTTTCTCGCCTTTGTACCAATAGTTGCGAATCCCATATTAATTTCGCGAATTGCGCAAGTCATATTGTAGATTCTGATGTTTTACGAACAACAAGAGTCATAAATTGAAAGTGAAGAAATTTGAACTAGGTGGTAAAATTAACATTAAATGAAACCAACGATTTTCCATTTTTTCAAAATAGATTAGAGTTTTGCACTTTGAACATGATTTTTTTTAATTATATAGGTATACCTACATGATTTAAAAATAAAATGTTCAAAATCTACATTCAATTGGGAAAAAAGACTTTCAATAATTCAATCAAGCAAGCCTCTATTGCACCAGTGGTCATGGTTCAGCGAAACCGCACCAAACGCTTTTTTGACTAACTTGTGATATTAAACTTAGAAATTCCTCAATTTCGAAATGCAATCTGCGAAAAAAGGCACTTAAAGCTCTTTAAAAATGGAAAACATTTAAAGTTTCATTCGCGAATCAAAAAACCAAACCATTTTTACCTTTCCTCATTTTTCCGCCCATTCTTTTATGTTCCACATCCAAATTCCAAATTCCATACGAAGTGCATCCTCTTGCTTTCCAAGCGGTTGCAGCCATCATTCTCCACCATAACAGCAAACATGTGTTCGTAATTTATAACGATTTTTCACTTAACTTTGCATCTGCAGTGTGCACCCATCCTTCCAGCTTGATTATTCCAGAGCGATTAAGACGAACCGAGCACAACGACCTCGTTAGACTCGAAACACTTTTACTTTATAGCCATGTTTCGCTTCTCGTTTTTTTTTCTTTCTTCAAATTATGACTCCCATTTCTTCCCGGTTGCTTTCCGTCCAATTCACCGCCCGCTCAGAACCGTCAGGAATGCTCCTCATTTTCCGCTTTTCGGGCACCAATTATGCTGTGCTTGGATGGGTAGGATTTGAAATTTGATGCCCGGCTCCATTATAGTCAGTTAGTGAAATTTTAAGAAGGACGCCAAGCGTTTGTTTATGAATGGAGACTTTGATAGTGTTTAGCATCATCAGATAATGACTTCCCAATTCCGAGACGTAAGACGTAAAGCGGTAATGGCTGTCTTTCACCCTAGAGTCGTTTATGGGACGTGTCGGAAAAATTAATCAGAACGAGCAGAGATGGGCGTCTGCCGGCTGATGTGTGTTTGTGTATCAAACGTTGCCGACATTATCGCTCATAGGGATCTCAATCGGAGCGCTGTACGTGACCGCAAGTCCATAGTAAACATTGGTGCTAATTTTCCTTCGAGTAGAATGGAGTGTAGTTCACAAAGAACGATGATAAATCACGCTTCGTCCTGCGGGGACCGAAATAAATCAATCGACTTCTGGAGTACTGCAGCATGTCTAGATCTGGGCCACAACTCAACGATGGCAGGTTATTAGCTCAATCACATCATAGGGATGAGTGATGTTTGCTCAGTAATAAGGCCAATAGAGCAAGTAATCAGAGTACGTCAACAAGTGCTAGAACTCGACGGTTTGTTGGCTTCCACACGAGTGGATAATTTTTCGCAAAAGTTAATTAGTCATTCACATTAAATCAAGCAGAAAATTAGTGAACAGGTTTCTAAGTTAGAAGCAAACCGGAATAGAATTGAAATTAAAACACATTGGAAACACATGGGCCGCTAAACAGCATGCAGCGTCACTTGATGTTTAATTTAAACATTTATATTCACCACTGACATCAGCGAACCAATTTAACGGTACCATCGTGATGCTATGAACGATTAATTTAAAAATTCTCATTCAATCTCCAACAAACTTTTCAGTTTCTAGTGCGATGTCTGTTCGTTGAGGCCAAATTGGGCAATCACGCTGACAAAGTTTCAGCTAATAACCATAACCAAACTTTCATGCCGACTCGTTTTAATAGGTCCATAATAGCGCCTTACTTCCCAAGTTAATCACACGTGTTACTCACCGTCCCACTCGCAGCCGATGATTTCCGCCCGGAGGCAAACCGTCCGATCGTACTGACTGTACGGATAGATGCGAATTTTCGACGCATAGATAATTGGCTGCAGGAGGTTCTCCACCTCGCTGTAGGTGTTTGTGTTCCCGGACAGGATCTGCAAATGAACGAAACGCAAAGGTTAGTAAGCGATGAATCAACTGGAAGACACTGCCGGAGGAATTCGCAGAAATGATGAAAAGCAAAACAACTCGTTAGCAGGCGAAAAGATTTAGTTCCTTCCGTTTTTCCAAGGAACAGAACTCGTACGCACACGCGTTGTGCAAAACCAACGACGGCAGTGTAGACTCTGTTGGAATGGGACTGATGCCGAGTTCAGCAGACGAGAACGGGAAGGCAAGAAACACTCATTCCATTTGTGCGCGTGGTTGGAGTTGCTCGAGGTGCGGATCTAAATTACGTTTTCATGAAGCTCACCGTCGGCATCCAACCAAATGGTAGGCAGATTTATGAGGGGTGTATTTATAAACCATTTGCGGAATTTCCAACGAATAGCAGATTTATGTTGGTACATTTTGTTTCAATTCTCTTTTTGAATTTATAAATCCATTAGTGACTGAGTAGTGCTTTGCAAATTAATATTGCAAAAGTTTTAACATTCTACCTTGAAGATCTGTATGGAATTTCTGTGATTGAAGGTTCAAAGCTTATTATTGTTTGATTAATAATATTTTTGTAATGATCATTCTATGGATGATTATTCCAAAACGCAATGTTCGCTGTCAAAACATTTTCAAAAGTTGCCTCGCCTCGAGAAAAACACAATAAATATAAAACAAACTTCTAATCACGCACGCCACGCCGTTGGATGCACAGGAAAAAGGCGTTTTGCGAACTTCCGAAAATATGATTTATTCAGTTGTTGATATTTCCTTTCCTATATTTTGCGGGGTTGTTGTTTGGCTGTGCCGTCTTGGAAAAGGAAGATTAGCCAGTGGCAGCTGTCTTACGCACCAGTAGAAGCGCCGTTCCGCAAATGAGCGGCCATTCGTTGTCGATGGAACTGCGATTTTCTGGTGTTTCTTCGGGGGATCCAGGATATAGACTTTATCCGTTGGGAAATTTACTACGGATGAAGGAAAATGGGAAGATATTTCTGCCTACAATGAGTTTTGCTTTTGTTTCACACAGGAAGCCCCAACTCCGGTGAACTTGTGTTATTCTGCGAGGAAGTTTGTTATGGCTCACCATTCTATATTTTCACAATGCGGGGAGGGAATCATCAGCCTTCTGATTAAAGAGCCAGGATGGGGAAAATTGCTTGCAAGCATATAAAAATGAAGAAAGATATTACCCACCGGATTGGTTTTATTAACAGAATAAATCACTGCGCGTTCAGACTGTTATTGTAGTTTAATAATAAACTTGTGTTGTTGGTTGGTGGCATTGTTAATGTCGATAAGCTGCAAAAATGATGAGTTTTCGACATGCCTTGAGGCTAGTAGACTTAAGCATTTAGTAAACTGTTTGTCCAATTGACAAATATTTGCCAAATTTCATCAAATATATTTGCTTTGTGTAAACTGACTTTTTAAATGTTCGTTTATCAAATATTTGCACACTATGCAAAACAAATATTTGAAGAAATGACAAGTCGTGTACTGTCAAAACTTCACATATATAATGTGGTTTGCAGCTTTTTACCGATGTTGAGCTGCAAATACTTCCAAATAAGTTTAAACTTGGACGAATCTGCCAAAACAAATCTGGAAAATAACATTCTATTATTTGTTTTAAGTGCGTTCTGGGATAGTAGATGGTTCAGTGCGAACATACACCCAACCGGCGGATGTTAGATTTTCTAACAATTCTGTATAAGAACTAGGCATATGCGAAATTGTTAGATTCTTATACAAAAAATGTAAGCTCTCAAACAAATATTGTTAGAAAAGCTAACAAAATTGTTAGATTCGTATACAATACATGTATAAGAATCTAAAAATTTCGCATATGCCCAGTTCTTATACAGGTTTTGGTAGATTCTTATACAGAATTGTTAGAAAATCTAACATCCGCCGGTTGGGTGTATAAATCTTGAAATAATTATATATGGATTTCACCTATAAACATGTGCGACAGTGCGGATGCGTTGAGGAACTCGCATCCACTGATTTTCCGTAGATGGCTCCTTGGAAATCGGACCTGGGGACCCTTAACGTTCGGAGAAAAAAACATAAACCAAGAGAATTCCAGCAAACATGGAACAATTATGAGCCTACCGGCAGTATAAATAAAATTAGAAAGAACTGCTCATGAGAAAAACTCATACCGTGGGGCATCGAAATCCGTACACTTAAGCACCTTAGTATATGAAAAAGTCATTAGAAAATAGGAATCGAATGTAAATAAAACGTTTGTCATTGACACAGGCGCATGAAGGCTCCTACTTTTGAAGTGTCTCACATTTACTCATTAAAAACTACGAAAAACATCATGCAATAATGAATTTAATCAACTACTCCTGACTCGAAATCCGTCACCCGTGGACGGATTTCGAATCAAAGGATCAAAATCCGTACAGCTATTTCTTAACTAAATATTTAAATTGAAACAGTCTGATTGACTAAACTACCACTGTAAATAGTTCGATACGCACCTTGAGAAGCGATCCCTTCGATTTGTATTCCGCTTATCTTATGTAATGATTTGCAATTAGCAATTAAAACACAGTTACTTTTGGTGCAATTATGCTCTACCCGAAAACAAAATGGCGGCACAAACTCCGCGTTTGGTGGGTGGAGATTTGTTTTTGATTTTTGTTGTTTTAATTTCAAAGCCTTCTTTCCAATTCTATACCCTAAAAGCTTACTGTCAAGTATCTGAACAGGATAAGATTATTTATTCCTACCATAATTACCTTTAACCCCCTTAAATTTATTGATATCTCATAAGGTGGACGGATTTCGGTGCTGTACGGATTTCGGTCCCGCACGGTAATCCTTCTTGATACGGTTGCGAGCTTTATAAATGTGCATAAACAAAACAGTAATTTTCCCCGTACCTAATCTAGAGCAATCAATTTTAACAGAGGATTCAATTTTCCAATGATAGGTTGATTATTTTTATTCTCTGACCTATGGATTAATCACCTTTATATGAAGTTCCTTAAGGGAATTATAATATATGTCTCGGTACACCTCTGGAACAACTCTGGAGATCATTATATATATTGCAGTTACATAAACTTGCTCCAGTAGCGACTAATATCAACGTCAGTGTGACTGTGCTGCGTTGTTGGAATTCGTCCTCATCTTCCAATAGAAAATAGCTACAGGCAAAAGTGGCCACATTCGAATTTCCCTGGGAAATTCAATCGAATTTTCTTGAGAAATTAATTCGAATTTCCTTAGGTAAGTCATCCGAATTTCCTTGGAAAATTCATTCGAATTTTCTTGGGAAGATATGAATTCGAATTTCCTTGGGAAATTCATTCGAATTTTCTTGGAAAATTCAATCGAATTTCCTTGGGAAGATATGCATTCGAATTTCCTTAGGAAATTCATTCGAATTTCCATGGGAAATTCATTTGAGATTCCATGGGAAATTCATCCGAATTTCCATGGGAAATTCATCCGAATTTCCATGGGAAATTCATCCGATTTTCCATGGGAAATTCATCCGAATTTCCATGGGAAATTCATCCGAATTTCCATGGGAAATTCATCCGAATTTCCATGGGAAATTCATCCGATTTTCCATGGGAAATTCATCCGAATTTCCATGTAGAATTCATCCAAATTTCTATGGGAAATTCATCCGAAATTCCATTGGAAATTCATCCGAATTCCATGGAAATTCAGCCGAATTTCCATGGGAAATTCATCCGAATTTCCATGGAAATTCATCCAATTTCCATGGGAAATTCATTCGACTTTCCATGAGAAATTCATCCAATTCCATGGAAATTCATCCGAATTTCCATGGGAAATTCATCCGAATTTCCATGGGAAATTCATCCGAATGTCCATGGGAAATTCATCCGAATTTCCATGGGAAATTCATCCGAAGTTCCATGAGAAATCATCCGAATTTCTTTGGGAAATTCATTCGAATTTCTTTGGGAAATTCATTCGAATTTCTTTCGGAAATTCATTCGAATTTCTTTAGGAAATTCATTCGAATTTCCTTGGAAAATTCATTCAAATTTTCTTGGGAAATTCATTCGAATTTCCTTGGGAAATTCATTCGAATTTCTTTGGGAAATTCATTCGAATTTCCTTGGGAAATTCATTCGAATTTCCTTGGGAAATTCATTCGAATTTCCTCGGGAAATTTATTCATATTTTGTCTGGAAATTAATTCAAATTTCCTCGGGAAATTCATTCGGATTTCTTTGGGAGATTCATTCGATTGTCCTCGGAAAATTCATTCGAATTTCCTTGGGAAATTCATTCGAATTTCCTTGGGAAATTCATTCGAATTTCCTTGGGAAATTCATTCTAATTTCCTTGGGAAATTCATTCAATATTTCAAGGGAAATTCATTCGAATTTCCTTGGGAAATTCATTCAATTTCCTTGGGAAATTCATTCGAATTTCCTTGGGAAATTCATTTCAATTTCCTTGGGAAATTCATTCAATTTCCTTGGAAATTCATTCGAATTTCCTTGGGAAATTCATTCGAATTTCCTTGGGAAATTCATTCGAATTTCCTTGGGAAATTCATTTCAATTTCCTTGGGAAATTCATTCGAATTTCCTTGGGAAATTCATTCAATTTCCTTGGGAAATTCATTCAATTTCCTTGGGAAATTCATTCAATTTCCTTGGGAAATTCATTCCAATTTCCTTGAAATTCATTCGAATTTCCTTGGAAATTCATTCCAATTTCCTTGGAAATTCATTCGAATTTCCTTGGGAAATTCATTCGAATTTTCTTGAGAAGATATGAATTCGAATTTCCTTCGGTAATTCATCCGAATTTCCTTGGAAAATTCATTCGAATTTTCTTGGTAAGATATGCATTCAAATTTCCTAGGGAAATTCATTCGAATCTCCATGGGAAATTCATTCGAGCTTCCATGGGAAATTCATTCGAGCTTCCATGGGAAATTCATTCGAATTTTCATGAGAAATTCATCCAAATTTCTTTGGGAAATCGAATTTCCATTCATCTGAATTTCCATGGGAAATTCATCCGAATTTCCTTGGAAAATTCATCCGAATTTCCATGGGAAATTCATCCAAATTTCTATGGGAAATTCATCCGAATTTCTATGGGAAATTCATCCGAATTTCCATGGGAAATTCATCCGTGGGACATTCATCCGAATTTCCGTGGGAAATTAATCCGAATGTCCGTGGGAAATTCATCGGAATTTCCGTGGGAAATTCATCCGAATTTCCGTGGAAATTCATCCAATTCCATGGAAATTCATCCGAATTTCCATGGGAAATTCATCCGAATTCCATGGGAAATTCATCCGAATTTCCATGGGAAATTCATCCGAATTCCATGGGAAATTCATCCAATTTCATGGGAAATTCATCCAATTTCCATGGGAAATTCATCCGAATTCCATGGGAAATTCATCCAATTTCCATGGGAAATTCATCCGAATTTCCATACGGGGAAATTCATCCAATTTCTATGGAAATTCATCCAATTTCCATGGGAAATTCATCCAATTTCCATGGGAAATTCATCCAATTTCCATGGGAAATTCATCCAATTTCCATGGGAAATTCATCCGAATTTCATCCGAATTTCCATGGGAAATTCATCCGAATTCCATGGGAAATTCATCCGAATTCCATGGGAAATTCATGAATTCCATGGAAATTCATCCGAATTCCAGGGGAATTTCATCCGAATTCCATGGGGAATTCATCCGCATTTCCATGGGAAATTCATCCAATTCCATGGGAAATTCATCCAATTCCATGGGAAATTCATCCGAAATTCCATGGGATATTCATCCGAATTTCCATGGAAAATCATCCGCATTCCCATGGGAAATTCATCCATATTTCCATTGGAAATTCATCCGAATTTCCATGGGAAATTCTTCCGAATTTCCATGGGAAATTCTTCCGAATTTCCATGGGAAATTCTTCCGAATTTCCATGGGAAATTCATCCGAATTTTCATGAGAAATTCATCCGAATTTCCATGGGAAATTCATCCGAATTTCCATGGGAAAATCATCCGAATTTCCATGGGAAAATCATCCGAATTTCCATGGGAAATTCATCTGAATTTTCAAAAATTCATTCGAATTTCCATGGGAAATTCATCCGAATTTCTTTGGGAAATTCATTCGAATTTCTTTGGGAAATTCATTCGAATTTCTTTGGGAAATTCATTCGAATTTCTTTCGGAAATTCATTCGAATTTCTTTAGGAAATTCATTCGCATTTTCTTGGCAAATTCATTCGCATTTTCTTGGCAAATTCATTCGAATTTCCTTGGGAAATTCATTCAAATTTTCTTGGGAAATTCATTCGAATTTCCTTGGGAAATTCATTCGAATTTCTTTGGGAAATTCATTCGAATTTCCTTGGAAATTCATTCAATTTCCTTGGGAAATTCATTCGAATTTCCTTGGGAAATTCATTCAATTTCCTTGGGAAATTCATTCGAATTTCCTTGGGAAATTCATTCAATTTCCTTGGAAATTCATTCGAATTTCCTTGGGAAATTCATTCAATTTCCTTGGGAAATTCATTCGAATTTCCTTGGGAAATTCATTCGAATTTCCTTGGAAATTCATTCAATTTCCTTGGGAAATTCATTCAATTTCCTTGGGAAATTCATTCAATTTCCTTGGGAAATTCATTCGAATTTCCTTGGGAAATTCATTCAATTTCCTTGGGAAATTCATTCAATTTCCTTGGGAAATTCATTCCAATTTCCTTGGGAAATTCATTCGAATTCCTTGGGAAATTCATTCAATTTCCTTGGGAAATTCATTCGAATTTCCTTGGGAAATTCATTCGAATTTCCTTGGAAATTCATTCGAATTCCTTGGGAAATTCATTCGAATTTCCTTGGGAAATTCATTCCAATTTCCTTGGGAAATTCATTCGAATTTCCTTGGGAAATTCATTCGAATTTCCTTGGGAAATTCATTCAATTCCTTGGGAAATTCATTCGAATTTCCTTGGGAAATTCATTCGAATTTCCTTGGGAAATTCATTCAATTTCCTTGGGAAATTCATTCGAATTTCCTTGGGAAATTCATTCGAATTTCCTTGAAATTCATTCGAATTTCCTTGGGAAATTCATTCGAATTTCCTTGGGAAATTCATTCAATTTCCTTGGGAAATTCATTCGAATTTCCTTGGGAAATTCATTCAATTTCCTTGGGAAATTCATTCGAATTTCCTTGGGAAATTCATTCGAATTTCCTTGGGAAATTCATTCGAATTTCCTTGGGAAATTCATTCAATTTCCTTGGGAAATTCATTCAATTTCCTTGGGAAATTCATTCGAATTTCCTTGGGAAATTCATTCGAATTTCCTTGAAATTCATTCGAATTTCCTTGGAAATTCATTCCAATTTCCTTGGGAAATTCATTCAATTTCCTTGGGAAACCCATTTGAATTTCCTTGGGAAATTCATTCGAAGTTCCTTGGGAAATTCATTCAATTTCCTTGGAAAATTCATTCGAATTTCCTTGGGAAATTCATTCGAATTTCCTTGGGAAATTCATTCGAATTTCCTTGGGAAATTCATTCGAATTTCCTTGGGAAATTCAAATTCAAATGAATTTCCCAAGGAAATTCGAATGAATTTCCCAAGGAAATTCGAATGAATTTCCCAAGGAAATTCGAATGAATTTCCCAAGGAAATTCGAATGAATTTCCCAAGGAAATTCGAATGAATTTCCCAAGGAAATTCGAATGAATTTCCCAAGGAAATTCGAATAAATTTCCCAAGGAAATTCGAATGAATTTTTTTTCCATGGGAAATTCATCCGAATTTCCATGGGAAATTCATCCGAATTTCCATGGGAAATTCATCCGAATTTCCATGGGAAATTCATCTAATTTCCACGGCAAATTCATCCCAATTTCCACGGAAAGTTCATCCGAATTTCCATCGGAAATTCATCCGAATTTCCATCATAAATCATCCGAATTTCCATGGGAAATTCATCCGAATTTCCATGGGAAATTCATCCGAATTTCCATGGGAAATTCATCCGAATTTCCATGGGAAATTCATCCGAATTTCCATGGGAAATTCATCCGAATTTCCATGGGAAATTCATCCGAATTTCCATGGGAAATTCATCCGAATTTCCTTGGGAAATTCATCCGAATTTCCATGGGAAATTCATCCGAATTTCCATGGGAAATTCATCCGAATTTCCATGGGAAATTCATCCGAATTTCTTTGGGAAATTCATCCGAATTTCCTTGGGAAATTCATCCGAATTTCCTTGGGAAATTCATCCGAATTTCCATGGGAAAATCATCCGAATTCCTTGGGAAATTGAATCGAATTTCCTTGGGAAATTCATTCGAATTTCCTTGGGAAATTCATTCGAATTTCCTTGGGAAATTCATTCGAATTTCCTTGAGTAATTCATTCGAATTTCCTTGAGTAATTCATTCGAATTTCCTTGGGAAATTCATTCGAATTTCCTTGGGAAATTCATTCGAATTTCCTTGGGAAATTCATTCGAATTCCCTTGGGAAATTCATTCGAATTCCCTTGGGAAATTCATTCGAATTCCCTTGGGAAATTCATTCGAATTCCCTTGGGAAATTCATTCGAATTCCCTTGGGAAATTCATTCGAATTCCCTTGGGAAATTCATTCGAATTCCCTTGGGAAATTCATTCGAATTTCCTTGGGAAATTCATTCGAATTTCCTTGGGAAATTCATTCGAATTTCCTTGGGAAATTCATTCGAATTTCCTTGGGAAATTCATTCGAATTTCCTTGGGAAATTAATAAGAATTTCCTTGGGTAATCCATTCGAACTTCCTTGAGAAACTCATTCGAGTTTCCTTGGAAAATTCATTCGAATGTCCTTGGGAAATTCATTCGAATTTTCTTGGGAAATTCATTCGAATTTCCTTGGGAAATTCATTCGAATTTCCTTGGGAAATTCATTCGAATTTCCTTGGGAAATTCATTCGAATTTCCTTGGGAAATTCATTCGAATTTCCTTGGGAAATTCATTCGAATTTACTTGGGAAATTCATTCAAATTTACTTGGGAAATTCATTCGAATTTCCTTGGGAAATTTATTCGAATTTCCTTGAGAAATTCATTCGAATTTCCTTGCGAAATTCATTCGAATTTCCTTGGGAAAATCATTCAAATTTTTCATTTAGTTTATCTTTTTATCTTGTTATTTCATTTAGATTATCTCGACAAAATCATACCAGGAATTCCATTCGAATTCTTTCTGTAAATTAATTTGAATTCCCTGGGGAAAATCATTCCAAATTTTTGGAAAAATTCATTCCAATTCCCATAGGAAATTCATAACAAATTTCGCCTAATAATTATTTCAATTTTCTTGTGAAGTTCATAAAAACTTCGTAAGGACACTCCATATTTTTCATACATTCGATTTTTTATGGAAATTAATTCATCATCTCGACAAATTCATTACGAATTTTCACGGATTGATAATTCGCTTTTCCACAGAAGATTCATTTGCTTTTCCACAGAGAATCTAGAAGAACTGTTCCGTTTTCCATCTCAATGAACATATATTCATATCATCGCAAAACAAAGAAATACAGCACCAATCTCGTCGCTTCATTTTGCTAACAAGGGTGCTCACTGCTGAAAAAATCACAAAAATAAGAAACAAATCAAATTCCTTTAATTGGCACTTGTTTTGATTCCTCAGCCACTAATTGTGCGGTTGTAGCACTTATGTTCTTCTTTTTTTTTTGTTTTATGAAGTTGTAGTAAAATTGATTCTAGTGCTGCATTATCAAAATCGACTTCGTCCCTGCAAACTCTGTGTAACTCAACAAGCTTATTAGAGCAGACGCAACCAAAATGTTGAACACGAAGTGACCTGGAAGCCATGCCCAATCCCGTAAGTACCCGGCCAAAACCCCGGGCAGATTAATTATACCCCGAGAAACAGACGGCAAACTCAACGCTTTCTTCTATTTTCATTTCCGTGAATGAAAAGGACATCTCTTTCAACGTCCGCGTCATTATTTATCCTCCGCTTGATAATGAGTGCCGGGCACCTTTGTCAGGGCTGGGAAAACCCGGTGATGCATAAAACCAATGCTGCTGGCCGTCGCGGTGAAACCCAGTAATTAGATTCAGGTAATTTAAAATTCACTTGTTAATTTATGACAAATTTTCCGAGCCTTACGTTTTACATTTCTTGGTCTCGGGTGGCCTCAAAGAGGGTTTCCTTTTGTTCTATCCCTGAAGCGCTGTTTTCCATTAAGCAGGTTGTTTTCACTATATTCCACGGGTTTCAATTATTTTCTTTGCTTTTGGTCTTTCATTTTCTGAAAATGGCATCTTTCTGCTACGTCATCCGTTCCACCCCCGTCTCCCGGCATGGACGCTCTTTTGTTGGAACTGTAAGCCCCCGTAACCCAAACCAAACTTTTGCTGTCTTTTCATCCGGTCCCCATCATCAACCGTACGCCACGCCGGTCCGGTCTGTTTCCGAATAGAACTGGACTAACAGGTTTTTGTTTGTTTTGGAAAAAGTGTACCACCGTAACGTTGATGCTGATGACGTTGGGTAATTTTGGAAAACAATCCATGGGCTGCTGTCGGAGCACAAAGTTGGGCTCGGAGGCATCGACTCACTTATTTCGAACCAGAAAACAAACTTACCCTTCGAAGCGGTCGCCAAAATACCTTCCCGGAAAATTAACTCAAAATGTTTGCTTCTTTGTCCAATTCAGAGTACCGAAACGAACCGGCAAAAGTCGGTGAAATGCGAAAGAAAAATCAATAAGTGGCTTAACGTTGACATTAAACATTCTGAAGTATTGGTCCGGACTGGGTAATTAAATGGTATGGCAGCCTTGTGGAACGAAAGAAGGGAACACGTTTTTGTTTTTCGTATAACCAAGGAGTGGCATATGATCCGCATTCTTAGGTGTAAAATTGGAATGGGATGGCATCTTCTGGGATGAAAGAACACCATCGGAATTCTTACTTAGGGGTATATGACGTAAGGGGTAGGCACTTTTCGTCAAGTTTTCATTTCACTAACCAGGTGCCGGAAAGTAGATAACGATTACGTGGGTTCAAAAGACAACACAAGAAAAATCGGATGAACTACTTTGCTTTCGTTAGAAATTGTTCGTATGCTGAAATAGAATATCCTCTCTTGATGAAACGTTGGAAGAATCCCCTAAACTCGTTAACCATTTCCTCGATATTTTGATAGCTACTCATGAAAAAAAAGGAGTAGTCAGGAGAGTGAAAAGTGGAAAACGGATATCGATATGAGTGCAATGAACAAATATTCAGATTTTGCCATTTCTTTAGAAACTAACTAAAACACTAAATGTATAACAAATTCTATTTTTGCCATCGTAAATAAAAAATGTTGATCACAAAAGTTTTCTTATCGGCCTTTAATTTAGGAGACGAATTCGGTTAAAAGAATGTTGCGCCTCGTTCGTAATTATTATTTCGTTATTTCACATTTATACAAATGCTAGTTTTATGTCTTTTCGCCCATCTCAAGGTAATGGTTAAAGGAGTCAACTTTTGATTCATCATTGATTAAAAAATAATAATAATTATGGGGAATCAAAGTATTCAAACAAACTAATCTTCTTGGTTCCCAAACCAAAAACTTTCACTTCAAACTTACCTCATTATCGCGGGTGTTTTTCCATCGCTTCCACTTGGAGAAGCCCGGACGCCAGTATTCCAGCACGTACGCCTCGGTGTATTCTCTACCTTGTCCCTTGCCGAAGCGGCCCTGGGTCTTGATGGCCGTGACGACGTGCATCCTCTTCAGGTCGATCTGCAGGTACTCGTTCAGGTTGCGGGAAACCATATGCTTGGGACACCACGCGCCTCCATTGTTGTCCACTTTCAATCTGCGTGAAGGGATGAAGAGAAAAAAAAAACAATCTCAGAATTAATCTACTCCATCAAGCAGCTGATGCGCTGCAGCGATGATTTAAAGCTGTTTTTCTCCATCCGAGAAAATTGAAATGCTTTGTCATTCTGGCGTGGGGCGGGAGGGGAACCGGTTTTGTTACATCAGACGCACCATCCTTCCAGAGAGGATGTGGGAAGGAAGAAGACAAACTCAACTCCCGACACAAGTTTATAAATTCAGCGGAACTTTTACTTCGTTATTTTCGTCAGAAACAAAAGTTTCAATATTCAACTTCATTTTTGTCGACAATTCTGGTCTCTTTGCTTCTTTTTGCTGCGTCGAGTGGCAGTTTTTTCAGCATCAGACGGCTGACGAAAAAACGGTTTTGGTCTTCGTTGCACTATGGAATAAAAAATAGAGAACCAAGGTAGGAAAAGTTACTCTGACTCGGACACATTTCGAGTTATTTTCAGAGACGAACGCCATTTTTCTATATCCATTTTTAGTCACAAAATACAGAAACTATAGAAAAGAGCACGACAATGACACAAAAACAATTAGTTCAGATCTTTGCGATTCCTTGACGCATCCTCGAGTTCAAATAAGATAGTCCCACAGTGCGGCTCGTCATCGTTAAAAAATGTTCTTGAAAGGAAATCAGCGCACGCGAATCGTGCATTAAAAAGAAAAGCGTGAAACTGAATAACACTGAATTGTGGAGCGACGACATGTTCATCGTTTCGGTTGTACGTAGCTACCACATATTTGGGATGCGACTCCTGTAGAAGAAAGAGAAAAAATGGAATAAGGATGGGCGGAGAAAACTTTTCCACCTTCAAGCGTACAGCATTCTGTCGTTGACGTTCGTATGAATGGCAGAACGAGCTTGGGTCCTTAAGAAACTGACAAGATTACGAATGAAGCTGCACGGTTATGGGGAGACGGATGCTGTGGGCAAGGGCAGTACCAGAAGTTCATATTTTGGAGTTTGTTCTACAGTGCCATTGTCAGGCATTATCTGCTGACACACAAAGACGTCACTGATAAGAATGAATAATTTAAAAATGCAGCAGCTGGTTATCATTTCGTTCTTTTTTTAAAGGCTAAATTAAATATGGTTCAAACTTTTTAGTCCTACATACTTTTCGTGGAAGCCTCGGATTTCACAGTTAATGTAAAATTAAATTAATGCCAATAGCATTTCTATTGCGCTTACATGTGCACGTTCATGTGCATTTGCAAGTATGATTTTTCAAATCGTCGTACATACAGGGGTTAGACAAAAAGGTGGAGATAGGCAAAATTATGTCGAAATTGAAATCATCTTAACTTTGCGTAAAATAATCCGATTTTTATAAAATCAGGACCGTCAGAACCGGACGGTTTTCTAGTATGTTACCCCCCTAAACCTAAGATTGGTCCGTGGCCACCGTAGATGTTCCGGGTTTTCCGAAGGTATGTTCAAAATGCATTTTTTCCACTGCTTGTCATTTTATGTGACGTTTTCCTTCATCATGTTTTATGCTTTCTACAAGAACTAGAATCAATATGCTAGCCAATGGTGGCTGTAGATCGAGAATCCATCTACGAGAATCCAAACTACGCAGACATATGGCCATTTCCGTAAAAACGGTTCCGGGAACATGATGAAATGATAACAGATCGGAATAATGCAAATATGAGTATCTGACTTTATGGCTTTGCAAGACGATGATTACAGAAACATTTCCAGAATGATAGTGTCCACTGTCACCCTTATAACAGGTTCCAACGGCCTTCAAGGAGGGGCCGGTTTTGGCTCCGTCTGGAACTATGCATATGTGGGTGTCAAAATTCATGTTTTCCTAAGACGATGAATATGGGATCTTTATTAAAGATACCTTATAATGACTGTAAGACTCTCTGGCCAATTTGTACCAGGTTCCGGGTGTTCTACAAAAGTGACTTTTGTTCAGGGTGTATGGCCAATCCCGTACCGATTTTACAAAAATGGCCATATCTTTGCGTATACCAAACGAATTTCCGATCTGCAGCCAGCAGTGATCAGCTTATTAGTTCTAGTTTCCAGGGAGAGTATAAAACATGATGGCAGTTAGAGGCCTGAATAAGAGAAACGCGGATAGGTATGTGCCGCCAATCGAACCGTCAAAAAACAGCAGCCAATCGAGCACGAGACCTGTCAAGCAGCCAATATGTTGGCTCAAATACTGAAAACGGCTAAATTCGATTTTCTACCATTTTTTAATAAACAAATTTTAATGAATTTAACATTAGTTTGCAATAAAATATGAAAGTTGTGTATAGATCATGAAATAAAATTGCATTGTTTATTGGATTCTATTGTTATGTGATGTGGACACATAAAATAGCGGATTGTGAGATTTTATCTACATAAACCATTTCTTCCTTTTCATGTGTTGTTCTTTGATGAAGAAGATTGAATGCAGTGTTGGCAGAGTCATATTTTCTATCCGCGTTTCTCTTATTCAGGCCTCTAATGGCAGTAAACGTCAGATAAAACGACAAGCAGAAGAAAAAATGCATGTTTAACATATCCTCGGGAGACCCGGAACATCTCCGGTGGCCAAGGGCCAATGTGGGGTTTTGTATGGGGACAGTATACTAGAAGAGTTTCCGCGTTCGAAGGTCCCGGTTTCATCGGAATCGGATCATTCTACGCAAAGTTATGCTGATTTGAACTTCGACAAAATTTTGCCTATCTTAACCTTTTTGTCTAACCTCTGTATGTCCAAAAGAGAGGCTCTCTTTGCATAATTCGTCTTTGTTTGAAAATAGTATTTTTCGATAATTTGTTATCGAAATGGCTATGCATGTAAAGCGAATTAGAGTTTTGTTTTTTTTTTGTGGAGATAAACTCTAACATTCTATTGTTTCAAGCAATATAGAATATTTGCACAGATATTTGATCTGGAAAAGTTGATCCGTCGCATTTTAGTAGAAATAATAGTTCTGAATGAGTCAAAAATAAAGCATTCTTCAAGATAAGATTTTCATGGACACAAATGTAAGTACTTAAGTTGTTTGTTCAACTTAGTTGATTCTATCAGCGGTACCACGCCAAAGCAGTAAATGACAAAACTTTCATATCTTGGATTTGGCCGAAACTATGCAGACATTTTCAGTATAACAATATAAGTGTTTTAACATTAAATATTATCGTTTGGATTCGATAATAGCTTTTGAGAAGGGCGTATGTAATTTCAATATCAATGTTTTTGAAATACTGTAGCCCAGAAACCATTCGTTAGGGAGAAAAAGTGTCTGAGAAGAATAGTAAGGGGTCAAATGGGTTTTGTGAAAAAAATAAACTGAACAAAAATTGTTTTATTGAAATTCCGAAAATACGCAATTCTTGATTTTTTTTATTTTGCAGGTACAATTGTAATGTGAAGGCGAATGTTTTGGAACCTGGACACTAAATTAGTGAAAACGATCACCTACACGGACAGATAAATCTAATCAAAATTTAAGTTGATAATATTTACTAATGAGAGTATTGCAACCAAATTTACTCAAAATTTGGGTACTTTTCCCAAAACTAGAGCAAGATGCAAGTACCTCACTGGGGTTATTCGGCGCAATAACCAAAATTAGGTGTATTGAATATTCTCAATTTTGAGTTGATCAAAGGCCACTTAGTGTAAATTAAACTTGGCTTTGGGTAAATTGTTTGTGTACGATTAAAGGGAAACTACCTAGTGCTAGAAATGCCATTTTACTCAAATTTGGGTTATTGGCCCAAAGTACGATTTTTGAATGAAAACAACCCACCTATGGATAGTTTTGGTTTTCTATATCTATTTCGTGCTCGGTGGCTCATGCGCATGTATTGCCCTTTGCTCCGGTCGAGACAAGTGCGATCTTCAATCGGGCAAGTGAGTACAGAGTACTGCGCATCCGTTCGGTCGTTCAAAAGGTTTCTCCTCCGTTTTCGTATGCCACTGGGCGTGCATGGTTTAACATTTTTCTCGTGGCGAGCCAGCGAATTAGTGTTATTAGTCCCATAGATTATTAGTCCCATAGATCGCATCACTTACCGAAATGAATCCAGATAAATTATCCTTTGTAACTAAAACGATATCCTATCCCAAGACAATCGTGGAGATGCAGAGGCATACTCGGTCTCTACTAGCAACGAGAGTCGGACTAACAGTCCTTCCCATTCTATATGACCGTAAGGGCATGGCCGGCGCCGTTATTGACTTTAAATGTTTGAGCTCCCGAAACGTGTACATTGAGAATGGGTAGCTAGTCCCAAGCCCCATTTATTGTGTTCTCTGTACAATTTCGCAAGTTCTTGTCAATCACGGAGTACCAAATACGAATTGTGCGGTCATAATGCTCATGCTCAATTTGGTAATCAGGTTGTACCTACTTCCAAAACATCCACCTTTACATTACGATTTAACACACAAAATTTGAAAACATTTTAGTTTTAAGACCTACACAGTAAAATACTGTGAAAATTAGGCACGACGGAATTCATAATTGAATGTAAAATTTGGTAACATAATGTGTACCAGATCATAATTTTAACTTTCTGTGAATCAAAAAAAAAGTGAAAAAAAAATCAAAACAAACCCCATTCCATATCATGCAAACCGCAGCTGGAACCTAATTCATTCACATAAGCGTTTACCAAATGTAAATATTCGGATATCCCAATAAGACGACGGTCCTGTCGCAGCATTTCATCGCTATAACTCAACGATGTTCGGACATTTTGGCGAGAAATCTGTGATGCATTCAGCTTACTGAGTCTCAAACGATTCCATTTCGAAGGAGTTTCCGTGTCATGTAAATTTAAGCTATCGTGCAACCTGATGAAGAATTATCGAATCACCAAAACGCTTAACCTGTTACACTTTGATCGACCCGATATTATGAAGCAGAAATACCCGAGAGGCTAACAAGTGAGACTCTCACTCTGAGGACCAAAGTTCGATTCCCCCATGCTCTGCTACTTTTTTTATTTTCCAATAAAAATAAGAACTGTAAAATTCCAGCACGCGTAAATTTAAAACTACCTATAACTTTATGTTATTTAACACGGAGCAGATTTGTTACATCTACTTGAACGGAAATTTACAGTTTTTGTTCGTACTGTGAGTGTGTAATTTTTTGACGAGTGGTTAGAAAAAATTAATACTAAAAATATGGAAACTTCAACATATTTGTAGTTTACTGCCAAAATTCTGGCCAATCGAACGTTGGCGAACAAAATTACAGCTTGTCAAAGTAGGGCATTTTGTATGAAAGACGGCCTCCGCTGATTTTATACTGAACACAGGTGGATATACGTATAAAATGTTATTAACTAACATGATCGTTGAATCTATCGAATTGAGGTTTATTTCTCATGGCGAACCAACTATTCGAACAAACATAGCAGATGTACAATAATTTTCATCTACTCAGAGTCTGAGTAAAATTCTGTTGCCGTCTCTCTTCTTCCCACGGAAATTTGACTCAATTTTCGTCAAAAGCCGGATTACTCATAGTATGAGTAGTCCTCCTTTTGACAGAAATTGAGTCAAATTTCCGTGGGAAAGAAAGACAGGGCAATACCATTTTATGCAGTCACTGAGTAGATGAAAATTAGCGTGAAAATAAAGCAACCGTGATTCTATCAATCAAATCACAGCTAATTTGGTCGTCATTTGATAGTACACACGCCACATGAAGTTTTTATAAAATTTTCTACTGAAACAGTAATAGTGAAGGTTTTGGTTTTGGTCAAGTTAAGCTCTGAAGAGATCCACTGTACAAGGGGGAGGGTTGTTTGACCGAAAGTCAAGACGGATGCTAATAGGCTGCGTAATACGTTTGGCCGAAAGTCATCTAGCCAAACTGCAATTGGCCGAAAATTTCAATCAGCAGAAATGTTCATTTGGCCGAAAAAGTAGTTTGACCGAACAGGTCATTCAGCCGAGAATGGCGTTTGGCAGCAATAATCATTAGACCGTTAACATCATTCAGCCGAACAGGCCACTAAGCCAAAAAAGTCAGTTGGCCCAATAGGTCATATGGTTGAAAGTGCCGTTTTACCGAAATGGTCGTTTGATAGAAAGTGCCATTTAACCGTAAATGTCATTTGGCCAAATAAGGCATATGACTAAATATGTCGTTTGGCAAACAGGTCATATGGCCAGAAATGTTGTTTGGCAGAACAATATTGAATGTGAAAAGTGTGTATGATTATTGATAATTGAGAAGTAATAAAACAAGTAGAAAGTGAGAAAGGAAGTTAATTCTCACTTCACAATTCTCACTTTTTTCAATGAGAAGTAAAAAGTAAGAAATGAGGAGTGAGATGTGAGGAGTAAGATATCCCACTTCTCACACTCAAAAGTGAGAAGTGGGAAATAAGAAATGGGAAACGGAAAGGTGGAAGTGAGAAGTCTCACTTCCTGTTTCTTACATGTCAATTTAACGTCCTTAAAGGTACCATCAAAATATTGGTAATAATTTCGCGTGAGTCCTTTCAACGACTAATTCAAATGCGGTGTTGCTGAAGCAGTCGAGGATGAACAACACCCTGAAGTTGGGTCCATGTGCAGCCGAGCGATAACCGACAACGCACATAAAGATTAGTGTCGGTTCGTCGACAACGTCGGTTGAGTAAGCCCAATACTAATGTGCGGTGAACAACGTCGAACAATATTCCGCAAAGTCGGTGCTCGCGGCTCTTGTTTAGGCTCATACCGGTGTTAAAAAAAACTTGCCTCCATCGGTAGTGACCAAAAGCCCAGAAAGTGTTTGCTACTTGATGCCAGACTCAAACATGCTACAATGTCAACGAAACCCTTACCAACCATCTCATCTCACTAAGCATATGCGGTATTTCGAAAAAAAATCGTTTCAGGTGGTTCGAAACGAAATTCCGCGGAATTTCGCGGAATTTTAGCATGGCGAAATCGCATTTCTTGATTTCGTTTCGTTTCGTAAAATTACAAAAATTTCGCCCGAAAAAAACTAGCTTCTAGCGAGATTTAACGGAATTCCGCGGAATTTCGAAACAAATTTAAGCTTAAACCATTCTTTATATTATCAAAAATTTTGGCTGCGCCGCTGAACGAAATCGTTAAGTTGTTTTCTAAACTATAGGTTATACAATTTTTTCTATTAACGCTTACTACATAACTCCATACTTAGCAGACAAATACGTATTCTATAAAACGTCTTCAGTGCTTCCAAGTTTCAAATTTATATTTTGTGATATTTTTTACTATTTGTACAATATTAATGCGGAATCGATCGTATTGCTGCTGGTCATGGGACGGCAGCTAGTCCGGGAGAACGGGAAGTGATAAAAATCTATCTTGCGAAGCAAAAATTTGTTTAACCAGTGTACAATCCATCTTGCAGATGCTGATCACGCCAGCGAGAACGCCTGGGAGAACGCGAAGTGATAAAACTAATGTCTGCATCGAAGAGCACAGAATTATTTAGTGCGGAATCAATCGTATTGTAGAAGCTTATTAAACGAAGCACATTGAATTGTGTTGGATTGATTTGAAACACAGTTTTCTTCTTCTTGTTTTCAAAATAACTTTGTTTACAATAAATAATCAGTCGCTTACCCAGGGGCTTCACATGAATTACCTTCTCTACTAACCAACAATTCCTTTCCCGTAGCGCTCACGGAGATGCAGAGCATTCCTCGATCTCTTATAACAGCGGATCTCAACCTGGGGTACATGTACCCCTGGGAGTACTTTCGCCGGGCCCAGGGGGTACCTCGGACGAAATGCTTAATTGCGGATGAATAACAATTTTAATCCAAACTTAACTTGCTTTGCCCTTTTTTGTCCACCCCGTATTCAAAATAAAAGTAATTAATATTATTTATTCTCCCCTCTTGCCGAACACTTCCCTACGCTTCAGACGGCTTGAGACTCGAGAGCAAAAGATGCCTTCTGTGACCACTCCGGAAGTTGCCGTTGGTCAGACTAGCAGCTTGGGGTCTAGGCTAGACCCCTTCCGAGGCAGCAGTGACTCCCGGGGTCAAAAGAAAGATTCACTTATTACTTCTCACTGTGAGAAGTAATAAGCTCGAGTGGCGCTTAAGCCATCCGCTAACCATTTCGGAAGGCGCGTACGGGTCATACGGTTATATCTTCTCAATTATCGTTTATCACTTCTCAGTTTTCACATTCACTATTGTTCGGACAAACAATTAACTATTTCGGCTATGCAAACTGTTCAGCCAAACGACATTTTTGACCATATATGCTTTACGGCTGCCTTCAGTCATATGGATTTCGATCTTATCATTTATTTGGCCTAGAGGCCGTCGAACTGATTTAATATTAATCAACTTAACTTTCCCCTTATCGATTAAAACTTATTGCGAGAAAATCGTTAAAGAATTACTATATGAAAAGCTGGCTCATACTTTTCTTAGCTTTGTTTGTACACTTACACACACACTCACATATATACAGATATGTAGATAGTCATTTGCTCAGTTCATCAAACTGAGACATGGTGACATATCTTTTCCAGCAAATTCACCTGACACACAGTCATTTGTTCAAGTCACGGTTCAATGGCAGTATACAATGAAAATTACAAACCCTTAGGGGATGAATCGTTAACATTCACGTTGTTTCTGACATTCCCTTAATGTGCATTGTTTTTTGTGTAACTTAAAAAAAATGCCGCCTGTGTATGCCCCGTGCAGCAAATAACTTGTTCTTCAAAATTACATTTTCGGCCACTGTTCGACCAAATGACATTTTAAGCACGTAATGAAACTTTCAGCCAAAAGGTCCTTTCTGTAAAACAAGCATGTGGGTCAAACATTTTTTTCGGCCAAATAACCAGTTCGACCAAATGACGTTTTCGGCCAAATGAACTTTTCTGTCAAACGACCATTTCGGCTAAAAGACTTGTCCGGCCAACATATTTCTCTGGTTAACTAAACACTTCGGCTAAACGATAGTTTTGGCCGTATGTCCTTTCTGGTAGGGTAACGGTACCAACAGTGGAGGTATTAGTAGATCCACAAAAAAAAAAATATTTTTTAAAAATTGATAATTATGGGAAATTCACTGTTTTATTATCTTAGTCAATAAATAAACTAATAAATTTACTAACAAAAATGAGATATATGTCATTTAACATCAACAATTACTAAATATTTCTTGCACCACTATGGGTACACTGTTCCTTTAGTGGCGGTAAAAAATTATTTTGGTTCCTATAGTGGTGCTATCCATTGGTTTCTTATGAGACTTGCCACTATTGGTACAGTTGCGCCACTATAGGTGCAAAGAAGTCAATTTTGTTAGAGAAAATCATTGTTTTCAATAGTTTTTCAAGCGAAATATTAAGGTAAGTTGCATTTAACAGGATATTTAAAGCACGATGCATCAACTGAAACCATCGTAAAGTCTATAAATATGATAAATCTCATTAAAACCCCACTACCTCCACTATTGGTGCTACCTCCACTAAGGGTACGGTTACCCTAACATGAAATTTTCGGTCAAACGTTAAATTCGGCCAAATGGAATTCGGATAGATGACTTTCGGCCTAACGCGTTATTCGGCCAATTGCAGGGAATCAATTTTACTTTGACGCGCATGCGAAGCAAGCGACAAAAAATAACCAACGACAAAGCTTTGTTTTTGTCGGAGAAAACAATGACAAAGATCCGAAAAAATATGTCAGCAACAAAACAGAGGACAATTTTGTTGCTTACTTTCAACCCCGTTATGTTGCCTTTTAATCTATTAATAATAAAAACATAAATTCGTTTTAAAAAGCTCTAAACGTGGGAGGCATTTCAACTTGTGCGCTAAATTTAATAAACCTAGAAGTGATAATTTTTTTGAACGAAATACTTCTGCTAAGCATCTACAGAACAAATAATTCAACTACCATTTCGACAGGTGCGATACATAATACAGTCTGCAGAAATCGTTACATCTCATCGTGTCGATGCAATGATTGATGATGTTTAGTTCCCACCAAGTCTCATATTATTTAAATTGAATTCAGCAAATTCAATCATCCCATCATATCATCGCATGTATCGTTCCTATTGTACCTCCCTAAAAACACGTCGTTGTCGTTCTATCCCGAGTGATTATAGCCACAAACCTCCCATTCGCCTCTTGCAAGAAAACACACACGGTATGGGCAACACAATATCTCGTCCACGAGTCAATAAACGTCAATTTGCTATAACGCTCGAACAGGAGCCGAATGAGGGAAGGTACCACCGCTCCACGACAACGGCATCAACTTATCCGACCACACACCACGAACCGACAGGTGACAATATCGGGCTGATGGATCTTCACCAGTCACCAGTATCTGACTCTGTGCTGAAGTTTCTCGCCTTTTCACGTAACGAAGAAAACGAGTTGATTCGATAAATTATCAACCCTACTCAGCTCAGGTGATGTATTTCACTTTCTTTGGTAGCGGAAGATGGAAAGAGAACGTTGGCATTGGTCTGAGTTCGTTGTAATGGTTGGTAACTCAACACCAAACAGCCAAATTCGGCTAATATCGACCAGGGAATGGAGTTCTTAACATAGGATCACAGTTGATCGACAGGTCATAAAACCGAATTATCAACGCCGGTGAAAATGCCGAATGGAGGAAAAAACAACGCTATTGAATATTCATAAGTCAATAAGGCGCCATCATCGCGTCGTCTCGATAAAGCAGGATTTTCCCGACGCCAAACATCCCATAACTGGGACTTGGTAATTGATTCCCTATGCGTTCCGACCGGCTGCACTCATATGCTCAATTATTCCTCCCGAGTGTTCACAAATTGGTGCTACTGCTGCTGATGTGCTGCCGAGGTTGAAGGTTGAATAAATACGGCATAATAAGAGCAATAAAATTAAATCAATGATGTCTGGCCAGGCCAGAGGTGGTGGTGGATTGCGTTGACCTTCGTGTGTTTTTTCGGCACCAGGTTGCCTGATAGCGCAAGTGCCAAAAGAGAGCTCGTTTTACTTTCTGCAGTGCGGGATTAAAGTCTGTAATAATGTAGTTTTATGGCCTTTGGTAGCTCGTTTGGCCCTGGATCTAATGTAGTCGACCGGAGGAGTTTGGGTGACACATGTCGTGTGAGGTTATATAAAAGACGGGCAATAGCCAAGCAAGAATATTGGGGATAAGGAAAGTCGAGCTGTGGAATGGGTCCGAGCTGGATTTGAGCATTATACTTCAATTAGAATAAATTCCAGGCGAGACGAGTTTGGCATGGCGCCCAAGAAAACAACATTCAAATTTCTTGGCAAGATATTTTGCCCTTTCGGATCAAAGTTGAAGTTTGAGAATGGCAAGACATTTTTACGAAGTCGTATGCTCCGTTTCCTGTGAATAAGTCATTTGATTCAATTCTTTTGTCCATAAATTAGGCTCGTAGAGGCACTATTCAGACTTGAGCACACCATGCTTGCTTTTACGTTTTTTCATCAATTTTGAATTGCAGTGATGTTGCTTTTTAGCTATCGATGAAAATTACAATATGGGAGTTGTACATTTCAACATTTTTTTGAAAAAAATCGTTTATTGTGCTCTTCGACGTACATTTGTCGCGTGAATGGAAGATTCTCAAAAATAAAATATTAGCACAGGTTTTAATTACTCGGCACTTTTGGGGTAGGGTTTAATACAAAACAAATTCAAATAATCTTAACAAATAAATTAAATCTTGGGAATATTTATTGATTTTCGTTTTCATACTCGATGACGGAATAACCCAAATGCAAATGCAATAAAAAGTGAATAAATTCAAACATTGATAAGGATGACACAGTGATGGGTTGTATGACATCAACGCTGATTCAAGCATTTTATATCAACATAATCATCACACAATTTGTTCAATGAAGTACATTATTTGTACACCTTTTCAAACACGAAAAAACTGTCAATAACAGGCGCCAACAAATGGCTTCCGGAGCTGAGCTAATAAAACCGTTTGTAATAGAGGAAATTCATCTCCCCTCCACACAAACGCCTAAAACGATAAACCAAACACCACTTAAAGTGTGCTTCGTGCAATTTTCCATTGCCCACTTCAGTGCAAACACGAACGAAGGAGCAGCAAAAAAAACTTCCGGATGTAAACCGTCTGGAGGTTGCTTTTTGATAGTGGAGACTCAACTCTCGGAAAAGAGTATCGTTTTTCCTATCTGGGGTGCCATTTTTTCCGCTCACTTCAGTAGATCTCGTCTCGTTTCGTGCTGTGCGGTGGTGCTGTCATAGGTGATAAGACAGGATTGCATTCGCTTCCTTATTTAAACTAGACCCATCCTGCGGTCGTCTGGCTTGGCTGGATGCGTTCGTTTCGTTATGTGATCAGACCACGGAAGTTTATTGACAGTTGAAATATGCACGTTCGAAGGGTGGTTGTCGGGTGGTCGTTAGATTCTATCGCAATTTGGGGTGGAATAGGTTATGGCCTCTATCTGGCTCTGCTGGTTTCGGTGCTGTGCAGCACCGCGTATATCCAAAATTCAACTTTATTTAAAATCCTTCAAAATTTTGTTTTTCGAGTTTCGCTTCGGAAAAAGACGCCCTGAAAAAGTATTCTATTTTATTTTAGGCAGCGGTTTCGAAACCATTATGATCGAGATACGTCACCTACAGCTGGGGAGGAATCATTTTTCCTAAAACTGCCATGTGGGTGATATCGGGCGAGAAAGCATCTCGAAAGGAGGCCAGCCAACCGCCCGCCGTGTTGTCATTTGGATCGATGGCAACTGTGTCACGTGTTGATGTGTTCTCCCGGGGTTCAGTTGAGAGTAGGGGAGGAGGTAGCGGTTGAACTGAAAATCATGCCGATGATAAATTATGTTAATATTTTCCCAGGCTTGGTGTTTATCAAATTGCTGAAAATCCCAAGCAACTTCACACACCGTAGCAAGATTAATTACGAAGTCGATAGGTAATACGACTCTCAACGCCGTATAGATTTAAATTTTGTTCATCCCATTTTATACACGTGAATTGCTGCTTTAAATTTGATGCGCACCCACGAATGATGGCCTCGAAGCACAAGCAAAAGAACATTCAGTGATGTGTTGTGATGTGAAACAACGGGTTTGATATTTCTGTAATATGAATAATCGAATACTTCTTACAACTAAAGTGTCGATAGAGAAAACTGTTTTGAATCTGATAATTCATTTCCAGACATTTAACTCTCGTACATGTGAATTATCGGATCGAATATCGTGCGGAAACATACGTGAGTACAAAGCAAGACCATGTGGGTTCGATTCCTGGTCCGATCTAGGAAATTTTCGGGTTGTAAATTTTCTCTACTTCCCTGGGCATAAAAGTATCATTGTGTCAGCCTCAATCACGGAGTAGCAACCATAGATATTTGTAGTCAGTCAAAGCTAAGCTGAGCTAGTCACTTCACACTTTTCACATTCACCATTGTTCGGAAAAATGACAGTTTTAACCGTATGCCCTTTCTACCAAACGACCATTTCGGTCATTTTCGGTCATTTGACCTATTCGGGCAAATGACATATTAGCCAAACGACATGTTTAGCCGTATGTCCATTTCGACTAAACAAACTTCGGTAAGGTAGGTAAATTTTTGAAAGATGGGTTCAGCTTAAGGGCTTGTTCGACAAAACAACATTCTGCCTAGTGGACTTCGACCAAATGGCTTTTAGCCGAATGGGATTCTCCGTATAGCTCCGTAAGCCCTACCATCTGTTTTGTTTTCAGTTCGCACTTTTATCAGCTGGCAGAAATATAAATATTTTATCAGATTTTATACAGATTTTATCTTTTGAATTTTGTTATTAGTGTTATTTTGTTTCTTATTATATAAATTAAATGGGGAAGTCAGATTTTTCTTCTGTTAATTGTTTATTTAAAAAATGCCAATTAATCCATCAATAAATTTATGTGATTAGAAGCTTGTGATGAATGGCGACGGAAATGTGGATTGCCGTGAAGGAAATTTGGTGCTCTGGAACATTTCCGGTCATTATGCCAATCCGTGTTTCCCGATAGGGTTAATATCAGGGTTAATAAATTATGTTTATATTCTTCAAATCCGTAACCTTAAACAAATTATTCACAGAACTGCAATAACGAATAAAATAATGGTATGAAAATTTTGGTATAAATAATACTTCGATACTCCGGTACGCTATTTTCCTATTGAGAGAGCAATTATACCTAAGGCATATCATCGACTTACACAACGTAATAGTGAATAGATAGCAGCTACAACTACCTTCTCTCATAAACACCTGTTTGACAGTTTGTGTTCGAATGTATTGGTGAACCTAGGTTCGATCTCGATAAATCGGCAGAGCAAACCTCATTCGTTTTGGGTCGGATCTGCGATCCAACCTGAACGAATAACAGAACGTTTTGACAGCTGTTAGAGTGGATCCCGGGCAGAACTAGGTTCGACCCAGCAATAACCGAAAACGACATTAAATTGAGATCAATGCTAAACAAGTTGCAGTTTAGCTGATTGACTAATTGGAACTGATAAGCTTGAAATAAATTTTGTAAGAAATAGAAATAGTTTTGAATAGCTTTGTTAGGATTATGTTCAAGCACTTAAGTTCTGAGAATAGTTCTTAAGTTCTGTTCCTAAGAATAAATTAGAACATGTATTACTGTACTCAACTGGGGATATACTTAATACTAAAACTTTAAAATTTGAATAGATATGGTTAATGACTAAAAATGGTCGAAAAGGAAACTATGACGTAACATAACAAACGATAATGTTTAAAACATCCAACTACGGGGAAATCCAGATAATCCTCCGGAGATAATTGAAACAACTTGAGAAATTTTAATTTTCCAAAGGTATCCATATGTGGTGGTACCAGAAACTTTCCCAGTTTTTTCGTACGGCTTTCTTCATCCAGGTTCTTTAGTCTCCCAATGGGACGGATGTCCTAAACCGCTGGCCATGATATCCGAGTCCCGCAAGGAGATCTGCCGTGATGTTTCCAGACACGCCGCAGTGCCCCGGAATCCAAGCAAAGGTCGGGTTCGGGAGCATTTTTGCAAAGATGTTTTGGCTCGTCGCTCTAAAGTGCGGAAATGACGCTGGCAGAGTCAGACAGGACGATGATTGGTTTCCTGGATGGATAGATGGCTATGATAAATGCAGTGACTGCTTCGGCCGAAAAGATGCTGCATATATCCGAGAGGCTGTCTGGCACAATGAAACCGGTCCCGGTGACCCCAATGCCGACTTCATATCCCGAAACCGACCCATCCATAAACCTGTGTTCGTGGTTGTGGAAATCTCTGTTAAGGAGCTCTAAGAGCCATGGAATTGTCACCCCTGCGGAAGTTGCAAGCTATGGAGCTGTTTATAGTGGCTGTTGAGGAAAGCCAGCTCCTCGCTCCATGCCAGTGGCCTCGCACCGGAATGTCTCTTTACTACATTGCTTGCCTTTTGTGACACCGCGGCGCTACTGCGATGTCTCTTCAAATAAGCCAGACTGGACTTTTTGGTAATAGAGTATATTTGACTTAAGCCAAGCTCTATGCGCCTTGACCAATGCGAGTACGCACGTTACGGTATAGCTTATGACTCTTAGGCGCATCAGCTTATGATTACTCTTCAGCTTTGACGATGCAGTTTGCGCTCATCGCCGACATGCAAGCTGAACTTTGTACCGCAGTATTAAAACCGCATCCAATACGCCTGCGCTTGCTGAAGCACACACTAGAGCTGTTCGCTTGTATTCGATTGCGTTCTTGGCCATGCCTAGTGTGGACCTTCCTTTTCGAAAACTGAATTGCACAATTCTCCCGCTTCCTCCAAGTACGGCGATAACCTGTTCAGGATTAACTTTTTCAGCAGCTTCACTACAGTATCGATCAGACAGATTGGTCTGTATGCCTAGAGGTCTCCTGCCAGTGCTCCTCTTGTTTTGGCCATCACCACCCGGTGGAGAGAACCCTTGAGATCGTGTTGGCGCAATCGATCTCAGCAAAATATTGAACTTTTACCGAGAATCGCACAGCCGTGCCCCAGCAAACATGTTTTTTGCCGAGATTTCTGTCAAAATTGCTGATAATCAGCAAATAGTTTGCCGAAAATCAGCTAACAAACGCTATTTTTGCCGGAATATCAGTTATTTATTTTGCTGGCGCACGGCTGTGCGGATTTTTGCCGAGCTGCAGAAATAAAAACTGAGTGTGGTACAGACAGTGGAAGTGGGCTTTCTTGCGTTCTTTGATGGCCATTTTTAGGGCCAGCCTCGTCACGTCGAATAGCTCGAGATTCGTTTTTCCCTAACTTCCGTCAAACTTTTACCTTAATTTAGCTTTACCTTTTCTACCCGGATTTCTCTTTTTACCACGTTGCCTACACACTTAGTTTTTATTTCTGCAGCTCGGCAAAAACCCGCACAGCCGTACGCCAGCAAAATAAAAAACTGATATTTCAGCAAAAATGGCGTTTGTTAGCTGGTTTTCGGCAAAAAAATTGCTGATATTCAGCAATTTTGACAGAAATCTCGGCAAAAACCATGTTTGCTAGGGCACGGCTGTGCGAATCTCGGTAAAAGTTGACCATTTTGCTGAGATCCCGGTAAAAAAAATTAGTGTGTACCCTGTAGTGAATAGTCAAATTGTCACTGAGGGTCGACCACTCTCCTCTGCAGGTTGCCGACCAGACACATACTGCAGAACGTTTCAGCGTTTATCGGTGCCACCTCGTTCCGCTTGAAAGTACTCCGGAAGTCATCTCTAGTAGCGTTTGCCCTCTCCGATTAGTACAGTGGCGATCCCACTCTATTGTCCACGCATTAAAGTTTCCTGCAATGACTAGTGGCTTGCGATCCACTAGGTTTGATGCCAGTTGACCGACCATCTGAGTGAACTGGTCTATCGGTCACTTTGGTGGCGCAAAACAGCTGCATTTATTTTTGCTATAATTACATTAAGCTCCTTCGCTACTCGTCTCCTTCAACTTCCTCCCTCTATCGCACCCGATGCCTTCTTGCAAAGGAGTTTGTCCCCCTTTCTCTATTATTATTTGTTGGGTCCGTTAGTTTTTTTCATGATTGTTGGGGCCGGCCACGAACTCAACGGATGGGTACTTTTCCAGGGGGAAGGGTCGATTGGCCGAAACCCATTTGGCCGAATACAACTAGGCCGAACCAACCATTTCGACCTATAGGTCGAAACCCATCATTTAGCCAAACGGGTCATCCAGTCGAATGGGTCATTTGATTGAACAGCTCATTTGGCCGAAAAGGTCATTTAGCAGAATAGGACATTTGGCCGTATAGAAATTTTGGCCAAATTAGACATTCGGTCGAATAGGACATTTGGCCGAACAGGACAATTAGCTGAATAGAGAATTTTGCCGAATATGACATTTGGCCGAGTAAGACATTTGACCGGTTGTATAACATTTCACCGAAAACTATTTCGCGTAATTCATTTTCGCGGAATAACATTTGGCGGTTTTTAACTTTTCGCAGTACGACAGTTAGCGGTTTGTACCTTTCTGCTGAATGACTTTTGGTGGAATGTACCATTTGGCGGATTGCACCATTTTGCGGTATTATAATAATACTAGCCTTTGTTTCTGTTTAATAATAATAGCAATAAATTAATGATTTCGTGTGTGTTACTTCTACGTGAAGTTAAACGATTTACAATGATATGGAAATGCTAATATCATCTTCCAAACTTGGACGTACATGTTCATGATAGCATTAGAGGCGAAAGTATAGAATTGATAGTTCCGTTAGGATACAGCAGGCATGAAGAATGTTTTTATAGAAGTCGATTTGAAAGCGAGCGGAGGGCAATATTTAGTGGAGATATATCAGCTTCCACACTGATATTCTTCCCTCCCCCTTCATACGGGAGCTTGGCAGAAGGAAGGTCGTGTGATATATGCCATCATAAATATTGCCCTCCGCTCGCTTTCAAATCGACTTCTATAAAAACATTCTTCATGCCTGCCGTATCCTAACGGAACTATCAATTCTATACTTTCGCCTCTAATGCTATCATGAACATGTACGTCCAAGTTTGGAAGATGATATTAGCATTTCCATATCATTAATAATAGCAATGTTTCTAAGCAAAGTTACCATTTTTTCGTATGACACGAGATTAACACGTTTGAACTTTTATACCTAAAAAGCCGAAAAAAAATTTCTATAAATTTCCTAGACCGGGCCACAAGTTGAACCCACCCAAGTAACATTTAAAGTTTCATAACGTCCTTGAAGACCATATTTAACTCTCCAAGAGTGTTATAGAATCAGCATAAAACCAAAATGTTACTAGGGCAGCCACCTCCAGCATAGTCTTGCTTGGCAGCCACGTATCTCCCCGCACGGCTAAGAAAGGCTTCCCAGAATATGTAGAAGTAGTTTTCAAAATTTCAAATTCTCCTTACAAATCCTTTATTATAACTGGCAGACGGAGGGATTATCTCCTTTCTTTACTTTGTAGCGAATAGACGTTTTTATGAATAATCCTTTATACATTCCTTTGGCCTCATACCGAGAAAACGTATTTATTTAAATATGGCATTACATTCTCCCTTCGCTTTGAACCGGGCAGATACTACCATTTAAAGAAGGCATCACTCCTTCCTTCGTCTTATACCGGGCAGATTCGTTCTTTTAAAGAAGGTTTTATCAACTCCTTATACCGATTGTATAACATTTCACCGAAAACTATTTCGCGGAATTCATTTTCGCGGTTGTACATTTCGCGGCATAACATTTGGCGGTTTGTAACTTTTCGCGGTACGACATTTGGCGGTTTGTACCTTTTCGCCGAATGACTTTTGGCGGAATGTACCATTTCGCGGAATGCACCATTTCGCGGAATATTGATAATAATAGCTTAGTGTTCATTCAGTACGTCCACAATTATTACCTGCTTACCTGCTAAGCCGAGTTACATGCATAAGGAAGTCCTCCCAGAATATGTAGAAGTAGTTTTCAAAATTTCACTTGCCTCTTACAAATCCTTTATTACATCTGGTAGACGGGCCAGATATACTGAAGGGATTATCTTCTCTCTTTACTTTGTTACGGATAGACGTTTTTATGAATATTCATTTATTTCTTCCTTTCACTTAATACCGAAAAATGGTAGTGTCTGCCAGCTTTGAACTGGGCAGACGCTACCATTTAAAGAAGGCATTTCCTATTCCTTACCCTTACACCGGGTACATTTGTTCTTTTAAAGAAGGTTTTTTCAACTCCTCTCACCTTATACTGAGCAGATTCACCCATTTAAAGAAGGCTCCTCCCTCCCTTTGCATTAAACCGGCAGACGCGTTCTTTTAAAGAAGACATTGTCAACTCATTTCGCCTTATACCGGACAGATGCATTCACTTAAAAAAAGGCTTCCCCTTTCTTCCGCCTTATACTGGACAGACGCATCTATTCAAAGAAAGCATTATCGACTCTTTTCACCTTAAACTTGGCAGATGCATCCATTTAAAGAAGGCGTTACCCCTCCCTTCGCCTGATACTGGACAGAGCGCGTTCTTTTAAAGAAGGCATTAACCCTCCCTTTACCTTATACCGGGTAGACGCATTCTTTTGAAGAAAGCATTATAAACTACTTTCCCCTTATACCGGGCAGATGCATCAATTTAAAGAAGGTGCTACCCCTCTTTTCGCCTTATACCGGGCAGATGCATCCACTTAAAGAAAGCATTACCGCTCCCTTCGCCTTATACCAAGCAGATGCATTCATTTGAAGTGGACGTTACTCTTCCAATCGCCTTATACCGGGCAGACGCGTTCTTTTAAAGAAGGCATTATCAACTCCTTTCGCCTTATGCTGAGCAGATGCGCCCATTTGAAGAAGGCGTTCTCCCTACCTTCGCTTTATACCGAGCAGATGCATCCACTTGAAAAAAGCATTACCTATCCTTTCGCCTTGTAACGGACAGACCCATCTATTCAGAGAATGCATTATCAACTTTTTTTCGCCTTATACCGGGCAGATGCATCCATTTCAAGAAGGCGTTACTCCTCATTTCGCCTTATACCGGGTAGATGCATCCACTTAAAGAAAGCATTGCCCCTCCCTTCGCCTTATACCAAGCAGATGCGTTCATTTAAAGTAGAGGTTACTCTTACCGTCGCCTGACACTGGACAGACGCGTTCTTTTTTAGAAGGCATTATCAACTCTTTTCGTCTTATACCAAGCAGATGCATTCATTTAATGTAGTCGTTACTCTTCCCTTCGCCTTATACCGGGCAGACGCGTTCTTTTAAAGAAGACATTGTCAATTCATTTCGTCTTATACGGGGCAGACTAGAGATGGTCGGGTTTCGGGTTTTGAAACCCGAAACTCGAATCGAACCCGTACCCGACGAGTTTGAGTCGGATTCATGTTTGAAAGTTAGTACAATATCGGGTTCGGGTCGGGTACTGGTTTAAGAAATAAAATACTGAATATTATTTTATTCAGTTTTGTTAATTGTTAAGCTTGTTCGTTGTTTGGGCTTACATTTTTTTTCGATTCAAAAAGAACCAGTAAATATCTAGTTTGAATTTTCCGGGCAAAACTTTAGTGCGGTTAAATAACTAAATTATGTCGGGTTCGGGTTAAGTATAAGTCTATTCAAAGTAGGCATAACCTTTCCCTTTGCTTTATACTGGACAGATGCGTTAATCCATAAAAGGGACTACCTTCTTTCGTTTCTTTATACCGAGCAAACGTGTCCATTTAAAGAAGGCATTGTTTTCTCACTTTGTGTTATATCGACCGGATGCTGTCATTCAAAGAAAGAATTATCATCTTTCATTATTTAAATCACAATTCAAGAGAATTGCATGTAATTAAGCAGAAATCTGTAAATATTTCAATGATAATTATTCTAACTAAATTCCGCCAAATGGCATTCCGCGAAATGACTTTCGGTGAAAAGGTACATTCCGCGAAATGTCTTTCGGAAAAAAGGTGCATTCCGCGAAATGTGTTTCGGAGAGTTGATACATTCCGCGAAATGTCGTACCGCGAAAAAAATTTCCGCGAAATGGTTTTCGGCGAAATAGTATACAACCCCTTATACCGGGGTCCTTTCGCCTTATGTCGGGCAGATGCATCAATTTAAAGAAGGCGATACTCCTCCCTTCGTCTTATACCGGGGAGACGCGTTCTTTCAAAGAAGGCATTATCAACTCTTTTCGCCTTATACCGGGCAGTAGAGATAGAGATGGTCGGGTTCGGGTCTGAAAAATTAGTACAATATCGAGTACGGGTTTGTGAGATAAAAAAAAATCGGGTCATGGTCGGGTACGGGTTTAAGAAATGAAATACTGAATATTATTTTATTCAGTTTTGTTATTTGTGAGGCTAGTTTGTTGCTTGGTCCTTTTTTTTCGGGTCGAGTATGGGTTTACGAATGCAAAAATTCTCGGGCAAGGGTCGGTTGTATACTATTTCGCCGAAAACCATTCCGCGGATTTTTTTTCGCGGTTCGACATTTCGCGGAATGTATCAACTCACTGAAACACATTTCGCGGAATGCACCTTTTTTCCGAAAGACATTTCGCGGAATGTACCTATTCACCGAAAGTCATTCCGCGGAATGCGATTTGGCGGAATTCAGTTAGAATAATTATCATCTGCCCGGTATAAGGCGAAAGGAGTTGATAATGCCTTCTTTAAAAGGAGTATATAGGTATAAGGCGAAGGGAGGGGAAACGGCTTCTTTAAATGGATGCATCTGCGAAAGGAATTGGTAATGCCTTCTTTAAAAGAATGCGTCTGCCCGGTATAAGGCGAAAGGAGTTGATAATGTCTTCTTTAAATGGATGCATCTACCCGGTATAAGGCGAAAGGAGTTGGTAATGCCTTCTTTAAATGAACGCGTCTGCCCGGTATAAGGCGAAAGGAGTTGATAATGCCTTTTCTAAAGAATGCATCTGCCCGGTATAAGGCGAAGACAGAGGTAACGCCTTCTTTAAATTGATACATCTGCTCGGTATAAGGCGAAAGGAGTTTATAAAGCCTTCTCTAAAAGAATGCATCTGTCCGGTATAAGGCTAAGGGATGGGTAACGTCTTCTTTAAATGGATGCATCTGCCCGGTATAAGGCGAAAGGGGTTGATAATGCCTTCTTCAGATGAACGCGTCTGCCCGGTATAAGGCGAAAGGAGGGGTAACGTCTTCTTTAACTGGATGCATCTGCCCGGTATAAGGCGAAAGAGGTTGATAATGCCTTCTTTGGATGAACTCGTCTGCCCGGTATAAGGCGAAAGGAGGGGTAACGTCTTCTTTAAATGGATGTATCTGCCCGGTATAAGGGGCAATTGAAATTTTGAAAACTACTTCTAAATATTCTGGGAGGCGTTCCTTAGCCGTGCGGGAAGATGCGTGACTGCAAAGCAAGCCTATGCTGAAGGATAGTCTCGTTAATCTCGTGTTAAACGAATGCAAAACAAAATGGTAACTTGGCTTAGAGACCTCGCAGGTAATAATGTCGGAATGCTGAATGAACAAAGGCTATTATTATTAATATTCCGCGAAATGGTGCATTCCGCGAAATTATACATCCCGCCAAAAGTCATTCGGCGAAAAGGTACAATCCGCCAAATGTCGTACCGCGAAAAGTTACAAACCGCCAAATGTTATTCCGCGAAATGTTCAACCGCGAAAATGAATTCCGCGAAATAGTTTTCGGTGAAATGTTATACAATCGCAAGGGTCGAGTTCGGGTTTGCAAAATGTGAAACCCGACCATCTCTAGGACAGACGTATCCATTAAAAGTAGGCATAATCTTTTCCCATTGCTTTATACCGGGCAGATGCGTTAATTCATAGATGGGACTACCTCCTTTCTTTTCTTCATACCGAGCAAACCTGTCAATTGCAAGAAGGCATTGTCTTCTCACTTTGCGTTATATAGACCGGATGCGATCATTCGAAGAAAGCATTACCTCTTTCAATCACAATCCAAAATAATTTAGCCCGGATGGCATGTAAATAAGTAGAAATCGGTAAATATTTGAATGATAATTTTTCTAACTGAATTCCGCCAAATGGCATTCCGCAGAATGATCTTCGGTGAAAAGGTACATTCCGCGAAATGTGTTTCGGAGAGTTGATACACTCCGCGGAATATTGCACGGCAAAAAAAAATCCGCGAAATGTTTTTCGACGAAGAAGTATACAACCCTTTTGACCAAATAGGACTTTTTTTCAAATAGGTCATTTAACCGAACAGGAATTTGGCCGAATAGGTTATTTGGCCGAACATATCATTTGGCCGAACAGGTCATGTGGCCGTATTGGTCATCGGGCCGAACAGGTCATTTGGCCGATTAGGTCATTTGAAAAGTGAGAAATGAGGTGTGAAAAGTGAGAAGCCAAATGACTTATTTGACCAAATGGCTTATTCGGCCAAACGACATATTCGGCTGTATTACTTTTTGGTCTAATGGTCTGGTCGGGCAAATGATATATTTGGACTAGTGACATTCGGCCAAATGGCATTCGGTCAGACGGCCCTTCCCCCTTTTCCACATACACGGAACCGCAGGTCAACTCACTTTATGGCTTCTTTCACTTAAATCCGTCCAAAAGTAAGTAAAATTCAAACAATTCCGGTGAGTTCTTTACCCACCACAAGTTTTCACCAACTCATATTTATGTTATTTTCACTCACCCAGAACTATGAAAAACATTTGACTTCTTCCACGGAACAGCACACGTTGGGTCAATGAAGCTCTCTTAGTTTTCCATATCATTCATGAGAGATCTAATTTACTATTTGTTAAATTTAGAAAAAGTGATTTCAAAATTAAGTTTGTTTGCTAGCATACAACAACCACAGAGAACATACATGGATGATCGAACAAAATTTCGATCGGAACTTGTGTAAAGATTTAAATCGCACCTCAGCGCCGTCAACGCAGACTACCCGACAAAAAAACTCAATGTGTCGTTGGCATATACTACATAAACAATGTAGTGCTGCCACCTAGGAGCGAGCCTAGGAGCAATTCGGAATGAACATTAGCGCTAAAAAGTAAAACACATCAAAATTTAACCATATTTATCAGCACACTAGCACCGCGCAACGGAGGCATAACGACATACTTAAAAATGACCAGTACACACTTTTACACAACCACGCGAATGAAGATAGACGTCTGATCTCTGTGCAACAACTGCAACGGCTATTTCAAAACAGTAGGCAACATTAGAAGTGGGTAATAGTCATTGTTGGTTGTGTGTCGTGATCATATCAAATGACCCAAATTAATGATCACGACGATCATTAAGTAAGTTAGAATTATGATCACCCATTAACTCAACATTCAGGTAAATATGAACAGCACCATCTCCACAACTGATCGAACGTGGTTTACAATTATTCACGATAGGCTATAGTCTATAGAGTTCAACATTTATGCTTCATGATATATGTATTCATGTTATAAGTTAAATGTAATTACATGTTTCAGCGACCCTTGAAAAAGGCCACAACCCATCGACCGAAACGTCGGGCAAGTTAAAAAAAATGGTCCTGATTTCTTCAGACTAAGAAAGCCAACTCCCGAGTTAAAAAGCCAACATCTTATCCAGTTGCAAAACACTCTACCACATGAAAATTATTTTGTGATTTTTTTTTCCTTTTATTCCTCCCAAAACGATAACAGATCTAAATATCTATACCAAATTCCAGTTTGATTAAAATACGTTCTCTGTTCGGTAACGAACCGAGTCAACTTATTCCTTCAATATGCTCCTTAACGTCAATTACCCCCGATTCACACTCTTAGCTCCCACACAAAGCCGGACATCGTCTCCCCTAATGAGACACCTCCTGGCCATCATCCCCCTGGTATCGTTCGACACGGTTGCGGCTCCTCCGAGTGATCCAGTTCGTCTCTCTTTCCGGTCGATGCAAACGTGGAAGCAACAGCCAACAATCATCATGAAATTTAACGACTATTTCCACGATTTCCCGTCCGGGGCCCGCACAAAATGACATTTCTCGCCGAGCAGAGGTTTCCGTCATTATCATTAGCTAACAGCCATAAAGAGATGATGATGAAATTTAATGTACGCATAGAACCCCCCATCATCAGGGCGCCACCACGTTACGTTGCCTCCCTTGTTCATTGCAGGCATCATCAGTCACATCAGTCAGCAGGGCAGGGTGACGAACGCAAGCGGGGGGCCGCTATCGTGAGGCCAAAGGATAAATTCCAAACCTCAGAACAAAAGCTCCTCATTCGTATTCGAGTCTGAGTTGGATGAGTGCTCGGTGGAGCAATGGGAGGGTTTTTAATGGCGACGAGCGCTTGAAATATTAGATATTATTAACGGGCTGGGTTTTCTTGGTTTTGTTGTGCGGAACTGGGTTGGAAAATGGAGATTGTGACTTCGGTAATGGGAGTGGATAGGTATGGTGATTTTTTATTATTTTTAATTACGTTTAATAGCGGTTATATTGTGGGGCATTACGCTTTGCGTTCCGTGAGCTTGAAGATTGGATTATCCGCTTTACGGAGTATGAATTTATAGAGTTTGCCTTCGACCAGTGGAACTCACAGAATATTCGTCAACTTTGTATGATTTTTGGATAGAACGGAGCTACCCTAAATAATAATAAAAAGTCCACCAAGCTGAAATACAAACGAAAACGCTGACCCATGTGGTTTGTATGTGACACTTTTGGAACCACTGGAATAGCGAGGCCATTTGCAGCTAAAATGGTATTGGATTGAAAGTATTTTCTTCATCTAGGTGAGGATGGCAGAAAAGTTATGCCGGTTATCTCGACGACACAATCAGCACCAACCGCATATGGAATTCCACCCCCGCATGGGGTAGCATCGTAGGATGAACTACGCAAAGAGACGTCATTTCACCACCCCCCTTCCATAAAACATGGTTCAATACTGAAAGAAAATCAGTCAGAAGAACTTAAGAATCCGATTCGATTGTCTTCATTCGTTCAAGCGTATTTGCGGGGTGCGAGAAAGTATCCCGATTGGGGAATGTCTCGATATGGAATGGAGGGAGTGTGTCAAAACGACGTTACGATGCCAGTTATGTGATCCTCAAAGAATAAAAAGGAATGTGTGATGTAAGGAATGCTCTGGGCGAAAAAAATCCCGACATCGGTTTTTGTCGAGTTGGTGCTGATGGACCATTTTCTGGCGGCGATTGTTATCTTTATGATGTTCTTTCATGCATCAATTTGTTCAATAAAGAGCGTTGAAAAGATGAAGAGATGAAAGCTGGTGGAGAATGCCAATCGTGGGTGTCTGAAATTGTTTGGATGTGGTGTACGAAAATATCTGTTCGTGCAACTAATTGACTAAGAATCTGATAAGAAACAAATTTGCTTCGCAAAGTTCCTAAAGACTTACTTTTGCAGCTGCTTTTATTCCTGAACATTTGAATGAAATCGGAACATCGCTTGTTATCATTATTTGAAAAGTTCAAAAAGTCGCCTCAAAATTTATTAATCAGTTGCATTTTAACGCAGCTTGTACTTACTAAACGAATAATAATCGACGGATACGTCAAAAAATCATTGACATTGATTAGAGAAGGAATAGATGTTTAGTCTGAAGAAATCTTCTTTCTAGTTTTCTGTTGGTTATAAAATTGAATCGATCAAAAGGATTATTACCCATCAAAAATAGATATGCAACCCAATTACCAACCAATATTTGCATTTTACCGAACAAGTCGTTTGCGCTCAAGTTTATGTCTATATTTTCCTCGCCTCATGCAACACGGTTCAAACGATTGCTTTTTTATTATTTGGGAAAAACAACAAACAGCAAATCTCGAGATTGCATGTGGCATGCAAAGTTTCAAACGATTTCTCAACATGCGGGACGATAGCTGCAATATGGTCTCTTTAAAGCTCTCTGCTCAGCAGTTCCTCAGACCTCAGAAGGCAATAAAATATTTTATGGGTGCTCAACTCGTCCTTTCGGTTATCGTCCTCGTCGTCGTCGTCGTCTAATTCAGATTCGTTGCGACATGAAAGGAAACGGTGCGGAATCCTGGGTGGAACGTATGTTGCTTCACATGCATGCAAGGATCGTAATTGAAGCAGAAATAGTGCATTTAGAAGATTCGCTTTTATCACCTAAGCGCTTTGGACGTGGGAGACAAGGAATTTAAATTGCTTGTATTTCTTCAATTCAGTTTATTGATCCTTGAAGTTGTGGCAAAATAGCGAAAATTCATAGTGTTATAGAAAATATTGCAGTTGCTTGTTCTAGTTTCCAACCCCGTTAAGTTTGCGAAAAGGAGTAAAACATCCCTTCCGAGGTGAATATTCAGAGTTTTGCGGAATTCTCTTCTTAGGTTGAATAGAATTGAAATCGTTCTTAGGCCATACTCGCCAGAAATGCTCAGAAATTTTGGACCGTTCAGAAAAAGACGTTTTTTTTCTCAACTCCTCTGCCATTTGTTCAAGGGATACATCATCGGAAAGATTATAAGCTGAACAAATGTACCAAGATAGGATTGTATGGTGATTGATTGGTAACTACGCGATTTGAAATTGATCAAATGTTTTTTCGCCGTTTTTCAGGACCATTGTGCTATTCGACTACAACACAACTTCGCGAAAGGCTACGTGAAGTGCAGTGATGACAAGATCAACTAAAAAGTATCGGAACACAAATCTTCTTTGGTGGTGTAGAAAGCTAATGCAATAGATTTGATTTGATACCAATAAGACGAAAGCTTGCTGTTTCATCAGCAAAAACTCAGATGAATAAACGCGTTGATGATTATGATGACGGGAGCGAACAATCCGATTAAATAGAAAAGCTTCGCTATTTTTGAACAAATGATTCGCTTGGGATCAGAAAAGTGTCGGTGTTCGGGTTCGACATCTTGATGACTTCATTTGGACCATACTCGTGCAGCGAAACTTTCCTCTCGAGATCGTTAACTGAAATTCATTGAATGGACTCTTCGAAATTGAAGAACCATTTGAGAATATTAGCCCATCCGTTTTTTGCCTGTTCGGGTGTGCCACTGCGACCAGTTATTAGATCTATTGTAGCGTTACCCGTATCCTTAGTGTTTAAGTGCATGTCCAATTACTCCATTACTATTGATAAGCAATGCAGTATCGGTTTCGATACAGTTGTTGTTTGATTTTCTCAAGAGCACCGCGGTTTTATGCCAGGAAGGTCGGTCACTACGAACTTGCTAGTTTTTACTAACACCTGCGTGAATGCCATGGGAAGCAAGGCTCAAGTAGATGTTATCTACACCGACTTAAAAGCAGCCTTTGACAAAATCGATTATAGCATGCTGCTGGCCAAACTTTTTCGTCTCGGTAGCTCCACAAAATTTACATCATGGTTGAGCTCTTAGGGCTGTACACTAATTACGTAAGCTATTTTTATGGGTTTTTCAACCCCCCTCCCCCATATAAAATTTTTCCCAAACAAATATTTTTTTATTTATATGAAGCGTAAGAAAATGGCAGACCCCCCTCCCCCCATAAGTGCTTACATAATTAGTGTACGACTTCTTACCTAACTGGAAGGAAACTACGAGTGAAAATTGATTCCTGCGTTTCATGCTGACGATCTGAAAATTTATTTTATGATTCAATCGGCTAACGATTGTCGCTGATTACAAAGTTTGCTGGATATCTTTGTTACCTGTCATCGGAGCCATGTTCCGTGATGACTTTTCATCGATTGAAGGAGCCAATATTGTTCGATTACCGGATAGACGGCACGATACTTGAAAAAATTGAGATGTTTTCCGATCTTGGAGTCAGGCTGGATCCAAAGCTGACATTCAACTCTCATTATACTGCGATAATTTCCAAAGCAAATCGTCAGCTGGGCTTTATTGCTTAAATTGCCCAAAAAAAATACAGATCCATATTGCTTCAAATCTCTGTATTGTGCGCTTGTACGACCTATCCTTGAGAACGCTTCTACTCGCTTTAAAAATAGGATTTGTCGTTCGTCATTGTTGTTCGTGTGGTATTGCAAAAAATGTATGTTTTGCCTTTCGCGTATACTAAGTATACGTAAAGGCTATAGGATCACTCCAAAACCGAATTTTTGATAGAAGGCTCGGAGACCCATAGTGTTATATACCAATCGACTCAGCTCGACGAATTGAGGTGATGTCTGTATGTGTATGTATGTATGTATGTGTGTGTGTACAAAAAAATGTGAGACACACTTTTTTGTACTTATTTTCACCCGATATTCTCACGCAGAATCTTGCCTTATTTTTCGCTATTGAAAATTGGCTCAATCGGCCATTGCGTTCCGGAGTTATTAAAAAACATTGATTTTTCCCCATTTTTCAAAATCGAATTTTTTTTTCAAAGACTTTTGCAATGCATTCAAATGAACGCAAATAAATGTGAATTGTTGAAAATAGCTGAATCTATCTCCCTAAAGTGCAATTTTGACCTCTCTTTTGTGCTTTTCTTATAATTCTTATATGTTTTCTTGTTTTGAAATACTTATTCTGGTTTTTTTTATTCATTAAGACATTGTAGTCAGATGGATCTGTATTAAATAAATAAATAAATAAATAAATGATAAGGTGCCGCTATTTAGACCCTTCACAGAGAGCGATTCCATTGAAGGCGCGCCCCCTATCAATAGGAAATCAATCTTTCTTGAGAAAACAGAACAGTAATATTGTTTTTGGCCATGCATCGGAGCCCTAGCTACATCATTGTCTTGCTTCTAGAACCCACCCTTCCGTTATCAACCTCTCTTTTGAAAACGAAAAAAAAGTTAGCTTTAACTTTTTTTCGTTCGAAATATTTTTTCGCAACGTTCACCAAAAGAAACGGCATTTATTTAAATTTCAGAAGCTTTATGAATTTCCAGAATTGGCCTCTTGGTTCCGCAGTTATTCCGGATTTAAAATGGGTGCCCCATCATACAACCTATCAAACCTCATGATTTTTCCGCAATCAAGTGGCTAATCCCAGAAATTTCGCTACTTTTGGTGGACGGTGCGAAAAGAAGTAGAAAGACTAAAAAGTTACAGCCAAAATGATTTTTATTTTCGTTTTCAAAAGAGGGATTAGTAACGGAAGATGTCGGCACCAAATAAAGTAGACGTTGACGTAGAAATCTTCTGTTAAAATCCAACATCCTTGAGAGACAGTTTTGGATGGATTGCATTTTGCACTGGTGTCGAAAGTCACGCAATATTTGGTTGTTGACCTTGATGGACGCTTCATCCGCATACTCCTCTATGGCGTGTCCGTTATTTTTGTTGTGATTAGGAACTCGATGTTAGCTTGAAGTTGTTCGTAGTTCGAACGGAACGTGACAAAGCACGCGAGGATTCGAATTGCTCCAGGTTTGAACAATTGCTTCGAAAGAAAGCCATTATCGATTGATGTTTATGCAAGTTTCCTCTTTTCTGGGTGTTTTATACTTGAAGGTAGTTTTCTTCGTTTATGGTTTTCGCATCCGAGACACGTGCAACTGCTCCAACAAGGGCCTTTTTAAGATCGTACAGTATTCCAGATTGGGTCATCAAATTCTGAGAAATGGCTTTGAATTTCGGCCTGTTTGCACAACCGCCATCGAATATTGGGATGATAGCTATCAACGGTTGCTTTTGCATGATGACTTATGGGCTAGCACCTGCCCATTTCGATGTCGATGTTTAGCAGTCAACATTATCTCTTGGACATGGATTATCATACCGGAATGGCAAGGAAGGGTTGTTTAACCGAAAGTCATTCGGCCGAAAGCCATTTGTTTTATGGCTGCTAGGTCGAAAGTTGTTCGACCGAATACTTTATTTGGTTGATCAAACGATTAGGCTGAAGCCCATCTGGGCAAAATGGACATACGGCCGAAACTGCCATTTGGTCGAACGGTTGTTTTGGTTGAGAAAATCGTTTGGCCGAAAAGGTCATTAGGCTTCACTGCCGTAATCTGGCAAAGTGACGTATACGCCATTTTCCAAAAATGGTGTTAACGAGTAGTACCCATCGTACTCTTTAACAGAAAAATGGTAAACATGTATGTTGTAAAATGGCGCATACGCCACTTTTTCAGATTACGGCAGTTCAGTGGTCGTTTGGCAGAAAGGGCAATTGGATTGAACGATTCAAACGTGTAAAAATTTCGTTTGACCAAACCGATCACATGGCCGAAAATGCCGACATCTTGCACGCGTACAAAAAAGGATGAGATTGAGCAAAGAATTTAGAAAAATTTAGCGCACGCGAGTATTACGAAGCTTGAATACCTCACAGTAACATTAGTGAGTCGCATTAACACATCTCAATGCGATCAGCTCATGTACTGTTTGCCATGGCAAACCTTTGCCAACAACAGCGAAGGTCCGTAAAAGAACTTGTGCGGGAAATTTTCATTCAATAATATCGTCGCCTAAGTAACGCCAGCTATGCATTCCTAGCGCATGAGATGAGTCTCATGAGACCTACATCGAGACACGATCACTCAATTAATTTAGCACCGAATCGATTCTACGTGAGCTTGTGTACCTCATAGCACACTATCTCATTTGAGCTAAAAAGTGATTCAAATATCAAAATCCACATTAATAGAGGGAAAAAAACTGTCTTATCCATGTATACACGAAAGCTAAGAGACTGTAGTGACAAGTGTGAAGTGATTAACCACAGACAAACAGACATAACACTCGTCAAATTTTCATCGTACACTGATTTACTGGTCAATTCAAATAATCATTAGTTGGTCAATCGATCACTCGTGGCGCTCGCATCGGATTTGCTCTAGTTTGACGTTTGCGCACTACCGCTATCTGGTTCATGATTTGCCCAACTAACTGAAATCAACAGATGTCGTTAGTGTTTGAACGACGATTAATTTGATGAGTGAATGTTCAATGTGTTATGTCTGTTTGGCTGTGGATTAACGCTATCTTAGAAGTGATAACTGTGAAATTGCGAGCAATAGCGTAGGATTTCGAATCCGGAGATATGGTGAGTTCGATTCTCGATTCGGTTTAGGAAGTTTTTGGGTTGGAAACTTGCTCGACACCATGATGCATACAATGGCGGAAATTGAAAAGCTTTAAATGAATAACTGCTAATGGAATACTAAGTTGAAAAGCAGGCCAGTAGCAAAAAAGTAAATGCATTAAAGAAGAAGACTTATCACCTCTTATTTTTCACTTTTCACTTCAAACTTTTTCTGAGAAATAACATGTAAGAAGTAAAGTGTTATTTAAGACGATTTCTCATTTCTCACTTGTAGCTTCTCACTCACTCAGAAGTTACAAATAAGAAAAGACAAATTAATCGTCTCACTTTTCACTTCTACTACTTATTTCTCACTCATCACTTCTCATTTCTTACTTCTCATTCCATTCTTCTTACTTCTTAATTAAAAAATAACTCATTCGTCATTATCATCAACTCTCTGGGATTAAAACTACAAAGTCATTTGCAATTCCACGATTAATTATTGGGGGCTTGGTAGTGAGCAAAATTATGTAGGATTGTCATGGCGAACGTTTTGACACCGGATAACGTTCCGATGGCCGAACACGTCACAAATGGATACCGATCCACATGGATGTATGTTTCGTCTAGTGAATTACTATCTGGCTCGATGGACTTAATTATCATCCATCTCAATGGATCGGTCGCTTGAATGATGAGTACGTTTCTGTTTGTTAAAATTAACGCTGTATTTGTATGTTGCTTTGCCTTACTTCTGGCTTGTTTCTAAGATGAATGTGCCTTACCAACTCCGATTAATTGCGTTAGATTTTTGTTTTTAAATTTTAACCCTAATTTGCACTGGAAATTCGACGCAATTTTAACAAAAATCTCTTCTTAACAGAAATTGTTAGAAATTCACTTTTTCTAATTTTTATCAGTTATTTGAAATCTACTCTCAATTCCCACGATTTTTTAAAGAATTTTGAAAGGAAAATTCTTTTATTAAACTTTTAAAAGATATTCTGTTTATTTTTTTTGAGAAATTATTAAAAAACAAACCTTTGGAATTTTTACGCAATTTTTTTTTTGTTTGACCGGATTCGTCATTTGAATAGATTGTGAATTGTGAAAACTGAGCAACGAAAAGAAAGTAGTGTGAATTGACCTTTCTTTCTTTAACTTATTTAAGGTTAACTTTTCCATAGTTTTTCTTTTATTTTTCAAATAATTGGCAGCAAAATAAAATTTCCATAAATAATTTAAAATTTTCCATAAACAATTAGGAAATTGCCAATAAAGAAATCAGGGTATGGGCAATAAATAAAAATACCATCGTCGGGGGTGACAATGGGTCAAATGGGGGTGAGAATGGGTCACTGTTTCAACTACTTAGAATGCTTGTAGAATGGATTGAATATATCTGAGGGCAAGAAGACTAAAATATAAGACACCTTTTTGAACGATTTTGCTCTACGACCTCCAGGCTGCCTGTAATAGCGATGACCCATTCTCACCCCTCAGACCGATTGTCACGCCCGATGGAGGTATATACAAAATAACCAATAAGGAGTAATAAAAAATAAGAAAATTTCCACAAAAAAATACAAGAAAGCAATAAAGCTGATGAAATTTTACATGAATTTTAAACGCTTTTAAAAAAGTGGACATCTGTGGAAAAAAGCACAGTTGGATTGCTTTTAATATTTTTTTATGGAATTTTTTTTTTATTCTTTATTGCTCTTTATTGATCATATTGTGGAAAATTTTGTAATTGTTTATTGCTAATATTGATTTATTTATGGAATTTTTTTTTTCGTGGAACTTTTTGATTTCTTTATGGAAATTTCTTCTTTCATAATTTCTATTTTTGCTTTTAAAAGTGCTTATTTTTTATGTTTTTGCGGAAAATTCTTAATTGTTTAGGGAAATTTTGTTTTATTTGTAGAAATTTTATATTTATTTATTGCGCATACCCTGATTTCTTTATTGGCAATTTTCTAATTGTTTATGGAAAATCAAGGGGCAACTAACTCTAAACTTTCGACAGTATCCAACAATACTAACAAATACTAGCGAAAAACTACGCCGTATCTAAGGTAAATTGATCGAAGAGCCGTGGTTGGGAAAGCATGAAACACAACGCCACCCAGTCGATACAGTCCACCCAGTTTTAGGCAACACATGATTTCAGTCTCCTTTAAATTCTTGAAAAATCGCTGAACAACTATTTCTATTACTATTACTTTTTGAGCAACCTTTGGAGCCAACGTTTGGGTTTGATGGTATTAGAAACATAAAATGCGGTTTGAAAGTTTTTTATAACCTGCGGAAGGTAGAAATTAGATGTTTTCTATACGGGGGAGCACTGTGTTTCATCAACAATCCGACAAACGCCATAACAACCGAACTAGCAACCGTTTCATTGTTTGACGAAAATCGTGGATACTAGAAATATCACGAAATACTATTTCGGGACAATGAGTGATATTATACCAAAGTTTAGAGTTACTTGCCCCTTGTGGAAAATTTTTAATTTTTTAGGGGGAGTTTGTATTTAAGTCTCAAATAATTAGAGGCTTATATCTAGATATTTGAAAAATCAAAGGAAAAACTGAAAAAGGGCTGCACGTGTCAACCGGCATGTATAATTGGCCTGATGTTAGTTCAAAATCGGTCGAATGATAGTCCTAACTAGAAAAACAGTACTTTTTGGATTTTTTGTTATAGGGGTTAGGGTGGTTTTTGTTGACCAAACTTTATGAAATTTGGCCACAATATTCTTTGATATACAAAGAATGTTTAGGCCGAATTTGAGCATAATTAGTTATAGAAAACCCCTTGACAATAATAGAACAAAACCTGCCAAAGCCGTCATTTCCCAAAATTGATTTTTTTTCTTGCTTCTTCTTTGTGAAGTAAAAAATGAGGAAAAAGACTTTATATAAGAAAAAAGAAGTAGGAAGTCGGCAGTGATGATTGAGGAGAGTGAAAAAAGAAGTGAGAAGTGAGAGGTGAGAGGTTGAGAAGTGATAAATGAAACGTGAGTAAAGACAAATGGGTATTGAGAAAATAATCCTATTTCCATTTTTCGTCATTGTCCCTCTATCTTCTTCCATTTTCCTTCTCCTTCTTTTTTCTTCCTATTTCCTTCTTTTGTCTTTCTTTTTCCTTCTTCCCACTTTCTTCTGCCTTCTTCCTACTTCCTTCTTATTTTTTTCCTTTTTCCTTTTTGCTATTGCCTTTTCCTGCTTCCTTCTCACCTTTCGTTTCTTACATTTCATCTCTCACCCATCACAATTTACTTCTCACTCGTTCCCTACTTCTAACTTATGCCAAAAAATAAATAAAAATACATGCAGGTAATCTTTGATACAACGTACCCGCGATATCCCGTTTTGACTCAAATCCCGAACTTGACTCATATTCCGAACACTGACGTTTTAATGCCCTAAAACTAAAGCTTTCATCGGTTTTCCGTACTACGAATTTAAGATCCTATGGAGAAAATTACACGAATAAAGCCAAAATGGCCAATTAACAGCGAGTGTTCGGAATATGAATCATGTTTGGAATTTGAGCCGGAGCGGTAACGTACACTCGATATAACGCTACTCAATATAGCGTACATTTTTCCCGATATAACGTATACTATGAAAATGATTTTAATTTGGCTGGTCATTAAAAAAAAACTTGTAACCACAAGAGACCGAGGAATCCTCTGCATCTCCATGAGCGCACTGGAAAGGAATAGTATGTTAGTTGGGAAGAAAATATATTGGAAATCGTCTTGGTAAGCGACTTATTATTTCTATTGAACGACGCCATATTCATGATGATACAAAAACAGAAAAGCAACGTGTGTCTTACGTATTTTCCCGAAGACTGTTTCGATATCTTAACTACTTCGCGACGACTAAAACACGCACTGCACAACGCTTGCTCGATGACTACTCTGAAAAAACACGCATTGAACTCGCACGCAATCCTCAGGGTTTACGTATGTTCTGTGTTGGACAAGTGTCTAATCGATATCGCTAAAGTTATGTTAAAGTCAGAGCTTTTGGGTCTAAACCGAGTAGCACAATTTTGACAGATTCGTTTGCAACAACTCACATGTGACTGGATTTGGTCGTACATAAGTGACAGCAACTCGTATATGCTTGGAAAGTCAGCCAATGTTGAGTAAGGTATTGAAAATGTAGATCTAGGCTTGATATGTGCATCGATTTTTTTAATTTAATCCCACAGGAGGAGTTCCCAAAGAATATTCGGAGGATTTAGTGAACGAATTCCTGCAGAAATCTCTAAATTGAATTAAGGAGGAATCACCGAATAAATTCCTGAATATATTTCCGACTGAATAAAGGAATGAAGGAATTTGCGAAGGAATTCTTCAAAGGTTTTCCAACCGAATTTGTAAAGGAATTTCAGAAGGAATTACTAAATTAATTTCTTCAGTAGCTTCAGATCTTATTTTTGAAAGAATTTCATAAATGATTTTAGGAAGAAATTCCTAACAAAATTCTCTTACGAAATTCCTAGATTTGTCCAGGAATTCCTTCGAAAACTCCTTCTGGAATTGGTCCGGGAATTTCGTCTGGAATTTCACCACTAAGTTCTTTCTTCATTCTAAAACTCCTTCAAAAATTCCCCTGAAGAATGGGGCAGGAATTCCTTCGGAAATCCTTCCAGGCACTCCCTCGCTCAGAAATAAGTTCAAAACTTTGCCAAGGATCTCTTTAGTAGACCTAAGGATTGCCGGAAACTTCTACAAGAACTCCATTAACACATTTTTAGGAATACTTCCAGCAATTCCCCCATGATTACTCCCAGAATTCCTTTGGACATTCAAGACTTCCTACAAAAAAAATCTTTCAGGGACTCTCTCAAAAAATCCTCCGGAAATTATTTCGAAAATTAATCTATAAATTACTTCTTAAACTCCGCAAGATGCTTTTTCAAAAATTAAAAGAAGAAATTATATGAATTACTTCACAATTTACCTCAGAAATTCCTTCTTAATATAGAACTTCCTCTTAAAAAATCCTTCGAAAACTCTATAAATCATTCAATAAGAAACCCAATCACGAATTCCTTTAAAAACTTCTTCACAAGCACCTTCCGCAATTCCTTCATAAATAGGGGGACTGTTCCGTTTTCCATTTCACTGAACATCGTAAAACAAAGAAATACAGCACCAATCTCGTTGCTTCTTTTTGTTAACATGCATGCTCACTGCTGAGAAAAATCACAAAAATAAGAAACAAATCAAATTCTTTTTCATTGCTGAATTTTTTATGGGATAAAAATGGGAGCTATGAGATTAAGTTCCGAACAGTTCCCCTACCTACGGAAAATCTCTTGGGAATTCCTTCGGAAATTCCATCCTAAATTCCTTTGGGAATTCGTGCGGAAATGTCTTTAGGTTTGGAAATTTTCTTAGGTTTCGCGTATCAATTTCTACAGAAATTTCTTAGGCCCTTTTTCAGGAATTTGTTTAAGAGTTTCTTAGGAAATTCCACATTCATGAGTCCTTTCCGATGTTCCCTCATGATTTCCCTCGGGAATTACATCAGTAATTCCATCGAAAAGTCCTTTATGCATTCCTTCCGAAATTCCTTCTATTCTCCTATATAGAAACTATTCCAGTGTTTTCCGAAAAAAATCTTCGATTAAAATGTCGATTTGACATTTGAAGAGAGACCAGAGTAAGAATAAAATGTCAGATAGTATTATTTTGTATGGTTTTACTGTAGGAATCTCCAAAAGAAACCCGAAAGGGAATCTCGAAAGAATTCCTAAAAGAATTTTGCAAGACGTTTTCCCAGGATTTATTGAAATTGGGGTGATATCAGTTTTCGTATATAATTAAATATCAGTGAAAATATTCAATTTGATGAGTCACGTGCCCAATCGTTTAACTTCGCCAGTGATCGCAGATACACTATTTATGAATTTTCATGCAAACAGTGTTACGAGAAGCAAGCCCTGAGTTTGCTATTTCATGTACTTTCTATAGATTTTTATTAATAATCAACAGTTTCTAGGAATTGTTCACAAAAAAAGATGTTTCACGCTGCTAGCTTAATCTTATTAAAAAAAAAAAATATTCCCACATAAAGTACATAGCAGAGCAACATTTGAGTAGTGAAGAATAAGGATGATTATTCATGCTTCGATATAACGTTCCTTACCATTTTGAAATCTAAATGTACACCCGATTCTTTTTTTACACGGGTGATGCGTTTCGTGTAAAAAAAGTTTTCAGCTCAAAATTTGAAAATCCGTCTAAAAAAAGTTTTATTCTTGATGGGCCAAACACAATTGGTACGTTTGCGTGCGTTTTGACAGTTTTTCCATGGGAAAACTGTCAAAACGCACGCAAACGTATCAATTGTGTTTGTCCCATGAGAAAGCTTGAGAGACGAATCATGCTAAATGGAGCAACTTTGCAAAAAAAATTGAATGGGATTTTTTTACAGGGCCGTGTAAAACAAATCCGTGTAAAAACAGAATCGGGCGTATGTTATATCAAAGTTTACTTGTATTGGCACGAGAATGCATTTATGTCTCAAAGGCCTCTATTTCTGAAAAACCTCTGTCTGTATGCAAACAAAACACCTAAGAAATGTTCAAGCCTTCGAACGTTATTTTTATGAGGCCAACAAAGTTGCCCGGAAGCCATTTATGTTGCTTGAAATGGGTGAAAAATTCTTGAGAATAAAATAGACTTTGTCCGCCATCAAGCAAATCCGGTGATTTGAACTTGTTAATGAATCACTTACTCTCGATTTATTTTTAGTTATTCACAAATGTAACAAAAGCACGCAATATTAATAGGGCTAAATAGTCTGAGTTTGTTTTATCCGCCACTATACTGCTTTGTAAATCAAAATAAGCCTAAATTTACTGCGGTACAGATAACACGAGTACGATTAATTCAAAATGCTATTAGAACCCCATTGCCTGGTACTATGACTTGTAGATAAATTGGGTTAACAAACCAAGCACAGCTTTTCTTACGGCAAGAATGGGAAAATGGTAATGTGATAAAAAGCAACTTTCTCAAAACAGTTTTTCATTTCTTCCAAGGAAAAGCCAAAGGCTACATAACACGTGAAGTGCTCCAGTTCACCTTCATCTGATTCATTCTCGAGAGCACACGCATACGACCCACATCGACCAGACCAGCCAGCCCCCGATCGAAGCGAAAGAAAAGATTTGTCAGGGCAATATCGATTCGCTTATCAAAACTTTTCTGGTAATGCCTTTGAATGGGCGCCAAAAAGTGTTTCAAATGTGCGCTCCCGTTCCGACCACACGGGCAGAGCAGAAAGAAACGGAAATCGCATTATGGTGTCTTATCACGCTGTCGTAAAATAACGGAAATGTTCCACGGAGCAAATGCGCGTCGGAAAACCGACCGACCGAACGAACGAGCCGTGGTGGGGCCAAAGTGGTCGTTCCCATCATCATCGTCGCTCGTTCGCAGAAATATGGACGCTCGTGACATGTCGGTGTTGCCGAAAACGAGCGGAACCGAAAACTCTGAAAGGAAAATCGTTCATCGGCGAGAAAAGGGATGGGGTGGTGGGGCGGCAAAGACGACGATTAGGGATGACTGGGCGAAAACAGCTCCGTGCAAGGAAAAGGAACGACGGAATAGTACTCCACTGCTGGCTGGTCTTCGATTTGTAAACGATATTGCTCTCCATAAATTGTTTTTCCTCGCTGGAAATCAATTGTTCATACAGCTGGAAGTAAGTAAATTGCCTCGTACTGCCTCCCCTGCCATCCAGTCAAGACATCCGGTGGCCAAGGTTCGGTCACCGATCCAGTAGCAGTAAGACTCATTGCTGCAGTCAAACTGCGCCACCGGAAATCGAAGTCGTTCTCCTCAGACGACGATAAATGTGAGCGGTGAATGGTTGACTTACAGCAATCTTTTGATTATTTGCTGATAACTTTCCTGTTATAAATCAGCGGATGGAGTGGAGCGTGGGGTTTCCATTTGGGTACCGGTCGAGGGCTCTGAGCTATGATATCCGGAATTTTATGAGTGCGCATTCTTTCTTAGGGTAGTGACTGGGCAAAGTGTTTCTGTTATTCTTGACAAGGAAGGTCAGGTGGATATTGTTTTAGAGTAAATAGCAATCCCGTTATTCCATCATTACGTTTAGTATCATAAAAAATGTAGGTAATTAAATAAAATCTAAGAATAAACCAAATATTTTAACTTAACTCATTCGCAAATATTAAACCTTAAGGCTGTACGTACATACATACAACAATAAATACAAATCAGGTATGGGCTGGTCTAAGAATAAGCCCACGACCTTCTCTGTAATGCAGAAATATATAAACCTCGTGTATAACTACTTTAATCACTCAGAAAAAGGACTCAATTAACAACCACAAGAGAACCAAATTGATCGATGTCGTTAGGCTTAACGAGAGAAAGTTTTAATTTCATCACGAAACTCAAAAATCCAACATCTTCGTGCCTATGCATAGAGAAGCTAAATTTGGCGTCGTACTCCTATCGTGCGGCCCTTCCTAGCTAGCAGCAGGTCAAAGTTTCTAAGTAATCATTATTGTTGCAAAACAATTTTTAATGAATTCAGGTGAAAAACTTCCATCACGGAACGTTTCTTCCTTGGAAAAGCTCCCATCGGAAGAAAAAGCAGCCATCATCGATTGTTTAGCTGGAAGTTTATGCAAGACCGTTGCTCGCTTCGACGTTGAGAGAAACTTTTTGTTTATTTTTGAATGGAAACGAGGAAATAGCTGTTTGAATGAATCGAGTCGTTAAATTAGATCTTTCCCTTAAGAAAACCATGCGTAAAAGGTTCTCCTTGCCGCTTTAATCCAAGAATAGTGTAGCGGATAACGTTTAGTAGAAACTGTGGTAGTCATCCTTCGTGCGTTGTAAAATATCGCTCTCTCAAGGGCTTACCCGATTTTGGTTGGCCCCACAAAAAGCTTGAAATAAAAGCTTTTCAAAAGAGCACCTTCATAAAGTGCACCGAAGAAAACCCATTTTTCATCACTTTTTACACACGCCCATTCATCGACCTTCGCCATAGGTACCAGCACTTGAGCCATTCAGTGATCCTCTTGGACCGTTCTACCACTTTCACTCACCCGCCAGCACACCTGCCCAGAAGCGGACTCGAGTGCTAGTTTTTGGGCACGTTCGGGTTCATAACTCTGCTGTTGAAAATCCATATTCTTCGTCTACCTCGCCAGTAGCCAATGTAATGTAGGGCTTGATACCCCATTGCAGAGGGGGAAACTTCATTGCTCTCACCTTCGCCCATGCTGGCTGGCTGGTTGCTGTTCAGGGCCAGGCAATGGGGTGTCGTTGAAGTGGCCCAGGGAAATGCAAAGCGTGGCCATAAAATGATGGAAGGTGTAAAAGTCGCTCTCGTTGCAAAATATATGAGAGGGCGTATGTCGGTATGGAATGGAGAAGGTTGTTTCCGTTTCCGTGAAAATGTTTTTTTCAGAGGGAAGATTCGCTGATAGTGCAATGTCGACTGATGATATTGCTTTGAGCGAACGATTTTTGGCTGTAAAAGCTATCAATATTTGGAACGGCTGGCTACGTGGGTCATGTAATACGTTGGAATTAGTATTCGGAAGGGCGTGAAGTTTTTGAATGCTTTTATGATTACATAAATTATGCAAAAAAAAAGAAAATGCCTTCATAGAATTGGTGGTAAAGTCATGACACTTTTTCTAATACCTTCTAGTGGTTTTCAATTGGATGTGAAGAACGCTTAGTTATCATATATGAACAAATTTAAAATTCAGATGACAACGAACTTCTCCTGCCAGTAATATGGCAAAAAAAAATCTGCGGGCTCGAGGTATATCTGTGCATTGGATGTTAATATAGAAGTTTGGTTTTTTAAATAGTGAAATTTTCTTATTACTAAAATCATTATTTAGTTCATAACTGTCAGCATTAGCGCAATCCAGATAAAATAAAAACAAAATTAAATCACTACTCGTAAAATTCTGAGAATACTAACATTTCCAGGAAATAAATCTTTCTCACACTATACAATTATTCAAAGCCAAAATGCTTATATCATTGCCATCGGCGTAACTAGCCCCGATGCATAGGGAGTCTCTTAATCTATTTCTATATTTTTATCTTCCTTTCAAAAATTCCCGAACTTTCTAGCATCTCATTAAGTTATCTTAGTGGTAATGTGATAAATACGGTCCAGCCACCAAAGGAAGTTGCGGATCAATCACACTCATCCATATATTTATTCTCTTTTCTCAAGCACGTGCTTTCTGTTGCATCATTCATTTCATGCATCATTCCTCCAAGGATTCCGATGACAATCTCCAAAGATTTCGACGGGAATCCTCCAAGCATACCGAAGGGAACCTCCAGGGACTCTAAAGGCAATTCACCAGGGATTCCGACAGGAATGTTCCAGGTAGTCAGGAGAGGAGTCTTAAGAGGCTCGGAAGCCTCCTTTCAAGAGGCTCGGAAGCCTCCTTTCAAGAGGCTCGGAAGCCTCCTTTCAAGAGGCTCGGAAGCCTCCTTTCAAGAGGCTCGGAAGCCTCCTTTCAAGAGGCTCGGAAGCCTCCTTTCAAGTGGCTCAGGCCTCCTTTCAAGAGGCCTCAAAGCCTCCTTTCAAGTGGCTCAGAAGCCTCCTTTCAAGAGGCTCAGCCTCCTTTCAAGAGGCTCAGGAAGCCTCCTTTCAAGAGGCTCAGGAAGCGTCCTTTCAAGAGGCTCAGCCTCCTTTCAAGAGGCTCAGAAGCCTCCTTTCAAGAGGCTCAGGCCTCCTTTCAAGAGCTCAGAAGCCTCCTTTCAAGAGGCTCAGGCCTCCTTTCAAGAGGCTCACAGCCTCCTTTCAAGAGGCCTCAGAAGCCTCCTTTCAAGAGGCTCAGGCCTCCTTTCAAGAGGCTCAGGCCTCCTTTCAGAGGCTCAGAAGCCTCCTTTCAAGAGGCTCAGAAGCCTCCTTTCAAGAGGCCTCCAGCCTCCTTTCAAGAGGCTCAGGCCTCCTTTCAAGAGGCTCAAGCCTCCTTTCAAGAGGCTCAGGAAGCCTCCTTTCAAGAGGCTCAGAAGCCTCCTTTCAAGAGGCTCAGAAGCCTCCTTTCAAGAGGCCTCCAAGCCTCCTTTCAAGAGGCTCAGGCCTCCTTTCAAGAGGCCTCAGGAAGCCTCCTTTCAAGAGGCTCCGGAAGCCTCCTTTCAAGAGGCCTCAGGCCTCCTTTCAAGAGGCTCAGGCCTCCTTTCAAGAGGCTCAGGCCTCCTTTCAAGAGGCTCAAGCCTCCTTTCAAGAGGCTCAGGCCTCCTTTCAAGAGGCCCGGAAGCCTCCCTTTCAAGAGGCTCAGAAGCCTCCTTTCAAGAGGCTCAGAAGCCTCCCTTTCAAGAGCTCAGGAAGCCTCCTTTCAAGAGGCTCAGAAGCCTCCTTTCAAGAGGCTCAGGCCTCCTTTCAAGAGGCTCAGAAGCCTCCTTTCAAGAGGCTCAGAAGCCTCCTTTCAAGAGCTCAGGCCTCCTTTCAAGAGGCTCAGAAGCCTCCTTTCAAGAGGCTCAGAAGCCTCCTTCAAGAGGCTCAGAAGCCTCCTTTCAAGAGGCTCAGAAGCCTCCTTTCAAGAGGGCCTCAGGCCTCCTTTCAAGAGGCTCAGAAGCCTCCTTTCAAGAGGCTCAGAAGCCTCCTTTCAAGAGGCTCAAGCCTCCTTTCAAGAGGCTCAGAAGCCTCCTTTCAAGAGGCTCAAGCCTCCTTTCAAGAGGCTCAAGCCTCCTTTCAAGAGGCTCAGAAGCCTCCTTTCAAGAGGCTCAGGCCTCCTTTCAAGAGGCTCAGAAGCCTCCTTTCAAGAGGCTCAGGCCTCCTTTCAAGAGGCTCAGAAGCCTCCTTTCAAGAGGCTCAGGCCTCCTTTCAAGAGGCTCAGAAGCCTCCTTTCAAGAGGCTCAGAAGCCTCCTTTCAAGAGGCTCAAGCCTCCTTTCAAGAGGCTCAGAAGCCTCCTTTCAAGAGGCTCAGAAGCCTCCTTTCAAGAGGCTCAGAAGCCTCCTTCAAGAGGCTCAGAAGCCTCCTTTCAAGAGGCTCAGAAGCCTCCTTTCAAGAGGCTCAGAAGCCTCCTTTCAAGAGGCTCAGGCCTCCTTTCAAGAGGCTCAGAAGCCTCCTTTCAAGAGGCTCAGAGCCTCCTTTCAAGAGGCTCAAGCCTCCTTTCAAGAGGCCTCAGAAGCCTCCTTTCAAGAGGCTCAGAGCCTCCTTTCAAGAGGCTCAGAAGCCTCCTTTCAAGAGGCTCAGGCCTCCTTTCAAGAGGCCTCAGAAGCCTCCTTTCAAGAGGCTCAGAAGCCTCCTTCAAGAGGCTCAGGCCTCCTTTCAAGAGGGCCTCAGAAGCCTCCTTTCAAGAGGCTCAGAAGCCTCCTTTCAAGAGGCTCAGAAGCCTCCTTTCAAGAGGCTCAGAAGCCTCCTTTCAAGAGGCTCAGAAGCCTCCTTTCAAGAGGCCTCAGAAGCCTCCTTTCAAGAGGCTCAAGCCTCCTTTCAAGAGGCTCAGAAGCCTCCTTTCAAGAGGCTCAGGCCTCCTTTCAAGAGGCTCGGAAGGCCTCCTTTCAAGAGGCCTCAGAAGCCTCCTTTCAAGAGGCTCAGAAGCCTCCTTTCAAGAGGCTCAGAAGCCTCCTTTCAAGAGGCTCAGAAGCCTCCTTTCAAGAGGCTCAGGAAGCCTCCTTTCAAGAGGCTCCAGCCTCCTTTCAAGAGGCTCAAGCCTCCTTCAAGAGGCTCAAGCCTCCTTTCAAGAGGCTCAGAAGCCTCCTTTCAAGAGGCTCAGAAGCCTCCTTTCAAGAGGCTCAGAAGCCTCCTTTCAAGAGGCTCAGAAGCCTCCTTCAAGAGGCTCAGGCCTCCTTTCAAGAGGCTCCAGCCTCCTTTCAAGAGGCTCAGAGCCTCCTTTCAAGAGGCTCAGAGCCTCCTTTCAAGAGGCTCAGAAGCCTCCTTTCAAGAGGCTCAGAAGCCTCCTTTCAAGAGGCTCAGAAGCCTCCTTTCAAGAGGCTCAAGCCTCCTTTCAAGAGGCTCAGAGCCTCCTTTCAAGAGGCTCAGAAGCCTCCTTTCAAGAGGCTCAGAAGCCTCCTTTCAAGAGGCTCAGAGCCTCCTTTCAAGAGGCTCAGAAGCCTCCTTTCAAGAGGCTCAGAAGCCTCCTTCAAGAGGCTCAGAAGCCTCCTTTCAAGAGGCTCAGAAGCCTCCTTTCAAGAGGCTCAGAAGCCTCCTTTCAAGAGGCTCAGAAGCCTCCTTTCAAGAGGCTCAGAAGCCTCCTTTCAAGAGGCTCAGAAGCCTCCTTTCAAGAGGCTCAGAAGCCTCCTTTCAAGAGGCTCAGAAGCCTCCTTTCAAGAGGCTCAGAAGCCTCCTTTCAAGAGGCTCAGAAGCCTCCTTTCAAGAGGCTCAGAAGCCTCCTTTCAAGAGGCTCAGAAGCCTCCTTTCAAGAGGCTCAGAAGCCTCCTTTCAAGAGGCTCAGAAGCCTCCTTTCAAGAGGCTCAGAAGCCTCCTTTCAAGAGGCTCAGAGCCTCCTTTCAAGAGGCTCAGAAGTCTCCTTTCAAGAGGCTCGGAAGCCTCCTTTCAAGAGGCTCAGAAGCTTCCTTTCAAGAGGCTCAGAAGCCTCCTTTCAAGAGGCTCAGGCCTCCTTTCAAGAGGCTCAGAAGCCTCCTTTCAAGAGGCTCGGAAGCCTCCTTGCAAGAGGCTCGGTAGCCTCCTTTCATGAGGCTCGGGAGCCTCCTTTTAAGAGGCTCGGAAGCTTCCTTTCAAGAGGCTCGGAAGCCTCCTTTCAAGAGGCTCGGAAGCCTCCTTTCAAGAGGCTCGGAAGCCTCCTTTCAAGAGGCTTGGGAGCCTCCTTTCAAGAGGTTGGTTTCCAACTACCGTGGAATCGCGTCTTTGTGTGCAACTTCTAAGTTATTTGAGTTACTTGTCCTCGACGTCATAACGCACCATTGCTCCAGTTATATTTCGGAACATCAACACGGGTTCACATCAAAACGGTCAACTTCAACCAATCTGGTTCTCTACACAAGCTCAATAATCCAGGAAATGGAGCGAGGTAGCCAAACCGACGCAATCTACACGGATTTCTCAGCTGCCTTTGATAAAATAAACCATAAAATCGCAGTAGCTAAACTCTCCCGCCTAGGATTCAATGGCAGCTTTCTAGAATGGATTGAGTCATACTTGACTGGCCGGACAATGCAGGTTAAGCTCGGTGACTGCACATCATCTTCTTTCGATGTCACATCTGGGGTCCCTCAGGGCAGTCACCTGGGACCGCTTATTTTTCTGCTGTACCTCAACGATGCACACTTCGCATTAAGCTGTCACAGATTATCTTTCGCTGACGACTTCAAGCTGTATTATACCGTAAACCAGGATTGTGACGCCACCTTTCTACAAAATCAGCTCAACATCTTCGCCAAATGGTGTGAAATTAATAGAATGGTTCTAAATCCTGCCGCGAAGCATAATCGCGAAAGCATAATCCAATTTGTCATGAATACACTTTGCAAGGAGTCGCTCTTCAACGTGCCAGCGTAATTAAGGACCTTGGCGTCATTTTAGACTCCAAAATGTCCTTCAAGGATCATATATCTTATGTAGTAGCGAAGGCATCGTCACAGCTTGGGCTATTATTTCGAGTGACCAAACAATTCAAAGATGTGTATTGTCTCAAGGCTTTATATTGTTCGCTGGTACGTTCTATCCTCGAGTATGGATCATCCGTTTCGGCCCCTTTCTACCAGAATGGAATTCAACGAATAGAGGCAGTGCAGAAAAAGTTCGTTCGGTTTGCTTTGAGGCATCTGCCTTGGAATGATCCTCTAAATCTTCCTAGATATGAAGATAGGTGCAGACTCATTGAACTGGATCTCTTGAGAATTCGTCGTGATGCTTCCAAGGCAACATTTATCGCCGATCTTCTTACCTTCCACATTGACTGTCCTGGCATACTTAGACTGCTGAACATCCGCATCAGAAGCCGTAATCTTCGCACCAACACATTTCTACATGTTCCAGTAACCAGGACCAACTACGGATATAACGCGCCACTAATTAGTATGTGTCGTCTATTTAATAATTGTTTTTGTGCATTTGACTTTAGCCTGTCTAGGACGACTATAAGAAAACATATTTTAAGATTTTTAACATGTTAGCATCAGTGTTTGTTTAACTCATGTCTGTAAGGTTGAAATGTGTACCTGTTGACGATAGAATTATGAATGAATCTCGATATTTTAGGCTCGGGAGCCTCCTTTCAAGAGGCTCGGGAGCCCCCTTTCAAGAGGCTCGGGAGCCTCCTTTCAAGTGGCTCGGGAGCCTCCTTTCAAGAGGCTCGGGAGCCTCCTTTCAAGAGGCTCGGGAGCCTCCTTTCAAGAGGCTCGGGAGCCTCCTTTCAAGAGGCTCGGGAGCCTCCTTTCAAGAGGCTCGGGAGCCTCCTTTCAAGAGGCTCGGGAGCCTCCTTTCAAGAGGCTCGGGAGCCTCCTTTCAAGAGGCTCGGGAGCCTCCTTTCAAGAGGCTCGGGAGCCTCCTTTCAAGAGGCTCAGGAGCCTCCTTTCAAGAGGCTCAGGAGCCTCCTTTCAAGAGGCTCGGGAGCCTCCTTTCAAGAGGCTCAGGAGCCTCCTTTCAAGAGACTCAGGAGCCTCCTTTTAAGAGGCTCAGGAGCCTCCTTTCAAGAGGCTCAGGAGCCTTCTTTCAAGAGGCTCAGGAGCCTTCTTTCAAGAGGCTCGGGAGCCTCCTTTCAAGAGGCTCGGAAGCCTCCTTTCAAGAGGCTCAGAAGCCTCCTTTCAAGAGGCTCAGAAGCCTCCTTTCAAGAGGCTCAGAAGCCTCCTTTTAAGAGGCTCGGAAGCCTCCTTTCAAGAGGCTCGGAAGCCTCCTTTCAAGAGACTCGGAAGCCTCCTTTCAAGAGGCTCGGAAGCCTTCTTTCAAGAGGCTCGGGAGCCTCCTTTCAAGAGGCTCAGGAGCCTCCTTTCAAGAGGCTCGGAAGCCTCCCTTCAAGAGGCTCGGAAGCCTCCTTTCAAGAGGCTCAGAAGCCTCCTTTCAAGAGGCCTCAGGCCTCCTTTCAAGAGGCTCAGAAGCCTCCTTTCAAGAGGCTCAGAAGCCTCCTTTCAAGAGGCTCAGAAGCCTCCTTTCAAGAGGCTCAGAAGCCTCCTTTCAAGAGGCTCAGAAGCCTCCTTTCAAGAGGCTCAGAAGCCTCCTTTCAAGAGGCTCAGAAGCCTCCTTTCAAGAGGCTCAGAAGCCTCCTTTCAAGAGGCTCAGAAGCCTCCTTTCAAGAGGCTCAGAAGCCTCCTTTCAAGAGGCTCACAAGCCTCCTTTCAAGAGGCTCAGAAGCCTCCTTTCAAGAGGCTCAGAAGCCTTCTTTCAAGAGGTTCAGAAGCCTCCTTTCAAGAGGCTCAGAAGCCTCCTTTCAAGAGGCTCAGAAGCCTCCTTTCAAGAGGCTCAGAAGCCTCCTTTCAAGAGGCTCGGAAGCCTCCTTTCAAGAGGCTCGGAAGCCTCCTTTCAAGAGGCTCGGAAGCCTCCTCGAATGACCTATTGAGCCCAACAACCTGTTTCTCCAAGTCACCTTTTTGGGCAATTGACATTTTCGGTAACAGAAATGTATGCGCATTTATGTACAGCGTAAGGATTAGGTACTGGCGGGATTGTTCCATGGAAGTCAACGTAGAGCAAATCTTACAAAATACCGTTTAACATTCAGATTTGAACGCAGCAACACTTTTTGAGGATTTTGATAATGAACTATCAATAATACGATGATAGCTTAATGGGAAATTGAAAATCGGTTGCCGTTGCAGATAAATTGGGGTGATATTGAAAACGGTGCTGTTCCGGAAGACTAGGGATAATGGCACGGTCGAAATTAAATTAGTATAGGGAGATCTTTTCTGTAGGTTTCAGGTTTTGGTGGACTTTTGTACGGAATTAAATGAAAATCTAATATCTGCTGATTGGGTGTACTTATTCAGTTAACGGAATTGCGACACATGGCGAAACATCTTTATTCGCATATAACTGTCCTTTTAATCAACATTCTAGGAGAGACATTGTGTTTTTTTTAACTTTTGAATAGCTCTATGAGTTACCAAACTTTCACAATAATATAATCATCCAATCAACTTTCTTCTATCCTGTTGTATAACGTATGCCATTCTAAGTCAAAAAATATATGCCTCACGTATCGACAATCAAGAAAAGAGCATCATAAACTACCGACCCAAATGGCAAAAAGCACACATAAGATAGGATTGACACGAAGTCAGCAGGAACGAACAGCAAATTGAAAATACTTTACACCCGTCCCCTTCTGCTTCAATTGCCACCAAAAGAACAAACACCCCAGTGACACATCTTCCTCCTGCATTCAGAGCACCAAACTTCCGTCTGCCCCTTTCCGCTTGCCGCTCAGTTGGAAAATGGAAACAAATAGCAGCATCACTTTTGAAAAGGTTTCCCAACTCCCGGCTTCCGTCCAGGATTGGGCTGAGAGCGGGTCCACATTTGTTGCTTCATCTCGCACGCCACGTCTCGCCACATGAGCCAAGAGGGCCGCATCGGAGTCTCGCAGCAAGCGAACTTGAAAGAAAACTTTTTCCGTTCCTTCTCGTCTATTAACCCACCCTGTGCATGGGATTCTTTTGTGGTTCGTTGTTGTTCGGTTGCTTGTTCGGCATTGCTGCGCTGGGTGAGTAAAACAAAAAAAAGCGGGCCAGAAAACAATGCGAAAATGAAATACGGTCTACTATTGCACACACCTTGCCACCCCAAAACTTCCCCACCGTGGGACGAGGGTGCCGCCGTGAAAAATCACCGGGAGACGTCGTTTTCTTGCTCATTTGTGAAAATGGAAAATAATTTTCTCCCATTGTTCGAGATCGCGCACACACAAACGCATTCGATCTAACCGAAACGACGACGACGCAAGTTGGTACAGTGTGGGGTCTTCGACGCTAACTGAACTCGTAACGTAGAATGACAGCAAACTGAGTACTGGTCGTCAGGTGGGCGTATTGCGTCGTTCATTGTCTAACTTTTCACATTTTGTTCGGTTTAACTCCGGTGAATATGGTGATGAGACTGTGTTCTTGAGTTTGGATTGCCTGGCGGATGAAAAAAGGCATTACCTTTGGAGATTTGTTCTTTGTTCTGATTCTAGCTACATTTTTTTTCTTTCATATTTTTCAAATGTATTTTCACTAAACTTTGGATGATCTTCTAAGTACATGCAATCTTTCCTTCTAAGCGATTGGCGTCCAATAAACGGCTTTACTGCAAATCGAATTACTTCGGAGCAAAATTTTTCATTTCATTTATACCTTGCACAGAAATGAGGAAATCAAGCAGCAGAAATGCTTCACGTTTTATTAGTGTCAATTTGCAAAATTACTTTTAACGGCTATGCAACATGTTTATCACAAATGTTCGAGCTAGAATACATTTGAGTATTGCTATTGTGGCTATTAAAAATGGTATTAATCCGTTTTGGACGAAGGAACCAACCGTGACTGTTGTACGCGAAAGATTTTTTTTCAATATTTTTTCCGTTACGCTGCAACATATTGTAGAATGACATATAAATCGCACAATGGGTGATTAAATTTCATAGAAATCAAAACTAAAACTATCCAAAATTTTAGTTACAAAGCACAGGAGAAAATCCACGCACTGAATTTTGCGACCACTCATAAGTATGGTACGCTACAGAACCCAATTTCCAATCTAACACATCGCGAAACATGACCACAACAGGAGGAAGATAATTCTACTTCTTACCCAGAATTTCAGTAGCTCTGTCTGGCAAAACCGAGAATAGATCCTAGTGGAAGGAAAGCAACGTCAGAACCACCCAAGGAAACCGTTTTCCCGGTAGCGGAATGGAAAAGCACCAGTCGGTAGGAATTATACCTTCACCGAAGCCGCACACACGTACTGATTTTTCATTTTAAATGAGAGCAATTTGTTATCCTGATGAGAATAATGTGGGATTGCTAACCTGCAGCCGACGGGACCGCATTTAATCTGCCATGAAATGCTGCCAGCTTGCGGGAGTCGAAGCAGTTTCAGCGCCTTTCAACAATGTACACATTTTCCACTGGATCCGGTTTCTGCGTGCATAGCCACCTTCAACCTTCATCCTTCCCATGTTCCCGGAAATGTGGAAGCAGACAAAAACAGCCATCACAATCAACGCCACATACACCGTGGCTTGCGATATGGGGGAGATTAAAAATGAACCTGAAAATGGTCTTCCGTTGAAGAGTCGTGCGGCCGGACCAAAGGGCGGTAAGGCGTCGTTACCATCTGATGGCTGAATATGGTGGGTGCTAAACGAGGATTAAGAGACTTCCGCCAAAACTTATTTGCAACAGTGTATCATCAATTCGATTTTATGAAACATGGAACATTTTCATCGAAAAACGCGTCGATCAACGAAAGATGCAGTTGGAGTTTTTGTCGTTCTAAAGACAAACCAAACATTGACAACCCCTGTTTCACTTACCTCGCGTGCTGTGGCCCAACGTTGCCGATATCGTGCGCCGAGCTGGCCGTTATCTGCGAATCGTTGATGGCACCGGACTCCATTCCTAATGGATTTTTGCATTTTTCTGTAGAGAAAGAGAGTGAAAATTGATTAGTCCTCCGGACTCATTAGCAACAGGTTAGGGTCGGGTAGGTCGCTTGTGCAGCATTTTTCGTGGGGCCGCACAAACACACAAAGCGACCGAGACCTGACACCCACCTGGATGAAGGGAGAGAAGTTTCAAAGGATTTGAGAATAGTTGAGAAAAGCAGAATAATGCCAGCGGTGACGGGGTATGATTTGTGGGTCGGCTTTCAAATAGTAATTACTTCGCCTCCTTTCGGTATTCTTAGATCATCACTTCTGACGCCGTTACCAAAAGAATATTCTGAAAGCTGAACGGGAGATTAGTTTCGGTTGAAGTGATTTTAGTTTTACCTCAGCCAAGGGATTATACCTGTACTGGAAGTGATTGATGATCGGTCGTTTAGTGACGACTGACGAGAGTCCTCTCTTACATGTCTGCATTCAGTAGGTGTTAAATATTCAAAATAGGGTGGAGGAAGTGGGGTTTTAATGAGAAGCATGTTTAAGTTTAAGTATCATACCAACATGGAAGAATAATTTTACAATCTGATATATTCCAAGATTCTGTATAAATTTTGCAGGGTTATTATAGAATTTTAATAAATCTTAAAAAAAATAAAAATAAAGTGCCTCATTGCAATCTCTGATGGGGCATTAGAGTAACACAACCTGAATGAGCAAACCTTGAAATCAAATCGATAACTTGTTTTGATGTTGTGGAATCACTGATTTCGATAACCTAAGTTGATATATTATTGGCCACCACTCGCATTCAAATCGACTTTTATAAAACATGCTTCATGCCTGCCGAATCCTAACGGAACTATCAAATCTATACTTTCACCTCTAATTCTATCATGAACATGTACGTCTAAGTTTGGGAGATGATGATGTTTCTGCTGTCGAGAGAAATTTAAAAACTGTTTTTTCCTTATTTTTTGCTACGATGGCCAAATTTCTTCAGTAATCAAGTGCAATAAAGTTCTGGCGTCATAAAATAAAGTAGATACATACATGAAATATATCAAGTAAAAGTGATTTTGAACGTTTCCAAGTTATCTGATCACGAAATATCAAAAATATCACTGTAAAACTGTAGACATATATGTATTCAATTTTATGTGTTGAAGATACTATTTTGGAACATTCCAGTTTGAAACCTTCGTCCCGGTTCCTGGGGTCAAATTGTCCAATGAGCCACGTGTAAGGTTACACAAAACTAGTGACTTAAGCGCCACCTTTGTAAAAAGGATCACTAGCTCCGTTAAGTCCGGCCAGAGACTTCTACTTCAGGGCAGGTAGTTTTTCCCAAAACGCTCGAGCTTCACAGCAAATTTTACCCCAACCAAAACCAAGCGAAACCAATCAAAATCTTACACTAAAATAAATAACTGCAATTCTATAGAAAAATCAAAAGACCAATAAACCAATACTACGATTTCCAAACACTTTGAAAGGCTATTAGAAAAGAAAGGGTTAAAGAAAACAACTAATTTGCGAAATAATTAAATTTAATGAATTAACCGAAATAATTAACTTTAATGTAAAATAGCGAACTAATTCTAAAAATATCCCAAAACACTTCTAATACTAAGAGAGAAAAAAAACTAAAAAGAACTTAAAGAGTGTAAAACCAAACTTGCATTTACAAATGTATTTACATTATGTACAAATTTTCTTCGAGCTCATTTTTCATTAGTGCACATAAAGAACGGGCTTACTTGCTGGCCAGCTGGCTTTGGAGATCCAACGAAGGATGGCTACGGATGGCGTCGACGCACTTGGGTTCTTCGGATCGGTTCGAAATCGTCGTTTCCTAGAGCGGCCGCACAGCCGGGTGCTACGGGTATTAGATGACCCGGACCCAAGGTGGTGGTCAGGCTGCTTGCCACCTAGCGACGACCGAGTGTGATGACGGTCCGGATTCTGGCGGTCCAGAACAAACACCCACGTTGAATGGGATCGCTCGCCTGTTCAACGTTAACTTTAAGCCAGTGCACTCATATTTCAATAAAACATCTCACCTTTCTAATCCTGCCGGTTTTGCTTCACACTCTATTTAACTTAAAGAACCACTTCCGAAAACCAATAGAACTGTTTAAGAAATTTTTAGAATTATTGTAACTATCAATATATAGCAACGGGTATCCAACTCACTTATACTTTATAAAAGCTTTCACTCGCGATAAAACTTCGCAATATCAGTTTTTTTTATCCACCTTTACTTGACCACAGTCTTTACAAGAGTGATTTGAGTTTCGTCTCTTGATTTGGTCTGTACCCCATCAGCAATATACTATTTCTTTGTAATATTTTTCCTGAATTTTGATTGGTTTAGATTTGGATTCCGGTTTTCTTTTATTATATTTTCTGAATTTTGATCGGTCTGGAAAATGGTTTCCGGTTGAAGGTTTTTGAAATGGATCGAGAATGAAATAGCGCCTAAAGGACGACAACACTGAATACAACAATCTCTAGAATAAGCTTTTAAAATGATCGAGCAGTAGAACAAGCATACATATAACATGGCGCGCCTAAATTTACGCAATACAATAACATTGTTCTAAAATACTACTGATGCAACAAGCTCGATTATGTTTCGATGTTACATACAACGTAAACAAGGACGGTATACATCGAGTACATTTATTCAAGAAAAACGATCAAAAATTATACAAACACAAATAAATTATCCGAATATAACATGTAACAAATACATTTGTTACAAGTTCATCCAAAATATCCGCGAGTTCAGGTCTTGAATTCCACCATAGAAGCGAAAGGTAACGTGCACATAAAAATACTCAGAGTACATCCTAATCAGTTCAAATATATCACATGACTCATGGGAATTTTTTCTGCGTGGTGACATTCCATTGTGAAGTTCTAGAATGTTCGAAATTCGGCTTGTAAGACCTGCGCAACAGCGGCCTCCAAAATGTTTTCGGTAGCTATCAAAACCCTTCCCAACAGATAATTGGATACCTCCCAAGAACTGAACTTTCTCCATTTCAATACACTGGCCATCCAAAACGTTCTTGAGTTCAGGTCGTCAGATCTACAAACAAGTAGAAGCGCAATGGTTGTTTCAAATCAAGCTTAGGTCATCCTGCCCAGTTCAAAGAAATCAACAGACTTATTGGAATTTTTTTTCTGCGTGCTCCATAATGACATTCTAGAATGCACGAAAAGTTCTAAAGTTCAGCTCGTAAGACCTACATAACAACGGCCTTGAAAATGTTTTCGGCAGCTATCAAAACCTTTCCCAACAGATCCTTAGATACCTGCCAAGAAACAGTATACCAATCTTTCTGCATTTCAATACACTGAAGGCCATCCACAACGTTCTTGAGTTCAGGTCATAAGATCTATAAGAATATTTCGCGCGTTCTAGAATGTCATTATGGGGCACGCAGAAAAATTTCCAATAAGTCATTTGATTTCTTTGAACTGAGCAGGATGACCTGAACTTGATTTAAAACCAGCATTGCGCTTCTACTTGATTGTAGATCAGTCAACCTGAACTAAAGAACATTTCGGATGGCCTTTAGTGTATTGAAACGCAGAAAGATCGGTAGAACGTTTCTTGGTAGGTATCCAAGGACCTGTTGGGAAGGGTTTTGATAGCTACCGAAAACATTTTCGAGGCTCTTGTTGCGTAGGTCTTACGAGCTGAATTTCAGAACATTTCGCGCATTTTAGAATGTCATTATTGCTGCGCAGAAAAATGTTCAATAAGTCATTTGATTTCTTTGAACTGGGCAGGATGATGTTTTGAAACAAGCATGGCGCTTCTACTTGATTATAGATCTGACGAACTGAACTCAAGAACGTTTTGGATGCCCTTCAGTGTATTGAAAAGCAGAAAAATCGGTATAACGTTTCTTGGGAGGTATCCAAGGATCTGTTGAGGAGGATTTTCATAGCTGCCGGAAATATTTTGGAGGACGTTGTATCGCACATTCTAGAATGTAATTATGGGGCACGAAGAAAAATTTCATTTTGATTTGATTTGAACTGGGCTCCAACAGAAGGAGAGCGTTTCATCGTTTCCGACTAATTGAGGCTCGTCTAGGTCGAGATCCAAATTTGGCAGCAGAGTATCGGGAGTTCTTGGAAGAATATGAGAAGCTAGGACATATGGCACGTTGATGAATTGGAAGTAGCGTTAGGACCAGCATACTTCCTTCCTCACCATCCTGTCATTCGCGAAGAAAGCAAAACCACTAAAGTTAGGGTGGTGTTCGATGCTTCCTGCAGAAGCACAACAGGAGTTTCCTTGAATGACGTCCTGCTAGTGGGACCGGTCGTTCAAGAAGATTTGCGGTCCATCATAATGCATTCTCGCCTGCATCCGGTCATGCTCATCGCTGATGTCGCCAAGATGTATCGGCAAATCACACTTTATCCCGACGTTATTCGACTCCACTTGATTTTCTTGCGTGCTTCACCTTCGGATACCATACAAATCTACAAGCTGCTTACAGTGACGTACGGAACTGCTTCCGCTCCGTGTCTGGCCACACGAATGTTGAAGAAGCTTGCAGATGATGAGGAGAAAAACTATCCACTGGCAGCTAGGGCAACCCGGGACGATTTTCACGTGGATGATTTCTTTTCTGGTGCTAGATTAGTCGCTGAAGCAGTCAAGCTTCGGAAACAGATGGAGGAAATGTTCAACTCTGCTGGAATGCAGATACGAAAATGGGCAAGCAACATTCCAAGTGCACTTCAAGGAGTTCCGAACGATAATCGTGCTCTGCAGTCTTCGGTGGAATTCGACAAAGACCAGTACATCAAAATTCTGGGTTTTCACTGGGAACCCCACTCAGATCAGCTCAAATACGTCGTTCCAAAAGCAATTGTTGATCCAGCCGCAGCCGTCACCAAACGCTCTGCACTTTCTTGTATTGCAAGGACCCACTTGGTTTGGTTGGGCCAGTGGTAGTTCGTGCCAAAATGTTTATGCAGGCATTATGGGGCTTGAAAGACGGCAACGACAACCAGTACGACTGGGACAAGGATTTGCCAGAAGATATGAAGGATCAGTGGGTCATTTATTACACCGAACTCCCTGAACTTAACACGCTTCGCATTGATCGATTCGTCGTACTCCCGGAAGCAACTTCATTAGAATTCCATTTCTTCTCCGATGCGTCTTTTATTACTGCGTACGGCGCGTGTGCTTCAATTCGATCATCAAATTCGTCCGGTGAAGTGAAAGTAGCGCTTCTTACGTCTCGTTCAAAAGTTGCTCCACTGAAGCAACAAAGCATCCCACGACTGGAACTCTGTGGTGCTCTTGTGTCTGCTGAACTGTACGTGAAGGTTGCAGCGGCGCTGCGAATAACATCGAACGCGTACTTCTGGGTGGACTCCACTACGGTATTGAGCTGGCTGAAGGCTACTCCGTCAACATGGTCAACGTTCGTTGGGAATCGCGTGTCGAAAATCCAACACAAGTCACAGAACTGCGAGTGGAATCATGTGGCGGGTCGTGAGAACCCAGCTGACGTTATTTCCAGAGGACTTCCAGCAGCGGATTTAATGGAATGTGAGAGGTGGTGGCAAGGTCCTTCTTGGCTTCGCAGCGACAAGGATGCTGGAAGGCGGTATCGATCAGGAATCGATCGTCACACATAACCACTTGTGGTGATTCACCACTCTCACCCTGAAACTAATGGTATCAACGAAAGGGACCAAAGCGGTTGCGCCGCCTGACTAATAAAATGCACTGGAAATAATGCTGTCTGCCTGTCGCGGCGAACCGAAACAGGCAGAAGCATACCCGAAGGGAGGTAAACAAAAAAAAAACGTTTATCTTTAAGTATGCTTATGTATCGTGGGAGGTAGATGTAAGATTTCTTTATAAAACAAAATGTAAAATAAAGACAGTCTTGAATCGAGAGCTAAAGCGTACAGACGGATTATTCATATATCACCACGTTACCGCCTGCTGGCATCCTTCAGGATGTTAGGCCGGCCTAAATTATTACATTGGTGGCAGCGGAAAAGTACCCTAGTGGTACAGGCAATTTTTTTTGCATGTGAAAAAAAGTGCTTGAAACAATGTTTGCACGTAAAAGTCAGTAAAAACAGTGAAATCTTAGAAAAGACTAATCGACGATCCACGTATTTTGCCTATGGTGTGTAGTGTGTAATTCTAAAATGATTGAACGTCCCAGTGATAACCGAGGACGTAATAAACCGATCTTGGGAAAAAACGTTGCCGAGTTCTGAATTTACACAAGTTTCAATGAGGTGAAAACCCCTGATGTTGGTCGCAATGAAGGAAGACGCAGCTCATCATTCAATTTGGAGAAGGCTAATATCTTGGAAATGACAGTGAAGCACCTTGAAAATCTGCAGCAACAAGTCCTGTGACAATGTTGGTGTTGAAACCCAGACGAGCAGCTTTCGCCAGTATTACACCAGTTCAGCAGCACTCAGGAATTTGTCAACATCTGAATCCAAAACACATCAACATCAATCACCACGTGGAGGTCACTCAACATCGCGGCAGGTCAACGACGATAACATTCTCGTGCATGTAAGTTAATGACACGAACCGATATTTTCATTTTATTTACTTTGTTTTTTTAATGCGTATAAATATCATTTATACAGTAAACGTGAAAATCACTTCCAAAAAAAAAATTAACGTTTTGAGTTCGAAATATATCTGATATGCTATGTTCATTCACATTCGATTAAAATGGGTTGACAGGGCTCGGTGATTTTTCAATGAGTTGAAAAAGTTATTGGTGACCCTACTTCTTTCCTGCAGCGCCCTGCGGGGTGCCTCCGTAGACGGAAATGAAGTACCTTACAAAGGTGTCAATTTTATCCATTATTTTTTTGGCCAGACGTCTGAACCCAGAGCTACGAACCAGAGGTCAGAATACTGAGCCATTTTTAAAGATCCATTTATTATGCCAGTGGTCGGAATCCAGAGCCAATGAGCCAGAGGTCCGAGCCCAAAGCAAAAATTCAAGTGGTTAGAGCCCACAGCACGTTCGTATACGAGGATCATTTTTTTATGCAAATATACACAATGAATATGACATATCAGATCGCGTATTAAAATTATTTTATTTTCTCATGTTTTTTTTGGAAAGAGAGGATCACGTTTATTTATCAAAAAGTATTCATTATCCAAAAAATTGTAAAATGAAAACTTTTGCTTTGATTTTTTTTTCAATTTGTTAATATTTAATGAGATTGGAGTTATACGAGATACTAAAACAAAATACACAATCCGTCTGATAACCTTTACGAAACAACAGAAGAACAAGTGATTAAATAAGGATCAACATATTCGGAAAGGGAAGTGCATCAAAAAATTAATAGAACATAATATTTTTAGTATTCGAAACAGGTGCACAACCAAATTATTTTTGAAAACGAATACATCACGAATACATTTCACATATTTGCTACCTAATAACAATGCAGTTAGAAAGAGACAAATTTTAGGCATCTATATCGTCGTATTTTTCTCTTCCTTGAGTGCATAGAAATATCATTTAAATGAGCATGTGAACGTGAAACTCATTTCCTCTGAATAAAAGGAAACACTATTAATTTTGTCTCACATTTTATATGATCTGATATGGTATTTTAATTTCAAGAAGGAATATTATATTGAGCAAAAGTGCCAGTGGTTAGATCCCATAGCAGATTCATTCATGCTCCATTATTTAAAGCCAGAGGTCGGAATCCAGAGCCAGAGAGCCAGAGGTCCGAGCCCAAAGCAAAAGTGCCAGTGGTTAGATCCCATAGCACATTGTTTATGATCCATTATTTTAAGCCAGAGGTCGGAATCCAGAGCCACAGTGCCAGAGGTCGGAGCCCAGAGCAAAAGTGCCAGTGGTTAGAGCCCATAGCACATTCATAGAATTATTTTATTATTCCAATATAAGGAAAAGTATCATATCAGAAAACATATCAGATTTCGTATTAAATCATATTTTTGGGGAGATAGGATCACGTTTATACATAAAACATATTTGGTTTTCCGCATTTATTGCTTCATGCCTCAAACCAAAATGTTGGGGGAAGAGGGACCTGCACTACGAGGCCCATAATTATACGACAATATAATATTAAACAAGAATTGTGAAAAAAAAATAGAAAAAGAAGAAGACATTAAATTGAATCATTTCAAAAGGCGATCAAAACGGTTAACAATAAATAATATAATAGTAAAAGTATAAGGAAGTTCAAAATATATTACAAGGAGTATTCATGAAACGTTAATAAAACACAAATTGTAAATCAAAATTTTATATTCAACATAAAAATTTAGTTTTTTGTATTATGATCAGTGTAAACCTAAGATTATACACTTAAAGAAAAACGTTTTTTTTTTCGTTAATGGGGGAGTAATGTGGTGATTCACCACTCTCACCCTGAAACTAATGGTATCAACGAAAGGGACCAAAGCGGTTGCGCCGCCTGACTAATAAAATGCACTGGAAATAATGCTGTCTGCCTGTCGCGGCGAACCGAAACAGGCAGAAGCATACCCGAAGGGAGGTAAACAAAAAAAAAACGTTTATCTTTAAGTATGCTTATGTATCGTGGGAGGTAGATGTAAGATTTCTTTATAAAACAAAATGTAAAATAAAGACAGTCTTGAATCGAGAGCTAAAGCGTACAGACGGATTATTCATATATCACCACGTTACCGCCGGCTGGCATCCTTCAGGATGTTAGGCCGGCCTAAATTATTACACACTTCTCCATTGCCAACTTTTGCCGAGGATTACGTGAACCTGTACTTCAATTTTCAACTTATGCTTCGCATAACCGTATACTGGCGACGCTATTTTGCTAATTTACGATTACCAAGGACCGAACGAGTTGTTTCTTCGCCATTAACTACAGTTGAACTACAGGGTGCGGAGCTAGCATTGATACGGCTAGTACAGAAGGATTCATTTCCGACAGAGCTGAAGGCAGTTGAAGCACTGCAGTTGGTATCATCACGCTCACGTCTACGTTGGCTCAATCCGTTGATCGATTCCGATGGCGTTCTTCATATCGGTGGGCGAATTGGTCGCTCTGCATAGTCCTACGATTCCTGTCACCAAATTCTGCTCCCAGGTTCACATCCGTTTTCATCACTTCTCGTTCGATGCCAACACGAGCGTTTGCTTCACGCAGCGACACGACTTCTTATGAACACTATTCGTCTGCGATACTGGATTCAGGGAGGCAGAATCGTTATTCGGCGCGTCGTCCATCGTTGCGTTCACATTCAGAGTAAAATCAAAATTCGTAGAGCAGTTCATGGCTGAACTTCCAGTACAACGAGTTACCGCCTCTCGCCCGTTTTCCATCGTCGGTATTGATTTCTGGGGATCAATCTACCTTAAACCTCGTCACCGTAGAGATTCGCCACCAAAAGCTTACGACGCTGTATTCATTTGCTTCAGCACGAAAGCTGTGCATTTGGAGATAGTCGTGGACCTAAGTACGGCTATGTTTTTGCAAGCTTTGCGCTATTTCGTTACTCGCAGAGGTCTGTGCGCAGAAGTCTTTTCAGACAACGGGAAAAACTTCGTGGGAGCATCGAGCCATCGAGCTTCGCAGGTTGTGCCGAATAGTTCCGACAATCGTTCGCCAGTGAATGTTCCAATTACGGAATTCACTGGCATTTCACTCCGCCGCGTTCATCCCACTTCGGAGGTTTATGGGAAGCGGCAATCAACTCGGCCCAGACATAATTTGTGTTTTGAGAGATCGCAAGTTACCATTCGACGACATGGGGACAATTCTCGTCCAGATAGAAGTTTGTCTCAACTCACGCCCTCTAACGAAATTCTTCGACGACTCATCGGACCTTCATTCTCGTTGGTTTATTGCTTCAATCCGTCCCAGTTAGTGCAATTTCGGCCGATTAACGTGTACCACGACCCTTCGATCTCGTGTGACAGTTCTTTTATATTTTTATGTCTAGTGTTTGTTATTCTAGTTTTAAGCTAAAAAATGAAGTATAAGTGCGCATTCTAGTGTTTTAAGTATAAAAATGAACTGTTTTGGACTGTATTTAAGTGTTCTCAACTACGGTGAGCAGAAATCTCACGACTAGATGCACATTGCGTTGTATTGAGCCTAGAAATAGTGCAAGGAAAAGAACATTGTTTTATCTCCTATGAATTGAACGACTTGCAAGTCCACAAACTTTGCCAGAGTGCAAACACTCCTCATTTATCACTTCTCGCTGTAAAAAGTGAGAAGCGCGAAGTAAGTAGTAAGACGTCTCACTATTCACTTCGCGCTTTTCACTTTCTACAGTGAGAAGAGAAAAATGAAGAGTGAGAAGTGAGACGTCTCAATACTCACTTCTCACTACTCACTGCTCACGTCTCACTACTTACTTCACGCTTCTCACATTTTACAGCGAGAAGTGATAAATGAGGAGTGAGAAGTGAGACGTCTCACTTCTCACTCCTCATTTTTCACTTCTTACTGCGAAAAGTGAGTAGTGTGAAGTGGGTAGTAAGACGTCTCATTACTCACTTTGCGTTTCGCACTTTTTACAGTGAGAAGTGAGAAACGAGGAACGATAATTGAGAATTCTCTCTTCTCACTCCTAATTTCTCAAATTTCAAATGGCCTACTCGGCCAATTCGGGATACAGCGAGGATTGGACTCACGATCAATACCAGCAGAACGAAGTACATGGTCGCTGGCAATCAACGTGGGTTCATTAATGGTGGCTTAGCTTAAGTCCCGTAGACTGCAATCGAAAACAAAACTCGCGCTGTATACTACTCTGATTTTCCCGGTGGCTTTATACGGCCATGAGACATGGACGTTAAAGGAGGCTGATCGGAGAGCTCTCAAAGTGTTTGAGCGTAGGTTGCTGCGGACAATACTTGGCAGTAAACAGGAGAACGGTATCTGGCGGCGTCGCATAAATCACGAATTGTACCAAGTGTATAAAGGGCTGTATATTATTAAGCTTATACAACACGACAGACTACGGTGGGCTGGTCACGTTGTTTGTATGCCGGAAGAACGTCAAGCGAAGATAATATTTAGTAGAGAACCCGGAAGAGGCCGCAGGCTTCGTGGAAGGCCGCGTACACGATGGCTTTTCACATTTGAAGAGGACCTGAGGGCGCTCAATGTTTAGGGCGACTGGAAGCGGTTGGCCCAGGATCGAGTCCAGTGGAGAAGGATACTCCATTCGGCGTAGGTTCATCGAAGAGCTGTAGCCCATCAAGTATCAAGTAAGTATTCGGCCAAATGTCCTATTCAGCCAAATGTCTTATTCAGCCAAATTACCCTTTCGACCAAACAACCCGGAAGGGTCGGCCAAATAACCTTTTCGGCCTAATAACCCTTTCAGCCTAATGACCCTTCTGGCCAAACGACCCTTTCGGCCAAAAGATCTTTTCGGGCAAATAACTCTTGCGGCCAAATGACCCTTTCGAGCTAATAACCCTTTCGGCCAAATGACCCTTCCCTATTCGGTCAAATAACCCTTTCGGCCAAATGGGTTTCGTCTAAACGACTCTTCACCTTTCTGATACGACTCATTGTAATAGAGTTTTGGTCATCCAAAATTCTTGAAACAGATTGAATTAATTATTTGAGCAGCAAACAGCCAAACTTGAAGTCTCCGGAATTCGCTGCAAAAATGTCCGGTTTTTGAAGCATTCCATATACAGTGTCCTGGATTTAAAAGCAAGCGATGTCCAATGTTTTCGATGATATTGGCTATTTTCTACATACAAAGTGTAATTTTTAGTACACTATTGCAAATTTAATAAGATAATCTTGATAAAGTGTGATATCAATCAGTGTCAAGTATTTGATTCCGTTTGAAACATCGAATTCAAATTTCAGATTTCGAATCGAAACGGTAACACGATTTTTGTCAAAATTTAAGGAACTTTTTGTCGATTATTTGATACTCTGATCTAAAATTCTTGATAATAGGGCATTATTCCAAAGCGCATTCGTTAAATATGCGATTATACGCATTCAGATGAAAACTTTATATGTTGCTAAGCACTGATTTGGTATTCAACCTCATCGTTTTGTATGAGTTAACAATATCAAATCATCAACCTGTAGTACTACCCAGCATACGGTTGCTATTAAAAGTATCGAACCGTGTTAACTCGTTCAGCCTACGCTCAGCTTCCTCCTAAGCCAGACGAACATCGCACCATTCCATTTGCAATCATCATCCAACAAACTGATGAGAAAATTAATTTACTGCCCTCAATGGCGGAGTTCGTTCGTTCCGTTCGTTCAGCTGCATTCTCCGGCATGTTTTACATGAACTTCTTGTGCCTCCTACTCTCTTGTGGGAATGGGACATCATCGTCTTTCGCAAGATGTGCCTCCTCGTCGTTGGCTGACTGAACCATCCGACGAACGGTTCCGATATTAAAACTGTGTAATTACCGAGAGCCTGTTCGAAGCTTGGAACCGAATCCGAGAGTCTCGGTGTGTACAATCATCGGTTTGCATTTTGCTGAGGTCAGCTGGAACCATGATCCGACCCGTTGTTGTTTGGCCATCCCAGATGGTAAATAAGGAGCATCAGGTACGCTTCATGGGAAAAAGTGCAAGGCATGCGTATTCCGAGAATTTCATATTTTCGACGTCGTCGGTCGTACCGACCCTGGCACACGTTTTAAAATTTATATTTATGTGCGGCACCATAAATTTAATTTAATTTAAAGCTTGATGTGCAAGAAACAAGTAATCAGAACGGTCGTCAAGGGCAAACCGGGAGGTGCTGGGGAACTTGGAATCTGCCGAAGGAATAGTTTTGAACTGGAGAAGAAACGTCTGCTTCTTGTTCCTGCCGTGGCGTTATTGTCTTGGATGGATTAGCATTTCTTGAATACTGTTGGTGGCGGTGATGGTTGTTATTGTTGTTGAGTTTGTCGAGGAATACTTCCAGTGCTCGGTTACGAATCCTGCATGGATGGAGATCAGACGGTGCGAGCATGATTCTTCGGATGCCACACCGAAGTAAAGAGGCATGCCGCAGAGACAGACAAATAGACAGACGAAGCTCGGTATTCTCATTCAAATGTTGTAAATTTAATTAAAAACTTGATGTGGAAGTAAATTAGAAATTGAGTTTAAACCGATGCAGCGCAAATTAATTTATAATGATTTCTCCCGGTGGAAGTTCGCATCAGATGTATGATTTATTCAGAAACTTCTTGGAAAGTGGCGTGCCTGGTAAATATTATTGGGGGTATCTATTGGAGCTTACAGAAATCTAGAAATGTTTATAACATAGGAACTGAAAGTTAGGGTTAGGCTCATGTTATGATAGGACATAAAATCGTACCACCTATCTACGACACCGCTCAAAACCTACAGCAGTTTTTCAGGGGATTGTTTCCCTTCGATTCTTCAAGATGCCTCCGGGCGGAAATTGTACCAACAGCGAAAAGTTGCTTTCTTCGACTCAATTAGGGTTAAACTCACTTGCGAAACCGGAAGCAGAGCGACGAGCAGTTGAAAGGGACTGTGGGTGACGTTGAACCGATCGGTTTCCCCGGTGGAGTAACTTTCAGTCAACTTCTTCTCCGTTCCGCTTGGCTCTTATCCGGAGATTTCAATCACTCTGCGTCAGCTGGTCGGACGCCTCTCACCCTCGCCTCGGTCGTCTCGGATGGCCGTCAACCATGTAAAGAATTCCAAATTCGATAAGCACTTCGCCCAAACGAGTGCTATTAAACTAATTCACTTTGGCTCGCAAAAGAATCCGTTCCAAAGTGGGGACGATGTTGGTGACGGTGGAGTGGATTTTCCTGCGAAAGAGCGAATGAAGCCAATGTCGGTCCTTTGATGGACTCGCTTTCGGTGGGGTGTCGATAAAGTTTGTGTGCGACTTGAAAAGAAGACGATGATGAGCGACAACGATCCGAGAGGTATAAACGAAGCAGCAGTGGACAAAAGTTGGTCGCTTTGATGGATGAAAACTATTTACCGACAGGGAGGAAGTTTGCGATGCTTCTGGCGGTGATGAAGTCCAGAAGTGGTTGATGGAAAAATTAAGTGGACAGGCTTAGGTATGGAGCTGTGGAAAAAGTGTCGAACTGATATAAGCAGGTGTATATAAAATCCACGAGTCTAATGAGGCTTATCACTTCACTACGAACATTTTGGTTTGGCGTTTGGTTGGTTATTCGGTGTTTCATTAAAGTTACTTCATTTATTTGCATTTCATCATTTATATCATTAATGTCAATTTTTGGCAAAGATATTGACTAAGGCAATTTTCGGATTGGAAATTGTCTCGACTTCCCTGGGCATAAAAGTATCTAGCCTCATGATATACGAATGAAAAATGGTAACCTGGCTTAGAAACCTCGTAGTTAATAACTGTGGAAGTGCTTAATGAACACTAAGGTGCGAGGCGGCTCTGTTCCAGTGTGGGGATGCAATGCCAATAAGAAGAAGAAGAAGAAGATTGACTAAGAACAACGTTTATAGAGTGTTCTTTTATTATTGACGTATAATTTATTTACATACGAAGGAAGACTTCAAGATTCAGTAATGTTCTCAAATCTTCCAAAGGTAGCTTATTTTGCTGTATTCCTTAGAAGATTGATTATCTAAATGCGATAAAAAAGCTGATATAGTCTTACTAAGCTAAAGTACTTTTTCCAATCTTGCGTTTATTTGAGAGGCTTATTTGCCATTTGGAGTAACGGCGCTGGGTCCTTTTGTTATTAAAATTCATTTTACAGCTTTTGTAATTCTTCAATACAGAGAAAAATGATTTTTGGAATTCTAAAGATTGCTCATTTGTGACCATTGTTGAAAAGTGGCCTATCTAAGATCGGGCTTACCACTGACCCGGAAGTACTTTGATGTACCAACAGTATCCGCGACATCCAATACAAAATAACGGAAGGATGTGGTGCCAGTCTTAGGATATGTATTTGGCAAACGAGAAACGCTCTGCACCGGAAACTCCTCCGCCAATGAATGGCTTAATTGCTCGGCGGTTCTGTTCTGTTCCCCTTCAACGCCGCCACGCCACCATGGGACGGGGATGGTTGGTACGAAAGCACTTGTTTTCGTTATGCAGCGGTTAGGACTTTATGAGTACAACTTCCACAAGGGCTCGTCCTATTTAGCACGCGATGCAAACTTCGAGGTTGAGGTTTCGCTTGTATGCACTTCCGGGTAACTGACGGAAGGCGTTCAACAAAGCACCGGCTTCGTTTCGGTTCGGGGGGTCTTTTGTGGTTTGGCGTGTGGATGTGTGTGCTTGGGCGAGTGCACCGGATGGAAAGAATGTGCATATTTTGTGTCGGCGAGGAACTTATTTCTGCTCTAGTTTAGCAGGGCTAGGAAAAAAATCCGACCTACCGTTCATCACCCTGTCGCAATGGCCGTCCGCATGCCACAATATGTGCACATGGTCGGCAGAATTCGCAAGCGTGCCAGGATGTGAGTGTTCATGAAAATTGTTTATGAATTTATGAAAAGTGAAAAGCACCATGGTTCAAAGGAAGCTGCTCTCCACCGAATATGAGACGGGGTGGATTCCAGTGCTTTCAAAATAGGAAGCATTTCGAGTGAATTTTGTAGCTGGGGTTGCACTCCTGCTGTGTTTGTTGGCATGGACCGAGATTAAAGGCATCATGTTGCGAGCGGAGCATAATGAAAAACAATAAAGGAAATTAAGCATATTTCCGAAATTGGTTTTCTCCTGCTGTCAGCTTGGTTCGTATATGTGGCGTACTTACACAATCAGTGCTTGCCGTTCCGGGCAAACAGGACGCACCAATACAGAATCTAGATTTTTAATCTTTCGCTACTAGACGATCAGATAACGTAGTCTTCCTTCCTAAGCTCCACAACAGAAATATATTCAATTGCAAGAATTTTAAGGGCACGCAAAACAAAACATTTTAACACTTTTAAAATAACGAAAACTGCAAAAATAAAACAAATCTTTCATCGACGCACCCTGTTAATGAACACAAACGCCCAACTGCGTTGTAGAGGTGGTTCAACAATGAGCAGTGAATTCAATGGAAGCGCTATTCGGAGGTGAAAGCATTTTGCAGCTGACAAGGATCGCTTTCCAGCCAGACAGTCAGAAGCAGCTACCAACCACATGAAAGGCAGTCGTCGTCGTTCGATTTTCGTGAAGAGTTTCGAGATAGCAAAACAGCTACTCACTTACACAACGCATCCTTATGCTTCCCATCTAATGATGGTGTGAAAACTGCTGGGTGAAAGTAGAAATTCCTGGCTGTTGTAGCAGTTCTTGTCAAGTAGAGACAGAAGGAAAGGACAGTCCAAAATGCATTCCTTAAGCTTTTTCGATGTTTTCATCTATATAGATAAGAATACTGAACCATTCCAACATATAGATGAAAACTTTACAAAACCAGTCCAAAGCAACAAGGTTTTCATGACTCTCTAACGCATTTAAGAAATGTTTAAAAACATAGCCTGGATAAAACGCCCGAATGGTGGTGTAAATGACTCAATTGCATGTAAAATAATGGTGAACGCATGGTTGTTTGTTTTTTAATGGACTAAACGACAATCTTATGGGTGAGGTGGAAGAATCGCCAATCGTAAAATTTGAACGGATATGATGTGATTTTGCTCATTTTTTGCATTGCAGTTCATTAATGAATAACTGAATTGTAATGGAAATATTCGTTCATAAATGTCTTACAACAGATTATATGAGTGAGGCCATTTTGGCTCATGGGTGCGTTATGCACTGTTCTCCCCTACTTTGTTTTGCATCAAAAAGGAGAAGGGTGCCCAATCTCTTCTTACTCATTGCAAAGGTGAAGGATGTGGAGTGTTTTAGAATGGGTAACCTGAACGAAGAGTAATAGCACGAATAGTAATAGTAATAGCGTGCTGGTTTCACCAATCGATGGCCATAATGGTAAACCGGACCAAGATGAGGGAAGCATAATTTACTTTAAACTGTGCTGCTTCCTTAAAAAACTATTCCATGTAGCAGTTCACAACAGCACACAGCCAAGACGATCAATAACTGAATAAAGTGGTAGTTCTAAGCATTATGTTTTTTTTTTAATTTTTTACCATTAACTAACATACATTGCACTCAATTCAGCATACGAGACATGATTTCGACATGATAAGGTAACCAACTTGATTTGGACCCCTACACATTTCGGACCCTCTTGGCGACATTTTCTTGATTTCTGAACTAAAACCAATGCCGCTGCTAATTCCCCCATTGGCTTCAGGAAAATAATATTGTTCGGCTTCTGTTTCACTGGCTTCCCGTGCGAAAATAGCGATATTTAGATGAAATTTCGAGGAAATTAGTTTGTTCAAGAAGGCGAACGTGCGTTACGCTTAAAAGTATACAGCACTGAAAATCTCAAAACGCACACAATAAGTTTTTGTTGAAATTGTTAATTTAAAACGCAGGAATCTTCTCATTTATGCATGCCAATAGAAAGATAAGACTTTGCTTCGCCTCAACTGACTAGGCTAGATTAGAAATTCGACTTTGAAGAGACTTAATTGGGGGTGTTCAAAATGTGTACATTTGGGGGTCCAAATTATGTTGCACTGTCCAAAACGAAGAATATTTTCATTTCAGAAAATTACATTTCTCAGCGATTCATCAACACTTGTTGACAAATTTAAATTTCTATTTCATAAATGAGACTTCCATCTATGAAATGGTGTGATTGTCGTCTCTATCAAACGTGCAATTTGATACATATAAACATATCTAGGGGTCCAAAATGGAACATTTACTCTATGATTAAATTTTTTGTTCTTATACAGAGTTGGACGAAAACTGTATACACCCGCCAGGCTAGGACGGTGGGGCATGATGAACTCTATGACACTTTCCCAAATTCCATTACCTCGTATGGTACTTCAAACGCGGGAGCACTGGTTCTGATGATGCACTTCAACTTGTTCTACACAGCTGTGCGATTCCCAGCACAAAATGAGCAAGAACACAGCGAGAATCATCACTTCTCTGTGAGGGGTGCCAATCCAATTCTGTTTTTTCTCAATTGTATACAAGTTTGGTAAATTTATTTTCATAGCTTGCTATGATTCTGAACAGTTTTTGCCTTTCTTTTATCGTTGTTCGTTAAGTATTGAAAACGATTCCTGCAAACCCTGACCGCCCGGAAAGAGGCGCAAGTAATATTTGGCTGCTTAGATTTAGGAAATATTTTCTTATAAATTGTATATACTTATTATTGATGTAAAGAGAACTGCAGCTGCTGGCAGAAGTTATCAGTCAGCAGCCTACAGCGGAGGGAACTCTAGTTGGTTTTTATCATATTCAACAGGTTATGGACCCAGGAACGGTTCCGGATCTAGTTAGGATGGATTGCCGTGTATTACGTGATAGATCTGCCGCGTTAGTCATGAGTAGCGACGTACAGAATTCATCAGGATGTCAGAACGTTCGGTTGATTGCTTGCTGGTCATCATGAGGAGCTTTGGTCATAAACATTCCGGCAGAGCATCGGGCTACTTGTACAGGCGAAGTGCAGGACAGGTTATCGCGCAAACTTCGGAGTGTAGGCCATTTGTACTAGCAACTAATTAAAATAGAAATTGTTTCGCAAGGAGAAGCTCAGGACGAGAGGCTTACTGTTAGGAAGACCAAGGAGAGTTGTGAGGCGCTAGCCTGAAAAAATTGTACGCTTTGAAGAAAGAAATAGTCCACTACAAAGCCCTATTTATTCTAAGAAAGGGCGTGCATTTAAAGAAAGAGTCCCCAAATTGTTTGAACTGTTACGAGAAAACACGTGCATTAAAGGAAGAAATTATCATTTTTCTACACTATTCTATTTCCCGAATCTGGGGAACCACGTGTAATGAAAGAAAGACTCTTCTACTTTATAAACTAAGAAAACTCATGCATCAATTAAAGAAGACATTCACTACGCCATACACTCTAACATTCCCATAAAACTCTTGATTTCGAGAGTTTACACTTGTGTAGAACTCTCAACAAATCGGAAAAAAAATAATCAAAAATGTCATTTAGGCTCTTTGAAATAAAATACTTAAGATGAAAGGCGGTAAGAATGTCTAAATTGTTGAATTTCGAGTTCTGCAGCAAAAAGTATTTGTTGGCGAACGATCGAATCCTTGATTTAGTAAATTTTATATGTAACCCAAGAAGTAAACCGGGATATGGGCACTATGATGATCAAGAGCATCCAAACTATCCTTGAGTTGTGTTTTTAATGATCTAAGGAATAAACGCCATACTTTACCATATTCTGGTAATATACTCGAAATATGTTATGATAAAATCCTTCGAGTGTTTAGCGATGTAATAGATCTATTTAAATATCTACGACGTTCCAAACGGGGAAGGATCGTTTGGCCGAAACCCATTCATCCGAAAGCCATTTGGCCGAATGCCACTAGGCCGAACAAACCATTAGGCCGAAACCCATCTGGCCGAAAGGGTCATTAGGCCGAAAGGATCATTAGGCCGAAAGGATCATTTGGCCGAAAGGGTCATTTGGCCAAATAAGACATTTGGCCGAATAGGTCAAATGAAAAGGAGAGAGAAGAATTAGGAATGAGAAGAGAGACGTCTCAATTCTCATTCCTCATTTCTCACTTCTAACTGTAAAAAGTGTTAAGAGCGAATTATTCACTACTCGCTTCGCGTTTCTCACTTTTTACAGTTAGCAGTGAGCAGTTTTGCAGTTACAGTGAGCAGTGAGACGTCTCACTTCGCACTCCTCATTTCTCACTTCTCACTGTTAAAAGTGAGTAGTGCGAAGTGGGTAGTGAGTAGACGATGCTGGGTCATTAGGCCGAAGGCCATTAGGCCGAACGGTCGTTAGGCCGAATGGCCATTAGGGCGAACGGTCGTTAGGCCGAATGGCCTTTAGGCCGAATGAGAACTGGGGAGGGAGAAATGAGTTGTGTGAAGTAATGAAGTAGGAAGAAGGAAGAAGGAAGATGGAAGAAGAAAGAAAGAATAAGAAAGAAGGAAGACGAGAGAAAGAAAGAAGAAAGAAGAAGGAAGAAGAAAGAAGAAGAGAGGTGAAAGAAGGTGGAAAGAGAGAAGAAGAAAAAAGCAAGAAGGAAGAAGGAAGAAGGAGAAAGGAAGAAAGAAGAAGGAAGAAGAAAGTAGGAAGATGAATGAAGGAAGAAGGAAGAAGGAAGAAGGAAGAAGGAAGATGGAAGAAGGAAGAAGGAAGAAGGAAGAAGGAAGAAGGAAAAAGGTGGAAGGACGAAGTTAGAAAGAAGAAAGAAGAAGGAATAAACAATAAGGAAAAACGAAGAAGTTAAAAGGGAGAAAAAAGCAAAGAAGGCAGAAGGAAGAAGTTAAAGGGAGAAAAATCGAAGAAGGAAAAATGAAGAAGAAAGAAGGAATAATTGAGAAGGAAGAAGAGAAAATGAAGAAGGAAGAAGGAAAAAGGAAGAAAGAAGAATAAAAAAGACGGAGAGAAGGAAGAAAGAAGGAAGAAAGAAGAAGGAAACAATAAGAAGAAAGTAGAAAGAAGCGTGGGGAAAAGAAGAAAAAAAAGGAAGAAGGAAGGAGGAAGAAGAAAGAAGGGAGAGGAAGAAGGAAGAACCAAGAAAGAAGAAGAATGAAGGAAGAAAGAAGGAAAGGGAATGCAGAAAGAAGAAGAAAGAAGGGAGAAGAAATAAGTAGCATAGAAGAAGGAAATAGGAAGGAGCAAGAAGGAAGAGCAAAAAAAAAGAAGAAGGAAAAAGAAGACAGCACTTCTCGTTTTTCCATTTTTGCTTCTTTTTGCTAATTCGGCCTAATGACCGTTCGGCCTAATGACCGTTCGGCCTAATGACCATTCGGCCTAATGACCATTCGGCCTAATGACCGTTCGGCCTAATGACCATTCGGCCTAATGACCTACGGCCAAATGGCCTGACACCGAGTAGACCTATGCGTCGTTAGAAAATTTACCGGCGGCGGCGTGATAGATCATTTTAAGCCAGTGGCGGTGACGTGACGGCCATTTTGTTTTCGGGTAGAGCATAATTACACCAAAAGTAACAAATCATTACATAAAATAAGTGGAATACAAATCGAAGGGATTGCTTCTCAAGGTGCGTATTGAACTATTTACAGTGGTAGTTTAGTCAATCAGACTGTTTCAATTTAAATATTTAGTTAAGAAATAGCTGTACGGATTTTGATCCTTTGATTCGAAATCTGTCCACGGTGGACGGATTTCGAGTCAGGAGTAGTTGATTTAATTCATTATTTTATCATGTTTTTCGTAGTTTTTAATGAGTAAATGTGAAACACTTCAAAAGTAGAAGCCTTCATGCGCCTGTGTCAATGACAAACGTTTTATTTGCTTTCGATTCCTATTTTCTAATGACTTTTTAATATACTAAGGTGCTTAAATGTACGGATTTCGATCCCTTACGGTACACGCGAAAATTCCTCGGAAATTATATTTATATTTAAAATTCTCTCGGCAATTTCCACAGAAACTTTTACAGGAACTCCTTCCGAATGTCCCCCATTTTTTGCGTGGTACTTCCACCCAAATTTGACAGCTGGAAATTCTTCCACAAATTCTCCTGCCTTCTATTCTTCGAGTTCCTCTAGGAGTTTCCGTGAAATTTATTTTAAGAATCCTTCTATAAATCTCTTAAAAGATTCCCCAAGAAATTTCTCGGAAAATTACTTCGGAAATTTATTTTGAAATTCCCTCAAGAATTCTCTAAGGTATACTCCTTCAGGAACTGCTCCGGTATATCCTTCCAGACGGAGTTCAAGAGGGAATTTTTGTGGGAATATTCGAAGGAGTTCTTAAAATATACCATGAAATAAGTCCTGAAGGAAAAAATATTTTAAGCACGTTTTAGTGGAATGTATTTAACCGTCTACGACGAGTTTAGTACTTTCCATTTATTTTTACTACGTTTTGGATTTAAATGGAAGGTACTAAACTCGTCTTAAACGAAAGAAACGTCCTGAAGGATTTCTTGAAGAAGTTACTGAAAAATTTTGGGGAAGTATTTTTGGTTGAAATCCATATAAAAAATTTAGGATAAATGGATGTGGAAATTTTCGATAAAATTTCCGATTAATTTCCCAATGCATTTCCTGAAGGAACCCCCGAAAAAAATCGGGGATATTTGTTGAAGAAATTTCTGGAGAAATTCGTAAAGGAATTCATGTAGAAATTTTTGGATGAATTCTTGAAATAATTTCGGGTGGATTTTCCGATGGATTCGAAGGAATTACTAAAATAAGTTCTGAATAAGTTTTAATATAAATTCGAAAAGTTGAAGTATTTTTGAAGAAAGTTTATGAGAAATTAAAAAAAAACAATTTATGTTTCCAAATTATATGCATTGAAATTTTGCAATAACTTCATGTCAAAACATGTCTGTCAAAAGTAATCTCGTTGTGGGGCAGCGTTATTCGGAAATTATTCAACTATCACTTTGAAATTTAATTTGGGTTTAATTTGGGAAATGATAGGCAGTCTTAGAAAAAGTATGCATTAGTTTGCCCGATCATATTTGTATAGAAAAATCAGCTAAGTGCTAGTTGTTGTGGGTAGGGCGCCATATAATAATCTCTGCATACTTGGAACTAGATAAATGTAATAAGAACTTGAGTGAAAATATGTACTCACTTTTCAAATTATCTATTCGGCCAAATGTCTTATTCGGCCAAATATCCTATTCGACCAAATGTCCTTTTCGGTCAAATGACCCTTTCGATCAAGCGATCCTTTCGGCCAAATGACCCTTTCAATTAAAAAAATTGCGCAAAATTAACAGTTTTGGGTTGTTAAAATAATCAAAATTTACATCACTAAGTAAAACATATATCAATAATTTAAACGGAAGGTTTAAAAAATCTAGAGAAATAAGAAAAAATGACAAATTGCAAAACATTGCGTTAAATTTTTGAAGGAACTCTAAACTTTGTACAAAATATTTATCAAAAGTTTCGAAATTTTCTTTTGAGCGGAAATTTATAAAATTGTGACTGAAATTTCGAACACTTCGCGGAAAGTGGTAAAGAAAATTCGATAAAAATCATCGATCAATAAAAAAAAATGAGTCGAAAAGACAAACTGTTTACTGTATGTAGATCCATAGCACTGTCGAACTTTGACCACATTGACGGAGCAAAGCCTCAATAAATACTTCACTTCCGCTATTTCCATTTTCTGAGAACATATTTGCAGCATCCCACAGTTTGGCTCAGTTGATGAGCGTCATAGCGTTGCACTTTAACTTCCATGTTGGGGTTGTTGGCTTTTGTATAGGTCGACATGTTTGAGCTGGCTTTATCTACCGAAACACATACGCCGGAAGCAACCCTTACCAGTCAGTGCAGTGTGCCGGTCGGTGGGGCCACGGAGAGTGAGGAAGGAAAACCGACGATGTTTTTCGCATCCTGTACATACGTACAACAGTGGCTTTATACAATTTGTTTTGCAATTATGATACTGTATGAAAATATTCTGCTTTCGGATGTGTCGGATGTGAGCTGGCTTTTGTTTAGCCAACAAGCCAGAAGCAAACAGACTACGATGAGGTGGGTTAGTTGAAACAATTTACAGACATTGTTGTCCTAATTGTTAATGGCATTAGAGATATTGTCGGTCATTTTTGTTTGTGTGTGTGTCATTTCAAACACATTAGTAAACATATGTAAAGCTCAATCCAGCGATCCGTATCGAAAGATTATTGTATCATGGCAGCCCGTTAGTAACGTGATAACTGTTATGATTCTTCTAAAGTTTTACAGTAAGTAAAACGAATAAACCATTACAAAGCGAAATCTTAAAAGGAACAAAAGTTTGTTGTGCAGCCAACTATTTAATACTTTTTATTAAAGTATTGAAAGGAACGGTCTGTGGGGTGGGTCTGGAGGTTGGATAACAAATTCTTTCAAAAAGATCTCTTCTAATTTAGTTTTCTTGCCCGAGTGGCACATATGTTATATATAAAGCTCAGTAACTTATATGCTAGTAGATAAATGCTAGTAGATAATCACTTCAGTAAGTCACAATGCGGTTACTGTGACCAGATCCCCATGAATTGTGCTGCTCGGGAAGCAGTTGAAACAGTGACCCTTTTTGCACCTCGAAGACGGTAGAGTTTACTTGTAAAAATAAATAACTAGGGGAGATCGAGTTTATCACTTTGTATGTAACAAGTAACTCCTCAAGCGTGTTTTTCAATTATCATCTAATGATTTTTTTAATTGGGAGCTCTAGAAAAAACGTTTCACGAAATCAGAAGTTGCTGTGACTGTGACAGGCATGTTTTTTTTTATTTAGGATATTATTAATTTGTTGAACTCTTTATAAATGGAAGACAGATATGATCCTAATATGAATTGAATGCAAAATGCTTTGGAATGCAATAAACAATAGGGTCTGCTTTCATTTCTTCCGAATTTGGAGCTTATACCAGAGAGGATGACCAAAGATTAATAATAATCAATGTTTTCTATGAAATTGAAGAAAAATGTAATTTTGTAACAAACTGTGTAAAGACAAATGGATTTTATTTGTATTGCTTTTGTCTGAATTACTTCTTCATAATGGCATTCTTGCCGGGAAACAAGTTGGTAAAGAGAGCAACATGATTGTTAACAGTTTCTAAAATGTCAAACTGTTTTTCAACTCTTGATGAGTATTGAAACTTGTTAAGGAACATTTTAGCATCCTTAAACTTTAGAATATGCATGTGAATAACTTGTCCATTTTAAAATTCCCTTCACTAAAGCTCTAAAAAAGCAGACCTATCATTCTACAAGCAGGAAACATTATTCCATTATTTCATATCTCTGATTGTACACAATGTTTCCAGTTCACAATACCAGACCAAAAGCCATCGATGAATGATGCTGGCCGACGACTAACCTACATAATGCTAAGTGTTGAAAAAACGTGGCGAAAGGTTCGTGATCGATTGAAAATCCGTTCTGCTCTCTTGACTCTGCTCCAATATTGTTCGCTTGATCTGCCGCGCCAAGTTCAAATAAATTTAAAAATGAAAAGCAACCACGACGAATGCACTGCCGCCGTCGTCGCCCGAGCGCGGCTCCACAATCTGCCTGGCTTCCAGATATCAGTCAACGGCATTTTCTAGGAGCTAAACGCCGCAACCAAAGAACGGGAGGTGCCAAAGGGCAATCAGTGCCATTTTCATTGCACACCCAATATGGGGAGCAGCCTATCCCGGGCTGGCACCGGGAAAGTGGGAACCGCCCTGGATTCTCGTCGTCGTCGACGTCGCGTCGTACCGGATTAAAGCAAAACAAAAGAACAGTAGAAATGAAAATAAATTCATCAACATAAATTATTTCTGACATCATACTGTTGATTTTCGCTTTCGCCGTTCCGACCGGGGATCGTGAAGGGACGAGGGGGCGGCGAGGTTGGGCACGATTTTGAGTCATCGAGTCACCAACCGTGTTGAGTTCTGATGAGGAGCGATTTTCAGTATATTTGCGCTCGGTTTCTGAGCTTTGATATTCGTCACGTTTTTCATCGAGTCTTTCGCTGGGGCAGGGCAAAATAAAAAAAAGCAAGTTAAAGCGAGAGTTTGCGGAAATTTATTTTCTGAGTCAACTGTGAGTCTGTGGCTAGTTCGTTGGCGTAAATAGGCATTCATGTCAGGACTTTGGGATTTCAAACTTTTGGTGCGGTAAAATAAAAAAAAAACATTTGGACAAATTAGTCAAATGACCCAGACCATATTTCAAAACACTACTCACGAGAGCGATTCCAAGCAACAGCATCAAAATTTAAGAAAATTTTTAATTCATGATTTTCTATTGAGTTGAAACTTTGCACAGTTTTTCAATTTCATCTAAATCGTCATTTTTCGATATCAAATCTTCATATCGAGTCACGACTAACTTTTCAAAAGGGTGTATGTGAAAATGGTTCAAAAATATTTAAAAAGCTGCACAGCAAAAACGGAATGTTCGATTGTTATGATTTTTTCAGCAAAGTTAGACAACTAAATGGTGATTCTTAAGAAAATGTGCACAGTAAAAAAAATTTTTTGCCTTTAAAAATATCATTTTGTCACAAAAACTCAAATATCTCAAAACCCTATCTTTTTTCGAACGTAATTCCATTATATTAGCTATCTACCATAAAAATTTGGTGATGGTAAACTAATAAACAAAAAGTTATGACATTTCAAACATTTCACAATTTTCTCATATAGTAAACAAAAAAATTTCCGTGTATTTTTTTCAAGAATCGCAGTTTGATGCTGATTTTATTGTTAAGGGCCTTGCGTGAGTTAAACAAGTTGTTTGTATGATATTCCATATTTATGTATTCATCGATATTATGTATATTATATGTATAAATATTATATGTATAAATAAATAAAATGAATTAATATTATCCTAAGTATTAAATTAAATGTGGCAGTTACACAATGTTGTTATAGAAACTCTAAGAGTTTTGGGTTTGAATTTTGGTATGGGTTATGATATCATGAAACAGTTTATTAATACTTATTTTTTATTTATTTTTATTCAAATTTTAAAAATATCGAACACTTTTGAATTATTATCAGCACAGTTTGAGTATAGTTTTGCTTTAATTTTATTTTCCGACAATGGAATGAAACAGTGAAATTTTTGGGTTCCTTGGATCGTTTTCGCGTTATTAAATTGCTCGCTGAGCTCTGAAGCCTTTATTTCGTACTCTTCAGTAGTAGTAAAACAAAATGATAATTTGGTTAAATCTTTTCTTTTCTACGATTTGCCCAATCAAAAAGTTCTTTCGCAGTTTTAATTGGATGCTCACGTTCTTTGGCTAAACTTGCTCTTGTGGCCATGCGCTTTATTGTTCCTCCAATAGCATCACAAGGACCTTTGCCATGTGATGTAGCAAAAATGCCATTCTGCATCAATTCCGTACATTGATTTAAATTGACATAGGCTCGAAAAATTCTTACGATTTTTGTACTGCGACGCTGCTCCATCAGACATGAAATATATCTTTTGACTTCTTTATGCTTATCAACGCGTAAAAAGTTAATCATTTTTCAATGAACAAGTTTACGGATACTGAATCGTGTCTTAAATCTTCGGAAATTATAATAAAACTTAAGTGTTCAATTTGCGTACTTCCATTAAAATAAATAACGAATGGATGAATTGTAGCTTGTTGTACGTTCCAGTGATGGGACTACACTTCATCTTGCAATACAAAGCTGTAATTTTCAGAAAAATCACAAATGACTAAAAATTCACCATTTTGTAATGTATTTTTCGTATTTTTTAAAAAGCTGGATTGTTCTGTTTTAATGAAATCGTGAGGGATTAAACTTTCTAATTTCAAGCAAAAATATGACACAAACTCATCTACAGGTTTTACAATAGTTTCTATGTCACACCTATCCGTGGTCACCCATTGCTCAAATGATAACTGATCAATATATTTTTCTTCAAACTCAGCGAATAAAGTATTTTCCAATGATGAAGAATCTGGACAATCCGAACAAGATCGTAGATAGCAATTTGATGTTGTATTTTCACACAAAAGACTACCAGTTAACATTTTAATATCCTTTGTTAAATTGATTCTTTTCAAACTATGTAAAATAAGATTAATATTCTCATGGGTTGTGCACACACACACATTATGTGTTCCTGAATTGGAAAGAAGCTTACATTGCCTTGGCCGAAGGCTTGCAAATGAGGAAAAACCTATTTTAATATTATCGTGAATTTCCTTGAAGCGTGTGTACGCTTCTTTCAAAGTCGTCATCATTAATCGTTTTGGATTGCTTGACGCTTTCCATCTTTTTTACTGATACATAATCTTTTTGACCAGGCATAGCTCGACTTACTTCATCATCTTCAAAATATTGAACTACTATTTCTTTTGTCTCATCTGTTAATGCAGTACTAGACCTAGTATTTTTGGTTGAAAGACAGTTATTCTTCAATTGTTTTGCCTCTTTTACTGTATTTCTATTGGTTTTGAACTCATCAATGGCATCCTGAATAGACCACGAACTTGGCAGCATCGACAAAATCAATAATTTTTCTTTCCTTGTCGTGTCTGCATTCGAGAACCTTTCCTTCATATTTATAATTACCTCATCGTAGTCTGTATTTTCCACATCATCAGGTCCTAATTTGAAGAGGTTTCTTCGTACAGCTTCGTTTATTTCACGGTATTTTTCTCCGGTAATAAACGTAGTCCATCTTACTCCATTTAATCGGAGTCACTTTTATCCCAGCTATGCCCTCGTTAAAGCGTTCGATGTTGACCTTTTGGATACACTCATCTTCCGATTGATTTGTTGAAACAGATTTCGCTGATGGTACGGTGGCAAGGCTCTCAGCACTTAATACTTCTGGTAATTCCTCAGTTGTTGTCGATACATCTGGCAATTCCTCAGTTGGTGTCGTTTTCGAACTTCCTGCGCTCTGCTCAACCGATGATATACAGATTGCTCTTTTGTCAACGTTTAGACGGCAGGACGTGCAAATGCGTAAATTTGTATTCAATGTGGACATTGGAGCATAACCAGTCGCTTTCAGTTTATCTATGGTGCTTTCGGTGAGATTTCGTAACTCTTTTGAACACTTTTTTCCATCAAACGGCCTATAACAGTTGAGAAAGCGGCTACTCATGTTGTTCGTAATATTTCAATAAACAAAAATCACTTTTAAGTTTTTACTGACTAGTTTGGTGTCATTTGTTTGACTGAAGAAAAAATTACTATAAGATCTTTAACAACCTTAGTAGTAGTAATTTTTTGCTTTTTCGTGAGCATTGTCATGGTATGTACCTATCATGCATTTGTTGTTGTTGAAGATACCTGTTTCCTCCCGATCATAAAGTCTATTCTCTAAGAGGTATATTTTTGCAGGTAAACTATAGACGTACACGTGTATATAAATCTTTGATTTTGCAGCTTTTGTCTTAAAAATAACATTTCTGATATGTTTCTATCAACGTTATTATCAACAGGTTTCAACACTATAAAAAGAATTTTTCGCCAGTCACGTGCAATGAAAATTATGACACTATCAATACTTTTGATCACAACACTGGATCGTGTCTAAGTTTCTTATAGATGCTATGAATAATTAAATCAAAATATCATGAAAACAACTTGTTTAAATCACGTCCCTTAACAATAAAATCTGCATCAAACTGCAATTCTCGAAATAACTTACACAGAAAAAATTTTTTTTTACTAAATGTGAAAATTGTGAAATGTTTGAAATGTCATAACTTTTTTGTTTATTAGTTTACCATCACCAAATTTTTATGGTAGATAGCTAATATAATGGGCCGTTTTCCTAAAAAATTACGTTCGAAAAAGATAGGGCTCTGAGATAGTTGAGTTTTTGTGACAAAAATGATATTTTTAAAGGCAATAAATGGTTTTATTACTGTGCACATTTTCTTAAGAATCACCATTTAGTTGTCTAACTTTGCTGAAAAAATCATAACAATCGAACATTCCGTTTTTGCTGTGCAGCTTTTTAAATATTTTTGAACCATTTTCACATACACCCTTTTAAAAAGTTAGTCGTGACTCAATATGAAGATTTGATATCGAAAAATGACGATTTAGATGAAATTGAAAAACTGTGCAGAGTTTCAAATATTTTCGAAATGGTCGCTCAGGATCGACTGACATGCCCCCGTGGAATGCCTCACGAGTACAAATCAGTCTATTTCAAATTTATATGATTGTGAATTTTGATTTTGCTGTTGTAGTTGACCAGTTCATCAAAAAAGAGGCCCTTCGCGACATACCCTAGACCCAACCTGGGAAATTTAGAAATTTAAAAATTTAGAAATTTAGAAATGCAGAAATTTAGAAATTTAGGAATTTAGAAATTTAGAAATTTAGAAATTTAGAAATTTAGGAATTTAGAAATTTAGAAATTTAGAAATTTAGAAATTCGAAAATTTAGTAATTTAGAAATTTAAAAATTTAGAAATTTAGAAATTTAAAAACTAATTTAGAATTAAATTTTAATTTAGAAATTTAGAAATTTAGAAATTTAGAAATTTAGAAATTTAGAAATTTAGAAATCTAGAAATTTAGAAATTTAGAAATTTAGAAATTTAGAAATTTAGAAATTTAGAAATTTAGAAATTTAGAAATTTAGAAATTTAGAAATTTAGAAATTTAGAAATTTAGAAATTTAGAAATTTAGAAATTTAGGAATTTAGGAATTTAGAAATTTAGAAATTTAGAAATTTAGAAATTCGAAAATTTAGTAATTTAGAAATTTAAAAATTTAGAAATTTAAAAACTAATTTAGAATTAAATTTAAATTGAGAAATTTAGAAATTTAGAAATTTAGAAATATAGAAATTTAGAAATTTAGAAATTTAGAAATTTAGAAATTTAGAAATTTAGAAATTTAGAAATTTAGAAATTTAGAAATTTAGAAATTTAGAAATTTAGAAATTTAGAAATTTAGAAATTTAGAAATTTAGAAATTTAGAAATTTAAAAATTTAGGAATTTAGGAATTTAGGAATTAGGAAATTTAGAAATTTAGAAATTTAGATAATTAAAAATTTAGAAATTTAAAAATTTAGAAATTTAGAAATTTAAAAATTTAGAAATTTAGAAATTTAAAAATTTAGAAATTTAGAAATGCAGAAATTTAGAAATTTAGAAGTTTAGAAATTTAGAAATTTAGAAATTTAGAAATTTAGAAATTTAGAAATTTAGAAATTTAGAAATTTAGAAATTTAGAAATTTAGAAATTTAGAAATTTAGAAACTCAGAAATGTAGAAATTTAGAATTTAGGAAATTTAGAAATTTAGAAATTTAGAAATTTAGAAACCCAGAAATCAAGAAACCAGAACATCAGAAAACTTTAGAAATTTAGAAATTTAGAAACCCAGAAACCCAGGAAATTTAGAAAACTCAGAAACTCAGGAAATTTAGAAATTTAGGAAAACTCAGAAACTCAGAAACCCAGAAACCAAGAAATTTAGAAATTTAGAAATTTTGAAATTTTGAAATTTGAAATTTTGAACCAGAAATCCAGAAACCCTGAACCAGAAACTCAGGAAACTTTAGAAATCTTGAAACCCTTGAAATTTGAAAACCCTGAAACTCTGAACCCAGAACCTTGAAATCTGAAACCCTTGAAAACTGAAATTGAAACCCTGAAACCCTTGAAATCTGAAACTTGAAACCTTGAAACCCTGAAACCTTGAACCCTGAACCCTGAAACCTTGAAAACCCTTGAAAAACCCTTGAAAACCCTGTCTTGAAACCCTGAACTTTGAAACCCTTGAAAACCTCTTGAACCTTGAAACCCTGAAACTTGAAACCCTTGAAACTTGAAACCCTTGAAAACCCTGAAACCCTGAACCCTTGAACCTGAACCCTGAACCCTGAAAACTTGAAACCCTGAAATCTGAAACCCTGAAACCCTGAAAACCCTGAAAACCCTGAAACCCTGAAACCCTGAAACCTGAAACCTTGAACCCTGAAACCCTGAAACCCTGAAACCCTGAAACCCTGAAACTCCTGAACCCTGAAACCCTGAAAACCTTGAAACCCTGAAACCCTGAAACCCTGAAACCCTGAAACCCTGAAACCCTGAAACTTGAACCCTGAAACCCTGAAACTTGAACCCTGAAACCCTGAAACCCTGAAACCCTGAAACTTGAAACCCTGAAACCCTGAACCCTGAACCCTGAAACCCTGAAACCCTGAAACCCTGAAACCCTGAAACTTGAACCCTGAAACTTGAACCCTGAAAACCCTGAAACCCTGAAACCCTTGAACCCTGAAACCCTGAAACCCTGAAAACTTGAACCCTGAACCCTGAACCCTGGAAACCCTGAAAATCTTGAAACCCTGAAACCCTTGAACCCTGAAACCCTGAAAACCCTGAAACCCTGAAATCTTGAACCCTGAAACCCTGAAATTTTGAAACTTGAAATTTTGAAACCCGAAATTTTGAAACCCTGAAATTTTTTTATCTTTTAGAAACCCAGAAATTTAGAAATTTCAGAACCTGAAAACTCAGAAACTAGGAAATTTAGAAACCCAGAAACCTAGAAATTTAGAAATTTAGAAACCCAGAAACCAGAAACTTAGAAATTTAGAAATTTAGAAATTTAGAAATTTAGAAATTTAGAAATTTAGAAATTTAGAAATTTAGAAATTTAGAAATTTAGAAATTTAGAAATTTAGAAATTTAGAAATTTAGGAATTTAGAAATTTAGAAATTTAGAAATTCGAAAATTTAGTAATTTAGAAATTTAAAAATTTAGAAATTTAGAAATTTAAAAACTAATTTAGAATTAAATAGAAATTTAGAAATTTAGAAATTTAGAAATTTAGAAATTTAGAAATTTAGAAATTTAGAAATTAAGAAATTTAGAAATTAAGAAATTAAAAAATTTAGAAATTTAGAAATTTAGAAATTTAGAAATTTAGAAATTTAGAAATTTAGAAATTTAGAAATTTAGAAATTTAGAAATTTAGAAATTTAGAAATTTAGAAATTTAGAAATTTAGAAATTTAGAAATTTAGAAATTTAGAAATTTAGTAATTTAGAAATTTAGAAATTTAGAAATTTAGAAATTTAGAAATTTAGAAATTTAAGAATTTAGAAATTTAGAAATTTAGAAATTCGAAAATTTAGTAATTCAGAAATTTAAAAATTTAGAAATTTAGAAATTTAAAAACTAATTTAGAATTAAATAGAAATTTAGAAATTTAGAAATTTAGAAATTTAGAAATTTAGAAATTAAGAAATTTAGAAATTAAGAAATTAAGAAATTTAGAAATTTAGAAATTTAGAAATTTAGAAATTTAGAAATTTAGAAATTTAGAAATTTAGAAATTTAGAAATTTAGAAATTTAGAAATTTAGAAATTTAGAAATTTAGAAATTTAGAAATTTAGAAATTTAGAAATTTAGAAATTTAGAAATTTAGAAATTTAGAAATTTAGAAATTTAGAAATTTAGAAATCTAGAAATTTAGAAATTTAGAAATTTAGAAATTTAGGAATTTAGGAATTTAGGAATTAGGAAATTTAGAAATTTAGATAATTAAAAATTTAGAAATTTAAAAATTTAGAAATTTAGAAATTTAGAAATTTAAAAATTTAGAAATTTAGAAATTTAAAAATTTAGAAATTTAGAAATGCAGAAATTTAGAAATTTAGAAATTTAGAAATTTAGAAATTTAGAAATTTAGAAATTTAGAAATTTAGAAATTTAGAAATTTAGAAATTTAGAAATTTAGAAATTTAGAAATTTAGAAATTTAGAAATTTAGAAATTTAGAAATTTAGAAATTTAGAAATTTAGAAATTTAGAAATTTAGAAATTAAGAAATTTTAAAAAATTAGAAATTTAGAAATTTAGAAAATTAGAAATTTAGAAATTTAGAAATTTAGAAATTTAGAAATTTAGAAATTTAGAAACTCAGAAACCCAGAAACTCAGAAACCCAGAACCCAGGAAACCCAGAAATTTAGAAACCAGAAACTCAGAAACTCAGAACCCAGAAACTCAGAAACTCCAGAAACCCAGAAACCCAGAACCCAGAAACCCAGAAACCCAGAACTCAGGAAACTGAGAAACCCGGAACCCAAAAACTTGAACCCTGAACCCTGAAACCCTGAAACCCTGAAACCCTTGAAACCCTGAAAACCCTGAAAACCCTGAAACCCTGAAACTTGAAATTTTGAAACCCTGAAACCCTTGAACCCTGAAACTTGAACCCTGAAAACCCAAAACCCTTGAAACCCTGAAACCCTTGAAACCCTGAAACCCTGAACCCTAAAACCCAGAAACTCAGGAACCCAGAAACCAGAAACCCAGAAACCCAGCAGAAACTCAGAAACCAGAAACCTGGAAACCCAGAAACTCCAGAAACCCAGAAACCCAGGAAACCCTAAAACCTTGAAACCCTTGAAACCCTGAAATTTTGAAACCCTGAAACCCTGAAATTTTGAAAACCCTTGAAACCCAGAACCCAGAAATTTAGAAACTCAGGAAATTTAGAAACTTAGAAACCCAGAAACCTAGAAATTTGAAATTTAAAAACCCAGAAATTTAGAAATTTAGAAATTTAGAAATTTAGAAATTTAGAAATTTAGAAATTTAGAAACCCAGAAATTTAGAAATTTAGAAATTTAGAAATTTAGAAATTTAGAAATTTAGAAATTTAGAAATTTAAAAATTTAGAAATTTAGAAATTTATTAACTTAGAAATTTAGAAATTTAGGAAATTTAGGAATTTAGAAATTTAGAAATTTAGAAATTGAAAATTTAGTAATTTAGGAAACTCAAAAATTTAGAAATTTAGAAATTTAAAAACTAATTTAGAATTAAATAGAAATTTAGAAATTTAGAAATTTAGAAATTTAGAAATTTAGAAATTTAGAAATTAAGAAATTTAGAAATTAAGAAATTAAGAAATTTAGAAATTTAGAAATTTAGAAATTTAGAAATTTAGAAATTTAGAAATTTAGAAATTTAGAAATTTAGAAATTTAGAAATTTAGAAATTTAGAAATTTAGAAATTTAGAAATTTAGAAATTTAGAAATTTAGAAATTTAGAAATTTAGAAATTTAGAAATTTAGAAATTTAGAAATTTAGAAATTTAGAAATTTAGAAATTTAGAAAATTTAGAAATTTAGAAATTTAGAAATTTAGAAATTTAGAAATTTAGAAATTCGAAAATTTAGTAATTTAGAAATTTAAAAATTTAGAAATTTAGAAATTTAAAAACTAATTTAGAATTAAATAGAAATTTAGAAATTTAGAAATTTAGAAATTTAGAAATTTAGAAATTTAGAAATTAAGAAATTTAGAAATTAAGAAATTAAGTAATTTAGAAATTTAGAAATTTAGAAATTTAGAAATTTAGAAATTTAGAAATTTAGAAATTTAGAAATTTAGAAATTTAGAAATTTAGAAATTTAGAAATTTAGAAATTTAGAAATTTAGAAATTTAGAAATTTAGAAATTTAGAAATTTAGAAATTTAGAAATTTAGTAATTTAGAAATTTAGTAATTTAGAAATTTAGAAATTTAGAAATTTAGAAATTTAGAAATTTAGAAATTTAGAAATTTAGAAATTTAGGAATTTAGAAATTTAGAAATTCGAAAATTTAGTAATTTAGAAATTTAAAAATTTAGAAATTTAGAAATTTAAAAACTAATTTAGAATTAAATAGAAATTTAGAAATTAAGAAATTTAGAAATTTAGAAATTTAGAAATTTAGAAATTTAGGAATTTAGAAATTTAGAAATTTAGAAATTTAGAAATTTAGAAATTTCAAAATTTTGAAATTTAGAAATTTAGAAATTTAGAAATTTAAAAATTTAGGAATTTAGGAATTTAGGAATTAGGAAATTTAGAAATTTAGAAATTTAGAAGTTTAGAAATTTAGAAATTTAGAAATTTAGAAATTTAGAAATTTAGAAATTTAAGAAATTTAAAAATCTAGAAAATTTAGAAATGCAGAAACTCAGAAATTTAGAAAATTTAGAAATTTAGAAATTTAGAAATCTAGAAATTTAGAAATTTAGAAATTTAGAAATTTAGAAATTTAGAAATTTAGAAATTTAGAAATTTAGAAATTTAGAAATCACGAAATTTATAAATTTAGAAACCTTAGAAATTTAGAAATTTAGAAATTTAGAACCCAGAAATTTTAGGAAATTTAGAAACCAGAAATTTAGAAACCAAGAAAATTTGTAAACATCAGAAACTTTAGAAACCCAGAAATTTAGAAACCAGAAACCCAGAAACCTGGAAACCCAGAAATTTAGAAATTTAGAAATCCCAGAAACCAGAAACCCAGAACCCAGAAATTCCAGAAACCCAGAAACCCAGAAACTCAGAAACCCAGGAACCCAGAAACCCAGAAACCCAGAAACTCCAGGAACCCAGGAACCCAGAAACCCAGAAACCCAGAAACTCAGAAACTCTAGAAAACCCAGAAACCCAGAAACTCAGAAATTTAGAACCCAGGAAACCCAGAAACTCCAGAACCCAGAAACCTTAGAAACCCAAAAAACCCAGCAACCCTGAAACCCTGAAACCCCTTTGAAACCCTGAAACCCTGAAACCCTGAAATCCCTGGAAACCCTGAACCTGAAACCCTTGAAACCCTGAAACCCTGAACCCCAAAACCCTTGAAACCCTGAAGCCCTGAACCCTGAAAACCTTAACCCTGAAACCCAGAAAACCCAGAACCCAGGAACTCAGAAACTAGCAGAAACCTAGAAACCCGAGAAACCCTTAGAAAACCTTAGAACCCAGAAACCCAGAAACCCAGAAAGGAACCCAGAAACCCTTAAAACCCCAGGAAACCCTGAAACCCTTGAATTCCAGAAATTCCCAGGAACCTGAAACTCAGAAACTCCAGAAAACCCAGAAACCCAGAACCCAGAAACTCAGAAGCCCAGAAACCTGGGAAAACCCAAAATTTAGCAACCAGAAACCCTCAGAAAACTCAGAAACTCAGAAAACCCAGAAATCCAGAACTTAGAAACTCCAAAATCTAGAAACTCCAGAAAACCCAGAACTTGAGAAACTCAGAACCCAGAAACCCAGGAAAACCCTGAAATCTTGAAACCCTGAAACCCTTGAAACCCTTGAAACCTTGAACCCTTGAAACCCTAAAACCCTGAACCCTGAAACCCAGAACTTGAAACCCTGAAAACCCTGAAACCCTGAAACCCTTAAAATCCTTGAACCCAGAACCCAGAAACTTAGAAACCCAGAAACCAGAAACCAGCAGAAACTCAGAAACCCTGAAACCCTGAAACCCTTGAACCCTGAAACCCTTGCAACCCAGAAACTCAGAACCTAGAAACCCAGAAACTCAGAAACTCAGAAACCCAGAACCCAGAAACCTGAAAAACCCAGAAACCCAGAAACTTGAAACCCTGAAAACCCTGAAACTCAGAAACCCAGAAACCCAGAACCCAGAAACCCAGAACCTGAGAACCTGGAAACCCAAAACCCTGAAACCCTGAACCCTTGAACCCTTGAACTCAGAAACCCAGAAACCCAGAAACCCAGAAAACCCAGAACCCAGAAACCCAGGAAACCCAGAAACCCAGAAAACTCCAGAAACCCAGAACCCAGAAACCCAGAAACCCAGAAACCCAGAAACCAGAAACCCAGAAACCAAGAAACCCAGAAACCAAGAAACTGGGCTAACCCAGAAACTCAGAAACCCAGGAACCCAGAACCCAGGAACCCAGAAACCCAGGAACCCAGAAACCCAGAACTCAGAAACCCAGGAAACCCAGAAAACCCAGAACCCAGAAACCCAGAAACTCAGAAAACCCAGGAAACCCAGAACCCAGAACCCTTGAACCCAGGAACCCAGAAACCCAGGAACCCAGAACCCAGAAACTCCAGAAATTTCCAGAAACTCAGAAATCTGAAAACCCAGAAATCAGAAACCCCAGAAATCTGAACTCAGGAAACCCAAACTAGGAACCCTGAAACCCAGAACCCAGGAACCCTTGAAACCCTGAAACTTGAACCCAGGAAACCCAGAAACCTGAAACCCAGAACCCAGAAACTTTGAAACTTGAACCCTGAAACCTTGAAACTTGAAACCCTGAACCCTGAAACCCTGAAACCCTGAAACCCTGAACCCTGAAACCTGAAACTGAAAACCCTGAAACCCTGAAAACTCTGAACCCTGGAACCCTGAAAACCCTGAAACCCTGAACCCTTGAAACCCTGAAACTGAGAAAACTGAACCCTGAACCCTGAAACCCTGAAACCCTGAAACCCTGAACCCTGAAAACCCTGAAACCCTGAACCCTTGAAACCCTGAAACCCTGAAAACCCTGAACCCTGAAACCCTGAACCCTGAAACCCTGAAAACCCTGAAACCCTGAACCCAGGAAACCCAGGAAACCCTGAAACTCAGGAAAACCCTGAAACTCCCTGAAAACCCTGAACCCAGAAACCCAGAAACCCAGAAAACCCAGAAACCCAGAAACCTCCAGAAACCCAGGAAACTCAGAAACCCAGAACCCAGAAACCCAGGAAAACCCAGAAACCCAGGAACCCAGAACCCAGGAAACTCAGAAACCAGAAACCCAGAAACTCAGAAACTCAGAACCCAGAAACCCAGAAACTCAGAAACCCAGAAATCAGAAACTTAGAAACCTAGAAATCAGGAAATTTAGAAACCCAGGAAATCAACCCAGAAATTTAAAAATTTAGAAATCTAGAAATTTAGAAATTTAGTAATTTAGAAATTTAGAAATTTACGAATCAAGAAATTAAGAAATTTAGAAATTTAGAAAATTTAGAAATTTAGAAATTTAAAATGTAGAAATTTAGAAATTTAGAAATTTAGAAATTTAGAAATTTAGAAATTTAGAAATTTAGAAATTTAGAAATTTAGGAATTTAGAAATTTAGAAATTTAGAAATTTAGAAATTTAGAAATTTAGAAATTTAGAAATTTAGAAATTTAGAAATTTAGAAATTTAGAAATTTAGAAATTTAGAAATTTAGGAATTTAGAAATTTAGAAATTTAGAAATTTAGAAATTTAGAAATTTAGAAATTTAGAAATTTAGAAATTTAGAAATTTAGAAATTTAGAAATTTAGAAATTTAGAAATTTAGAAATTTAGAAATTTAGAAATTTAGAAATTCAGAAATTTAGAAATTTAGAAATTTAGAAATTTAGAAATTTAGAAATTTAGAAATTTAGAAATTTAGAAATTTAGAAATTTAGAAATTTAGAAATTTAGAAATTTAGAAATTTAGAAATTTAGAAATTTAGAAATTTAGAAATTTAGAAATTTAGAAATTTAGAAATTTAGAAATTTAGAACCTAGAAATTTAGAAATTTAGAAACCCAGAAACCTGAGAAATTGTAGGAAATTTAGGAAAACTCAGGAAAACTCAGAAACCAGAAAACCCAGAAACTCAGAAATCAGAAAGAACCCAAAACATCAGAAACTCCAGAAACTTAGAACCCAGAAAACCCAGGAAAACTCAGGAACCGGGAAAACCCAGAAATCCCAGAAACCCAGAAAACCCAGAACCCAGAAACCCAGGAAACCCAGAAACTCCAGGAAACCCAGGAAAACCTTAAAACCCAGAAACCCAGAAAACCCAGAAACCCAGAAAACCCAGGAACCCAGAAACTCAGGAAACTTGAACCCAGAACCCAGAAACCCAGAAACCCAGAACTCAGAACTCAGGAAACCCAGAAACCCAGAACCAGGTAAAACCTGGGGCAAAACCCAAAATCTCGAACCCTGAACCCTTGAAACCCCTTTGAAACCCCTGAAAACCTGGAACCTGAAACCCTTGAAACCCTTGAAAACCCTGAAACCCTGAAATCCCTGAAAACCTTAAAAACCCTGGAAACTGAAAACCCTGAAAATCTCTGAAACCTTGAAACCCTGAACCCAGAACCCAGAAAACCCAGAAAACCCAGAAACCCAGAAACCCAGAACCAGAAACCCTGTGAAACCCAGGAACTCCAGAACCCAGAAACCCAGAAACCCAGAAACCCTAGAACCCTGAACCCTGAAAACCCTGAACCCTTGAAACCCAGGAAACCTTTCAGAAACCCAGAAACCTGAAACCTCTGAAACCAGAACCCAGGAACCCAGAAAACCCAGAACCCAGGAACCCAGAAGCCAGAACCTGAAAACTCAGTAACCCAGAAACCCAGGAACCCAGAAACCCAGGAAACCCAGAACCCAGAAACCCAGAAACTCAGAACCAGGAACCCAGAAACCCAGAAACTTAGAAACCAAACCCAGAACTCCAGAAATCCAGGAACCTTGAACCCAGAAACTCCTGAAACCTGAAACCCTGAAACCCTGAACCTTGAAACCCTGAAATCTTGAAACCTGAAACCCTAAAACCCCTGAAACCCTGAAATCCCTTGAAACTTGAAACCCTGAAACTTGAAACTCCTGAAAACCCTGAAACCTTGAAACCCAAAACCTGAACCCAGAAACCCAGAAACCCAGAAACTCAGAAACCCCAGAAACCCAGAAACCTAGCAGAAAACTCCAGAACCCAGAACCCTGAAATCTGAAAACCCTGAAACCCTGAAAACCCAGAAACCCTGAGAACCCAGAAACCCAGAACCCAGAACCCAGAAACCCAGAAAACCTGAGGAACCCAGGAAACCCAGAAACCCAGAAACCTGAACCCTTGAAACCCTGAACTTGAACCCTGAAACCCAGAAACTAAAACCAGAAACTCCAGGAAACCCAGAAACCCAGAAACCTGAGAAACCTGAGAAAACCCGAAAACCTTAAAACCCTGAAACCCTGAAACCCTGAAACCCTGAAAACCCTGAAACCTGAAAACCCTAAAACTGAAAACCCAGGAAACCCAGAAACCCAGAACTCAGAAAACTCCAGAACCCAGGAAATCAGAAACCCAGGAAACCCAGAAAACCCAGAAACCCAGGAAACCCAGAAACCAAGAAACCCAGAAACCAAGAAACTGCTAACCTAGAAACTCCAGAAACCTCAGAACCCAGAACCCAGAAACTCAGAAACCCAGAAACCTGAAACCCAGAAAACCCAGAAAACCCAGGAACCCAGAAACTCAGGAAACCCAGAAACCCAGAACCCAGAAACCCAGGAAACCCAGAAACCCCTTGAACCTTGAAAGCCCAGAAAACCCAGAACCCAGAAACCCAGAACCTAGAACCCAGAAACCCAGAACCCAGAAACCCAGAAACCCAGAAACCCAGGAACTCAGAAACCCAGAAACCCAGAAAACCCCAGAAACCCAGAAACTCAGAAACCTTGAACCCTGAAACTTGAAACCCAGGAACCCAGAAAACTCAGAAACCCAGAAACCCAGAACTCAGAAACTCAGAAACTCCTAGAACCCAGAAACCCAGAAAACCCTGAAACCTGAAACTTGAACCCTTGAAACCCTGAAACCAGGAAACCTTGAACCCTGAACCCTGAACCCTGAAACCCTTGAAACCCTTGAACCCTGAAACCCTGAAACTCTGAAACCCTGAACCCTGGAAACCCTGAAACCCTGAAACCCTTGAAACCCTGAAACCCTTGAACCCTGAACCCTGAAACCCTGAAAACCCTGAAACCCTGAAACCTGAAACTTGAACCCTGAAACCCTTGAAACCCTGAAACCCTGAAACCCTGAAACCCTTGAAACCCTGAAACCTTGAAACCCTGAACCCTTGAACCCTGAACCCTTGAACCCTGAAACCTTGAAACCCTTGAAACCTTGAAACCCCTGAAAAACCCTGAAACTTGAAACTTGAACCCTTGAAACCCTGAAACCCTGAAACCCTGAAACCCTGAAACTTGAAACCCTTGAAAACCCTGAAAACCTTGAAACCCTGAAACCCTGAAACCCTGAAAACCCTGAAACCTGAAACCCTTGAAAACCCTGAAAACCCTGAAACCCTGAAACCCTGAAAACCCTGAAACTTGAAACCCTGGAAAACTTGAACCCTGAAACCCCTGAAACCCTGAAACCCTGAAACCCTGGAACCCTGAAATTCCTGAACCCTGAAAACCCTGAAACCCTGAAACCCAGAAACCCTGAAACCCTGAAAACCCAGAAAACCCTGAAACCCTGAACCCTGAAAACCCTTGAAACCCTGAACCCAGAACCCAGGAACCCAGGAACCCAGAAACCAGAAAACCCAGAAACCCAGGAAACCCAGGAAAACCCAGAAACCCAGGAAACCCAGAAACTCAGGAAACTCAGAAACTAGAAACCCAGAAAACCAGGAACCCAGAAACTCAGGAACCCAGAAACCCAGGAAACCCAGGAAACCCAGAAACCCAGGAAACCCAGCAATTTAGAAATTTAGAAATTTAGAAATTTAGAAATTTAGAAATTTAGAAATTTAGAAATTTAGAAATTTAGAAATTTAGAAATTTAGAAATTTAGAAATTTAGAAATTTAGAAATTTAGAAATTTTGAAATTTTGAAATTTTAGATTTGGAGATTTTGCAATTTTGAAATGTTAGAATTTAGAAATTTTGAAAGTTTTTAATTTAGAATTTTTTTAAATTTAGAAATTTTTGAAATAGTTTTAAATTTTTAAGTTTTAGTATTTTTAAATTTTTAAATTTTCTATATTTTCAAATATTTATGGCCCGAAATTTTTGTTTTTTTTTAGTTTTTAATTTTAAAGCATGAAATATTTTTGACTTTCCTAATTTCTCAAGTTTTGGGTTTTTGAAGGGCTTTGACAAATTTAGATTATTATGAATACAATTTGTTTCGCCCAAAGTTCCACCCGCATTGCCCAGGACTTTTGATTATAGATGACTATCGGTTTGGTAAACATTTTGTAGAAGGTTTATTAGAGCTTAACTTAGCTTAGCTTAGGCTGACTGTACATATCTTTGGTTGCTACTCCGTGATTGATCAGAACCGGTTTGGATTTACCGTCTACTCTCGAGGTGCACGTTTCAGCAGCTCGCAAATATTGATCAATAACGACGCCGGCCACGTCCGTACAGTTCGTTGGGAAAGGAAGGGAATGTTAGTGTGCGGTTATTGTTGCTACTAGAGACCGAAAATACCTTTGCATCTCCACAATTACCACGGGAAGAAAGTTGCGTTATTTGGGGGAGGTTATCATTAGCATAGATCGGAATTCACCCTGGAAAAAGATTTGACCTATGCAACTTTTATACAATTGTATCAGCATTACCTTATCTTAATTATTTGTTCATCCTTCGCGTGGAAAAACAATCAATCACTCAAAATGAGTGTTTGTTCATTTCAATTTACTCAATCACACAAAGCAGAACATACCGATGATCGCGCAATTGTTCTTCGGGCTGGGAGAAACACGATCGAACGCGCACTTAACATTCACTCGCTTATTAATTTGCTTATTCGTGCAAAGCAGAATAAAACATAAAGAAAACCGTGCTGGAGAAAAACACGACCGAACGCGAACTAAAATTTAAATTACTTTTTGCCTAACGAAGAACTAAATATTTCGATGTTAGCGGGATCGATCTGTGTGATAACTAGGGTGGTTCAAAAAATCGATTTTGCTCCATAACGCTCATCTGATTCAGTATCATGTTTTGAGTGTGAGTTATTAATTATTGGGGCGATTAATGAAGACGCGATTTTCGCTCAGTGAAAGCTCTTGAGTATTCCTTTCAGCTATGTAGGTTTTCTTTTACCCTGCAAGCACTATAATCAATATGATGAAAAAATAAAGTTTCTCATACTAATTTGCATGCAAACTCCAAAAGGCTTGTGTTAAATCAGTTTTCATCCAAAAAAAGCTCAAAATTTCGGAGAACGATCGATCGATGTGCAAAACAGAAATTTCATCGGGTTTGAAAATATTGCTTTATTTAAATCATGGGACGGCTCAGACGAATTAGCCACTTATTCAAACAATTCAAACAATTTGTAAATCATTTATTGAATCTGATTAAGTTCAAAAGTGGAATCAACCAACTTCGCTTCATACATACCTCGGTTAGAAGCAAACCTAAGCTTATGAAACCGATACTGCCCCTTCTACCATAGAGACGGAAATAGTCCGGGAAACAGTTCAGTGCAAGATATTTATTCAGAAACTATGCTCGAATTAGTTCATATTTCATCGTTTGAAAGTTTTCATTTTTCTCTTCCCTCGAATCCCGTCCGAGAAGTCCAGAAGGATGTTCGATATGCTCGGCGGGAAGAAACCTCTGAGGGAAGAAAAGAAGCAAACCCTGGCACAGTTACCGGTGCAGGAAAGTTTCTTGCCTGATTGATGCTTACCATAATAAAGCATTCGCCAGCGAACAACTTTTGCGATTCAGAGCTGGATGCTGTGCGCTATAGGAACGGGGGCGAAGGCAAAGGTGGAATCATGATTTGGAACTGGGCCGGAAAGGATTCGCACGACCGATCCGGAAGGGCGAAACAACTGGCAGACACAGAAGATGCTGCACAGTTTTCATAGTGTGCAACTATAAACAAACATTAAATTAAACTATCTGCGAGCAAAAGTTTTCTGCATGATTTTTTTCCTCTCTCAGAAATTCTTTGCAGTCAGTTTGTTGTAGGATTGAGGTTGAGTTTGCTTCCGGCATTCGACAGAGCGAAGAAAATTATGATTTATTCTGAAGAACAGTTTGGCTTCTTCGTTTATTTCAACAAGAAGTTTTTTAACGAATACATATGATTATAAGAGTGAATGGTTTTTAGGGATATTATCCAATTTGTTGTTTTGCAAACATTTTTTTTTGTGACCATGTGGGGTGTACGTGTTTCGTTGAATATAACTATAAAACACTTTAGCATTTGATCTGTAAAAAGTACAATAGCGAAAAAAGACTAGAGTATTTTTTAATTGTTTAGCCTGTGGGTTATTTTTTTTAAAATTATGATTGAATCTAAAAGTGTATTGGTTACGTTGGTGAAATTCAATCACAATCTGTCGGGTGACTGTGGAGATGGTTTCGAAACAAGAGTAGAAAACATTACGTCGTGGAAAATCCGACTGCGCACATGATGGATGATGGAAAATGGTATGAACCTCATACAGCTCAATGGATAGTCCCGCTTTTGATGGAAATTGGGTAAAATTTCCGTAAAAAGAAAATGACAAACAAACGTCTGGAACTGGAGCTCCGACGAAACGCGATGATCGACAAGACTCGCCGTTGTTGCCGAGGCAGGAGTTTCTAGTTGCCACATTACAGTTATTTATTCGAACAATAATGTTGTAGTACTGTGGTTTTATCAATCTGTAACCTTAATTTTCAGACGCAATTCAGAAATTCATCAAATTTCAAACTGCTTGATGTCTAATTCTCCTTATGATAAACATTTCATAAATTCACTTATGATAAACATTTTTGTTATTGAATTTCAATCATTTTTTAAAGAACTTAAAATAATAATCTTATCTGGGCGGTGTGAAGGGAGGGACGAGCACTAACGAACCAGACGAGTCGTGAAATTTGCGACCAGCGTTTTGCCCGGTCGTCGAACTGAAAAGACACGAATGTCATCACTAGTGCAGTTTTATTCGAGAATTTTACAACCCCCGTACACATTTATTATCTTTTTTTATAGCGCCCATAAGGAACGGACGGGCAACCCAGGGAAATATGTCTTACAAGGTGTTCTGTGGCGTCCATCTTCCCGACCCCCCTTTGGAAACGGTGTGAGAAAAATGACCGGGCAGCAAACGACGAAGACGACGACGACAATCCCAAGACAGGCATAATAAAAATGCTTCACAGCATCCCTTCGGTGGACCGTGCAAATCCATTGGACCGTGCTCTGTCCTCCGGAACAGGATGATGGACAGCGTTGACGCCGCGGTATGAGAGGGAGGGGGGAGCAAATCTCACGTGGACAAACCCATAGCATCTGTGTCCACCTGAGCACAAAACATCAACTCGGTCATCGAAAGAGGGTGGATTGTCGGTCGTTACCTGGCAGAGCAGAGTCAAGCGAAAGAAACTGCAACAAACAGCTTTATCCTTCGGGAGATATATCTTCATTCGTTCGGGTTCCACCAAACGGCACGGCGCTCACAGGCGAAGAATTGTACGGATTTTGCATAATTTATGATGTTCGCAATAAAAGCCGGCGCTGGCTTTTTGGTAGCCGAACCCGACATGTTGAGTCGGTTCACGTTTCACCCCCGAGGTTGTTTGAAACGAGAATGGAGAATGTTCGACCTCTGCTCGCTTTCACACTGGGTGTCAAATACGACGTTTGCCGCTCGTAGTAGCGAGAGCAATTTTGATCGCATTTTGCAGACACTCGCACATTGTTGGCTCCGAATGTTTGCCGAGGGAAATCGTCCGAAAATTCACAGCCGTACGTGAACAATTCAATTCATAATTGATGGATTTTTTTTCCAGCGCTTCCTTGTGCAGTGCCAGATGTAGAGTGCTTTCTTTGACTGTGGTAGCCAGGGTTGAACCCACTTTTATTTTTGGGTGTTGAACAGTGCGCTACAATTTGCTTGGTTATTTTTTTTCGTTATAAATAAACGAAATCCTAGCTCACAACTTCATACTTCGACGATTCATTCCATACAAACCAAAATGTCCTTTTATCGGAAGTAATACATTCACCGATACACCCCTGGAAAATCTCCAGGCCCCAAGGTTCAATTCTAAAGAGCTTTCGTGTGGAAATGCCAACAGAAGAAAATATTGACGCACTTTGCCATGGCGAGGAATATTCATGCCCATTCTGCGGGGAAATAATTTACTCCTTTAGGTTCGACAAGAGCGCCTCGCTGGTGCCGGTGGTAGAGTAATAGAAATACATATTTTATTGACTCTGGCGATTATTAATTTACGAATTGTGTTTGCTCGTTCCGGTCAGTGAGCATTTTTGAGAAGTTTATCGTATGTGGTATTAAACAACGATCAATTGTGTTTCGTTGGTAGGTATGTCTTCTGGTGCAAAGTCAGGCCAACAGAACATATTAAGATCAGAAGAAGTGTTGTTCTGTAAAAATCGGGGGCGTAGTAGTTCAAAGGTATTTAATCTTTCTATGTAAAAAGATTGAGGATCATAAATATATCAATGATAAAGGCACCATCTGTTTACAAATAATGTATATTCCGACCTTTGATCATAACTGGGAGAGGCCGTTTCTCCCCATTTACCCACAAAAATCGTATTTTCTACATGATAGCTACAATTTAGAATAGATAGAGGATGACGATTTCTGTGTTTTCTGATGCTAGTTCAGAAAAAACAAGAATGGTGTATAGTTCGACCTTAGACTGTGACTAAAGGTGGCTGTTTTGCCATATTTACCACTAAAAGCCAATTTTATTCCATGATCGCTAAGGTTTAAGATCGATTGTGGCTAACTGTTCCCATGATTCTTGATGAATATTCAGTAGGAACTACGAATGATATATATTCCAGCCTTGGATCGTTACTAAAAGTGGCAAAAAATATTTTTGTATGACAGCCACGATTTATTTAATTTAATTTCTATGTTTTCTGATGCTTATTTAATGGAAAATACGATTGTTATATATTCCGCCCTTGGATCATGACTAGAAGTGGCTATTTGCCTCTAAATATATTTTTTTAATGACAGTTTCGATTTAAAATCGATTAATATGGCAATGCTAATATTATCTTCCACATTTATAGCCCATTACGTCGTTTATGATAATAAATATCATGATAAAGAGTAACTCAAGGCCAATTTTCATACATTCAACACTATAATTATTATAATAAATGGCGTAATCTGAACAGGCTATTAGACGTATATTTTCATGATAGAATTAGAGGTGAAAGTACAGATTAATTCATCCTAATGCCCCATTCAAATTCCCAAGAGACATTCATTTGAAATTATCCAATTTTCCACGGTAGATTTATTCGAATTTCCACGACAAATTTATTCGAATTTATACGGGAAATTCATTCGATTTTTCACGGGAAAATCATTCGACGTATAAAATTATGTTCACTTATCTTTCATCTGGGGCCACGGTGCTCCTCGCACGTCCACATAACATGGTAAATATTTTAATAATCTGCGTCCTATACACAGAGCTGGCCTTCTGAGAAAAAGAGAAGGATGTGCATTTCAATAGTAGTTATTGGACATTTAACGACACATGGTCGAATGAAGTCTCGACCCATATTAAATTTTTTGATCCTTTTACGCTTCGACACCTGCGGGCGAGTTTAGTACAGCCATCTACCCAACTCTTCACTTGTCCAAATCTGCTGCCAGCTGATCAACTAGGGGAAACCGCCAAATGTTGCGAAGAAATTAGCCGTTCAACATTTGGCGAATTACCCTAATGTGAAAAATTCATAGAAAGTGAGTGGTCGACGGTAAATATCACATTCAAAGCGCCCACCTTAGCAAAAGAGTCCACTTCTCATTTCTCGGAATCGAGCAATGAGAAGGGACCCAAGCCATGGTATTGTGTATTGCACTCACAGCTTTCCGCATCCCTTTCAGAAGATAGGCTGAGTGCTTAACTGGTTTCATTGACCGAACAGCCTCCAGGGAACTTAGGCTGTCGGTGAAAACGAAAAAGTGGTCATGATGTAGGAAAGTGATTTGCGAGTGAGTATAGCTACCAGCGCAGCAGTATACACAGAACTAGGTTTTTTAGAGTTTAAGGTAGGCGCTAAGGAAAATATTTAAAATACCGAAACCAGAGGGATCATCCGTTTTGGACACATCTGTGAAAAAGCTTCTCTCCTCGTTGGCGTGCCTGTATTTGCTAAGGAAATCTGATCCTCCATGAGCGTAGGGACTTACAGCCTGTTGCCGTATTCGATAACAATCAAGCCAACTCACTTACGCGGTCGTGGTATTGTTAACTTTATTTACTAATAACATTAGAAAAAGAATTGGGAAACTACTCATGTTGACCACCCCCATCCCAACCCAAAATAAAAATAAATGGATGGGGAACCAGAAATAAACGTGTAAGACAACTAACGCTACACTACGCACATCCCTGATGATAAGGCGAATGTTTCGCTGGCAACACCAAATCCGCGAGGAAGAGGAGGAAAAAAAGGTGAAGGAGAGTGGGAAAAATCAGGGAGAGAGTGGGTTAACTCGGAAGAGACAATACGTATGCACGAATTAAGAGCAGCCGAGAAAAAAAGAAGTGTGACCATGGTGAAAAAGTTGAAGAAGGGATTGGGAAAGTGTGATGAAGAAAAGGTGCAGCCGTGGTCGAACGGGGAAAAATTGGTGTCAAAACTTGCTGGCCGTAAGTAAGTCGCCGTGAGTCGCCATCGGGAATCCGATTTCCAGCATGATCACCTGATGCCAGCTCTGTGCTCAAAGACAGCCCCGTTATCGATCCCGTGCCCCTCTGTGAAGCGGCCCGAAGCCAGCTCAAGATCTGCCCTTCCTCGGAGCACGTGTGCATTTGACCCCGCACCCACTCCTGCGCCACAGGTGGCCATAGAAAATCAGAATACCAGCGAGACCGCTTTAAGGCGTAATCGGTGCTCAAGGACAGCTAACACCCATCCTCGATCCCCTGCCCCTCTGGGAAGCCGATGAGAAGCACTTCCAGGAAAGGACGAGAACCGGTCAAATGCAAAGCACCCTCGTCGTGTCCAACTCACGCCCCTTCGGTGTTACGATTCACCCCGACCTGTGTTCGTCGTTTGGGCTTCCGGCCTTCAACCCGACCGCTTGGAGGCGGTAAGCTTTGCTCAAGGACCCCCGTAATTGATCAGCGCCCACCCGTTGGAAGCCGGCGGTGTACCCATTTCCGTAGCAGTGCCCGTCAAGGGCTACAGCGTTCGCAGATCCCGCTTAGGTATGTCCCTGAAAAACTCTCCCTTTCGCATATCAACTGTGGGCCCCAACTGCATCGGTCGGCCGCATCGATTACTAACCTCCCACTGACTCTAACATGAAAACAAAATAAGTAAAATGTACCTCAACTCATTTAATTATGATACGCTATCCTTCTGCATGTAAGTCCGTTGGCTCTACACTGCAAAAAAATTTTACTTCTACTAGAATGTAAACAAAACAAGCAATTCCATCACAGCAGCTGCAAATGCAGCGGGTTAACCTTCGTTTTCGACCACAGTCATATACTAAAGTGAAGATTTTCCATCACGACTACAAAACAACATCCATTATGCTGCATTTCATCGGTGTACTTCATCAGGCGTTTACTAAAATCATTGGAAAAACTTCGAATTCTTGCACTTCATCCAGTCAGATTTTCCCCCTGGCGATGGGCATGCGTTTACTCAGAACATGTAAATTTACATTACCTAGACAGCACCCGATCACGACGGGTTCGATACTGGTATATTTGAATCGCCATAACTCAGAACCAGTTACTCTTTGGGCAACATTGGATTCAAGAAGTGAAGACGGTAGAGTGGTATCAGAACGGGCCATCACTCTGCGGACCTGAGTTCGATTCTCATGTTAACCGTTTTTTATTTATATAGCATAAAATAGAACATGTAAATTTAAAACAACACAAAAATTTGGGATGTTAAGAGATGTAAAAATAAATTGAAATGTAAACTTCTATTGTTTATCATGCTCCAATTATGTGCATGATATTTGATGTAAATGTACATGATTCGTTCGAACAGTGTACCTTTACATTGTCATGTGCGCTTCGATCGGCCCTAAGAAGTAAATCCCGAGGTGAGCTAGTTTGGGACGTGTGGACGTCCGCTGCCCAGACGTAGGGACGTCACTGGCAGTTTCAAGCCCTGGGAAAACCAGGGATGCTCGCAGATTTCCATGGGTGGGACTTATTTCCAGCTTGGGGTGCCCGGAAAGTCAAGCTAGATCTAGATCTGGTGATACAGTCCTCCAATTTTGAGGAAGCAGATGAGGACAGATAGGCTAGCGGTATCATCAGCTAGGGTATCTGGTATGTTTGTCGGTATTCCATAGCTGGAGCGATGTATGCCGAATTATGGACATCGGCAGATCACATGTTCCACTGAGTTTTGTACTCCGCAGATGTCACAAACGGTACGAACGGGCCTTCCGCCGAAATTATGTGAGAATCGGGTGTGGCCGGTGTGGAGGTGGGGGATTACTTGCTGGTCCTTGAGACTGGGCATGCCGTTCCAGGGCGCCGTGGATCCCTTGACCTTCCGCAATTGCGTGGTTCAGGAAACAGCCCATTGGTTTTCCCAATCCTGGCTGACGATCTTTTTGATCCAGAATTTAACGTCAGCTGGAAGGCTGTCCAAGACCGTTGGGTTGCTCCCGGTAACGTCAAAGCTGACCCCTTCTCTCGAAAGGGAACCGTCAGTGTATCGATGTTCATGGTCCCTAAACTCAGTGTTTAGCAACTCGGCGACCGATCTGTCCCCTCTTTTAAAGCGCCTCGCTCCATGCCAGTGGGCCCTTGCCACCGGAGGCGAGGGAAATTGACGCCGGCCATCTTGTGCATGATCCGATCCCCTTGAACAAGGAGAGGGTTCCTATGGTTTAACGGATATGGCGGAAGCGTATGCGGCGGCTTTTAGGCAAATAGCCACCTGCACACGATGGCGGAATGGGAGGACACCTGCTTGGGCGCAGACATCATAGCGTGTATCATAGCGAATAAGTGTAGAAAGTGGAGGCCATCTAGGTACATTTTGCATGCAATCAAATGGAGGCATGCGTCTATATCGCCTCCACAATGTATACTTATTCGCTAGCATATGCGACTTTGTGTTGGCTGGGAAGTCCGGAAGCTATGCGGAGGTATTGGTTGAAGACTGGGGAGAGTATGTTGACAAGCTCACAACATGCTACACAAGTCAGTTCTAGTCCGTACAGCAGTCGGCTGCCAATCAGCGGTTGGCCGATACGATACCGAGTGGCCCTGTTGTTTGTCTTTTGCGTTCTTGATAATGTTTTAGCACGGTTGATCCTTAATTTGCCGACTTTGTCCGCTTGGAAATGAGGAGCAAAGGTCAGTCCTCGGTCAATGGAGACTCCGACCTTTACGAGTTTCCGGTTTGGAATCAGCTGCCCATTAATCTTGAAACTAGGGCCGTCCATTGCACACTTGTCCGCGTACGCTTTTTCCGGCCGACATGGTGAAGCCAACCGACGAGGTCCACCGATGAACTGCACTAACCGCTGCTTGTATTCGAATACGCTTTCGCACCGGAGTGTCTCCGACTACCACAAGCAGGATGTCGTCCGCGTAGACGAAGATGTAGATGTTCTTGGGGAGGGCATTGAAGACCCCATTCATGGCAACCAGAAACAGGGTTACTGCCAGATCAGACCCCTGACGAGGACGAGGCGGAATTGCCGGACCCGAAAGGACCGGCGGGTGAGGAAATTGTGCAAAAAAGTTAGGTTGTTACCAGTGAAACCCCAGTCTACCAACTGCTTGAGCACTAGTGGGGTCCAAGTGCGGTTAAACGCCTTCGAAATATCCAGGGAAACTAGATCGACTTGCTTCCCTTGGTCAAAGGCGCTTTGGAGTACGTCTCCTAATCCGGCAAAGTAAGAACTTGCCCCATACCCCGGTCGAAAGGCTTGTTCGGCGAAAACCAAGTCGTCCGTCAGACACAAGGTCTTCAAGCAGCCTACGGTTGACCAACCTCTCGACGACCTTTGATACACAGTAGGTCAGCGAGATAGGTCGGGAAAAGTTTGATTGGTCCAGGATTGATTCACCAGATCAAGGAATATTCCCGAGCAGAACTAATGGAACAAAAATGGTTGCTGCAACTTGATTCTGACTGAATCTGGTCACATAGAAGTTGAAGTAGCTCTTGTAGAACAAGTGTGCTGCTAGGGTTATTTTGGCGGTAGGGGGAAGGCTTTTCAGCATCGGATACCCTATTCCATCCGGACCGCAAGACTTCCCTTTGCTACTGGCAAGAGCGAAGGAAAGCTCGGTGAACAAAAAAGGCTGGTTTAATGGGGAACTTAGCAAGTCAGGCCGGACTCGGAAGTTATGCAGCGTCAGGGCCCTGGTGGCTATGAGCCTTTGAAAATCGGCTGGGTAGCCGCTTACTGATGCGAGCAGGGTAACCGTACCCTTAGTGGAGCTAGCACCAATAGTGGAGATAGTGGGGTTTTCAATGAGATTTATCACAAATACACTGTTTACGATGGTTTCAGTTGATGCATCGTGCTTTGAACATCCTGTTAAATGCAACTTATCCTAAGATTAGGCTTGAAAAACTATTGAAAACAATGATTTTCCTTAATTAAATTGACTCCCTTGCACCTATAATGCAACTGTACCAATTGTGGCTATTCCCATGAGAAATCCATGGATAGCACCACTATGGGAACCAAAATTAATTTTACCGCCACTAAAGGAACAGTGTACCCATTACTGGTGCAAGCAACATTTGGTAATTGTTTATGTTAAATGACATCAATCTCAATCAATCAATTTTTGTTAGCAAATTTATTAGCTTATCTATTGGCTAAGATATTAAAGCTGTAAATTTCCCATAATTATTAATTTTTAAAAAATATTTTCGTTTGTAGATCTACTAGCACCTCCACTATTGGTACAAGCAACCTCCCAATTTAACATGGAAAGGAGGGGTCGGCTGATGGTGACCACGTCGATGGCGGAAGCCGAATGGCCATTGAAAAAGGTGGGTGAACCATCGTTTAGGGGAACTAGATCTGCCTACTCGGAAGCTTCGAGTAATGCAATACCACGGGGGGTCCGACCTTGTACCTCCCCAGGTCAGGCGGTGGGCATTCATATCTCCCAAGAGAAGAAAGGGAGACGGGGTCTCACTGGCTATCTCACTCATGTTTTGTTTGATGGCGAGAAGGGGAGAAAGATATTCACAATGCTAATAGGAATGCTGCCTCGGAGACGGACTCCAACGACTGGGAGGTCTTCACGAAACTGAAGGATGTCAAAGGGGATCTCTCCGAGGATCCCTATCGCCACGGAATGCCGGATATTAGTACCTACCTTGCAAATCTATTTGTATTTGCCTCCAAGGGAGCGATCCATGGAGGCTTGTGAAGGGGGTTGAAGGGCGAACTGTCATTTGTCAACAGTTCCATGTTGAGCAGGTTGTTCCAGAAGCCGTTAATATTCCACTGAAAACAAAGTTTGACCTCTAGTGGAAGCGGAGGGGTTGGAAAAGAGGCAGAAGTGTTTCTTAGATTCGTACCCGACGCATGTAGGGGCGATGATGACGTTGTATCAGTTATGTTGCGCTGATTACAAGGAAAGAGAGCGCTTTGGGAGTCGGAGTGGGTATCCTCGGAGGTATCCGGAAGGGTACTGTTGCAGACAGGAGTGTCTTGGGTGGTCGAGCCTGAATGATCTCTAGACCCGTAAATAGTGCTGGTGTAAGGAGCTGGATTGGATTTGGTGACATGCTGGCAGTGGTAGGACTTATCACTCGGATTGGAGTGCCCGAGGAGCCCAGGACGCTGAATCTGTTCCGACAATTGTTCACAAGAAACACATCCGAATTTCCACGAGGAATTCATTCAGAATATTCATCGATGGTTTAATGAGAAAATTTCCTCGTTGAATTCTCGTTAATTCTAACCCCACAAAAGGAAGTGGTTGCCTCCAAAACATTTTTCGTACTAAATGTTGCCCTTGCTCTGCATATCCACAGCGAGTTTTCAAACATTGAATAGATAGCGTGGTCGTATATTGGTCAACATAAGTAACATAAGCGTATCTTCTCAACATACAATAATGTTCTCAAATGTCATGCTACAGTTTATTACATAAATACCCAAGCAACCAGAAGTTCAGATAAGAAGGGGATGTTTTGGCTTTGGCTTATCAGCTCGCATTTTAAGTAATTTTTTTGTATGGTGGGAGCACAGAAGTGAAATTTGAACTTCCGTTAAGGTGTTTGGAACTAAATTTGAACCAAAGCAAACCAATTGGTTCGGTTAGGAACAATCTGAACTTCTGTTTGCTTGCGTACTACTTTAACATCTACCAGAAAATACTTTGCATCGTAAATGCCATATGATTTCATAAGCTATAGGAAAAAACATAAGAAAAGCAGATACACTCCTGCTATTCAATTCGTTGGATCTTCTAGGAGCGCCTTGTAATAATAAGCTACCTACTATCTCAACTGCATTAATATTTTATTTGTTCTTGTTATTATTTACCTATAAAATTTGTTGGCTAGATTCTGTCAGTGCGCAATTGACTACATTGGTACCGGAAGCGAAAGCCAACTGAAATACAAAGCATATGCATTGGAAAACAAACATATATGCTGAGTGAGGCGAATGATGATTGTCCCTGCAGGAAAAGGTGAAAGTATATTCTGTTGTTTGGAAAATATAGCAACATGTTTATTTGTGGTCGATATTTTGATTCCAAAATAGGTCATTGAGTTGGAAAAATAACTGACTGGAAAATATAGGTCGAAGGTAATTTTTTTGTTTTCCACTCTTCCTTGTAATCAAAATAAGCAAATATAGGGTTACTGTTCCGGTTCTTCATCAAAAAAGTCCCACATTCATTCTATCAAATTGGGAAGAGCAAGAAGCTCAAATGGCAAAATTTGTTTCTATTTTTTAGATGCTATAACAAGCAGTGAACGCACATGTTTTGCCCAACTATTGAAATTGGTGCTTTCTCCCTATTCGTCAAAATGAGATGAATTTATTACAACGAGATGAATCATCGAACAGTTCTCTTATGCATTTGGAAATTAACTCATATAAAGTTATTTGAAGATGAAACTTTTAGCTGATCATCACTTGAAAACAATTTTGAATTGAGATTGAGGAAAGGTAATTCAAATTTGCATTTTTACTGAACTGATTCTAAGGTCAAAATAGAAATCACCCCTTCTCGAATATAGAAATCATCATTATTGTCATCTATTTTTCCATATCACGTTACATGCAAACTCATTACTAGTACAAAATGTGTGCTTCCCACCGCATTATTCGCGGAAAAATCAATCTTTTGGCGATTCTAATTCGAAACTCATAACTAAAGATGTGTGGATTCAATTTGGATTTGGCATAAATTTCCAATATTTGGTCTGTATCAAATAATTTTCCCCTATTTTCATTGCCAAGTTGTAGCTCCTCACTGTTATCAGTGCAAAATGAATCGAGTGTTGCTTTTCAGCAACAGCCGAAACTTCATAACGAGTTGTGATTCAACCTCAATCAAGAAGTGCAGATTAACGTTCAGCTACTGACTTTTGACGGCACCTGATGACACGACAAATTAAAACTAAAACTTAGGTGAATCAACGGTAAGATTTAAGTTTGAAGTTTACAAAGTATTATTTTAATTCTTTTTTATGGTATTTCACTTAACTGCTCTCGTATATATGTGCCACTGAAGTCCTGAAAGTAATAAATCAAAAGTAACAGAATAAAACCGCATTCTCGGAAATCCCACAGAACGTAAAAGAATTTTCCCACTCATTGACTCTCCCCAAGCCCTCACTAAATGGTCGTAAATTGTCCGAAAAACGTATTATTCACTTCCCGACGGAAGATTATATCAAACCATAACACTCCAGTAATTCATTTAAGCCTATCAAAATTCGATTAGATGCCGGCATTCCATTCATTCACCCGGTGAACCGTTTTTCAAATCGAGATATTGCCCACGGCTCGAGGGAGAAACCTTTTGAACCCCTTCGTTTCGAAAACTCATCGCCGCTGCCGGGCGGCCTCGGAGAATTGTGCCACTCAAATTCGATCCAGCACAAAAGAATGTAAACTTTGTGATCGCCTCAATCTTCCCGAAATCGACGCCGTTTGTTGCCGCCATCGATGAATTCGCATCTGGGGAGGGAAATCCAATCCTGTTGCTTTCATTCCGGGTCTCGAGTGAGCGCGAAAGCTCATTGAAATTCACCTCACAGCAACGAGCCGAAAACACTTCCATCAGCATCAAGCGCCACCGTGTCTTGCCCGGCTTCTGAAGAGGGACGAAGCAGCACGCGGGATCCTTTCGCTCCGAACTCACGCTCATCTGGGTCGGTCGGTCGGTCGAATATGCCGCTGACCCTGAGGCAAGGCGTCAACGCGCTGTGTGGCCACGGTTTGCGGTTCGCAACCCACAACCTGGGCACTGTAACCGATCCCTTTTCACAATCTGTTCCGGTGCCCAATGTCTTGCTGTGGGGCTTTCTTCCAAGGGAGGTTTTTCCCCATCTCTGCTACATGTGAAATCGAGCTACATAATTTTCGCATTTAAATTCAATAAAGTCATTGGACGTGCTCCATCTACTTGTTCGAAATTGATTGATGCATGCGCTAAATAGCATACAGCATAGTGGGTGGTACTTTGTGATAAGATTTGAACACGAAAATTAGAAAAATCTTTCTCTTATGGTTGGCAAGATTTAAAAGTAACAAATGAAAATTTTAATGAATCTTCGTAGAGACTCGAATGAATTCCCCGCGAAATTTTAAATAACTTTGTTGTGAAAACTTGATTGAATTTCCTGTGGAAATTTAAACAAATTTCTCATGGAAAATCAAACGAATAGGCCATGTTAACTCGAAAGAATTTGTCATTTCAATTCGAATGAATTCCTCGTGAAAATTAAAACGAGTATCTCGTGATATCTTCAATAAATTTCCCGTGGTATTCAAATGAATTTTCGTGGAAGTTCGAATGAATTTCTAGTGAAAAATTTGAATGAGTACCTGCGAAAATTCGAATAAATTCCCCGTGGCAACTTATGGAAAATACATGAAAATGTTGATGAATGTCCCGTGTAAATTCGAATGAACTTTTCTTGAAAATCTCATTGAATAATTCAATTATTGCTCGAGCAATTATTGCTCGTGGAAATTTAAATTTAAGTTTTTCTTCACATTTTGTCGTGTAGGTATGTGTGTTTCAGGAAATTAATCATGTTTCATTCGTCCTCCAGGTTGTTGCGCAATGTGGTTGAGGCGTTCACAATGTTTTTGTTAACTCGTAGAATATGAAATAGAGGACATGCGTTGAAAATATTGTGAGGTTTGAGTAAGTTACCTTCAACGTGTGTTCATAGTTTCACATCTCACCTGACCAGCAAGCCATGACTTGGCCTCTTGTTGTGAGATCTTCGTTGGGTGCACACGTATCCACGGAAAGCCGCTGTCATCCTATTTCGCCTCGACCATTTGGAGTCACACATTTTGGTGATCTTGCCAGGTTATTTTCAGGATCCTGACGCTTATTTCATAAGGTGAGTTGAATTCAAGTAGTTAATGTACGGTTTGAAAATTACCTGACGTATCTGGAAAACAGCTAAAAAATCCACTTGTCATAAGACGAGTTTGTACCATCCCATTTAATTCCACCACTTGATTGTACCTTGACAGATACGCATTTCGACCTCAAATAATTTTCTTAGCAATAAAAAATTTTTTTTGGGTTGGTAAATCACATGGCGCGTCTGGAAGACCGCCAGAAAGTTTGGTTTATGGTTTGGACAATAATAATGCGCGTTTGGAAGACGGCTGAGAAACGATTTGTGGTTTGGGAAGACCACCAGAAAATGGCTTACGATCTAGAAACTCCCACGGTGGGTCCTGGAAGAATTGATTTTGGGTTAAATATATTTTACTTTTGGTTTTGTGGTTTATGCTAACGTAAAAACAGCACGACACTAATAAAACGCGAAGTGTTGAGTCCTTGATCATCCGGTGGAAGGTTCTTTTCTTGAACCTCTCAGTAGCCCAGGCAGCGGAGTTGCCGCTCGTACGTCCTGGCTAATGAATGGGCTATTTCTGCCAATGTTTGCGGTGATGTCTGCTTTCTCGTTTCCTCGGTTATCTGAGTGCCCGGAGACTCGCGCTAAAGTGGTGCTGCTATCCAGTACACACTGAATGGAATGGATGGGTGGTTTGCCAGCAGACTAGCAGAGTCAGAAGCGATTAAGAGGCGACCAAGAATACCGCAGATTGAGCCGAAAATACGAAGCATAGATCCGGTAGGCGTTATGAAGGCATCAGGTTTCCTTGCCGACTCCTATGCCGGCTCTTACTTTGGCTTTGAATCCAACGGTGTACCGGATGATGGAAGAATGGTACTTTTCGGAAGCACTTTGTTTTTGTTCGGTTTTTTTTCTAACTTCTCTCAAGGAAGAGGTCGACCTAGGGCCAATTTCTCCGCCAGCTGTTAGCACCTAATCGGCGATTCTAGGAAGGCGCTTGCCGCAGATCTTTTTTACCGCTTCGTTTGCTCATGTACATGCTTGCTATGGTCTTTTCCAATTATCCGATAGTTTTGGGACATATAGCGTTGATTCTGCCTGATAAGGATGGTCCCTGCTTCGGCGCACACCGCATCCTGACACTATTCCGATTGCGCGGTGGCATGTTAGGGCCAAGGTTTGAATGGGATTCTAAAATTAGTGTACGTCAGTGTAAGGCCGTATAGGTTGTGGATGAAAATGGCTGAATCCGCTACCCTGACCCGCGTGGGGTGATCTCTTCTGGTCCGCCTCTAGGACATACATTTCAGCATCTTTAATCTAGTTTCGCAGAAAAAAAGATGAAAAAATATTCTCAAATTCACTGGTACAAAGTGTCTCAGATTAAAGCTTTTATTAGACGATTCCCATCGGGGCTACATCCGTAATCAACCGTTTGAATAATTTCCGGAAAGCCTTTTTTCGTCAATAACTGACACAGGTGTTACAACGTTGGCTCAGGGAGCATGTTCCCCTTATTTTTGGAGATTTGTACTGTCGTTTTTACTGCCTTTTCATCATTTACTGGACAGAAAAGGAAGTGAAGAAATAAAAAGGAACAGAAAAGGCAAATGGAAAGCATAGAATAAGCTTCTAAGGAAGGAGCTCTAGATGAGGACTTCAATGCGTCAAAGGAGAAACACAGAGTAGACTGTAAAAATCGCGTAAATCGAAGTCATAGAGCCTACATATAGTTTTTGTTCGAGTTTTCTTCATCAAGAGGTCTAATGGCGATCCCGAAAGTCATTTAATCCACTCCAAAGTAGAGTTTTGCCTTTCTCGTATACAAAGTATACGTAAAGGCTATAGGATCACTCCAAAACCGAACTTTTGATAGAAGGCTTGGAGACCCATAGTGTTATATACCAATCGACTCAGTTCGACGAATTGAGGTGATGTCTGTATGTGTGTATGTATGTGTGTGTGTGTGTGTGTGTGTGTGTACAAAAATGTGAGACACACTTTTTGGTACTTAGCATAAATCGATTTGCTCGCAACAAGTTGCAGTCGGATTGCGGTCTAGTTGTTTCCTATTGAAAATTGGCTCGATCGGTCATTGCGTTCCAAAGTTATTGAAAAAACATTGTTTTTCTGCCAAGGGTCTCCCCTTGGGAAAAAAATTTCAAAAACGAAAAATTTTTTTTTTTTTTCAAAGATTGCAGCAATGCATTCAAATGACCGCAAATGCATATGAATTGATGGAAAAAGTGAAATCTATCCCCCTAAAGTGCTATTTCGACCGCTCTTATGTGTTTTTCTTATTATTTTAATGCGCGAGAAAGGCACCACCATCGCTAGGTGGATTGATCTGGGTTTTTTTTTGTAGCAACTACGTCCGATACCCAGCCACCGACCGCCAGTTAGATTTTATTGGCTTAGCTAGATCCACTGCTACTGCATGAATTCACAACAACAACATTTTTTTTTGTCATGACTTCACGCATTTGGATCTAGTCTTATTTATTTGCGTCAATGAAATCGAAAAAATTCTAGAAAAGGGATGTCTAGAAATGTTCTGGCCTTTAAGTAATCTTTACTTTTTATCTATTGAAATATATTTACTATGCAGGTTACAGTCAGTGACTGAAGCAATTAATAACGCAAAAAATCACTCACGTCCACGAGGACAAATATCGAGGCGCCAGGTTGCCTAAAGGGTATTTATTTCTCATAAGAAAGAGAAGGGAGAATTACGCTTAAGGCAACCCAGGCCTCAATATTTGGTCCTTTGAGCGAGATGCCAGCCTACAATCCCTGGAAGTGAAGTCTTCCACCCTAGTGTACGAGGTTACTGGTGGAAGCAACTGATCCCTCCTGGTCGACGCGTTGACTGATTGAGTTCTCTACCGATGCAGCTGGTGACACCCGAGCAAGGACACCAGATTGTGTGTGATTACTACGACAAACCGTCGGTCGTCCAGAAGCATTGAAGAGTTTAATCCGGAAAGTCACGCTCATCAATCGCAGCTTTGAGGAAATGCTGATGACGTTCGACGAGCTCTATATCGAGACGCTTGATAGACTCAAGCGGCTCTCCTCAACACAAACCATAGCTCCAACAAGTGAAACCAAAAACCCCAAGATAATAATACACAAACAGCCACTGCGAGCTTTCGATGTTCGAGTTTCGATGGGATGGTGGATAACTGGCTGTAGTCGTTCACAGCAATGAATACGGCTCCATGAAGCTTCACCATTTTGATAAGGTCCTTGTCGCTGACGCCTCCGGATAGATCACAGATGAAATAATCCAGATCAACAGCTTTCAGCAGACCTAGAAACAGTTGTAATTAAACAAGTGAAATAGTATTAGGTATAATAGATACGACCTGGCAAAGGGTCTGAAAAAGAGCTTGCGAAAAAGAAGTCCCCATGATACAATATGGTCCTTCGAACCGGATCGTTCGCCGGTCATAATCATCGCCAAGCTCATCATTTGGTTGGTGGGACTTCCTTGAGACACCCGCCTTGAAGGTGACCTGCTGAACGAGTGGCAACAATTCCAAATTGCCCTGAAAAACGTGAACAGAATCAGGGTTCCTAGATGCGAAGTAAGCCCGAACCACACCGTCGTCGAGCTACATGTAATCTCGGACGCATCCAAACTGGCCTTCGAAGCGGCGATGTATCTCCGCTGCATCTCTTCCTACAGAACTGCAAGACTCCGTTTGCTCCGCAAAAAATCGAAGGTGTCTCCTTCAAAGTAAATGACTATTCCTCGCATAGAGTTGTTGGGAGCTTATCTTCTTGAGACTAATCTCCAATGTACTGGGATCATTAAATTTCAAGGCTTCAAGGTCCAGCATTGTCCTCTGGTATATGGCTGTCTAATATGGTTCTCGCCTAGCTTGCAGCCTTGCAAGTCTACGTAAGAGACCGCATCGAAAAAATACGCCAACTCACCAAGCCGTTGGAAGTGCAGTGGAAGTACATCTCAATAAAGTAGAACCTAGCCGACATTGTACCAAGAGGTCTGTTGCCGAAAGTTTTGCGTACCAACGAATTGTGGTGAACGGGACCCAAATTCATCTACTGCGCAACCTATGACGTAGAGATTCTCAAAGATATGCCTGACGAAGTAATCCCGGAATTGAGGGCGACGTATCACCACGTTTCTCATCGTTTTGAACCTAACACGGGATCTGGAGCGCATCGTGAAGGTTGTTCAGCACGAGAATCTCACTGATGAAAACAGTCGAGTTGAAGCCAACGTGTCCGCTGCTTTCGATCCTATAACCAGGAAGTTCCAGCCAACTGATGGGCAGCCTGCCATCATGCCGAGTGACGTCATTTCGTAGACGGCAGCTTGAATCTTCCTACACAATAATTTAGAGTGCTTATCGACAACGATGAGCAGAATGTCTTCGGCATACACTAGGATGTATATGCCTTTGGGTAGGTCGACAAACAGCTGCTCCATTGCCACGAGATGAAGTTTTTGTAGAATTGAAGGAGGTTACCGGAGATCCCCCGAAGCTTCAGTTTTTTTGTCGGGATGTCGAGGGTTCACGACCTGTTGTATGCACTCGAAATATCCACTGAGACCAATATCACGTGATGCTAAGCATTTTTCGCCTTGTCCAGAATTTGGTTCATCGATGCAAAGCAGGTATTGGTGTATCACCCAGCACGGAATGCATGCGACCGGTACTCTCGACAAAGTTGATCAGTCGCCTGTACACCAAATGCTCCATAACTTTCGCTGTAACGTTAGTTAGGCCAATTGGGCAGTGGCTGCCGGAATCACCTGGGGAGTCATGATTTTCAAGTTTCCACTCTGTGGAGATTTTGATGATTTAGTCTTAATTAATTAAATAATTAATATTTTAATGATGACAATGGATGCGTTTATATAGAATGCGGTGTAAATTTTGCTTGAGATAGTGAACCGAACCCCCTCACTGACATTTTGAATAGAGTGTTTGCACCAATACAAGCGTGCTCTCCAATACAGCCAGCATCAGCCAGCATAGGGGTTCGGGAGCATAGGTTAATCTTTATGTAGTTTGGTCGTCCGTGCAATAAATCTATTACGTTCCCTGAAATAAATTTGAAATAGGCTGTTGAGCTCGGAACAATTCTCGGACAAAGAAAGAACAGAATCTAAAGCGTACCCGTGGGGTTATAGATTTAGTTTGGACAGGAACTAACCTTCGGCCAGAAGGTATCAGGCCTTGTATAATTAAATATCCTTCGTCCGTAAAGATGGCTGGCAAAAAACGCGGTTAAATCTACTATGAACAGCAGACAATAGTGACCAGGATACTTCTGGAATCCGCCATTACGATCACTATTGTCTGCTGTTCATAGTAGATTTAACCGCGTTTTTTGCCAGCCATCTTTACGGACGAAGGATATTTAATTATACAAGGCCTGATACCTTCTGGCCGAAGGTTAGTTCCTGTCCAAACTAAATCTATAGCCCCACGGGTACGCTTTGGATTCTGTTCTTTCTTTGTCCGAGAATTTTGTTGCAGCAACTTGGCGAATTTCGAACCTCTCCTCGGGAACACCTGGCAGCACAAGCACAGGCCAGTTTTTGTTCGTAAGCGATAACCAACTGGGCCCATCGATCCAACAGTCAGAGCCCAAAAGTCCTTCAACCGTTACTCCACGGAATACTAAATCAGCCGGATTAGAGTTTCCAGGAACGTGGCGCCACTGACAACCGTGTGTATAGTGTTGTACTTCGGCCACCCTATTGGCCACGAACGTCTTCCAAATATTTGGAGGGGATTTGAGCCAATGAAGAGTAGCCGTAGAGTCCGTCCAGAAGTATGATGATTCGATTTCAAGATTTAAGGATCGCTTTACGTGGTCGTGGAGATGGGCACCAAGGACAGCAGCACATAATTCCAACCTTGCGATGCTTAAACGTTTCAGGGGAGCGACCCTAGATTTGGAAACTAATAATTGTACCCTGATGCTTCCATTGTTTTCTTCGCTACGTGCGTAAACGCATAGTGCGTAACTCCATAGGCGTCCTCAGAGGCATCGGAGAAAGTGTGGAGCTGCACCGGCGATCTAGGTAGAAACGCGTATCTTTGTAAACGGAAAGCGGCTATTTTAGGTAGGTCTTGCCAGTAAATGTTCCATTTTGTTTGTATGATTTCAGGCACTGGATCGTCCCATCCGCAAGAAAGCACCCAAAGTTGGTGCATTAGGATTTTTGCTGATACTACCACCGGTGAAAAAAGTCCCATCGGATCGAAAAGTTTGGCTATGGTTGATAGTATTAGTCCATGGGCCATTGATGGGCTCAATTTGTGAGTCAAAACGAAGGAAATCACTCTTGGGTTCCCAGCTAATTCCTAGTGTTTTGACAGTTTCATTTGGACCGAATTGCATAGCAGACTGCGTCCCTATTTGATCAGCGTTCAAACCGTGAAGTACCTCAAGATGATTCGATGTCCATTTCCGCAACTCGAAGCCACCTTTTTTTAGTAGCTCAGATAACTCGTTCCTTAAACGTATGGCCTCTTCTACCGATGGAGCTCCGCCGATGAAGTCATCCACATAAAAGTTTCTTTCGAGAGCCGGTCCTCCGAGGGAATAAGTTGAGCCTTCGTCCTTTGCTAGCTGCTTCAGTGTACGGGTGGCCAGGAAGGCAGAGGGTGCTAGTCCGTATGTTACAGTGAGCAGCTCGTATGTCTGAACTGGATTGCTTGGCGTGAGCCGATAAAGGATTCTTGGCAATGGTGTATGTTCGGGTTGGACCAAAACCTGCCTGTACATTTTAGCGATGTCAGCTACGAGAGCTACCGGATACGTCCGAAAACGAAGAATGAGTGTGAGCAGATTATCCTGCACTATCGGACCAACACAAAGAGCTTCATTAAGAGAGCTGCCAGACGATGTCATGGAAGAGCCATCAAAGACGACTCTGACTTTGGTTGTCGTGCTGGAGTCCTTAATCACGGGATGGAGAGGCAGGTAGTATACCGATGAAGCTTGTTTGTCGTACTCACTAATCGGTCTCATGTGACCAAGTTAGAGGTATTCTTCCATGAATCTGCCATACTCTACTTTGAGTTCTGGTTTTCTAGCGAGGCGCCGTTCTAGTAGCTGGTACCGATGGAAGGCTGGTCCTTTTGAATCCCCTAGCTTGGTGATGAGCTCTTCTTTGAGAGGTAAGCGAACCACATAGCGTCCTTGTTGATTACGTGTGGTGGTGGATTGGTAGAGATTTTCGCAGAATCTTTCCTCTACTGAAAAGGTATCATTTGTTGACAAGCTTTCAGTCATACAGAATCTTTCAATTCTCTGTTCTAGGGAAACCATAGAAACTACGATCGATTGAAGTATTTCATCCACATCTGACTTGTGAGCTCCTCTGATAGAGGAAGCGGACCCAGCAACAACCCATCCAAAGACACTGTCGACGAGCAAAGGAAGCCGATCATCGATTTGTAACCGAGCAGCAGTTGGGAAAAGAGAGTGGAAGTGCTTGGCGCCTAGCACTAAGTCTATCGGTTGTCCTGCACCCATGATTGTGATATTAACACGATTGCGTCTAATGCGTAGCAGCTGGGCCATGCACTCGGTGATTAGATTGGGCTGGGATGCACTATCTAACAAAGCACGGGCTGGTGCCTGTGTCAGCAAATGAGCTGTGTCAGAAAAGCGTTGAAGGAGGACTAGTGGTGTTGTCAGATCACGTAGAAATGGCGTTGTGAAGTGCATTTTTATTGAGCCCTGATTAGATTGTTGGGACTGACAAAATTGTGCTATTGCATTCTTTTTGTATTCGCAGTGGTTCCGTTAGCAAAAAGGAACGGCGTGTGGAACAGAAAAAGCGGAAAATCCTCGCTTTGGCCGAGGTAATGCAGTTGAATGAGCAAGACAGGGCTGGTTGCGCTCAACGTGAATTGACAGCTGTTAGAGATGTAGGCAGTTTCGCTTCAGAAGCGATAGCGGATGGTTCTCACGATAAGCAAGAGTCGCCGGATCAGAAAAAGGCTAAATTGGCAGACGCGGATTACCGGACTTTGAAGGCGGAAGTGAAACGCGACAGGATGCGGAACATTCCAAAACTGCGCCTGAAGGATGTGGGCGAAGAAGCTCTGATGAAAACAAAGCCGGAAGAACGAGTCCCTTTGCTGTTGGATGATATTCAGGCGCTGTTGATGTATACTTTGCTGCGGACTGATTCTCCTTCGAATCCCAACCGGTGGGCAGCGATGGAAAAATCTGCTAAATTGACCCACACAACCGTACTGTTAATTGAGGGTCTCACATCGGATGATTTCACCGAGTTCGAGGCCGATTTCAAAGAGTGTAAAAAGATATTCCACAACATTCTGCAGGTAGTGACACCTAGCGATCGGCTTGTCGAGGAATTAGCGTGCGTCCCGTTAAGTGACTCACACAAAGACATCTTGTTGGCCGAGTACGGATCCCTGGAGGCCGCCATGTTGGCCTGCAAGGACAATCTGCTCATGAAGAAAAGCATGTGCACGAAGATCGGAGTGGAATCGGAGGACGGCGAGGGCGAGTACGATTAGGCGGGACTGCTACCGGGGGGCAAGTTTCCACGCACACAATTGCTGCTGTCGCCGATCCAAATGATCAACGAAGATTATCCACTGCCGCTGACATGTAGTCTTAAACATCGCTACGCGGGATATGTGACGACCAACGATCACTATGCACCTGTGTCGCCCAGATCCCCTATGTTTGGCCTGGACTGCGAAATGTGCAAAACCAGTATCGGCGCCTCGGAGCTGACCCGAGTATCCATCATCGACGAACACGGCAACGAGTTCTACGAATCGTTGGTCCGACCAGATAACAAGATCGTTGACTATTTGACACAGTTTTCCGGTATCACTCCGGAAATGATGAGAAACGTTTCGAAAACGTTGAAGGATGTCCAGAAAGATCTGAGGAATAAGCTTTCTCCGGTTGCGGTCCTTGTGGGTCAGTCTCTTAACTTCGACTTGAACGCACTGAAGATGATGCACCCCTATGTGATAGACACCAGCATATTATTCAATGTGACGGGTACACCGGGCACAAAAAGCAAACTAAAGATGTTGAGCTCGGAACAAAGTTTGTAGTTTTCTCGCGACAAATAAATTCAAATTGGCAAATTAAAGGCGTGCGTTTAAAGTGAAATTTGGTGACAAAAATAGCACAACGTAGGGTCCGAATATCACTCGACGATACAACGCTTTAGTTTTAGAGCTTTGCGGCAATATGTTGATACCGTTTGTGCGTTATTTGTGATGGAACGAAAAAATATTGAAAAACGTTACAGCCATTTTTCTCAAAATTAAGTTTTTGTCACTTACACCCTGTCACTTGACCTCCTCAAGAAGCAGACGAGTTTTTATCTCCGAGTACTAATTTATTCCTCAAATAGAATTCTATTCCAACCCCCAAATAGTCAGAAAAATTGGAGGAGTGGCAACAGTTCCAAATTTCCCTGAAAAACGACCAGATAGATAAAATAAATAAAAATAATAATAAATTAAAATAATAGATAGATAAAATAGATAAAAATAGATAAAAATAATAACCATCTTAACGAATGATCGACGTTTTGTCAGCCAGTGTTGCTTTCTCATCTATTCTTGAGCTTCAAATGAAAAATTAATACAATTAAAAATGTTTCCGTTCAATTCTTTTATTTAAGAGTCTCATATCTGGGTGTTTCAAACAAACATCCGGACAATCTATTATTTCTGATTCGGTATTGACTACCTGGTCATTGTCAATTTATTCGCATTCCGATCTGCTGACCCATCAAAGTGATCCACTCGCTCCGAGTGCAACCCCTGGCAATAGGAATTTGCATCACAAACACTGACCAGATCAGAGGACTGCCATTGTGCTGATAATTGCATATGTAAATCGATCCGAATATGTAGGAATGCAAAAAATAAGCTCCGCTATACTTTAGGGTACTTCGGGATTTGATGCTGTTTTTTTAAACAAAGCTTAAATTGCAATACGTTGATAGCGTCAAACGGTGAGTACTCGTGGATGTTTTTTGATCCCTTGTGTGAAATTGAATTAGGTGCCACGAATAGTACGGCGGATTGATAGAAAAAGCTATTGACTAATTTATGGATTCTTACCCTAATGAAAGAAACGCTTTTATTCAACTGAAACACAAACAACAACCAATCCTGTTTGAAACGGCAGGCAGTGGAATTTGTGCAACGCCAACCAACAAAATGAAAATAATTTATAGTGAAAATAAACCACACAATGAATATGGTGAATATGGAAATGTTTTTCCAAAGGTAGCAAAAAGGCATTCGGTGGTTACATTCACATTAGGGTGAGAAAAAAAAGGTTTAAGAATTTAATTGAGTGCGTCTAATTTTCATTGAATACTAATTTGTCTTTAGATTGCTTCTAAACGCTAACATTTCAATAAATGAAAATTGTTTGAAAACCTTAAAAACACACACACACAACCAATTTTGTTGACGACTGATTAGCGTCAGAAATTTGAGTTTTTCTATTCATCCATTTTAATGTCGCCCTGCTGTACATACGCAAATGTGAGAAGCCATTTTATGGAGGCATCCAACCAACCGACCACCATTGTGATCACGGTCAATACCGCTATAGGAATAACTTCGGGAAACCATTCTGACGCGAGTGCGTTGGTGGTGGCGGTAGTGTTGGCCATTCACGTCCTGTTTCATCCTGGTGAGCATTCAAAACCAACAAACTTGTATATAACTCGCGGTCGGAGATGGCTTCGGCATGCGGAATCTGTTGTAGACATTGTTTTACTGGCATAATTCAATTTACATGTTAATGACTCGTGTAACCTCAAATCGGCACAAATGGAAGTTTATTCCAATGAAATTAATTCCAATCCGGTCTACTGTGGCTCCGAAGGGTTTAATGGAATGGAATTTGCTTTATTCCAGGAAAATTCATTTTAAATTTATTGCTCCAAAATATGTTTAAACAATTACAAAACTCTCGTACTTAAATTCTATTATCTATATCACAAACAGCCATCACGTTCACATTATGGTGATCCTTTTTGCTACTCAAGTGAAATTTTGCACTAATTTTCCTCAGAATATGGAAGAAAGAATCAAATAACTACACTGTCGCCATAAATCACCGGGGAAAGCAATAAAACTCAATTCTGGTGCCCCGAAACGACCACAAAATTCTTACCAACTGAATAATGGTGCCCAGATACCTATACCGCAGTCCGGGAAGCACTACGTCAGTGGACCGGGCCCTCCCCCACTTTTCCACCTTAAGCCAATAATGGAAAGGAATTTCACTTTTCCACATTTCTCTTTCCGTTCGTTCCGTCATCGGATCTCATGCACGCCTGCACGCATCCAGGACCCAGCAATCGAACCGATACCGACCATCGACGACGACGACGACGACGGTGCGTTGCGTCGGATTGGAAAAAAGGACCATCCGAAGGCAAACCCATCTCGGCCAGTGGTGGTGCTTTTTATTGAGTTATGTGGCGACCGGTCAAGTGTCACCCAATATGAATCATTTATTTCAATTACCGGCTTCGTTCGGACCTGCTGGAAGAGGACGATGCGGAAAGTCGGCTCGTAGAAGTAGAACTTTTGCCCAGAAAGATTTGATGGATGGCGGAGGAGTGGTTTAGCAAGGCAAGAGAAGTTGGCCACCTTCTCGACTTTTTTGATTTCGCATGAAGGAATTTTGGATAAGAATTTTGGTATTCTTCTTATTTTTTATTTATCGTACACAAAAACAAATCTTACAATTATTGAATAGAACATAAGCATATACAATTTTATAAGGCTTTAATACAATTAATGTAAGCTTTTTATACATGTACGGTATTGTACATATTCGCACAGTCCTAATGCTAAAATCTGTCAGTTGCGGCAGCATGGCTTGGTGACGTACACCTCTACTTGATGTTCATGATTAGATTCCTGCCGAAAACATTTCCGATGGCTCGAACGACTCTTTCCGTACAGTTTGTGAACTTGTGTATATGATTAGATCTCATTACTTTCAATGGACCAACATTTGATTTTTCAAGTTATATAAACCTAATTTGTGTCGACATTATAAATCTACTATCATTTTTCATAAACTTTTCCTGTTTATCGCTAATTGAAACCCTAATAACTTTGCTTTAAAAAACCGCCAAATACGTGCTAATTGTGCCACGTTCCTCCGACTATCAGTTCCGAATAATATTCCATAAAATGCTAATCTTCCTGTTCCATGGAAGGCCAATGGTGTTTTCCCGTTAAAGTGGATTAATTTTGGCTTTTTCATTTCCCTAAATTTAATTAAAACGGAATTCGCTCGCCCGCTGCACTGACTAGCGAAGACGAAACCCACGAGGTCGCTTCCTTCGAGTAGGCGCTACCTCAAATGAAAAAGAAGTTTATTCGACTGTATCCTTAATAAATTTGGTTGCTTCGTGGGCCCTTTTCCGTCGCGCTTTCCCCCCCTGTCGGAGATATTCCATTTGTGTGATGTGGCATCGGCATCGTTACGGCAAATGAGGTGAATGTTGTGGAAAATTTTTAAGGTTCCTCCTCTGTTCGTCGTTTTCCCGTTCTTTTTGCTCCTGTGAACTTGGTTCCAATTAACATAATGCTTGTTCGAAAACTTTGAAATGGATTCGTTCGAAGGAAATTGCGAATTTTGTCAGCACCGTCATCAATGACAGAACAGTATGCGTAGGCACAGGAGGATAAGAACCAATCCAATCAGATTTAAACAAACATTCAATTAATAAAAATGGACGCAATTAAGTTACGTTCTCGTAGGGCCGTAGCTTAAAATCGCACCATGGCATCAGCAATCAGCTGTAGAATGGGAAAAATGAATGCATCGGATGGCTTATAACGGGGTAGTATGAAGTTGGATAATAATTCACCCAAGCAGCCCAATCAATCTCGCTAAAATTGGAGTCATCAACATCGTTCTCGTTGATCGGTGGAGAACTTTTTTTTCACAACTTGTGAATCACAAGCAAGTAATTTATCGTTGGTAGTAGGATTGCATGAGCGAAAACACCTTTCAAAATGCATTGATATATCGCAGAGGTGTAGTAAGGGTTGAACAATTAATATCAAAATCTGTGAGAAATGATAATCTTTTCATCGAAAAGATACTAATGGCTTACAAAATAAACAAAAGCGGTAAGCTGTATCAAAAACTGGGGGCTGCTTTAAGGATTTGGTTTTATCAATTCTAGGCGATTTCTACCACAGCTTCGGGATTATCGGACCAGAAGCCATACCTAAATCCCTCGCAACCAATTGAATCCTTACTTCGTTATTGGTAACCATCATCATAATCAACGTGAACCTCATCGCAAACAAGGTTCTCAGTTGCCGGACCGACCGGCACGACATCCGAACCGTTCGGAGAAGAATCCCAATTAGCAAAACGACCGGCGTGGCACACCCACAAAAACCGCCCTGTCTACGTTGCCAACGTCGGCGTCGTCATCGCCGTGAACTCATTGCATCGCGCGCTGATTTCGTATGAATAAAAATCTGTCCCGGGTGCCGCTGGACTGCTCGGATCACGATTCAATCCGGTCAGTAAAGCGCGCCTTCGATTTTTTCCTCTTCACTATTCGCGAAAATAAATTTCCCAATAAGTGAAATGCGATCATTTTGCCCTGTCGAACATCATAATCAATGGCCGCCGTTCGTTGGAAGAGTCAACTACGCCCGGAGCTCGTTGCTACGCATCTTCATCGTCCGTCGGCACATCGAAACGACATGTGATAGGTTACGGTTCGAGTGAATTAGCTGTCGCCTCGTGATGTTTTCCCCAGCACCAGGACGACAATCGGAAGCGTTATTTGTTTTGCCGAACTGAAGAATCTCCGGGCCGGTAGTACTTGGAAAGACCGGAATATCGTTTTTCACCTCGAAGCGTTATGGAGAGATGGATGTACTGCTTGACTGAGCCAGTTTTCAGATCGCATTCTGCATAGGATGAGCGGATGATGTGCGATATGATACGGGGTCATTTATCAATGCAGCTGAGCTTTGCCAAAACTCAGATAACTGGTGGTACGAAACGACAGCATAATGGATACGTTCTTAGCTAAAATCTATATATATAAAAACCAATCTATGTATGTATGTTCGCTAACTACTTCTGAACCACTTGGCCGATTTCAACCAAATTTGGTACAGACATTCTCTATCCTCAGGGGAAGTTAACAAAGGGGTGGGATGGTCATGTAGAAAAGGGGAGGGTGGTGGGAGGGTTTTGTTCAGAAAACGAACAATTCTGTGTAACTTTCAACTCCCAGGACCGATTTCAACCAAATTTTGTACACATATTCACTACGAGGAGGTAATCATATGGGAGGGATTTGGGAAAGGGGAGGGTCTGGAGGGAGGGGTTTTGTTTAGAAAACGGGCAATTCAAAGTAAATCATGAACCCCTGTACCGATTTCAACCAAATTTGGTACACACATTCTACATCATAAGGAAAAAGATAACAAAGGGGATGGGATGGTCATTGGAAAAAGGAGGGTATAGGGGAGGTGTTGTCTTTGGAAAACGAGCAACTCAGTGTAACTCCCAACCCCCAGGACCGATTTCAATCAAATTTTGTACACATATTCACTATGAGGAGCCGATCGTACGGGAGGGAAATTTGGATAAGGGGGGTAGGGGTCTGAAGGGAGGGGTATTGTTCAGAAAACGGGCAATTTAGTGTAACTTCTGAACCCCTGTACCGATTTCAACCAAATTTGGTACACACATTTTCTATCCCTAGGAGAAGATAACAAAGGGGGTGAAATGGCCGTTGAGAAAAGAGGAAGGGTAAAGGGAAAGCGGTTGTCTTTAGAAAACGGGCAATTCAGTGTAACTCCTGACCCCCAGGACCAATTCTAAGCAGATTAAATGATTAAATCATTCAACTCTATGATTAAAGATTATCTTCTTCTATATATATAAAAACCAATCTATGTATGTATGTTCGCTAACTACTTCTGAACCACTTAGCCGATTTCAACCAAATTTGGTACAGACATTCTCTATCCTCAGGGGAAGTTAACAAAGGGGTGGGATGGTCATGTAGAAAAGGGGGAGGGGTGGTGGGAGGGGTTTTGTTCAGAAAACGAACAATTCTGTGTAACTTTCAACTCCCAGGACCGATTTCAACCAAATTTTGTACACATATTCACTACGAGGAGGTAATCATATGGGAGGGGATTTGGGAAAGGGGGAGGGGTCTGGAGGGAGGGGTTTTGTTTAGAAAACGGGCAATTCAAAGTAAATCATGAACCCCTGTACCGATTTCAACCAAATTTGGTACACACATTCTACATCATAAGGAAAAGATAACAAAGGGGATGGGATGGTCATTGGAAAAGGGGAGGGTATAGGGGGAGGTGTTGTCTTTGGAAAACGAGCAACTCAGTGTAACTCCCAACCCCCAGGACCGATTTCAATCAAATTTTGTACACATATTCACTATGAGGAGCCGATCGTACGGGAGGGAAATTTGGATAAGGGGGGTAGGGGTCTGAAGGGAGGGGTATTGTTCAGAAAACGGGCAATTTAGTGTAACTTCTGAACCCCTGTACCGATTTCAACCAAATTTGGTACACACATTTTCTATCCCTAGGAGAAGATAACAAAGGGGTGAAATGGCCGTCGCGAAAAGAGGAAGGGTAAAGGGAAAGCGGTTGTCTTTAGAAAACGGGCAATTCAGTGTAACTCCTGACCCCCAGGACCAATTCTAAGCAGATTAAATGATTAAATCATTCAACTCTATGATTAAAGATTATGATTAATGAATTATAATTTTTTGAAAATGATGACTGATAATGATTAATGATTAAATTCATTTTGACAATAATTAACGATTATGAATAATGAAAAAACCGTTGGATTATGATTAACGATTACCGATCGTGATTAAATGTTGACACACTATGTGTATGGTTAATGATTAACGATCGATATGATTAATGATTGATGATTATGAATGATCAAATTGCATAGTGATCCATAATCGAGTAACCTTTATTCCAAATTTTAAAAGGTATGATAATTATATGATAATGATTCAAGATTAATAAATAAAAGCAAGGTATGCAATGATCCAATGTTCCAGCCCTTGCCCGATTTCAACCAAATTTGGAACAAACATTCTTTTTCTTAAGAAGGCGAAGATGACAGGGATCGATCAACTCAACACTTCATCGAAATCATGGTTTGCCCAGAGAAAAGCAATGATTAAAGTGTTTCCTTCTGGACGGTAAATGTGATCATTTCTTTAAAATAGACGTTTTCCGGAATAAGGCATCGGTGTATGTTTTTCCTTCTTTAGAAATAGACGTTTGCCCGGAATAAAGCGATTTTGGGTTTGATCCCATTTTCAAAATCAGTCAATGTTTTCAAATGTAATCTACCTTCTTTTAATCAAATGATGAAATATCAATAAGAAAACACAATTATCCTTTTGACCTATTCCAATTCTGATGGTGAAAAAAACTGCGAATTAAACTGGCAACTCCGAGCAAGGCCGGGTACATACAGCTAGTAAATTTATAAAAAAATATTATCAATAATTTTAAATTGTGTCTCGCTAGAATTGGAAATTAGAATGCAACTACTGTAAAAATTTCGTGATTTTTTCGTGGAAATTCAAATGTTTTTTTTTTTTGAGAAACTCGGATGAGTTTTCTGTGGAAATTCGGATTGAATTTTTCGTGGAATTCCGGCAAATTTTCCGTAGAAATTCGGATAAATACGCTAGTAGAACCGAATGGAGGCTGTAATATGAGGAAAAGTTGAATCACAGGTATTTAAGACGGCAAATTATAGCCAGCGGAAGTTATTTTGAAAATTACGAACTGAGATTTGTTTGAAAAAGATTTGAAATAATTGGAGGCTTAGAAAATCAATAGACACTTGGAGCTGTAAATTCTCTGGAATACGTTTAAGAAAAACTGTATTAATTAAATGAATAGTGTAATTCGCCAAATGTTGAACGGCTAATTTCTTCGCCTATTGTTGAACGCACGTGCATTTCTTATGGGAGTTCAACAATTGGCGACAAAATTAGCCGTTCAACATTTGGCGGTTTCCCCTATTTGTTTAATGTAGACTTTTTCCTCTCTTTTTCTTCCTGCGTTTCCTATTTCTAACTTATTTTTGATTATATCTATTTGCCAGTTTTATTAAAACTTTTGATTATAAACGTTAAACCATTGTAAATTTACATGAAGCGCTTAATTGCCGCTGTATCATTTGAATAAACATTTCTAGAAACTTTTTTCTAATGGGCCTAATAGATCTGTTTGGGCGACTTCAATGCGAAGATCGGATCCGACAACTCGAACCATGAGCGCATTATGGGATGCCATGGTCTCGGAGAAATGAGCGAAAACGGAGAGCTGTTCGCAGAATTTTGTGGTAATAACGACATGGTGATCGGCGGATCGCTCTTCCCTCATCGATCGGTTCACAAGCTAACGTGGGTCTCCCGTGACGGCCTTGCAGAAAATCGAATCGACCACATCTGCATCAGCTGAAAATGGAAACGGAGCCTTCTTGATGTACGGAATAAACGTAGTGCCGATATCGCGTCTGATCATCACCTCCTCATCGGCGAAATACGCTTGCGCATTGCGCGGAATCGTCGGCAGGAGGAAAGAGTTGGACGACGATTCAACACACGCCGACTGGAAGATGCCACGGTGAAACGGTCCTTCGTTGAAGAACTGGAGACGCGTGCTGCAGATATTCCGGAAGGTGGCAGCGTGGAAGACCAATGGACCGCCATCAAGAATGCCTTCATCGCCACCAGCGAGAACAATCTGGGCGAACTGCGCACCCAGAGAAAACAATGGATCACCGATGAGACCTGGAGGAAAATAGAGGAGCGAAGAGAAGCCAAAGCCGCGATAGTGCGATCGAAAACCAGAGAAGTCTTACCCCTTCAACGATACGCGGCTCTTGAGAAGGAAGTAAAACGCTCATGTCGACGGGACAAGCGAGCGTGGGCAGTAGAGTGATTAAAATTTTGACTTTTTTGCTCCCATATGCTTAAACGATGGCATTTGCCATTTTAATAAACGTCCTAAATTTTTAGCTAATTTGGATGTAATTTGACTGAGCACAAGCAGTTTGAAGCTTGTATGAAAATTACTATGAAAACAGTAACTTTTGTGAAAAACCGTTCCCCATCATTGCCGATTAAGCTCTAAAAATGTATGAATACGTTGGCAACATATTAAATTTTCTTTTCTTTCAAGGGAAAATATCGTCGTTGTTGCTAAACGATTTGATGCTGGCAACAAAAGTTATTAGAGAAATACTGAATTGTAGGAAATTCAATTTAACACGTAAAAGAATAACATCAAGATCAATAATGAGCATTTCTGTTTTCTTTATAATTTTGCTCACAAAAGTCAGATTGCTTTGGCGATGCGTTAAATATATTCAAATAGATTCTGGGCTGTTTCACGGAACGATCCTTTACATAAGTGGCAATTCTCATAGTAATTTTCATACAACCTTCAAACTGCACGTGCACAACCAAATTACATCCAAATCAGCTAAAAATTTGGGAGGACTATTAAAATAGAAGCAGCAGGGACTATGTCCAAGGGCTTGACGATCCCTCCCCAGGCCATCTGCGAGTTGTGGCGCCTGCCTAGGATGTGGTGGGGTTCGACAGTGGGCCCTGTTAAACCTCTATAAAAAGCTGCATGTACCCGCAAGTAGGCTCCGCCAAAGCGACCGTGTGCCGCTCAAAGCGCACAAGCCCAAGTCCTGGTGTTAGGTGGGACGCTAAACAGCCCTGACACGATGGCCATCCGGCGAGACAGGAGGTTTGCGCAGGCCCAATAAGCCGCCTAGAAAACCAATAATTACGAACAATATAAGAGATAATGCGACTCGATATAATCGGCAAAGACCTAGGCGACGAATAAAGGATCACGATTGGAAGCTTGGAACATGGAACTGCAAGTCGCTAGGTTTCGCAGCATGCGACAGGATGATCTACGATGAATTACATCCCCGCAACTTCGACGTCGTGGCGCTGCAGGAGATTTGCTGGACAGGACAGAAAGTGTGGAAAAGCGGGCATCGGGCGGCTACCTTCTACCAAAGCTGTGGCACCACCAACGAGCTGGGAACCGGCTTCATAGTGCTGGGTAAGATGCGCCAACGCGTGATTGGGTGGCAGCCAATCAACGCAAGGATGTGCAAGCTGAGGATTAAAGGCCGTTTCTTCAACTATAGCATCATCAACGTGCACTGCCCACACGAAGGGAGACCCGACGACGAGAAAGAAGCGTTCTACGCACAGCTGGAGCAGACATACGATGGATGCCCACTGCAGGACGTCAAAATCGTCATCGGTGACATGAACGCGCAGGTAGGAAGGGAGGAAATGTATAGACCGGTCATCGGACCGGATAGTCTGCACACCGTATCGAATGACAACGGCCAACGATGCATAAACTTCGCAGCCTCCCGCGGAATGGTAGTCCGAAGCACCTTCTTTCCCCGCAAAAATATCCACAAGGCCACATGGAGATCACCTAACCAAGAAACGGAAAACCAAATCGACCACGTTCTAATCGACGGTAAATTCTTCTCCGACATCACGAACGTCCGCACTTACCGCAGTGCGAATATTGGATCCGACCACTACCTCGTTGCAGTATGCCTGCGCTCAAAACTCTCAACGGTGTACAACACGCGCCGAAGTCGGACGCCACGGCTTAATATTGGGCGGCTACAAGACGGTAGACTAGCCCAAGAATACGCGCAGCAGCTGGAAGTGGCACTCCCAACGGAAGAGCAGTTAGGCGCAGCGTCTCTTGAAGATGGCTGGAGAGATATTCGATCCGCCATTGGTAGCACCGCAACCGCTGCACTTGGCACGGTGCCCCCGGATCAGAGAAACGACTGGTATGACGGCGAATGTGAGCAGTTAGTAGAAGAGAAGAATGCAGCATGGGCGAGATTGCTGCAACACCGCACGAGGGCGAACGAGCCACGATATAAACAGGCGCGGAACAGACAAAACTCGATTTTCCGGAGAAAAAAGCGCCAGCAAAAACCGTGAAGAGACGGAGCAACTGTACCGCGCTAATAACACACGAAAGTTCTATGAGAAGTTGAACCGTTCACGTAAGGGCCACGTGCCACAGCCCGATATGTGTAAGGACATAAACGGGAACCTTCTTACGAACGAGCGTGAGGTGATCCAAAGGTGGCGGCAGCACTACGGAGAGCACCTGAATGGCGATGTGGCAGACGAAGATGGCGGTATGGTGATGGACCTGGGGGAACGCGCGCAGGACATAATTCTACCGGCTCCGGATCTCCAAGAAATCCAGGAGGAGATTGGCCGGCTGAAGAACAACAAAGCCCCTGGGGTTGACCAACTACCAGGAGAGCTATTTAAACACGGTGGTGAGGCACTGGCTAGAGCGCTGCACTGGGTCATTACCAAGATTTGGGAGGAAGAAGTTTTGCCGCAGGAGTGGATGGAAGGTGTCGTGTGTCCCATCTACAAAAAGGGCGATAAGCTGGATTGCAGCAACTACCGCGCAATCACATTGCTAAACGCCGCCTACAAGGTACTCTCCCAAATTTTATGCCGTCGACTAGCACCAATTGCAAGGGAGTTCGTGGGGCAGTACCAGGCGGGTTTTATGGGCGAACGCTCCACCACGGACCAGGTGTTCGCCATTCGCCAAGTACTGCAGAAGTGCCGCGAATACAACGTGCCCATACATCATCTATTCATCGACTTCAAAGCCGCATATGATACAATCGATCGGGACCAGCTATGGCAACTTATGCACGAAAACGGATTTCCGGATAAACTGACACGGTTGATCAAAGCGACGATGGATCGGGTGATGTGCGTAGTTCGAGTTTCAGGGGCATTCTCGAGTCCCTTCGAAACCCGCAGAGGGTTACGGCAAGGTGATGGTCTTTCGTGTCTGCTATTCAACATCGCTTTGGAAGGGGTAATACGAAGAGCAAGGATTAACACGAGTGGTACAATTTTCAATAAGTCCGTCCAGCTATTTGGCTTCGCCGACGACATAGATATTATGGCACGAAACTTTGAGAAGATGGAGGAAGCCTACATCAGACTGAAGAGGGAAGCCAAGCGGATCGGACTAGTCATCAACACGTCGAAGACGAAGTACATGATAGGAAGAGGTTCAAGAGAAGACAATGTGAGCCACCCACCGCGAGTTGGCATCGGTGGTGACGAAATCGAGGTGGTAGAAGAATTTGTGTACTTGGGCTCACTGGTGACTGCCGAAAATGATACCAGCAGAGAAATTCGGAGACGTATAGTGGCTGGAAATCGTACATACTTTGGACTCCGCAAGACGCTCCGATCGAATAGAGTTCGCCGCCGTACCAAACTGACAATCTACAAAACGCTCATTAGACCGGTAGTCCTCTACGGACACGAGACCTGGACGATGCTCGTGGAGGACCAACGCGCACTCGGAGTTTTCGAAAGGAAAGTGCTGCGTACCTTTCGTACCGTACGTATCTATGGTGGGGTGCAGATGGCGGACGGTACGTGGAGGAGGCGAATGAACCACGAGTTGCATCAGCTGTTGGGAGAACCATCCATCGTTCACACCGCGAAAATCGGACGACTGCGATGGGCCGGGCACGTAGCCAGAATGTCGGACAATAACCCGGTGAAAATGGTTCTCGACAACGATCCGACGGGTACAAGAAGGCGAGGTGCGCAGCGGGCAAGGTGGATCGATCAGGTGGAAGATGACTTGCGGACCCTCCGTAGACTGCGTGGCTGGCGACGGGTAGCCATGGACCGAGCCGAATGGAGAAGACTCTTATATACCGCACAGGCCACTTCGGCCTTAGTCTGAATAAATAATAATAATAATAATTAAAATAGAAAAAACAATCGTTTAAGGATAGGGGAGCGAAAAAGTCAAAATTTGAATCAGTCTAGTGGGCAGACTCTCTGGCCGACGAAGGAGAGAGAGCCGCCGCAACCGGGGACATTCGCCTCCTCTACGATATCTCACGACGCTTAAGCGGGGCGAAGATGAATGCAACGATGCCTGTGAAAGACGCGAATGATCAGTTATTGACCGACCCAACTGACCAGCTGAAACGCTGGTTCGAGCATTTCGAACAACTTTTTCAAGTGCCAGCCAGGCCATCACCATCTCGGCATGATCTGCCTAGAATGACATCCGCTCAACTACTGCATCGTTTATTTCGTAATATCTGGGACACCGCAACTTTCCCGGTCGACTGGATGCAAGGTATCTTAGTGAAGGTCCCTAAAAAGGGTGACCTGACTGTATGCGATAACTGGCGAGGCATTATTTATGTTGCTGTGTACCGTTCTCAAAGTTCTGTGCAAAATTATCCTAGCCCGGATTCAGGAGATCGATGGAAGATCGATGTGACTCTCCGGCGGCAGCAAGCCGGATTCCGTGCCGGAAGATCCTGTGTGGACCATATTGTCACGCTCCGTATCATTCTGGAGCAGGTCAACGAATTCCAAAAGTCCCTTTACTTGGTATTCATTGACTACGAAAAAGCTTTCGATTGTCTCAATCACGAGAATATGTGGGGCGCCCTGAGACGCAAGGGGGTTCCTGAGAAAATCATCGGCCTCATCGAAGCACAGTACGAGGCCTTTTCGTGTTGAGTGCTGCACAATGGGGTCCTATCCGACCCTATCCGGGTCGTAGCTGGTGTGAGGCAAGGATGTATTCTATCACCGTTACTGTTCTTCATCGTAATCGATGAGATTCTGGTGAATGGGATTGACCGTGAACTAAACCGCGGGCTGTTATGGCAACCATGGTTAACCATGGAGCACCTAAACGACTTCGAATTGGCTGATGACGTTGCACTCCTCGCTCAACGGCGCTCTGATATGCAGAATAAGCTTAACGACCTTGCCGAGCGCTCCTCCTCGGCAGGTTTAATCATCAACGTCAACAAAACCAAATCGTTGGATGTAAACACGGTGACTCCTTCCAGTTTCACAGTATCCAGGCAACCAGTAGATAATGTTGAAAGCTTCCAATATTTTGGTAGCCAAATGGCGTCAGATGGCGGTACCAAGATCGACATAGGCGCACGGATCAAGAAAGCAAGGGCTGCCTTTGCGAGTTTAAGAAATATCTGGAAAAACAGGCAGATAAGTGAACGCACCAAAATACGAATTTTCAACTCTAACGTGAAATCTGTGCTGTTATACGCTAGCGAAACATGGTGTGTATCAGTGGAGAACACTCAACGGCTGCAGGTGATCATTAACAGATGCCTGCGGTATATAATTTGGGCCTGGTGGCCTCACAACTGGATCTCAAACAACGAGCTCCATCGTCGTTGTCACCAGAGGCCGATAGCAACAGAAATTCGGGATCGCAAGTGGGGCTGGGTCGGCCACACTCTACGTAGGGGCGGAAACGAAATCTGTAAACAAGCATTAGACTGGAACCCAGCGGGACATCGCAGCAGAGGCAGACCCAGAGGCTCATGGCGGCGAAGCCTCAATAAAGAAATAAAAGAAGTCGACCGAAATCTAACCTGGCAACAGGTTAAAGCGATAGCCGGGCAACGCTCAGGATGGAGATCTTCAAGTCGGCCCTTTGCACCACCGGAGGTGTACAGGATCCATAATTAAAAGTAAGTTGGGGATAGCACCTGGAGATTTTTTTTCGGCAGTAACTTCTGGAGGGGCTGTATGGGATTTTACGAATGAAGTTGTATTTTGGGAATTATTGGGAATATTTCATAAAATAATTTCTAGAGAAAATTCCGGGTGGATTTTCAAAGGAATATACGGAGGTGTTTTAGACAAATTTTCGGAAGAATTTTTGTGGCAATTTCTGTACGAATAATCGAAAGAATTTCTGAAGGAATTCCTGGCGGAACTTTAGGATAAATTCCTGGAAAAACTTCCGGATGAATTCCTGGAGGAAACACAGGGGAAAAAAATCCTGGATGAACTTTTGAAGAAAATCCTGGAGGAACTTCTGAAGGAATTCCTGGAGAAACTTCCGGAGGAATTCCTGGAGAAACTTCCGGAGGAATTCCTGGAGGAACTTCCGATAGAATTTCTGGAGGAAATTATGAAAGAATTCCTGAAGGAACTTCCGAAAGAATTGCTGCAAGAACACAAACATTTTAGTACAATATTTACATATGGCTGACAAGACGAACATTTAAATTTAAATCTTAACGAAAGAAAACAAGAACATAATATATACATTTTATTTGAACATTAATCTACAAAACTCAACTTCTACGTCAGCCAAGGGCTATTAAATATACAATAAACGTTCACTCAAACATGAAAACATGGAGCCTGAACATTTATTATACATTTAGACATTTACTTACAATATGACATAAAAAAAAATACAATCTTCTTAGTGAGCCGAATTGACCAAGTGTTTAAGGACATAGTTGGATGAGTACCACAATGGCAGTCAATATGGCACCGGACCTTCCACGGGTCAACCCCACACCTCCCGCACTCCTCTCCCACCAACATTCGGATGCATCGAACAGCATCGAATAAAAGTCTAATATTGAAATTACAAACCTGTTCACAGCATATTTATTCACTTCCTATGATAATGGACATGTTTATCCAAAGAGTCCTTTGTATTTCGGCTCGAATATTATCCTAAAACAGCAGTTTCGTGCCAAATTAAAAGCGGTTCGCGATTTGGTGGGTTTATCACTGCACTTCACTTCTTCTCAAAGGGCACGCAAAAAATCAAGTTTTTACTCACTTCTCTGCACATGAACATCCCGAAATGTTGATGGAATGCAAATTAAACATCACTTTTCGAAATCTGTCACTTGTTTAAACCGAAAACTTAATATAAACTGCAATTTTTGCCCGAAAAAAAAAACGATTAAAAATTGATCGCAGAGCGAATGTAAACACCGCGGTGCACCGGCACCGGCAGCAGCAAACTAATAAGTAGGGTGGTTCAAAAAATAATTTTGCTCCGCCACGCTCAGTCGATTATGATTTATAAATTGGGTGTCATCCAATGGTTTGGGCTGGTTTGAATAGAGGCTTACCGTGCACAAGTCGTTTCAGGTATGTATGAAAGTTGATATGCTGAGGTTGAATTTAACATCATTCTGATTCTGGCACTCCGTCATTGGGCGCTAGCGAGGGGGGAGACCACATGACTGGATGAAATATTCAAGAGCTTCAACTCCATAGACAATCCATATTAAATGGTCATTACAATAGTTGGGAGTCGATTTTAATCGAGGTAGCGAATCTATCGCATGATAATTAGGCTTCTCAGAAGGCATCAGTGAAACGTGCAATTCAACAAAAAACCCAAAATTTGTCTGTGATATCTATCGCACCAGGGGCAGATACTTCTAGTCTAGTCTAGTCTACACTATCGCACCGGGGGCAGATGCTTCATACAAAAAGTATGACATAAGGGTGAGTGGGGTATAAAATGCTATATTTGCGTTACGTAATCAATTTCCTGCGGTGCGATTTTCGTTCAGTGAAGTCTCTGGAATGTTGCTTTCAGCTATGTGGGTTCTCTTTTCGCCAGCGTTTGGAGGGGAGGCGCCGTAGCCAGTGTAATAAAAGGTTTAGTTTCCTATACTAGTTTTCATACAAACTTGAACTGGCTTGCGCTCAACCAGTTTTTGTTCAAATCGGTTTTTTGAGGACACTCGGAGCATGGGACGGAATCGAGTGAGCGTGGTGGAGCTGGGTCGTTTTTTGAACCACCCTACTAATATTCTTTGTTATTTTATAAATACGACACCAATACTACTACAGTATATGACAGTTTTTAATGTACCACTACTTTCAAAGCTTTGTTTTGGTACTCAACCCACCTTCACCTTAAGGCAGTAAATTGTAATCTAGGAAAGTGACTGGTTACACTTCTTACTTATTCATTTTTTAATCTTTATTCATTAATCTCCTTTCTTCTTCTTCTTTATTTTTTTCTCCTTTCATCCTTCTACTTCTTTCAACTTCTTTATTTATCTTCTTTATTTTTCCTTCTTTCTTCTTTCTTATTTCTTCCTTCTCCCTTTTTCTTCTCCATTCTTCCATCTTCTTTTTTTCTTATTTTTTCATCTTTCTTCCTTTTTATTTCTTCTTTACTTTTCCTTCCTTCTTTCTTCATTCTGCTCATTTTTTTCTTCTCACTTCTTCACCCTGCATATTTCTATGTTCTTCCTTCTCCTTTTTTCGTTCCTCTTTCTTTCTTCATCTTTCTTGTTACCTATATTTTCCTCCTTCATTTTTCTTTATTCCTTTTTGTTCTCCGTTCTTTCTTATTTATTTGTTCTTCTTCCTTTTTTACTTTCTTTCCTTCTTTATTTCTTTTTCCTTGTTCTTATCCATCCTTCATATTTCTTGTCATCTACCTTTTCATTCTTCATTATTTCTTTTTCTTCTTCCTTCCATTTTGTGCTTCGTACTTCGTTCATTCTTCTTCCTTCTTTGCCTCTTTTCCTTTTATTTTTCTTCCTTATTTCATATATAATCTTTCTTTTATCCTTCTTTCTTCTACCTTTTTCTTCTTCTTCCTTCCTTCATAATTTTTCTTTCTGTCTTATTTCTTTTTTCCTCCTTCCTCTTCTTCATAATTTCTTCCTTTTCCCTTTTTCATTATTCCTTCTTCAATTGTTTCTACTTTTTCTCATCACTTACTTCTCACTTCCCACTTTTCATATTTCACTTCTCATATCTAACTTTTTTTTCAATTTCCACTTCTCAAGAAAACTATTTAGCTCTTTTTTAGTGGAATGTTTTCACTGTCATAAGACGAGTTTAGTACAATTCCATTTAATTCCATCACCTCGTATTACTTTTACATATACGTATTTCGACCGCAACTGTAAGTGTCTCGTACTTGCCTCGAAAACAATCGCAGCTTATGCTATTTATACTACGCTAGGTACCTAATCTAATTGCCTTATATACCTACACTAACTAATTATTTTATTACTTAGGCAGGAACTTGAAGAGCCAAGAGGAAACGGCAGCTTTCACTTCTCACTTCTCATTTCTCACTTTTCACTCCTCACTTGTTTTTCACACATCTCTGAAGATTGTGAACATTGGAGAAAATACCGTCGAACCAGATGCATTCCTTTTCCGATTGTGTTGTGCAAGAATAAATCAGTACCTAGATACTAAATTAGGTGACTAGCGAATCAGTACCCTTTATCCTAAAGATGGTGGCCCATGTGACTCTAGTTAATTTGCAATGACGACCTCCTGCGTATGAGGCAGAAGCAGTAACCACATGACTACCAAGCCAGCTCCTTTTATCATTCTTTCGTTGTTATAGTAAAAACATGTGAAAATTTATAAAAGTCGCAAAAAATGTCAGAACTTTTTCTATTTGCTGAAATTCCTTCAGAGTACAGATCCTTATAACCAACACATTTGATCAGTCATTTCAATTCATTACAAAGGCTTTCTATTCTACATCCTTTCCACCCGACATGCATTCAGTCCAACTGTTGATTTGTGGCTCATTTGGACCTCCCTCTATCTAATTCAACAACGACAAAACTGCACATTCGTCTCGTCAGCATCACCAGTTCTGACCATGTAGGCAGCTACATCATATCACAGCAATAAAATATTTTTTCATGGTCAATTTAAAAACCAAAAAAAAATTAGAAATGAAAAAATAATTGAGAAAATTGTCGTAATCAGTATTGATGTAAGTAGCTTGTTCACCCTTAGCCATAGGGACAAGCAACATAAATTGTAATTTATTAGTAGAATACAAATCAAAGTGTTTTATATCCAAATTAGAGAAAAAGCAATAAAGTAGAATGAAAATAGTTACATAGACATTCGTGGAAACAACAGAGATTGTCATTTTTCTTTGGTTTACAAAATTAGTTATTTGAATAATAATCTTATTTTCTATTGAAATTTTCTATGAATCAATCAATGCTTTCAACATATTTCCTTCTCTGGATTATGTACGGAATATTATCGATTTATTCTAGGAAGATCATACTTTCGTCCGCCATGAATATATCGGCCCAAGCGAAGCTCCACAATCGGACCCCAAAACAAGTGGATTCAATTTTCTTTACGACCAATTTACGGTTTTATAACTTCGAGAATGGGTTTTTATACCCATCGTCACACCCCCGCATACGTTTGTCTCTGAGGCTGCTGCCCCTCGTGCAAGAGCATCAACGTAACAAAACTCAGAACGAAGCAACAGATCAATTTTGCACCGGTTTCGGAACGACAAACATCATCCCCCATTTCGGCTGATTGTGTGCGTTCGAATGCCAAAGTCTGGCAGCCGGGCGGTAGACCTTCGATGAAATAGTTGTGTTTATTTGCATACTTATTTCAGTCGGAATGTCCCCGAAGCACTATGCCGAAAAGTGAACTCAAATCCTCACATATAACCCCGACTTTCTGTTTCCCAGATGAACCTTAGTTTGTTGCACTGCACAGGTTCAACAAGGGTGAAATGCGCCATAAGATGAAACTACGCTCCGCTGTTTTTTTTTCATGGCAGTTACCTCGCAGGATGGGTATTTCAAGATGGTGCGTACTGTCCCATTTTCTCCCACATAGGTGCGAGCACCGAAGAAGACCGAGTTTTGAATTGAAATGTTATGTAGGAAATTTTCATTACTTTTTCTCCATGTCATCGTCTGGGGAGTGCTGGGCCAGTTCAACCCGCATGGTTCGGTCGTGTCCTTCGGTGTGGACAGTTCTGGAAGGGACCTCTTTTCAGAGTTGTGCATATGCTTGGCTCTACCTGTCTGCCGGTTGGAGCTTTCAAGGATTGCTCGGTTCGGGGGATGGATCAAAACAGGATGTAAAAGGGGAAGGGGGTCGGAGAAACAGGATTATGGATGTGGGTCGTTCAGGATGGACAAGTAAAAGTGGATGGAATACTTCAACAGATGCTCCGCACTGTGGGTCTTTCCGGGTATTCATTCAGGTTGTTTATTTGCATTGGTTCGATTGATGGATAATGTCTCATGAATAAATGCTATTTCTATCACCATCTATTTTTGAATAATTTCTGTACAGTCACTCGCAAAGCATTTGGATATTCTTTTTTTAAGAACTGTTGTTTCCCCTAAAGTTTATTTTCAAATCTGACAAATCGTTCTTTTGAAATATTCGTTCAGGATTTAGTACTCGTTCATTCAATACTTGATGGGCTGTAAGTTCTTGAAGAACCGATCTCAAAATGCATATACACTTGGATTGATCAATTTATCATTGACGGCGATCACATTATGACCATCCACTTATGCAGAATCACCAATTGTGCTTCTCTATCTCTGGTACAGTCCCAGAGCATTTTATTCAGGTTTACATTCGAAATAAAGTACCAACGGCGAGGTTGGGCTTTTCCTCCATCTGCTGCTGGTCAGCTTATTCCAGTGGAATTTTGCATATCGCATTTACAGACAAACACTCACTCAGAACGCGCGTGTGGTGCTCCTCCGTGTGTTCAATCCATACGACGACGGACGGCTTCCGAATGCGAAATAAGCATCTGCCAGGGTCCTTCGTTCGAATGTTTGGATTACACATTCGCCTGCTACCGGCGGGGAGCCGATCCAGTGGAAGAAGGTCTCATCCAGTTTGACAAACCTGGTCCAGCGCAGTGTGGACCTTTCGCCCGCGGGGAAAAGTTGATCCTCCACCTTTGGGTATTTTATGCAGATGTTATTTGGATTTTTTCCGATGGCACTCTATCTGTGCGGTGCCACTGCACTGTTGCCTAATCCGCACTGTTGGTTGTTTTTATTGGCGTATCTGAATGTCATGGCAAATGCTTCCATTCTGCTGTGTGGTGGAGCATCATCCGGGTTCTGTATTTGTTCGAATGCAAGCAAACACATTTGAACTTTTTGTTGGATTGCCAAGAAAAACCCATAACTGCTTTCAAGCGAATTCCGGTCACTCATTCATTCCATATTCCACTTGTATATTTCCATTTGAACTTAACAAAAGTCTATACAGTAACGAGTGTAATTTAAAATCAATAAAGGATCGCTTACCTGAAAGCGAGACGAAAGTAGTCCGTCGATCAAAAACGAGAATATTTAACCTAAAAATCAAAATTATGGAACTAAACTTTCACCGGTAGCAATTTTCCAGTTTTCCATTTTCCTTAGCGCCGGAATCCGTAGCCTACGGCTGAGCACATTTTGATTTTAATGCTTAATTTATTGAAATTAGTTTTTGCAATCGCGCCACAAGGTAAGAAGGCACTACGCAGTTTGAGGCAGAAGTAGCGTTCCTGCTGGATGTAGTCTAGTTGGCACGATGGAAAAGATGACGACGAGCAGGATGATTATTCCCCTCCTCCATACTGAGGAACGTTCATAAATGGCATCTCGCTTGTAGAGGGGTGCCAAGCGTGACGGACATAATGTTTTAAGACCTACCTCTAAGATGAAACTAAAAAAGGCGAGGAGATGGTCAACAATAGTTAATTTGTGCATCACGCGGTTTGTGAATCCTCCCTTAACTATGAGCGAACCCAGGGTGAACTTGCTGCTGGAGCTAATGAAAAAAGTTTCACAAATATAAATTTGCTCTGAACGTTTCCGAGAAAAGTGGGACCATGACCACCCATCATCTACGGTATTTTATGTGGTTCGCATAGTTCAAGTCTGATGGAAGTGAGAAAAAAATATTGTTTTTTCCCCCTTCCTATACTCTTTTTTATACTTGTGGTTTATTGCCATAACATTTCTGTGGTTTGAAACGAGCTCTAGTTCCACAGCCTTGACAATATCAACCACATCCATCTCAGTCAACCCATCGTTTATTAGCCAAAATATAAAAAATCGCCAACACCCATAACAAATCCATCGAAAACTGCAAATGTTAATTAGGACTGTAAGATTGCGCTGTTGACTGCCCCTAATGGTCGTCACAATGAACTCACAAAAACGAACGAGCAGCGATCCCTGACTTCCAAGCATGATCCGGCAAAGACCCGCACGCGGCCGTCGTGTAGCATAAAACCAGCAGTTTGTGGCATCCTCCGAACCGCAGAAGATTCGCCACTACGGCGCGAAATTGATGATCGCTGGTTTGGGGATTAAAAGTCTCAGCTCGAACCGACCGACGCGAGTGATACGGCTCACGAGCATAATGAAAGCAACTTTACGGTTTCCACCAATCGACATCAGCAAATGTGTTTATACGAGAAACGAGCATCGCCAACCGAAAATGGTTGATTTCGTTTTCATTATTTTTTTTCTCGTTCCTCTTGGTTTGGTGGAATTGAAATCCACGGACCACGGTTGAGAGAAAAAAAAGGGACCGGGGGACTGCCCAAGTGAGATAACGTTCAATGGGTGCGAATAAGGGCAGCGTTGGCTTTTTTTTGCGTTGATGATACTTTTTTTCTCGTTGATTATCTTCAATGTGGTGGAGGAAGAAATCAAATAAACAAGGGACCAATTTAGAGTTTAACAGCTGAACATTTTGGGATGTAGCAACAGCGGCAGCTAGGATTAAACGGTGGAAGATGGGCTGCATTCTGGCTGGAACGCGAATAAGACACCAAGGGGCAGACAAAATGATTATACCGAGGGAGTGTGCGGTTGATGATAGCTCCGATTAAATTTTGATGGGAAAAATAATGAAGGCAAACTCGTATCGCAGCCACTTTCAATGTTCTTGGGTACAATTTAAAAAAGCTTGACTGTCTATAGATTTTTCACTCAAAACAGATAGAATAGCTTACGGTGACTTACGATTAATGCTGCAAGACTCATTCACAGGTTTTGATTTCGTATGAAATCTTCATACTTGGCATATCATGTGAGGAATTAGTTGTATTACAAATATTCATCTATTTGATTGTAACTTCACACATAAGTATTTCGATCGAAACTTCATCTTCAGTGTTGCACACTTGAATCGACCACTGAACAAGCCCCAAGGATTATTTTGTATTCATGGCGTTTTTTTATAAAAGTGTATCGAATTGCGGAATAAATATTATCTTATTAAACTGAATATTTGAAAGAAAAAAAATACTGCCTCCAACTTTTTGATTTTTTGATTAAAAGCATCGTCAATAATTTAAAAAATCTTTGTTGAAAACTTCTATAATAATGTCCCAAACAGTTTGAAAACTACAAAACAACATTTCAAATCCTCTTTGCAAAATTATAAAATTTTATCAAAGTTAAAAAACGATAAAGCTTTAAACATTTTTAAATTTTAAATTAATGATTACAAATACTGAAAGTTTTATAAACATTTTTCAACATTTCAAGAATGTTTTTACAGTGTTCAACAATTTGAAATACTCCTTGCAATTCAAACGACTTCGTCGAAATTGTTGATTTTTTTTTAAATTGAAATTGATGTTAATTCATAATTTCGTCGTCGTCGTCGTCGTTCAAAACCTTTTTGGGAGAACTTCGTTGTTGAACATCATCTATCGCAAATTTTAGAAACTCTGTCGAATTATTTTTTCTATTTTTTCACAAGAAATTTTATTAAGCTTTCTTGAACAAATTTTCAAAATTTCCGCTCATGCATTAAAATATGTTGAGAATAGTAGATAGGTTTTGTGAAACTGGCAACACTGGCAATTAAATGTATGATTATGCCATATACTTCCACACGGAAGCAATCAATTTAGATTGGATTAGTTTAGAGTTGTGATGAAATCAGTTGCTGGAAAATTAAATTCAAACTAGATAATAATGCATGAGCGTAGCCAGGATTTCGAGAAGGGGGGGCTAACTTCCCAAGTAACATTTTGAGTTTTATGATTTACTACAAGAGTATTTATGTCCTACAACAATAAAATCCTAGTCAAGGCATTTGCTCCTTCATCGCTTACACGAAAACCTCTTGAAGAGTTGTATCTGCCTAGCTGGCCCACTCTTGAAATGGTTTTGGAGGGTAAATGCAAGACGTACTTCAAGACCGAAATGTGACAAAACCTGAATACGAACTCGGCACCAAAAACCTTTTGAAATCCATTTATACACTATTATAAAAGAAAGTTGATCTTATTTAAAACCTTTTCTAAGCTTCTTGATCTTGATGCCTGCGACGTTCTCTAGATCTAGCTTTATGCAAACATTCGCATGAAAAATAAATTTCGTTCAGTCTCAACAAAATAAAATAAAGTTTATTGTATATGAAACCAAAACTCCATAATCAAATATTGAAATAAAACAGTCTAAATTATTGATAAACATAATGGAAGCAGAATTAGTCTATGGTGCATCAATTTCAGTTGCCAAATGAGATTTACTGTGTCATATGGTGCGAAACCCCGATATAACTCATGCGCTCTCAGTAAACCCCATTCTAAGAATTATTTTTAGATAAACAAATTTATGTTAAATTTGCATATTCCTGCAATTTTTTAATTATTTGTTTATTTTATTGTTTGTAGCTGATTCGTGTATAATATATCGTAAAAAATCATAAATATAATGCAGTTTTAATAGATATTTCGCTTGAAATTGTCTACCCATGTGTAGTGAAAAAAATATGGCGATGGCATCCGAGTTAATTTTTCAAGATTTATTTGTTCAAATTGGTTTGCCTTAATGAAATCAACCATAAAATCATAATGTTTAGATGTGGTATTTACAAAGGCTCGCCTGGGTATTACAAATGCTGATTGGTCATTTTTCAACATATATGATGACCAGAACTAGAGTAAATTTGACAGTTCGAGTCTCTCAAAACAAAACAAAAAACAAGGCGGCATGGAAGGAAGTTATGGATAAAGACTTCGAATTGATCTTTAATTACACGTAAGTAAAGAATAACGTATGTATCCACTAAGTTGAGACGGCAGTTTAGAGGCTGGAAGTAAAAATGCGCATTTTCGTGCCACCGTTAACGAAGAAGTGAAACATGACTGGAGCGGGTCTACGCACCGTGTTATTTCCTCTGTGTTTGGTTCTTTCCAGTTTATCACCTCGCGATTTCGGAAAGGAAAATCTCGATGCCAAGATTATTGCTAAAGCTGAAAATCTGTCAGCATGCATATTGAGAGTAAGCAAACAGTATGATAATATTGCAAAGCAATTTCTTTTGCAATAATGAATGTTTAGGCTCTTACTACTCGTCGTCACTTTTCAGTTGTGTTTTTTTTCTTTCAGAGATGCGTTTGTATTTTCTAAGACTCCTTATGTAGCAACCACGAATGCTAATTGATCTCAAATAATGCCGAAAGTAACTTTTAAAGTAACAAACCGACTTTAAGAAGTATTTCGTCATGACAAATAAACCAAACATGAAAGAGTTTTAATGTTATTTCCCAAATAAGTTCAATCAAGGCATGGAATACCCTAATAAATTCATATTTAAAACTTTATAGTTTTTGGAATTTGTAACCTGCTTCAAAGGGTTTTGACAACCACTAGATGATGCGACATAATTCATGTGAGTTAAATACTTTTTCTAAGCCGAATAGCATGCTTATTGTCGCAATAAAACCACAATAAATTACATCGAATGCCAAAGAGCAGTGTGATTGTTACTTGGGTTTTTGGTTTTCTAAATCGTAGTTTTATAGTAGTTTTATAAAATCACATGAATATTAACACATGAAACAAAATCCAAACCAAATAGGAGCAATAATGATTAAAACAATAATGGATTCAAAAATGCGTGATTTATTGCTCATCAGATATTTTGAAATAAAGTGAGAAAAATATTAACGAACTTAGTATTCAGAAAGAATATAAAATCAGCTATAACAATTAATATAAAAATCCTGCATTCTTCCATAAGTTTAAGAAAACTAGAACCATACATCTGAATTTCTAAACAAATCCTCTCTGAAATAATATTTATTACTAGCTTTATGTACCCGGCCTTGCTCGGAATTGCCAGTTTGATTCGCAGTTTTTTTTTTTCACAATCGGAAAATGAATAAACCAATTGGTCAACAGGATAATTGTGTTTGTTATTGATACTTCATCATTTGATTAAAAGAAGAGAGATTTCATTTGAAAACATTGACTGATTTTGAAGAAGGGAGCAAACCTATAATCGCCTAATTCCGGGGAAGCATCTATTTCAAAAGAAGGAAAAAAAAAATCTATGCCTTATTCCGGGCAAACGTCTATTTTTAAAGAAGGGATCACATTCACCATCCAGAAGGAAACACATTAATCATTGCTTTTCACTGGGCAAACCATGATTTCGATAAATGGTTGAATTGATCGATAACTAAACAATACAATAATGGGTTCAGAAGTTAGGCTGGAGCATACACACAAACATACAAACATTGAGTTTTATATATCTCGAGTACTTATTCAAAAGGAATTTGTTATCTTCTCCTTAGGATAAAAAATGTGCATCAAATATGGCTGAAATCGGTCCTGGGAGTTAGGTGTTACACTGAATCGCTCTTTTCTAACGACAACCCTTCCCTCCCTTTTCCCAATGATCATCCCACCCCTTTGTTATTTTCTCCTTAGGATAGAGAATGTGTACCAAATTTTGATGAAATCGGTCCAGGGGTTCAAAAGATACACTGAATTTCCTGTTTTCAGAACAATACCCCTCCCCCCAGACCCCGCCTCTCTTTCCCAAATTACACTTCCATGTGATCGACTCCTCGTAGTGAATATGTGTACAAAATTTGGTTGAAATCGGTCCTGGGGGTTGGAGTTACACTGTATTGCTCGTTTTATAAAGACAACCCCTCCCCATACCCTCCCTCTTTTACAATGACCGCCCCACCACCTTTGTTATCTTTTCTTTAGGGTAGAGAATGTGTATCAAATTTGGTTGAAATCGGTGCAGGGGTTCAGAATTTACTCTGAATTACCCGCTTTCTGAATAATACCCTCCCTCCAGACCCTCCCTTTTCCCAAATTACACTGTCATATGATTGTCTCCTTATAGTGAATATGTGTACAAAATTTGGTTGAAATCGGTACTGGGAGATGAAAGTTACACATAATTGTTCGTTTTCTAAACAAAACCCTCCCCTTTTCTAAATGACCTCCCACCCCTTTGTTAACTTCCCCTGAGGATAGAGAACGTGTGTACCAAATTTGGTTGAATTCTGTCAAGTGGTTCAGAAGTAGTTAGCGAACATACATACATAGATTGGTTTTTATATATATAGATAGAAGATAGATACAATAGGATGAAAAATCAATATGCAAGCTTTCTCCAGGAATTCCTTCGACAATTGCTCTTGGCATTCTATCCGAAATACTATCGGGGATTCTTTAGGAATGCCTCCAGCAACTTCTTCGGCAGTGTCTTCAGGAATTCCACCATAAATTTTGCCGGGAATTGATTCGAAAATTTCACCATTATTTACTCCAAGAAAATCTTCACGAACTTCTTTATAAGTTCTGCAGAATTTCCTGCAAAAATTCAAATAATTTCGTGCTGTTTCCCATAATTTTTAAGAATAAGAATATTCCGTGGAAATTCCGCAGAATTGCCAGTAAACATTCCTGAGAATTTCACGAAAAATCTTTGAATTTCTTGTGTGTAAATTCCATAAAATTTTCCGTGGATTGTTTCGAATAATTTCTTGTGAAAATTTCAAAGAATTTCTCCAGGAATTCCACCGGAAATTTATACAGAAATTATACCGAAAATGAAATCAACAATGGAATTTTCGGAGGAATTCCTAGATTAATTCGCAATGAAACCCTGAAAGAATTCCGGTAAAAACTTCAAGCTTTCCACTGGGAGATCCTCCAGGAGTTTCTCCGAAAATTCCTCCTGGAATTCTTCCAGGAGTTCCACCGGCATTTCCACCAAGAATTTCTCTAGGATTTCCTTCGAGAATTATTCCGATAGTTCTATCGGCAGTTCCTCTGAAAATTCTTCCAGGAATTTCGGCAGAATTGGAATTTATTTAGGATTCTTCAGGAATTTATATAGATTTTCCACCAGAAGCTCATCCGAGAATTTCTCTGCGAGCTCCTCAGGGAATTCTCCGGCAGGTCATCTGGAGATGATGATAGTCCAGCTACAAACCCCAGCAAAGGTTTCAGCTAGACGAGATTTGTCTATAAGATGAATTTTCTTGTTTCCGACAATGCTTCTGGTAGTTTCCCTGGGGTTCCTTTGAAAATTCTCCCGGGAGTTTCTTCAGAAATTCTTCCAGAAAATTCCTTCGAGAGTTCCTCCGGGAATTCCACCAGCAATTCATCCGGGAGTTTCTCCGGAAATTCCTCCAGGAGTTCCATCAGAAGCTATTCCAGGAAATTATTCAGGCTTTTTCAGGAAATCATTTAGGCTTTCTTCAGATAATAAGCTGGAAATTCCTCCCGAAGTTCTTCCGATAGTTTCTCTGGGAGCTCATCCGGGAGGTCCTTTAGGAATTCTTCTAGGAGTTCCTCCTGAAATTCCTCCGGAAGTTCTTACGGGAGCTTCTCCGGCAGTTCCTTCGGGAATCTCATCACCATTTTCAAAGATTATTTACTAAAAATTTTAAAATTTCGCTTACATGACAAACAAACATCTTTAAAAGTTTACTTCTCTAATCCCGCCGATTTATTTTTAATTTTCAAAAAAAATATTGGCATCACGCAATTCACCAAGCGTCAAAAAAAAAATTACCCATTTTTCTGCCCAAACTTTCATTTAGCAGATTTAATTGATGGCAAATCGTATCGAATATCCCTCAATTCAATAAATGAAGATATCCTATTGCAAATGTACGCTTGAATTGATATGAAACGATTTCCGTTGTCCTTGTACGAACAAAATATCACAAGTCAGTCATAAAGCCGCTTGGTGCGTTTTGGCTGAACCCCGATCATATAGAGATACATTTTTGAAGGAATTTTTGTGGATTTCTACAAGGAATTCTTTGTCCATAAGAAATTCTTCGGAAATTCAATGGAAAATTAAAAAAAAGAGGAAGGGTCATTTGTCCAAAAATCATTTGACGAAAGCCATTTGGCCTATTATTCGTTTAGTTGAAAATCATCAAGCCGAATTGTATTTGACCGAAATTGACGTTTGGGAAAACGGTTATACAACGGAAAACATTTCGGCCAAAATCTTCATTTGGCCAAAGCGACATACACCGAATTGGTAATTTGGCCGAAAAAGCTCTTTTCTCTAACAAGTCGTTTGGCAGAAATGGTCGATTGGCCGAAAAGGTTGTAAGGCCAAAATGTCGTTCAGCCGAAATGGTTGTTTGACAGAAAGGGTCATTTAGTCAAACATGTCATTTGGTCCAACGGTCAAATGTTGATCACTGAACGCGTAATATGATCAAAAATATCCACCCCCTGCCAACCAACATTTTCGGCTGTATGTCCATTTCCGCCGAATAAAATTGTTGACCAGATGGGCCTTGGTCTAATGGCTTGTTCGTCCGAATGACATATTCGGAAAACACCTTTCGGCATTGTGTCTATCGGCCGAATGGCTCTACCTACCGTTTGGCCGAAAGCCAAGAACCCTAACAGTTTAGTTGGCTCAAAATGTCATTTGGCCGAAATGGTCGTTTGGCCAGAAAAGTCATTTGACCGACCAGGCAGAAAATTCCGTTTGGTAGAAATAATGCGCTTTCTGCAAAACAAACATTTCAGCCAAACGGGATTTTCTCCCAAATAACCTATTCAGCTAAACGGCGTTTTAGGTAAAATGACCAATTCAGCCAAACTAAACTTGCCAAATGACCAAATTGCCAAATAAGGGGGGGGGGTTGCGGGGTTGGGCTTAGTCCTCTCTAGAAAGGGGGGGGGTGTTAAGCCTCCTAGAAAAAACATTAGCTAGGATTTGAAAAGTTTGTTAGCAGTGATATCAATTTTCAACACATAGCATAATTAATTACTGAAAAAGTTTGACGACAAAAACGTTATCTTCCATATTTAGCCTATCATAATGAAATGAGTGGAAGACAAATGAGCTTTTTTTCATTTCCGAGAAACATTCCTGTGTGGCAGTAAAATGGCACTTGTTGCTAATTATGAAAAGGTAATATCTAATTAATTATTTTAGAGCGTCTTAGGGGAAATGCTACAAGGTTAAAATACTATTATTCTTCCATTTACTTCCACTATTAACTTTTTTATGTATCAACAAGCAGATACGTATTACAGAAGACACATTAAAGACACTAGAACACACACCCAACACACACGAGACTAACATTATTAAGGAATTAAAAGAAAAACCAGTTTTCTATACAAAAGCCGACAAAGGTAATGCAATTGTCATTCTAGATAAAATTAATTACGATAACCTTATGATAGAAAAACTTAATAATGGTCCATACAGAAAACAAAGAAAAGATCCCTTGACAGATATTGTGAAAAAAGTAGATAAAACCATCAAAGAATGTAAACCCATATTTGAAAATTTGCCTCGACTTAAAATTTCCAACCCAACTTTGCCTAGAATTAGAGGACAACCAAAAATTCACAAACCCGGAAACGAAATCAGAGAAATAATATCTGCGGAAGGATCTCCAACTCACAAAATAGCAAAATGGTTAGTCAAAGAATTCCAAACACTCTACACACATACACAAACAGACACTAGACAAGTACAAAACACAAAACAGTTTATTGAAAATTGCAAAACTCAGGAAATATCGAAGAAGACGAGATAATGGTTTCATTTGATGTGGCTGCACTGTTCCCAAGTGTACCCGTAAAAAGAAGCTATTGTCTTGTTGGAAGATTGGTTACTTAGACAAAAATCAGACGCAACTTGGAAGACAAAAGTACGCACATATTTAAAATTAACAAGACTTTGCATAGAAGAGAACTATTTTACATTCAGAGGAGAATACTACAAGCAGACAAAAGGAGCACCAATGGGTAATCCTCTGTCCCCTTTCTTATGTGAACTGTTCATGGCTAATCTTGAAAAGGATTTGAAGGAAAAAGGGGCCATTCCTGAGCGATGGTGGAGATATGTAGATGATATCTTCAGCATCATTAGGAAAGACGCACTTCCATCAATCCTAGAAGCCATTAACAGTGCACATAGGGATATCAAGTTCACTTGTGAACAAGAGAAAGACGGAAAATTGCCCTTTTCGGATGTTTTAATAGTTAGAGAATCAAACCAAATGAATTTCGAAATTTACAGAAAACCCACACACACACAAAGAGTTATACCCAACACTTCAAACCATTCACACCAACACAAAGCAGCCGCATTCCAACACATGATACATAGACTCGAGACTTTTCCACTTAGCGTCACAGGGAAACAGAAAGAATTAAATTACATTTTTGAAACAGCTAGACTAAACGGATACTCAACTAGAACTATTCAAGCTATTATAGACAAACATAGAAAAACCCAGTACAGAAAATCATTAACTACATTATCACCAATAACAAATGAATTGCGACGAGTATCCGTTAATTTTGACCATAATATAACCAGACCATTACGCTCAAAATTTAGAAAAATTGGTATCGAATTAGTTTTCAGTAGCAGGAACAACCAACTGAAGACACTACTTGGAAGCACAAAAGACCCCGTTGACGCATTAGGAAAATCTGGAGTTTATAAAATATCATGCCCACACTGTGACAAAATCTACATAGGACAGACAAAACGAACACTAGACACGAGGTTCAAAGAACATTTGGCAGAAGTAACTAAAGCAAACAAAGACACTGAAAAGGGTATACATTATCATTTCAAATCTAAAGTAGCCGAACATATATTTAACGAAGATCATCAATTAACCAAAGACAACATATCACTTCTCAGACAAATACAAAATCCTTTGAAACTTGACGTAGCGGAAAGCTTAGAAATTTACAAACAAAAACAAATAAACTTACTTAACAAAGATCAAGGAAACGGATATACCTGGCTGTTTAGATTACTACCCACGGGACGACGACGAATCGGTCCAAGCGACGTGCCCTAATTTTTACCTACAGTTCTACCTACACACCATATTTAAAGTTAATGAGCAATGTTTTTCTTCAGTCGATAACAAACACTGAAGAAGTTTCCAAGTAGGAAACGAAATACGTATCTGCTTGTTGATACATAAAAAAGTTAATAGTGGAAGTAAATGGAAGAATAATAGTATTTTAACCTAATATCTAATTGATTTAAAAGCATCAAAGTAAGCTTGATATGAACAGCAACGTAGAGCCAAAATATCAACCAAAGCATCCGCTATTCCTTGTCAGAAGTCAAAGACATGTGGTCAACTACCACGGACTAGAGTGACTGTTTTCCAGCAGACTTCCGCTTGCCTAGCAGGATGATAGTTTCAACAGATCGCATCAGCATCCGAGAAGAATTCTCAATGGAATCTCAGAAGAATTCCTTTCAGAATCATCGAAGTATTTCAACCGGAATCCAGAAGAACTCACACTGAATCTTTTCGGTATCGTTAAGGGATACCCATGGAAATCTGTGGGGAATATTCCATGGAGGATTTGCTCCAAAATCTCGCAATGATTTGCTTCGGAATTCCTCCGAAGTCGTTCGAAAATTTGTTTCAAAAACTTTCGGAGATTTGTTTCGGAATTCCTTGACTATTTGCTTCAGAATACTTCGACGTATTGCTTCAGAATCCCTTGCATATTTATTTCGGAGTCTCTCGACGTTTTGCTTTGGAATCTCTGAGTAATTTACTTCAAAAACCCTCGACGATCTGGAATCCCTCCGACGATTTGCTTCGGAATCCCTCGACAGATTGCTTCGGAATCCTTGGGCGATTTATTTCTACATCCCTGGAACAGCCTACGAAATCCCTGATGATTCACATTGGAATTCCTAGAGGATTTCTGACATAATCTCTGAAACATTCCCGTTGGAACTCCTGGAACATTCCCGTCGGAATTCCTGGAATATTCTCGTCGGAATTCCTTGAGAATTCCTTTCGCAATCTATAAAAGATTTGCATTGGAATCCCTGAAACAATTCCGTTGGATTCATTGGAACATTCTCGTTCAAATTCTTGGAATATTCCAGGATGTCGAAATTCCTAGAGGATGGAAGATATTCATAAGATTCTCATTGGAGTCCCTGGAACATTCTTGGCGGAATCACTGCCATCAGAATCCCTGGAGCTTCCCTTCGATATGCTTGGAAGATTTCCGTCGAAATCTCTTGAGGAATGGTGCATTATTATTTTTCCATTTGAGATAGATAGAAAATTTATGAAATATGCAAAAAGTTTCCACTGCCGCGGTATACCGGTGGGAATCTGACGGCGACTTGTCACATATTGTTCTTTCAGCGTACGGGACAAAGCCGAGCGCGACGCAAAGCCATTCGCTATCAATTTGAGTCGTTGTAGCAATCATCGGCTGGTAAACAAACATACTTCGATACTATGGGCTACAGCAGAAAGCATATGCTTGAGAAAAAATAAATATGGATGAGTGTGATTGATCCGCAATTGCCTTAGGTGGTTGGACCGAATTTATCACATGACCACTAAGATAGCTTAATAAGGTGGTAAAATGTTCGAGAATTCTTGAAAAGAAGCTGAAAGAAGAGAAAATAGATGAAGGGGCTATAGCCTCCCTTAGGCATCGAGGCTAATTACACCAATGCGCAAAAATCTACGGAGATTTGTGTTAGTACAGTTGCGTAATCTTTGAAAACTGTTAAGTGGTTATTTATGCGATTATAAAGATTATGTAGATAACGAGACTTTCAGCCCGAGGCTGGCTCGTCTCGAATAAAAAAGAAGTCACGACGTTAATGAAATTTGTACCATTGCAAGTTTAAGGAAAAATTCAAGTTGTCGAAAAGGTTTGAAATATTTGATAAATGTGACAACGTTTTTAATTCAGTCAAAGTTAATTGCCTTTATATTACCCTCTATTGTTAAGGTTGTGGGTTCAAATCTCATCAAAGAAAAGTGGTTACTCCAATACGTTTTCCGAGTCAAATCGTACTGCACATATGCACAACGAGCTTTCAAGCATTCTACATTTTTTAAATTCTTGACAACATATTTGGAAGTTGGCTACGAAATTTCCTTTATAGACGACATTTTTCAAATGCTTGCTTCTTCTTCTTCTTCTTCTTCGATGGCTCTACATTCCAACGGAACTTGGCCTGCTTTTCAACTTAGTATTCTATTAGCATTTCCTCAGTTATTAATTGAAAGCTTTTTTATGCCCGCCATTGCATGAGTGAGTAAGTATCTTGTATGCCAAGTACAATGGATACACTATGTCCAGGGTGTCGAGAGAGTTTCCAATCCGAAAACATCCTAGACCGGACCGAGAATCGAACTCGCCATCTCCGGATTGACAATCCTACGCTACTGGAGACCCCCCAAAATGCTTGCTTCAATCTTTTCAAATTGTGAAAAAATAATCAAAAGTTATGACGAATTAATGACATCGGCAACGAAATCATGCCGTGAAAACTAAATAAAACTATCAAAGTTTCATCACTAATCTTGAGAAATTTGACAAAGTTATTTATATAGGGGAAATGACGGCTTTGGCAGGTTTTGTTCTATTATTGGCAGGAGGGTTTTCTATAACCAATTATGCTCAAATTTATCATTGCATATCAAAGAATATTGTGGCCAAATTTCATAAAATTTGGTCAACAAAAACCCCCCTGACAATAATAGAATAAAACCTGCCAAAGCCGTCATTCCTCCTATGTGAATAAAATTTGAAATTTCTTCACGAAATCTATGAATTCTTTGACATTTTTCTCCCAAAATTGAAATTTTCGACAAAATGTTTAAAACTTAACAATGATTTTTTTTGCCATCACATGGTTCTAACAAAGTCCAAAGGATTCCATAATATAACAACGGATTGTCCGAGAATAGCTTTTATTATATAAATTTTGTCACATACGAAAAATTTCTCAAATCTTACCACATGCTTCGACATTAAAAATTTGCGACAAAGTTTTTGAAAATTTGTAAAAAAAATTGAATTCGTCGAAGATTTAAAAAAAAATTAAAAACATTTGGCTCTTTGTTCATGTTATGTAACATTTTGTCACGGCTTTCCAAAGCTTTGACTAAGCTTATTGCAAATTCCGTCGCCTGATCCCAAAACTTTTTTGCAAATAATAAATAGAAAAAAATCCGCTGAAAACAGAAAAAAAAATTGCTGCACAAATTAAATTAAAATTGTTAAATTGTTAAAAATTAAATTTGTTCGAAACGTTATTTAAGGGAACGTCCACAAATTACGTAACACTCACAGAGGGGTTTAAGGGGGTTAGGAGAGAGGGGGTTGAGCGAAGTGTGACAGTCCATACAAAATTTTCAGATGTTGACATAGGGGGGGGGGTTGAAAATGTCCAATTTTTTCGCTACGTAATTAATGGATCTTCCTTAATCGTAAGTTTCAAAAATTGCAAAACTGAAATATACCACGTAACAGAACACGTAAATCCCAAAATCCGCGTAAAAATTTTACCCGCCTTACACAGCACACATTTTCCACATAAATTACTGCAACTTATATAGGGTATATGGCTCAAACCTTAGCATATTATGCTGTGGTTGAGCATATTTATTGTTGTACATCAGCATACATTGGAGCTCTAACCAATATTATGCCATCAGGCGACTTGCCTACTTTTGGTTGTTACACCAGGTAGTGAAAAACAACGATAATTGCCCACAATTTCTTATTAAAGCCATCAAAAGTGTCAAGCGAAATGGATAAAACTTTGGCTAATTTTCCCAATATTGGCTCTATTAGTGGATGCTGTTTTCAGCCCACTTGGGATAAGCGGCTGCTGATTTCGAACATACGAAAGATAAAGATGGGTTGCTATTTGGTTGGTTGCAATTTTACTTACGTTGAACAAAGGCAGCATGCAAACAAAAGCAGAAAATCAAAATACCTGCTCTCGTGGAGCGATGCTCTCGAGAGATTTTTGTTCCCAAAACGTAAACAATGCGTTAGGTGGGAATGCCGCGAAAAACGCATCAACGGAGAAATTCAATTGTAAACTTTTTTTTTAGACAATTACTTGCTTATTATTTTGCATGAACAGCTAGAACTCTGCCTCCTTTCTGATATTATTACGTCCAGATACATAATTACAATGATTTGATGCTTATTTTCGACCCGGCATACATTGATGGTTTTAGTTTAGTAAGCGCGTCTAACACCACTCCTCTCTATATCGATCAGCTGTTGTGAATCCTCTCAACACTCTCACGTGTTGCAACTTCCCGAGTAAAACAAAACGCTTCTCCCATACCATATTTCAGATCAAATACTTTTTGCAAGCGAATTATCTGAATTATGATGAAATAATTAGACTAAAAACTATCCGCATGAAACGATCTTTAAAGCTCTTCGAATAGAATAAGTGATCCTGGCCCATTATATCATCGGATTATTATATGAGCAAATGTCAATATATTCGAGTTATTTTCGTCGGGTTATCGTTAGGAATGTTTTGATTTTCGATTTTCTCCTGCTGCTATGAATCAAAATCGCATGCCGCTATTCGGCAACGGGTGCCCCCAACATTGTCCAGAAAAGTTTTGGTTAATCGTGTCGCTATGCTAATGGAAATTGTGAAATAAATACTTTAGCTAACATAGTGTTATTGTTATCCGTTCATCTGATGTGCGAAAATAGGTAAGTTCATTCAGAAATTGCCTTTATTGGGCAGAATAAAAAAATCTTGAGCAGCCTGCCTGCTTAAGTCGATCAAACATGGCTGCTAAAAAACTATGTCTAAGTGATTTTCCACGCAAGTTTATTGCGTTTATCAGCAGAAAAAGTGCAGGAATCTAGTGTAGTGTAACTAAAATGTGCTCGATACACTTTTCTAAAGCGGCGATGATAAATATTTCCCAGCAAAACGATATGTCATCGCTAAATGATTGATTTATGTGCGTGATGAGCCAACATTTTATCCTATGCCAACATTACCTCCGGTAACCCTATGACCAAATTGAGTCACAATCAAGTTTATGTAACCATTTTTATCTGACTTGTGCTGTTCGGGTGGAAGAATTAGACTTGGTAGAACAAACCTTCGCCCTTGAGCAAACAGATGAGTGCTGCCACTGCAACCTCGTTGTCTGCAAGTGTGTCCCATATACTCGTCGGGATCCCGTATAACTTCCTAAGATGGTCGTACTTAGGACAGCGGCAAATATGTGCTGAACGCTATTATCGGTGCCACATACTTCCCAATAGATCCGGAAAGGACCTCACGTCCGCCAAGTCTGGAGTATAGATCAGCATCAAATCTTTTCATAAAATTGGGTCATTCCAGAGACCGGTGAAGCCCTTCATATTCCATAACGAAGTCCAGGTCTGACCGACGACATTTTTTATCCAACTTTTCACGTCGGGCAGCGGGATGGAGTTGGAACAGCAATTTGATATCCACCGGCAAGTGCGTCAGCAGCGTGTTCCTGGCCATTTTTGTTATGAATTTCCAACAACAAAAATCCGATTTTCAAAATTTCCGGCCATTTTTTTAACGTAGGACTACATCTGTCTTTTCTATATTGGGGTACACTTCACGATTGTGAAAATCGGGGACCGTCACGAAAATATGATAGACATTAAACTTTTATATCTCAGCCGTTTCTTGATGGATTTTCAATTTTCAAGGATGAGTCAACGCTTTTATGTATTAATTTTAAAATACTGATTTTTAACTATTTATTATCGATAAAAAGTTTAGAAATAGGTAAACCAACCAATCACGTGCATGCATCACTAGCACAGTCATCAAAAATCAATCATTTGTGGGTTTGGATCTAATCCTCAGTTTGAACAAGATTTCACGCAGAGCGGACGCATCAAAGCGATCGCAGCGGAGCGGATTCAGCGCCACGGAGGCGCTGGTAACATTTTCAACAGAAATCCATCGCATTGGTGGTGATCCTCGGTGTGTTGCTGCAGATCATTCAACCTCAACTAACCAGCATTTTATATGAAGAAAGGGTTGATTACAAAAATATCCCTGTTGCGATCCCGTGCCGCAACATTACATTTATTACATTATATTTCTTACAAATTGTGGTATCAGTTAGTTGTTGGAAAGGCGCATTGTAGAAAGAAATTTTGTTCTTGCATTTGTTTTTGCATTTTCTGAACAGAAAGGTTTAATTGCGAAAATAGACTGTTTCGGTGGCATCGGCGTTTGGCGTGGAAGCTTGGTTTCTGTTAGTGATTTCATCCATTCGAATTTACGGGCTTAATTTATTGAATACAAGAAAGCTGCTTTCCGGCGCGCGACCCATGCCTTATGCACTCATAACGATTAACGAAGGGGCGGGGCTAATGGAATTTCTTCATTAGATATAAGAAAGCTGCTTTCCTGCACGCGCGAGCCATTTTGATCGGGATTCCGCAAAGAGCGGTTCGGCAAAATTTGATGCAGCGGAACGGACACAGCACCACGAAGGAGTGGGTAGCTGAAAATTTATTTCAAATGGTGAAGGCTTAGCGAAAAATCATAGAGTGGCGGTCGGACAATTTCAACGCAAAATTTGGATGCGTTTGGATGCAGTTAGTTATCCATTTAAACAAATTGATTGCTTCATCTCCCTCCGACACGCATTTGTGATTTTGCTACTGAAGAGCAACTTTCTGTCGTCGCCAAATGATAAATTTTGGAAGAAAATTCTTGGTTCTACCTTCCCTTGTGTAAAATCTAGATCAACATTTGAAAAGGGCATAATAGCCAATATTTATTCCTTCTGATTCTTCGTCTACATATATGGCTATACATGTGGACAAAGAATCAGAAGGAATAAATTTTTGGCTTTTACGCCCTTTTCAATTGTTGGTCTAGAAATAATGGTACAGCAAAGAACCGATATATATTCTCAATAATGCGACTTTTCAATCCCTAACAGCAAAAACATCAGAATATTTTGAGGAAATTGTATTCGATGCTGATGCCAGCCATTCGAACAAACTTATTGCATCATCTTCCTTCAACGCGCGCTTGCCAGAAACAGCCAAAACGATGAAACCTTAGTGGAACATATAGTTATCTGCTGTTACTGTTCGAAAAGGCGCATGATTGAAAATAAGGAATCATCACTGTCGTTTAAAGGGATAAAATTCGAAAACTTATAGTCACTCCTGACGGAATCCAAGATTAAAAGTGCTCGCGTTTTTGGGGGCACACCACTCGATACGGAAGCAACGCACAACTGTCATTTTTGTTATTTCACGCATGCTGCGACGCAGCAAAGCTAAATCAACAAAAATTACAGTTGTGCGCCGCCTATGAATCGAGTGGTGTGCCCCCAAAAACGCGAGCACTTTTAATCTTGGATTCCGTCAGGAGTGACCTTAAGCCGAATAGTTATTCTGATTTCAGAAAACACCAATGATGATGATCTTCGTACATGCTTTCTTGTTACTTGGAGGATTCAGCATATCTCTGGTTGAATTTCTTTTCGTTCCGATAGCAGCAACCAATGCATCACTACACAAAATCTTCTTTCCGCAGTCGGGTCATCTTTGCCCGAGTGAAATATCAATGTTGATAAAGAGACACAAACTATGATTACAAATACCATTCATTTCGTATAGCTACGTAGTCCTACGTCACTTTTGCGTACAACCCGATTGGGCTGCACCTTTGAGTTTTTTTTTAATTAAAGAAAATGCAGATTGTTTTTTAATTATTGATAAATTATATTAAAACTGCTACAAAAAATAAAAAAAATCGAAATTATGACCTGAAATTTGAAATGTGAACAAACTTCTAAAATCATAGCAATTTAAATGCCAAACATTGTCGAAATTCTTTTGCAAAACATGTTTGATTTTTTTTTCAATTTTGCGACGCAATATCGTCTAAAATTTTTACTTGAATCTTGAAAAAAAATGTTACAATCCTCAAAAAAAGTTTTCGCAAATTATAAAAAAAAAAAACAAAAAACCTTTCTTTTTGTAAATATCGAATACACATGTTCGTTTTTTTTTTAAATTATGCGGCGAAATTTTGTCCAATATTGTCGCTAATTTGAATAAAAAAACCCAAAATTCAAAAATTTTGCTGCGAAAACTTAAAACCCTCTATTTTGTAAATATCGAATTTGATGTAATCGAAAAATTATCAAAAATATAAACAAATATCCAAACATTTTCGTCTCAAAATGAAAAAAGATTCCAGCAAAGTTTTTCATAACATTTTTTTTATTTTAAATTTACGGCGAATTCGCAAAATTCATAAAAATCAAAACTGTAAAAAAAATCATCGAAAATTTCAAAATATTTTAAGCTTATTTTATTGCAAAGGATTAGAATTGTTTGTTAGCTGACATAATTTGGCAAAAAAATTTAGCATGTCCATAGTTGTATTTATAAAAGCATTGCCAAATTTTGGAAGTTTCAATAAAGGGCTGTTTAGCATTTCCGTAGTTGTATTAGCATCGCCAAATCTGGCCATCCAAAAATAAGGGGCTGTCCAGTGTCCATATACCACGTGGAAAAGTTTTGGTCGGTTCAAGATCCCCCACCGTGGACAACTGCTCAAATACAATTTCAAAAATTTGTATGAACCGTGGACATTCGCCATACACCCCCTCCCCCTTAAACTGTCCACGTGGTATATGGACATCCCCTAAATTATATTATCTATAGGCATAATTCATTTCCAAAATTTCATCGTAAAATTTTGCATATTTTACTTTAAAAAATTTGCTTAAAATTCGAAAATGTTTGCCACGATCTTCGACAAGACTTTGAACCTCGTAGCAGTTTTTGATATCATTCGAACATTGTTAAAAATGGCGACGAAAGATTTAAAAAAAATCGAACCAAAATAAAAAATTTCATTTTCTTAAATTATTTAAATATGTCATGCCTTCAACCAATGGACTTTGAGATGAAATACTAGACTAGTTTTTATCAAGTAAAACTCGGGGTTGTTCAGGGCCGGATTAAGACGGAAGGGGGCCCCGGGGCCGACAGCTTGTGGGGGCCACAAAATGTACAAAAAAGGTTGATTTTGGTACATAATATTTGTGGGGGCCCGGGCCACGCCCCCCCGGCCCCCCGCCTAATCCGGCCCTGGGGTTGTTTAACAAATTTCATGAATTTTACTCCAAATTTTCAATGATTTCATTGCATAATTTGAATAATTATCAGCAACGAGTTTTTTGAAATTTAGCTTAATTTTTTAAATTTGCGATTAGATTTATATAAATAGGTTACGATATTTTCAGCAAAATGTTTGAAACTTGGCGAATTTTAGTTTTAGTTTTTTTAGCGAAAAAAACCGAAATTTAGTGACATCACACGTCGCCACAGTTTTTTTTAATTCGGTGAAAAAATAAAAAAGCAACAAAATTATGAAATAAAAAAAAATGACGAAGAATTTTAAATACGCGTTGAAAAGTTGACATTTAGCAAAGTAATTTTCGAATTTTTGACTAAATTGTGTCGAAATTTTGAAATTTCGTCGTTAGATTTATAAATGGTCGGGATTCTGCCAAACCGCATTAAGCGGCCTTTTCACTGACTTATTAGTGATATTTTGTTCGTACAAGGAAAACGGAAATCATTCCACAAGAATTCATACGATTATTTGTTGTAGGATATCCTAAGTTATGAAATTTTTTATTTATTTATTTCATAACAATTGTCATCTGACATCTGTTGTCTCAATGACTATAAGGGTAAAAGGGTAAAAACTATTGTTATCTAATCATTATATAAACATACACATAACACATCAATCATAATATACACGAAATACATCACTATAATAAAACTAAACTAAGTAATCTATGGTTGTAGTGTCAATTTATGTCACGAAAGTATGCTGTAAAAACTCGCTGAAGAGTAGCTGGCGATAGATTAAAATCAAAGAGATGGAACACTTCGTTGAAACTGGACGACATATATCGAACTGGATCATGCTGACCGTAACGACTGTTTCGAGTACCAAGCTGAATGAAATCCCTCCTCCTCAGCGGACGCATAGGAGCGTAAAAATTCATCCTGTTAAGTATTGCTGGAGAGTCAAAAGCACCATTCAGGATTTTCGCTACGAACATGGCCTGTGCCACACGGCGTCGAACATCTAAGGTATCCAGTCCAAGCAACCGACAGCGGTTTTCATACGGAGTGAAATGTTGGCCATCACGCCAAGGGAGATTGCGCAATGCAAAGCGCACGAACTTTTTTGCACAGATTCGATCCTCGAAATCCAAGTGGTTTGGTAAGGGCACCAGACAGTGACAGCAAATTCCAAAATTGATCGTACAAGCGCACAATATAGTGATCGCAGGCAATAAGGGTCACGGAATCCTTTGGCGATTTTCATTATAAAGCCAAGTTGTCGGTTTGCAAGCGGGCTTGGTAGTCATATGGCTACTGCTTCTGCCTCATACGCAGGAGGTCGTGGGTTAAATCCCAGGTCCGTTCCATTCTCCTACTTTGTATCTTTCTCTTTATTCCTCATGTTCTAGCAATCGCTAGAACTGGAAATGGACTTCCATACCGTTTCCATTACTATTCCTATACCTCCAACTTGAGTATTCTATCAGTAATCTGCTAGAATTGGAAATGAACTATAGAGCTCGTTTCCTACATCCAATTAGAAATTCCATCAGTTACCTTCTCCTATCTATCACATTGGCAGCTCGTTAACCAAGACGGCTCGTTAACCTGCCTCTCCAACCTAACCCAGAAATTCCAACAAATTCCGCATGAACTCGTGGCAAGTGCAGAGGTATATTCGGCTTGCAGTGGGCGAGTGATTGCATCATCATTTCCTCCCCCTTCCCTACATTGACTTGCATTCTGACGTGGCAGGCGCCAGTATGACCTAACAAATGAGATCACCAGTACTTGTACATTGAAGATGTGTGCTAGTCCCAAGCAAACATCTGTTGGTTCCCTGTGCAAGAACAGCTGATCTGGTCATAATGGAGATGCAACTACGAGCAGTCAATCAAGCTCAAGCTCAAGCTCAAGCTCATAAAGCCAAGTTGTCGGTTTGCCTTAGAAATCACGTTATCGTAGTGGAAACGGAAGGTTAGTGCGTCGTCAAGTGTAACTCCTAAATCCCTGATGTGGTTCACTCGCTCAAGAACTGTCCCAGACAGCGTGTAATTATAGATGATAGGTTTTCGTTTTCTGCTGAACGTTATTGTCTGACATTTATGGATACTGAGTGACAAGCAGTTACGCACGCACCACCCCTCTAAACGGTTAAAAGCATTTGTAGTTGAATGCAGTCTTCAAGACTGTTGACAACAATGTAAAGCTTTGCATCGTCAGCATAGAGTAGTCTCACACCAGGTGGTAGCACCAGTGTCACATCGTTGACGAATATCGAAAACAATAATGGTCCTAGATTACTCCCTTGTGGTACACCAGATGGCGTGACGAAGGGATCCGAAAGAGATGATCCGACTTTCGCACGCAATTTTCGATCCGTCAGGTAAGATCGAAACCAATCAACACACGCAGTGGAAACTCCCAACTTCTCAAGTTTGCCAAGTAGAATACGATGATCCACTCGGTCAAAAGCAGCTTTAAGATCTAAGTATACCGCATCCACTTGCCGCCCATTGTCAAGAGCCTCAATACAAGTTGTTGTGAATTCTATCAAGTTGGTCACGACCGATCTATTAGGAAAAAATCCATGCTGGTCCGTAGAGATGTACTGCCTGCAACAGGCGAAGAGCGTGTCGTTCATTATTATTTCAAAAACTTTCGAACAAGCGGAGAGAGTGGTTATTCCACGATAGTTGCTCACGTCGCATTTGTTTCCTTTCTTATGAACTGGAAAAAGGTATGACGACTTCCAGCGCATGGGAAACGTTCTGGTTCGAAGGGAAAGATTGAAGATTTTTGCTAACGGTTTAATAAGAGCGCTCGAACACCGGCGCAGCAAAGCAGCCGGTATCCCGTCCGGTCCAGCGCAGAACGAAAATTTCAGTTTCCGGATCGCTCGGCACATTCAAGTTATTGTATTAAATAGTTCAAGAATTTTGGTATTGGTAAATCGTACATAACTTTTGATAGAAAAAACATACACCTGAGATTTTCGGACACTATGCACAACATAATCTAAGCTTTCCATGTATTCATATTCTAAATTGGTGGTTGCGAACCTGATGGAAAAGTAGTTTTTAAAAGAAATCCAAAATGGTGGCCAAATTCAATATGGCTGCTTATATTTTTATTATTGCAAATTGAAGATACACGCTTCCTCTTTCCAACGATATACTGATCTCTATGATCGGTTGAAAAATGTTGGAGTTATGACAGTTTTGGTGAGTCAAGAATTGACAAAAATCGAGGGGTCCTTTAAAATGATTCCGTGTATAACTTACGAGGGGTTCATCTTTCTGAAGAATTTAACTCGGATCCTTAATATACTCGCCGAAAGCTTTCGAAAGAATATAAATTTAGGCATTTTTAAGAACCTCGTGCAAATAGTGGCCCGGTTTCAGCGAGAATTACTCACCTTCTAGTTGGTTTGACTAGGGTTGGTGGTTGCTCGGCTTCCACTTTCAGAACTGATGGGGATTTTCCCCGAATGCCCGTTGATTAGCAGCGTATGTGTAGCGGCGGCTGAATGCTTGTGGAGTGAGAATAAAAATATTGTCAGTCGGCTAGAAAATAAAGCTTCGCGTATGGTCGACAAAGGGCGTCTGCGACCGCGTCCTAAGACATTAGCTCCGAATAATCAGTCAGAAGGCAGCATATGCTCGAGGTGTGCTTGGCGGTGAACGGAGGTTCGTGAAGGTCAGCGACCTGCAGTTTTACCTGTCCTGCTTTTAAGCTAGAGATGGGGTCTTTCAAGTGTTTGTATCACTCAGCTTTAGAAGTGCCACTTAGTCTTAGGCAATAATTAGCATTGCTATTATTGGAAATTATTAGGAGACGTTGTTATCGAGGACGACATCTGGGGCCTCATTGCGCATTTCCTTTCGATAGTTTTTTCGTATGATTGTTTGCATGGTTTGCTCGTTTCGAGTCGAGATGCGCAATGCCACGCCTGGATTACCGTGCAACAAGTCCTTTCCAGTTCAAGGACCGTCAACTGTTCAGCCGCGCACTTAACATACCTCCGAATCTACTCGAGTTTCAATGAAATGCAAATCCTGTGGAAAAATAGATAAAGTTAGAACCCAAACTCAACTCACTAAAGCAACCAAATGCTGCTTATTCATCCGCAATAGAAGCTCCGCTTTAAGTTTGAATCCCAACGTCAGCAACCAGCTCCCCAGGCGCTTTTGCAAGATAATGGCCAAACTTTCGCACATTCTGAGCACATCTGCCACGCAGTAATTGACTCACAGGTGGCAGAACATTTGATTAATCTGTTTTCGGCGTAATTATGCAAATGGCCTATTTTGGCCTCATGGTGCTGCCGCGCCGCCACCTCACACACACATGCCACACCGAAGGAGGCGCCATTATCAGCATCGTCGTTGTCGTCGTCGTCATCATCATCGTCAGCAAATGGAAGGGGGGCGTTGTTACCGTCGTCTCCTCGCGCGGGATGATTGATTTACGCAGCGGATCATGAATGTAATTATATGGTGCCCGAAATTTGCACCACATTTCATCAAAAACACACACACCCATGCTGGGTCCGTGAACAAAGCTCGGGCATGGGTGGAAGATGAATGGTTTTAGGCCCCCCAGGCTGGGAATACTCCGAAAGGGCACCGGGTTTTAACTCATTTCAACACTCGGTTGCTTTTGCTTTCCGATGCTATCCGGAACAAAGGCATGTCCTCTCGAGAACAAAAAAGGAGATCAGCCGGAGATAGTAAACAAGCGACACAATGAAACCGTAATTTGCATACATAATTGTTTTGGGGGGCTTTAATTTGCATACTGACTGTGGTGTATAATTTTATGTTGAGCCGTGAATGCGACAACTGTTAGGGGCTATTTCGGAACTAATTACGGTGGGAATTTTGTAGGAGGATTTTTTAAACACATTCGTCTGTGCGGAAAACAATTTCTTAAAGGCTACACATTATTCACTACCAATTCAACAGGAAAATGCAATCCAATATAAAATATGGAAATATAAAATAAAAATTATGTTCTAGTGATCTTTGAGTGGTTAAGGGGTGAACAATCAAAAAATAATATTTTGTATAACTAATCGGATTTGTTAAAAAATGCGTTAGAAAATTTTGATCGCAATTAAATCGAGGGTGGGGAGTCCCAATTTTAAAAGAAATTTGTTTCGGACTTTCTGCTTTTCCAACAACTTTTCTCACGTGTGCTAGCCCAAACAAAACCCCCAAAAAGTACTCACCTAGATCCAGCGTTTCGACATGAGCAAACACCTCCAAGAAAACCAGCACCAGTACGAACTTGTTCCACCAGGAAACGGCATTGGTTAGCACTTCCGGTGAGCGAATGGCTGCCATTTTCTCATCCAATCGAACTCAACAAACAATAATTACCACCAGTTCCCGGTTAGGATAGCGATGACAGAATCTTTTTTTTTTCTCGTCACCCTGATTGTGCTCTCTAATTGATATATTTCGTTGCGTTTGCAAATTTGGTTTCGGTTTTCGATATGTGTTCAGATTTGCTCGGGACTGTCGTTGGGGCCGTTGCTTCTTTGATTGTGATGGCTGCTTCTGCTGAAGTTGTTTGGCATTTTCCCGCTATCTGCAAGAAAAAGGAAGAAAAGAGCCCCGATTAGTGTTGTATTTCATTGTCATGATGTGCACCGGAGCGTCTAACGATTCATGAATTTCGGAAGTCTAAATTTAGCGGCTGACAGCGACCGCATTTTGGGCCCGACACAGTTTACCAACTTCGTCTGTTCAATTAACGCTAATTGAGACCAGACTAATGGCCGGCGACCGCAGAATCCTGGGAGGACGTCAGGCACGAGGGGAGCAGAGCGGCTGCGACTGTTGATTTAAAGCACGTTTACGATTTGACTTTGACTTGGATACACAAATAAAGACCACATTAAGCACCACGCAGGGAAAGATGGACTGGCAGGCAGTAGTTTTCATGATCTGCCAATCTTCATTTGGAGGTGGTTGAGAATTTGTTTGAGTTGAGGCATGACTATGTACGAACAGAATGGTGAGTTCAAGGTCTTTTGTATTTTGATTTATATGACAAAAAAAGTCGTAATGATATTAAAGGCAACATACATCAAAGCTACAAATCGGACATTCAGGTTACCCTGCGCATTTTTTTAAATAGTTTTCAGAACGTCTTCACAACGACTTAGTCAGTGGCGAAGCTTCTGATGGAATAGTTTAGGGCTAGCATTGGACTATTGTGAAAACCATTTGATAGAGGAGTGCGCTCAATGAGCTGGACTAGAAAAGTCTAGCTTCTTGCAGTGTGCTAATTCGAAATTCGTCGGCAACAGCAATAAAGGTAATAAACCATGTTGAGTAGTACATCTTGCCGCCCTATCTTCGTCAGTCAAATATGTTTTAAGAGCGGGGACAGCGACATGCTTCCTCTATGGTTTATTACATTACCACTATTGCCATTTCCAACGGCGAAAACGATAATCGATGTAAATATTTCATACTGTGATGCGAACTTCCACATTTTTGCCTTTCTCGTACAACTAAGTTGTACCGAAAGGCTATCATTTCACTCCAAATTCGAACTTTTGATAGAAGTCCCGGAGACCCATAGTGTTATATACCATTCGACTCAGCTCGATGAGCTGAACAAATGTCTGTCTGTCCGTGTGTGCGTGTGTGTGTGTGTATGTGTGTGCGTGTGTGTGTGCACAAAATGCCATAAAAAACATTAGCCAAATTTTCACATAGAAACTCTTAACCGATTTTCTTGCAACAAGTTGCATCCGACAGAGACTAAAACGTTGTTGATCACTATTGAATTTCATAATAATTGCAAATTGCAAAAAATAGATAATATTAAAGTAGTGATGAGACATAGTCACATAGAACAATAATGTGTTATGAAAAATGCCTTGCATCTATGAATATTTTCAAAGATTATCCGTGGCTTGCTCGCATTAAGAGTTTCATCGTACTATAAAGATGCTCGAGTTGCACGCATTTAGGCGTAAGTATGCTCTTCGTTCAGTTTCATAGTACTATGAAATTGTCCGAAAGTCAAAATTCGAACATAGGAAATTCGAGAAACTTTTAGCAGCGCCGTCTGTCGTCTACTAGTGTAAATTTTCTATCATAACATTAGACGGTGTAACTGTTTTGCCTTTCTTGTACATCATCGAGGTGTAAGCGTAAAAGCTACATTTATCACCTTTTTGCCCGAGAAAGGCGCTATCACCGCTAGGTGGATTAATCTGGGTTTTTTATTTCTAAAGTGCACTCGCTGGAACTTCCAGTGAATTCCATTCAATCTTGCACCGGAACCTCAAATTCGATAAATTCGAATTTCCAACGGAAATTCATTCAAAATTTCAACGGAAATTCATTCAAAATTCCAAAGGAAATTCATTCGAAATTCCAACGGAAATTCATTCGAAATTCCAACGGAAATTCATTCGAAATACCAACGGAAATTCATTCGTATTTCTAATGGAAATTCATTCGAATTTCCAACGGAAACTCATTTGAATTCCCAACGGAAATTCATTTGAACTTCCAACGGAAATTCATTTGAACTTCCAACGGAAATTCATTTGAATTCCCAACGGAAATTCATTTGAATTTCCAACGGAAGTTTATTTGAATTCATTAGAATTTCCAACGGAAATTTATTAGAATTTCCTACGGAAATTCATTAGAATTTCCAACGGAAATTCATTTGACTTTCCAACGGAAATTCATTTGAATTTCCAACGGAAACTCATTCGAATTTCCAATGGAAATTCATTCGAATTTCCAACGGAAATTCATTCGAATTTCCAACGGAAATTCATTCGAATTTCCAACGGAAATTCATTCGAATTTCCAACGGACATTCATTCGAATTTCCAACGGACATTCATTCGAATTTCCAAAGGAAGTTCATTGGAATTTTCAAATGAGAATTATTCGAGTTTCCAACAGAAATTCATTCGAATTTCCAACGTAGATTAAATCGAATTTTCAAAAAATATGCATACGAATTTTCAACGGAAATTAATTAAAATTTACAAGTACATTATTGAATTCACATTCAAATTTCCATCGGAAATTTATTCGAATTTCTAACGGAAATTCATTCGAATTTCCAACGGAATTCGAGTTCCCAACGGAAATTCATTCGAATTTCCGACGGAAATTCAATCGCATTTCCAACAGAAATTCATTTGAATTTCCAACGGAAATTCATTCGAATTTCCAACGGAAATGCATTCGAATTTCCAACGGAAATGCATTCGAATTTCCAACGCAAATGTATTCGAATTTCTAATGGAAATTCATGCGAATTTCCAATGGAAATTCATTCGAATTTCCAACGGAAATTCATTCGAATTTCCAACGGAAATTCATTCGAATTTCCAACGGAAATTCATTCGAATTTCCAACGGACATTCATTCGAATTTCCAACGGAAATTCATTCGAATTTCCAACGGAAATTCATTCGAATTTCTAAAGGAAGTTCATTGGAATTTTCAAATGAGAATTATTCGAGTTTCCAACAGAAATTCATTCGAATTTCCAACGGAAATTCATTCGAATTTCCAACGGAAATGCATTCGAATTTCCAACGGAAATGCATTCGAATTTCCAACGCAAATGTATTCGAATTTCTAATGGAAGTTAATTGGAATTTTCAAATAAGAATTATTCGAGTTTCCAACAGAAATTCATTCGAATTTCCAACGTAGATTAAATGGAATTTTCAAAGAATATGCATACGAATTTTAAACGGAAATTAATTAAAATTTACAAGTACATTATTGAATTTACATTCAAATTTCCATCGGAATTCGAGTTCCCAACGGAAATTCATTCGTATTTCCGACGGAAATTCAATCGCATTTCCAACAGAAATTCATTTGAATTTCCAACGGAAATTCATTCGAATTTCCAACGGAAATGCATTCGAATTTCCAATGGAAATGCATTCGAATTTCCAACGCAAACGTATTCGACTTTCCAATGGAAATTCATTCGAATTTCCAATGGAAATTCATCCGAATTTCCAATCGAAATTCATTCGAATTTCCAACGGAAATTCATTTAAATTTTCAACAAAAATTCATTCGAATTTCCAACGGAAATTCATTCGAATTTCCAACGGAAATTCATTCGAATTTCCAACGGAAGTTCATTGGAATTTCCAACGGAAATTCATTCGAATTTCCAACGGAAATTCATTCGAATTTCCAACGGAAATTCATTCGAATTTCCAACGGAAATTCATTCGAATTTCCAACGGAAATTCATTCGAATTTCCAACGGAAATACATTCAATTTCCAACGAAAATTCATTCGAATTTCCAACGGAAATTCATTCAATTTCCAACGGAAATTCATTCGAATTCCAACGGAAATTCATTCGAATTTCCAACGGAAATTCATTCAATTTCCAACGGAAATTCATTCAATTTCCAACGGAAATTCATTCAATTTCAACGGAAATTCATTCAATTTCAACGGAAATTCATTCAATTTCCAACGGAAATTCATTCAATTTCAACGGAAATTCATTCGAATTTCAACGGAAATTCATTCGAATTTCAACGGAAATTCATTCAATTTCAACGGAAATTCATTCGAATTTCCAACGGAATTCATTCGAATTTCAACGGAAATTCATTCGAATTCAACGGAAATTCATTCGAATTTCAACGGAAATTCATTCGAATTTCAACGGAAATTCATTCAATTTCAACGGAAATTCATTCAATTTCAACGGAAATTCATTCGAATTTCAACGGAAATTCATTCAATTTCCAACGGAAATTCATTCAATTTCAACGGAAATTCATTCAATTTCCAACGGAAATTCATTCAATTTCCAACGGAAATTCATTCGAATTTCCAACGGAAATTCATTCAATTTCCAACGGAAATTCATTCGAATTTCAACGGAAATTCATTCAATTTCAACGGAAATTCATTCGAATTTCAACGGAAATTCATTCGAATTTCAACGGAAATTCATTCGAATTTCAACGGAAATTCATTCGAATTTCCAACGGAAATTCATTCAATTTCAACGGAAATTCATTCAATTTCCAACGGAAATTCATTCAATTTCAACGGAAATTCATTCGAATTTCAACGGAAATTCATTCAATTTCAACGGAAATTCATTCAATTTCCAACGGAAATTCATTCAATTTCAACGGAAATTCATTCAATTTCCAACGGAAATTCATTCGAATTTCAACGGAAATTCATTCGAATTTCAACGGAAATTCATTCGAATTTCCAACGGAAATTCATTCAATTTCCAACGGAAATTCATTCAATTTCCAACGGAAATTCATTCGAATTTCAACGGAAATTCATTCAATTTCCAACGGAAATTCATTCGAATTTCAACGGAAATTCATTCAATTTCAACGGAAATTCATTCAATTTCTAACGGAAATTCATTCGAATTTCAACGGAAATTCATTCGAATTTCCAACAGAAATTCATTCGAATTTCCAACGGAAATTCATTCGACTTTCCAACGGAAATTCATTCGAATTGCCAACGGAAATTCATTCGATTTTCCAACGCAAATTCATTCGATTTTCCAACGGAAATTAATTCAAAATTCCAAAGGAAATTCATTTTAATTCCCAACGGAAATTCATTCGAATTCCCAACGGAAATTCATTCGAATTTCCAACGGAAATTCATTCGAATTTCCAACGGAAATTCATTCGAATTTCCAACGGAAATTCATTCGAATTTCCAACGGAAATTCATTCGAATTTCCAACGGAAATTCATTCGATTTTCCAACGCAAATTCATTCGATTTTCCAAAGGAAATTCATTCGAATTTCCAACGGAAATTCATTCGAATTTCCAACGGAAATTCATTCGAATTTCCAACGGATATTCATTCAAATTTCCAACGGAAATTCATTCGAATTTCCAACGGAAATTCATTCGAATTTCCAACGGAAATTCATTCGAATTTCCAACGGAAATTCATTCGAATTTCCAACGGAAATTCATTCGAATTTCCAACGGAAATTCATTCGATTTTCCAACGGAAATTCATTCGAGTTTCCAACGGAATTTCATTCGAGTTTCCAACGGAATTTCATTAGAATTCCCAACGGAAATTCATTCGAATTTCCAACGGAAATTCATTCGAATTTCCAACGGAAATTCATTCGAATTTCCAACGGAAATTCATTCGAATTTCCAACGGAAATTCATTCGAATTTCCAACGGAAATTCATTCGATTTTCCAACGGAAATTCATTCGAATTTCCAACGGATATTCATTCGAATTTCCAACGGATATTCATTCGAATTTCCAACGGAAATTCATTCGAGTTTCCAACGGAAATTCGTTTGAATTTCCAACGGAAACGCATTCGAATGCATTCGAATATCCAAAGGAAATTCATTCGAATTTTCAACGGAAATTCATTCGAATTTCCAACGAAAATTCATTCAAATTTCCAACGGAAATTCATTCGAATTCCCAACGGAAATTCATTCGAATTTCCAACGGAAATTCATTCGAATTTCCAACGGAAATTCATTCGAATTCCCAACGGAAATTCATTCGAATTTCCAACGGAAATTCATTCGAATTTCCAACGGAAATTCCTTCGATTTTCCAACGGAAATTCATTCGAGTTTCCAACGGAAATTCATTTGAATTTCAAACGGAAACGCATTCGAATTTCCAACGGAAATTCATTCGAATTTCCAACGGAAATTCATTCGAATTTCCAACGGATATTCATTCGAATTTCCAACGGAAATTCATTCGAGTTTCCAACGGAAATTCGTTTGAATTTCCAACGGAAACGCATTCGAATGCATTCGAATATCCAAAGGAAATTCATTCGAATTTTCAACGGAAATTCATTCGAATTTCCAACGAAAATTCATTCAAATTTCCAACGGAAATTCATTCGAATTCCCAACGGAAATTCATTCGAATTTCCAACGGAAATTCATTCGAATTTCCAACGGAAATTCATTCGAATTCCCAACGGAAATTCATTCGAATTTCCAACGGAAATTCCTTCGATTTTCCAACGGAAATTCATTCGAGTTTCCAACGGAAATTCATTTGAATTTCAAACGGAAACGCATTCGAATTTCCAACGGAAATTCATTCGAATTTCCAACGGAAATTCATTCGAATTTCCAACGGATATTCATTCGAATTTCCAACGGAAATTCATTCGAATTTCCAACGGAAATTCATTCGAATTTCCAACGGAAATTCATTCGAATTTCCAACGGAAATTCATTCGAATTTCCAACGGAAATTCATTCGATTTTCCAACGGAAATTCATTCGAGTTTTCAACGGAATTTCATTAGAATTCCCAACGGAAATTCATTCGAATTTCCAACGGAAATTCATTCGAATTTCCAACGGAAGTTTATTCGAATTTCCAACGGAAATTCATTCGATTTTCCAACTGAAATTCATTCGAATTTCCAACGGAAATTCATTCGAATTTCCAACGAAAATTCATTCGAATTTCCAACGAAAATTTATTCAAATTTCCAACGGAAATTCATTCGAATTCCCAACGGAAATTCATTCGAATTTCCAACGGAAATTCATTCGATTTTCCAACGGAAATTCATTCGAGTTTCCAACGGAAATTCATTCCCAATGGAAATTCATTCGAATTTCCAGCGAAATTCATTCAATTTCCAGCGGAAATTCATTCAATTTCCAGCGGTAATTCATTCGAATTTCCAACGGAAATTCATTCAATTTCAACGGAAATTCATTCAATTTCCAACGGAAATTCATTCAATTTCAACGGAAATTCATTCAATTTCAACGGAAATTCATCCGAATTTCCAACGGAAATTCATTCAATTTCCAACGGAAATTCATTCGAATTTCCAACGGAAATTCATTCGAATTTCCAACGGAAATTCATTCGATTTTCCAACGGAAATTCATTCGAATTTCCAACGGATATTCATTCGAATTTCCAACGGATATTCATTCGAATTTCCAACGGAAATTCATTCGAGTTTCCAACGGAAATTCGTTTGAATTTCCAACGGAAACGCATTCGAATGCATTCGAATATCCAAAGGAAATTCATTCGAATTTTCAACGGAAATTGATTCGAATTTCCAACGGAAATTCATTCGAATTTCCAACGAAAATTCATTCAAATTTCCAACGGAAATTCATTCGAATTCCCAACGGAAATTCATTCGAATTTCCAACGGAAATTCATTCGAATTTCCAACGGAAATTCATTCGAATTCCCAACGGAAATTCATTCGAATTTCCAACGGAAATTCCTTCGATTTTCCAACGGAAATTCATTCGAGTTTCCAACGGAAATTCATTTGAATTTCAAACGGAAACGCATTCGAATTTCCAACGGAAATTCATTCGAATTTCCAACGGAAATTCATTCGAATTTCCAACGGAAATTCATTCGAATTTCAACGGAAATTCATCCGAATTTCAACGGAAATTCATTCAATTTCAACGGAAATTCATTCGAATTTCAACGGAAATTCATTCGAATTTCCAACGGAAATTCATTAGATTTTCCAACGGTAATTCATTCGAGTTTCCAACAGATATTCACTCAAATTTTCAACGGAAATTTATTCAAATTGTCAACGGAAATTCATTCGAACTTTCAACGAAAATTCGTTTGAATTTCAACGGAAACGCATTCGAATGCATTCGAATATCCAAAGGAAATTCATTCGAATTTCCAACGGAAATTCATTCGAATTTCCAACGGAAATTCATTCGAATTTCCAACGGAAATTCATTCGAATTTCCAACGAAAATTCATTCAAATTTCCAACGGAAATTCATTCGAATTCCCAACGGAAATTCATTCGAATTTCCAACGGAAATTCATTCGAATTTCCAACGGAAATTCATTCGAATTCCCAACGGAAATTCATTCGAATTTCCAACGGAAATTCCTTCGATTTTCCAACGGAAATTCATTCGAGTTTCCAACGGAAATTCATTTGAATTTCAAACGGAAACGCATTCGAATTTCCAACGGAAATTCATTCGAATTTCCAACGGAAATTCATTCGAATTTCCAACGGAAATTCATTCGAATTTCCAACGGAAATTCATTCGAATTTCCAACGGAAATTCATTCGAATTTCCAACGGAAATTCATTAGAATTCCCAACGGAAATTCATTCGAATTTCCAACGGAAATTCATTCGAATTTCCAACGGAAATTCATTCGAATTTCCAACGGAAATTCATTCGAATTTCCAACGGAAATTCATTCGAATTTCCAACGGAAATTCATTCGAATTTCCAACGGAAATTCATTCGAATTTCCAACGGAAATTCATCCGAATTTCCAACGGAAATTCATTCGAATTTCCAACGGAAATTCATTCGAATTTCCAACGGAAATTCATTCGAATTTCCAACGGAAATTCATTCGATTTTCCAACGGAAATTCATTCGATTTTCCAACGGAAATTCATTCGAGTTTCCAACGGAAATTCATTTGAATTTCCAACGGAAACGCATTCGAATGCATTCGAATATCCAACGGAAATTCATTCGAATTTTCAACGGAAATTCATTCGAATTTCCAACGGAAATTCATTCGAATTTCCAACGAAAATTCATTCAAATTTCCAACGGAAATTCATTCGAATTCCCAACGGAAATTCATTCGGATTTCCAACGGAAATTTATTCGAATTTCCAACGGAAATTCATTCGAATTCCCAACGGAAATTCATTCGATTTTCCAACGGAAATTCATTCGAGTTTCCAACGGAAATTCATTTGAATTTCAAACGGAAACGCATTCGAATTTCCAACGGAAATCCATTCGAATTTCCAACGGAAATTCATTCGAATTTCCAACGGAAATTCATTCGAATTTCCAACGGAAATTCATTCGAATTCCCAACGGAAATTCATTCGAATTTGCAACGGAAATTCATTCGAATTTCCAACGGAAATTCATTCGATTTTCCAACGGAAATTCATTCGAATTTCCAACGGAAGTTTATTCGAATTTCCAACGGAAATTCATTCGATTTTCCAACTGAAATTCATTCGAATTTCCAACGAAAATTTATTCAAATTTCCAACGGAAATTCATTCGAATTCCCAACGGAAATTCATTCGAATTTCCAACGGAAATTCATTCGATTTTCCAACGGAAATTCATTCGAGTTTCCAACGGAAATTCATTTGAATTTCAAACGGAAACGCATTCGAATGCATTCGAATATCCAACGGAAATTCATTCGAATTTTCAACGGAAATTCATTCGAGTTTCCAACGGAAATTTATTTGAATTTCCAACGGAAACTGCATTCGAATTCCCAACGGAAATTGGATTTTTGAAAATTTCAACGATTTATTGGATTTTTTTTCCAATGGATTTCCAACGAAAGTTCATTCGCATCATAGTTTGAACCAAGGTGAATACAAACAGGTGTAGCAGTATGCCAATTACATGATTCAGCCATCTTGGATTTTTATATGGGGCAGTTACCGAGTTTGTTTATGTTTTGCACTGAACATGAATTTTTCACCCCGCGCTAGTCTCTCCCATCTACTGTCAAAATGAGTGAACCCTGATATACGAACCCTGGTTTGAACTTGTAAATGTAGTCATGTTTATTGCTATCCTATAATACAATAATTACATTACTATAGGAGCAGGATGCTTCTATACCAAATATTAACTACTAGCAGACCCGACGAACTTCGTTTCGCCCAAAATTCATTTATTCTCTGCTTGGTTCTCGAGTTATGCAGAAGTTTCTGTTTCATTTGTATGGGAGCCATCCTTTCCAAAGGAGGGAGGGGTCTCGAATCACCTTAAGAACCTTTCCCGGCCCCAAAAACCTCTGCATACAAAATTTTACGCCGATCAGTTCAGTAGTTTCGGAGTCTATAAGGTTCAGACAGACAGAAATTCATTTTTATGTATATAAAAAGAAGAAGAAGATTTTCGTACTTCTTCAACGATTGAACATGTTGGAGCTGCAACTCTATTAGTTTCAAATCAATTGATCGGAGAGAAAAATTGGTTATCCTTGCGGTGTGCTTGATTTTCGATGGCATATAATTTTTATTTGCAAAACAAATTAGTTGTAGTTAAATGCTCTTTCATTATTGTAGTATTTGTAATCACACTCCATTAAACAGGTAACGGAGACCAGTCGTCACAGCAAAACAGCAAATCTAGCACTTCCTTCCAACAGTTCTAGAAATCCACATCGCTTCCGATTCTTTTTTTGCCATGAAATTTTCCAGCAACACAAACAACTTGAATTTGAATTAGCATTAAAACTGAAAACCGTCATCGTCAGTCACGCTGGGGAACACGTTGCCACTTGACGTTGGTTTTCATGTCGAACGTTTAGATCCGTTCCGCCCACGCTGCCGTTTGCACCCGTCCGAGGAAAACACGCCGCCAAACGAGCATGACTCAGAGCGGAATCACTCATTTAATGCACTCCCAACTGCGATGAAGAGGGTTCACTTTCGGGATTCGGTACCCAATGTTCACACTTCTCTGCGATGCATTCAGACTGGCGAATGGAGCTGAAAGACGATCCGTTTGGCAGTGTCTCGAGTTCTACGAGGTCGAACGAGGAGGTGCCGTGGCGTACTCTTTTGATTGCATGCGAAAATTTCTCATTATTCGGTTACCCATTTCGCCTTTCATTTCACCACCAGTCACTGCCTGTGCCAATGGTGTCACTAAAACGCCGTAAAGAGACCGAAAATGATATCAAAGTCATGTCGGCATTGGAGCCACAGCTCCAGAGAGCAATAAAACTTTAGGGTTTTATTCACCGCTCGACCTCGGCATGTGGCAGTGTTGCCAGATTTGTTTGTGAATGCTCGCTGGGTTGTTCACCGATCGATCGACAGCTTCTGCCATCACGGCACCTCATCCCGGTCTAATTAGACGATGGATGTCATTCACAGGTCCCATTCCCGGAGCATAAATGGTCCTAAACTGGGGAGCAGGAACATGTCTCGAAAATTGAACCTAGCACGCTACTAATTAAATAAACTCTTTGATTCGTTTGGAACGATATGATGAATGCTTTTTGTAATTAATTAGTGTTTTTATTAGTCGCATCAATCATACTCCACATAGTACTTGTGCTTCAGTCGGCCGGGCCCTTTCCGATACGGTCGATGATGGGAGCTCAGCGTGCAAAACGGAAGCGAACCGAGCCAAACAAGAACTTGACGAGCTGTTGGAAGGCAAATATTTGCTACAAAGTGCCTAGGATGGATTAAATTTATTTGCTCCTCGTTCATACTACCGGTTGCCATAGTCGGGAACTTGTTCGTTCTGGTGACTACTCCTAGACGTAGCTTGGCGAAAAAAGGGGGAAAGGATACGGCAGCGTTCTTCGGGTGCATTTGAAGTTTGCGTAGAAGTTGGAGCAAATTAGAAACGCCTCAGTTGTAGCTGTGTAGGCGCGCACCGCTCAGAGCAACTACACGACGATATTAATCGAGTGGAAGTGAACTTGGGACCAGGCAGGGGAAAGGGTGGCATTCATCTATGTTTGGGTATGACCTTCACCTATAGAGTTGGTCTCGTGCCTGAAGCGAGCTACATCGAGGGCGATGTATAATTGAATATATTTTGAATCTTGGAAGTAAATTGGAGGATACTTGATTATGGAAGCGATTGCACGCTTGGTTAGCAGAAATTTGCAAAACTAGTTCGATACCTCGAGTGTGCCTTGAACAAGTACCATGGAAACTTTACTGATACGTTTTATCGAGTCTAGAATAAAACATTCCCTTTGAAAAACTTGTGAAAACGTATTGCGGAAATAAATTGTATAATTTGTCAATTCTGTTAATTTTGTTAAATTTGCTTATTTATTAATTTATTTGAGGTCTACGTCAACAAACTCCTTAAGTCTATATGATGGTGAAAACTGTAAACATATTACGTCACACAACAATTAACAATAGGAACAAAACTTGTCTACAAATTTACAGAATCGGATCCTTTTCAGATCGACTTTTCGAAACTTGTTAACATTTTTGCATCGGCGCATCCGTTCCAAATTTTCCACGCTGATTTAAATTCCCTACAACGTCACTTTGAAACGACAGAGATTTTTTTTAGTGAAAATACCAAGATTTACTTGCAAATTCAATACAGTTTCCCTTTGAAGATTCAGAAAGTTCTCCGACCTGTTATACAGTCTTCAACAGGTCGCATTTACCCAAATTAAATTTTCAAACCTTTTCCGATCTAATAACCGTCGCCCAAACATTTATTTCGATCAATAGAAATTCGACTAAATAGAAAACTTTTTACTTAACGTGTTACTTGGCCAAATGGCTTTCCACTGAATAATTTTCGAACAAACCGCATTTCGTTTTTTAATAAGTTCCCGTGGAATTTGCGCAGAATTTCTTATTGGCAATAAATGAGTTTCCAGTACAAATCCAAAGATTTTTTTTTAATTCTGGAAAAAAAATCCGTTGAAACACCGAAAAGCTTTCTATGAAAATTTATAATTTCCAGAAGATGTTCTAAAAAAATTTGGTGGAAATACCAGACAAATTATTTAAAATTAACCATAGAAATGGAAAAAATGCTCTAAATCTAAAACTGGTGTCATGAGAGCCGAAAAAATTCTCATACCTCACACTTTGTGTTTAGAACAATGATCTGCTTAACAAAGTTTTAGGATCAGTTAAGCATTACCTGGTAATAAAAAAATCCGAATTGTAAATTACTTTTGAAAAAAGGAATTAGCAAATTTGTAATAGCAATCCCATGACATTTTTTAACATTTGCCATCAGTATGGCAGCATATCCGGAAGAACGCGAAGTTAATAAGTTAATTCGATTAGTAGAAAATCAATTAGTTTGATCGGGTTGGTGCTGGGCACGCCAGCTTGTTCAGGAGATCGTGAAGTTAAAAAAATATTTCTTCGCCGAAGAACAGACAATTTATTTGTTGCCTAATCGATAATGTTGTAAAAGCATGTTAACGAAGCACATTGATTCCGCGTTGGTTTGAATTGAAACACGGTTTTCGTCTTCGTATCTTAAAATTAATGACGCTTACAAAAAAAAATATTTAGTCGCTTACCAAGGCGTGGCTTCTCATGAATTACAGGTTGGACTCGATTATCCGAAGTATCGATTTATTCACTCCGGATAATCGAATAGCTAAAAAAAAATCAAATTTGCAATTAAATAACGAAAAACTTGGTTTTTGCTTTACTTGCAGTGGTGCTGTCAGAAATTATTTAGGAAAAACTCTAAATAATCCACTTAACGGTATCGGTGACTTGCTGGTGTATTATGGAAAAAATAATATTTTTGCCATAACTTTTGAGTCCATAGACCGATCCAGCCAATTTTCAATATGAAATGATAAGACAGAATTCCCATTTGATTGCAACTTGTTGTTTTTGCACAAAAACAGTATTTTGGCCATTATTTCGGAACCCAATGATTGATCCAGTCAATGCGTTACGATTGTCGCTTTACGGGATATTCTGCAAGATAAATTCCTTTAGAAAACCTCCAATTGTAAGGACATCGGTGCTGATGACGCATTTCGACTTGTTTTACACATAGTCCTCAATGGCAATTGTACTAGAACGAAGCGTTTTATCACAACGTCGGTGGGGGGAATATTTCTCTGCCCTTTTTTCGCATTTGTATCAGGTGACGAGCAATTTGTTTTCATGTCTTGTTATGATCGAAAAAGCCTTATGCTTCTCGTCTATCGTCGTTAATTATCAATTGAGAGCGAAATCTGCAATCCTTGTTATGCACCCAAACACATCGTTCTATGGTGGCGAGGTTACGTTTTCATCTGTCGAATGAGCGACTGCTTTATCAGTTTTGGAACCACATTGGATTGATATAAATGGAAAATTTTAAGATTTTGTCACAAATACAACAGCTTAACTGACGAACGATCAAGTAATTGCTGGGAAGAAAAAGAGAGGAAACGGGCTACCATGGGGAAGTTCCTGAAGCGAGAAGTTTGTGGACATGTTCTAGAGAAAATAATTAATTTATGGAATTAAGATTAAATATATAGAACAACCCTCCCTCAGTCCTTCCTATTCCAGCTACGTTCATATTTCTTCAAATAATCATATTTTGTATGAATATGATAGTAATATATTCATTTAAACTCATAAGTTTGATATACAAGCCTAAAGTCAAATTTCAATATACAAAACAACCCCTTTTTCAACCCCCTCCCACACCCTAGATACGCTCCATGTTGTTGAAGTAATCGTATTGTATATTATAACAATGAAATTAAAAAACAAAAATTAAAAAAAAATCGAGGAAAAAAATACTCCGGATAATCGAGTCTAAAATTCCGGATAATCGAACCCTGAATAATCGAGTCCCGGATAAGCGAGTCTCCGGATAGTAGAGTCCGATCTGTACCTTCTCAACTAATCAACTATCATAGCAATTAGTCGAATAAATTTTCCTCTCCCTATCCTAAATTGACTGTTAGGACGTGACCGGCATTGTTAGTGATCTTAAATTTTATCTATATATCTTTTTTTTCCAAGGAGTCGTACACTAATTACGTAAGCACATTTTTAGGGTTTTTCGAACCCCGCTCCCCCCATGTAAGATTTTTCCTATACAAATTATTCTTTGTTTATATGGAGCGTAAGAAAATGACAGACCCCCCATAAAGGCTTACGTAATTAGTGTACGACCCCCGGGTTAGAGGCCATCAAAATCTGTGCAACAGACACCTCGAAGGCGAACAAGGCTGGGCTCCTGCCTGGCCTGCTAAAAATGTGCCTCTCGGATAAATCCGGGTCCCTTATCCTCCTTGCCTCGATCCCCCCGGGAACCCGAGATGCTGCGACTACCTCCGGCACCTAGCTTATGCTAGTTCGCCAACTGGATGGTTGAACCGCTGCTTCACTGAAACGTAGTCTCGATCCCTCGACAGTCATGCACCAAACTTCCTGACTCGAATCCACCTGACTCCCCCCGGCGTCGAGTGTGGTCCGGTGAAGCAAACTTCCGCACTGGTGGTGCCCCGACTACCGGCGGCTATCGCAGAAGACGCTTTCACGCATTGCGCCGACATCGTCCTCGGGTGCCCTACGTACCCAAATCGCTTTCTTCTTCTTTCTTCTGCAGGTTGGCTGTTCGAGTGCCGAGGTCGATCCGACGATTCCAATTGGCAGAAAACTTCCGGTTCACCGGCGCCCCGACGACCCGAAGCCAAACAATGCTCACTGCGCTGAATACTCCCCAGAACTGGCACTTATTCGCTGATCTCGCTCCATCTACGCTGCAGCTCCGACAGTATTTGCGTCACGACTCTTCTTACCGAATTCCACGTGTCTTCCTCGTGACACATTCGCTCTGCGATATTATCCGCCCTTAGGACAGGCATTTCTTTACGAATTTCCTTAAACCGCGGACAATCGAGCACCACATGCTCCGGCGTCTCTTCAACATTCTCACATTCTGGACATAACGGGGAATTGGTGTGTCCGAACCGATGTAAATACTTCCGAAAGCATCCGTGGCCCGACAGGAACTGCGTCAGGTTGAAGTTTACTTCGCCATGCGTTCTGTTCATCCACGTCGACAGATTTGGAATGAGCCGATCCACCTTCCTTAATTCGTACTGACCCACTCCTGCTGCCACAACGCCATCGAACGAGTTTTCGTCACCTTTCTCATGTTTCCGGTGTCTCTCCTCTGGTAACACTTGATATCTAACGCCAGAGTGATGCAAATGGGTACCATCCCGGCTATAACGCATACTGCCTCTGACGATATCGTTCTATATGCACTTGCAACTCGTATGGCCATCAGCCGGAACACACTTTTAAGCTTTTCCCGGTTCCACTTGGTTTGCAGTGCATTGTCCCAGGCAGAAGCACCATACCGCATTATCGATGACGAGATACTAACCAGACGCATGGTGCTGCTTCTTGGGCCGCCAACGTTCGGCATGATCCTCGTCCTCGCTTTTGCGTTCATTGCCTTCGCCGACTTTTCACAGGCGTAGTCAACGTGGCTGTCGAAACCTAGCCGGTCGTCGATCATCACTCCCACTCGACGATTTCCATCCGCTGGATCACCTTGCAGTTGCTCCGTTTTGTGGTGAGCTATCTGTAGCTTAACTCCATTCATCCAACTCTCGATCGTGGATATCGCCTCTGTCACAGACGCCTCCACTTCTTCAAGTTTCTCGCCCATCACTGTTAATGACACGTCGTCCGCAAAACCCACGATTTTCACTTTCCTGGGCAGGAGCAGTATTAGGACTCCGTCATACATCCCATTCCAGGGGGTTGGGTCGAGTATGGAGCCCTGAGGAACACCCGATGTAACACGCATCGAATTTTGCCCTTCGTTCGTGTCGTACACCAGGACTCTGCTCTCGAAGTAGCTCTTTTGGATGTGGCACAGATATTCTGGAACCCGCATTCTGTGCAGAGCAGCGGCAATGGCATCAAAAGTGACACTGTTGAACGCGTTCTTTACGTCTATCGTAACTTCTGCGCAGTATCGATCTCCTCGTCGCTTCTGTTTCTTTCGCTTTCTCGAGCACTGTCCGGATTGCATCTACTGTCGATGCTCTTTTGCGGATTCAAAACTGCATGTTTGACAGTCCACGCTCACTCTCCACACATCGTCAGCCTGTTGAGGATGATCCACTCCAGAAGTTTCCCAACTGTATACATCAGGCATATAGGCATGTACGAAGATGGATTTCCCGGCGGCTTGCCTGGTTTTGGCTGCAGTACCAGCTTCTGGGTCTTCCACATTTCTGGAAAGTTTTCTCGTCCAGGCACTTCTGGAGTACCGTTCTAAACATATCCGGATACGCCAAAATCGCAGCTCCACGTTTGGTATTCCATCTAGACCAGGTGCTTTCTTCATTTTTAGGCGCTTCACAGCTTCTGCCAGCTCGTCATTGGACACTTGCCGACCCTCGGAAATTGCTTCTTCTTCTTTTTCGTCGTACGGTATCGGTGCCCACGTAGTCGGATCGTGTTTCGGGAAGAGACCCTCCACGATTTCTTTCCGCATAACTAGGCACATTTCAGCTGGCGTCGACGGGCCTTTGATCTTCGCCAATGCAGCGCGGTACGCGTCACCCCAGGGATTGGCGTCTGCTTCTCGGCATGGCCATCTGACTTGCTAATCTTGATTGCACGTTTCAATGCGGTTCTAGCTTCCCGGAACGCCGCCTTGCGCTCCTCTCTCTCTGTGCTCGCCTCTTGGATCTGAGACCAGCAGCGTGTAGTGTATTGAGCCTCTCGTTCCACGAGTAGGCTGGACGCCCATTGTTTCTAGGCTCCAGTTTTCGCAGCACTGCGGCATCACAACCCGTTACCATCTTTCTTATCAGTTCGGTCGCATCAACGTTCTCGACACTGATGTCCGTTCGAAGTGCCCCAACAAAGAGGTCCTTGTCGAAGGCTTTCGTCTTCCATTTCTGCTCAACGGTAAATCTTCTCCGTGTTATCGTAGGGTTTTTTTGCCCAATACATTAGCGAATCGCCTGGTGATCGCTATGGGTGTACTCTTCGCTAACTCTCCAGTTCATGTTCGCCATCAACGAAGGACTGCAGAACGTGACATCGATAATAGAATTCCTCCCGTCTTACAGTGCTTCGAACGTATGGAACTACGAGACAAAAATCATAACTTACATTCTACACGTTTTAACTCAATGGTGTCTTTGGAAAAATGATTGTAAACTAGTTTTTCTACTATTGCATTATTGACCTATGTTGAATTGATAATTGCATTAGTGGCGAAAACGACAAATTTCATAACATATAATACGCTTCGTATAGTCAAGATCATTTTGGGAAAATTGTCACTTATGATAAAAACTACTATTTGCGTAATTGACCTATGTTGAACAGATAATTGCATAAATGCCGTAAAGGCCATATTTTACGATATGCCTTAAAGAACCAGGATCTTTTTACGAAAAATATGTGGTATGATAATGTGGTATGACTAGGGTGGTCGGTATTGGTCATTTTTGACAAATACCAGTATTCGGTATTTGGTGGAGTCAATACCGGTAATACCGGTAAAATACCGGTTTTTGTGAAAATTTCAGGTATTAAATGAAAAACTTTTTATTTGGACTTTTGGATGAGAAACAATATTTGTTGAAAAACTTCGAATGATAAAATCATTGTTTGTTGAGCTGAGATAAGCGAAACTTAAGTAATTAATTGGTTTAGTAACTAACATACTGAGTGACTCATCTCCCAATCCGCATTGGATTTTGTTGGCAATATGGGCTTCGTGGCCGTGCGGATAGCGACGTTAAACGTCTTGACGCATGTGCTATGGAGTGTGGGTTCGATTCTCGCCCGGTAAAGAGAAAAATGTTCGAGATCGAAAAATTCTCCACTGGTCCACTGGGTATTATGTGTCCTGTCTGTTGTCTCATGCTAGGTGTTAAGTGTTCAGTCTGTACGACCTCTGGTCGAAGACGATGTCCCTGTCTTTAATTGTTGCCAACTATTGAGAATCCCTTTTTTGGTTCAACCGAAGTTGGACGAATGGTTCGAAAGCCGTCAAAAATCAGTGTGAAGTACTTTCCCTTAATCCTTTCAGAGGCATTTTCTTCGTACCGTTCCTCAGGAATGGTCATTGTCTCAGTTTCAACGATGGCATCAGGAATGATTAGACGCTTCAATATATTGTCCGCTTTCTTAATCAAAGTAGCTTTAGATGTCTTGAAGAAAATCGTTTCTGATCAATTTCTTTACGGCAGAATTATTCAAAAAAGCAAAAAGATCGTGCACAACTCACGGCAGAGTAGTTCTACAGCAGCTTGAACAGGTTCGAGGGCTTAAATTATTAACCCAACCGCCAAAAAATTATCATCGAAGTTTAATTCGGGTTAAAGCTTCAACTCATAGATCCGTTTGAGCATAGATAACATACTATTTGAGCTTTGGGGTCAGCCACTTATTCAAATTCTTTATCGAATTCAGAACGGACATATTTTTGCAGCAAATCGTGTTTTACGTTTTTCTGAGAAACACTACTATGACTTAGTGATAAATCCTTGAAATAGGAAAAATAACTTTAATAAATATTTAAAAAAAAACTGCTAAGGCACGTACCTTTTTCACAATTTCATTTATTGCGAGAAAATTCTTGACGATGTTGGCAATGTTAGCACAGATGGCTAAGAGAATGAAGCATTTCATTTCATTTATTTAGTTAACATCTAAACAGATAACACTGAATCAACAATTTGACGCCACTATGCACGGTTCGAGGCCGCATCTCTCCATCCTCGGATACGCCCCACGCTCGCCAAGTCGCTCTGCACCTGGTCTGCCCATCTCGCTCGCTGCGCTCCACGCCGTCTCGTACCTGCCGGATCGGAAGCGAACACCATCTTTGCAGGGTTGTTGTCCGGCATTCTCGCAACATGTCCTGCCCATCGTACCCTTCCGGCTTTAGCTACCTTCTGGATACTGGGTTCGCCGTAGAGTTGGGCGAGCTCATGGTTCATTCTTCGCCGCCACACATCGTCTTCTTGCACACCGCCAAAGATGGTCCTAAGCACCCGTCTCTCGAATACTCCGAGTGCTTGCAAGTCCTCCTCGAGCATTGTCCATGTTTCATGTCCGTAGAGGACTACCGGTCTTATTAACGTCTTGTACATGACACATTTGGTACGGTGGCGAATCTTTTTCGACCGCAGTTTCTTCTGGAGCCCGTAGTAGGCCCGACTTCCACAGATGATGCGCCTTCGTATTTCACGACTAACGTTGTTGTCAGCCGTTAGCAAGGATCCGAGGTAGACGAATTCCTCGACCACCTCGAAGGTATCCCCGTCTATCGTAACACTGCTTCCCAGGCGGGCCCTGTCGCGCTCGGTTCCGCCCACAAGCATGTACTTTGTCTTTGACGCATTCACCACCAGTCCAACTTTTGTTGCTTCACGTTTCAGGCGGGTGTACAGTTCTGCCACCTTTGCAAATATTCGGCCGACAATGTCCATGTCATCCGCGAAGCAAATAAATTGACTGGATCTGTTGAAAATCGTACCCCGGCTGTTACACCCGGCTCTCCGCATGACACCTTCTAGCGCAATGTTGAACAACAGGCACGAAAGTCGATCACCTTGTCTTAGTCCCCGGCGCGATTCGAACGAACTGGAGTGTTCGCCCGAAATCTTGACACAGTTTTGCACACCATCCACCGTTGCTTTGATCAGTCTGGTAAGCTTCCCAGGGAAGCTGTTCTCGTCCATAATTTTCCATAGCTCTACGCGGTCTATACTGTCGTATGCCGCCTTGAAATCAACGAACAGATGGTGCGTTGGGACCTGGTATTCACGGCATTTTTGAAGGATTTGCCGTACAGTAAAGATCTGGTCCGTTGTCGAGCGGCCGTCAACGAAGCCAGCTTGATAACTTCCCACGAACTCGTTCACTAATGGTGACAGACGACGGAAGATGATCTGGGATATCACTTTGTAGGCGGCATTAAGGATGGTGATCGCTCGAAAGTTCTCACACTCCAGTTTGTCGCCTTTCTTGTAGATGGGGCATATCACCCCTTCCTTCTACTCCTCCGGTAGCTGTTCGGTTTCCCAGATTCTGACTATCAGTTTGTGCAGACAAGTGGCCAGCTTTTCCGGGCCCATCTTGATGAGCTCAGCTCCGATACCATCCTTACCAGCTGCTTTATTGGTCTTTAGCTGTTGAATGGCATCCTTAACTTCCCTCAAGGTGGGGGCTGGTTGGCTTCCATCGTCCGCTGAACTGACGTAGTCATCTCCTCCGCTGCCTTGACTTTCACTGCCTGTACTCTCAGCGCCATTCAGATGTTCCTCGTAGTGCTGCTTCCACCTTTCGATCACCACACGTTCGTCCGTCAAGATGCTCCCATCCTTATCCCGGCACATTTCGGCTCGCGGCACGAAGCCTTTGCGGGATGCGTTGAGCTTCTGATAGAACTTGCGTGTATCTTGAGAACGGCACAGCTGTTCCATCTCCTCGCACTCCGCTTCTTCCAGGCGGCGTTTCTTCTCCTGAAAAAGGCGGGTCTGCTGTCTCCGCTTCCGTCTATAACGTTCCACGTTCTGCCGGGTACCTTGCTGCAGCGCGACCGCCCGCGCTGCGTCCTTCTCCTCCAGAATCTGTCTGCACTCTTCGTCGAACCAATCGTTCCGTCGACTTCGACCCATATATCCGACGTTGTTCTCCGCTGCGTCATTAATGGCTGCTTTAACTGTACTCCAGCAGTCCTCAAGAGGGGCCCCATCGAGCTCACCCTCTTCCGGCAACGCTGCCTCGAGATGCTGCGCGTATGCAGTGGCGACATCAGGTTGCTTCAGTCGCTCTAGGTCGTACCGCGGCGGTCGTCGGTACCGAACATTGTTGATGATGGATAGTTTGAAGAGAATGAAGCAACAAGTATGATTAATGTCGATGATGATCGATTTTTGCTGTATGTGAATTTCGTCGATGATGCTAATTTAGGAAAGGTTCATCCATGCGCACATTCAATTGTTGTATTTTTTGCACGATGAGTCTTTACCTAATGTAATTGTAACCTAATACCTCTCCCATCTATATGCTGAATATATGCTGATATATGTAGGTGGAAACTATTCGATATTTTTGATTCTTACAGCAAAATTTGAAATACCGAAAATACCGGTATTTTTCGTCTCTAAAACCGGTATTTTCGGTATCCAAAATTGGCCGGTAATACCGGTATTACCGGTTTCGGTACTACCGGTTAGACCACCCTAGGTATGACGTATGATAACAGTTTTTATTACAACAATTGATCAATTTCCAATTGATCATCTCATAAGTGAAGTAAACGCCAGCTCTCATGTTTTGTACTATAGAATTAGAATATCCTTAGTAAAGATTTGAGGGATTGTTTTTTAACTACGGTATCAGAAATCGTTGGAACTTGTTATATAAGCTCATTTATTTGGTGGGCTCAGGCGTGTATAACTCTTTACGGAGCCATGCTTATTTTTGATATGTACAATCATATCATCTTATTATGAAGTTAGTAACAGAGGGGTAGAAGCCAGCTCGTGGTGACTGGGATCATCATCAGAATGAAGAATGTTGTACATGGCCGCGAATTTGACCAGAGGACAGTGTTGTTTTCAATGTCGATAATTTTCAATGGAACTAGACTGCCCATGATTTCATAGTTGACGTATCAACCATTGCACTTTCGCAAGTATTTCGAATAATTTAGGGACAAACATCGTAAATTTAAAACAATTTAACCCGTAAACACTTAAATGATGGTTGGAATAAGCAGCGGTTGAATATTCCTTATAAATGCGTAATAAGTTAAATTTTCTGACATTTCGAATGATTGATACGTGAACTATGAAATCATGGGCAGTAGAGCAACAAGCAGACTCTCATCTGAGCTCTCACCTTCCGAAAATTTTCGTTTGTAGGAGCTATGTCCTATGCGTCCAACAAAAACCTATTTACATACAAGTTTCACCGTCCTTGAGCTCTCTACCGAAAATTTTCTGAATAATGCTTAGCGAAGTACAATTCATCAGGTCTTGCAAATTAACTTCAGCAGACATTTCAGACGCGGAAACCTGTTTAGGAATGATTTCTTTTCCTTTTCCTTTTTCAACGCGTAAAAGCTAGGAAGCAAATTTGCATGCACCTCGTTTAAAATACTTTGAAGCAGATTGTACTTTCTGTCGGATAACTTCAAGTTGTAGATTATTTCTTCCTATATAACTTCATGCCCGAGACCCGAGTGATGCTTCACTTCACCGAGTGATGCTTCACTTATCACAATGATCGAAATATGTCGCACTGATACACATTGAATTGAATCTTACTTACTTGATTTTACGTTTTCCATATCGATTTTCACAGTGAAAGGTACCGTTCGAAAACTTAGGCAATGAAAAAGATGCTTTTCACTAACAGGTGATAAATCATCCACTTTCAGCGATGGAAATGTTTACAAACACGAGTTGTTTTGATCGTCCCAGTGACCTCACAAAGATACTAATACGCATACAGCATGGTTGAAACATATGTTAATATCATGGTCTACTTGATTCGACTAAATACGAGAGTCGATTTTTCCATTTTTGTCCAAGGGACACAGCACTGTGCGTCTCTCCGAAATGTGCTAACGGAGCCTTCATTGCACAGTCATACATCAAGCTTCGCCAGAGTTTCCTGGAGAGTATACCCTGTCGTATTGGTGACTCTGCTGCCCCAATACACAGCCCAGGCATTGAAATTACCTCCCATAACTACCGGCCTTCGTCCGATCAGGTTGTCGGTTAACCGCTGTAGCATCTGGCTAAACAACTCCAGTGACTGTCCATAACTATCTATCTATCTATCTATCTATCTATCTACCCCCAAAAACTAATTGACCGAATGGTTTAAAAATAGCAAACACTCGACAGTAATATCTTCCCGAAAACAACATTTCCCCAAAAATGACTTTTCAACAAAAATGAAATTTTCGCGAAAAAGATATTTCACCGAATATGACTTATCTTTGAAAATTATATACCCCTGAAGGTAGTGGACCATTGACAAAATGCCATTGCCTAGAGTAAAGCGATGGTGAAGTTGATCCCTTCTACAAGAATAGGCATTTTCCCGGAATACGGCAATGGTGGATGTGGTTCCTTCTTTAAAAGTAGGCGTTTTCCCGGAATAAGGGAAAAAATTAATTTTAAAAATCAGTCAATGTTTTCAAAAGTGAAGTCTGTTTGTCAAGTCAAATGATAGTGTATCAATAACAAAATACAAAATTGTATTATATTGCATGTAATTTTACCCTGTTGAACAATTGGTTTTATCATTTTCCGATTGCTAAAACTTGCGAATCAAACTGGCCGGTTACATACAGCTTGTATCGGATAAGAAGACAATTGTGGTCCAATTTACTACAGCTGACCCAGTGACAGTGACCCAGTCCAAATTGTATTATTTTCTTAATTTGTATAACTTTTCTAAATAGTTTCAAATTATTGTCTAGAGCAAGTCATCCCCTTGTTATTGATTTAATAGTTATGCGTAAGTGTGCTGTCAGATAAGATCCTAAATAATCGTTTGAATGATGATTTACAAATACAGAAAAACTTTTTTTTGCAACTATTGCTCTAATGGCCACACAAAACCACTCGGAAGTGAACAGAACAGAAAAATCAGCGCAATTCAATTCTTCAACTGAAAGTTGATTTCGATCAAGAAGGAGAAAAAAAGCCACCCAGCAGCGCCAAGCCAAGCCACTCGACATACCTCCGCATGCATAAAAATCGGAATCGAATCGAACGAAACTTTTGCGAGCAGATTTTCGGTTCAGTGGACCGTTTTTCACGACTTCTTGTCGTCGTGCAACGGTCGTTCCCTCACTTCTGCTTGGCCCGGAACCGAACCGCCTTGATGACATGGACAAACTATTCAAATTTCATTTTATACTTTTATTTTCGTCGAGAACAAATCAAGCAGAGTTCCCTGTTTGTTCGCCGAATGGTTAGTTATATAGGAATTCCGTCTTTTGGCACCAAATTCGCCGCGTTTCCGCCCCTTGAGCACATGCATTTTTGCGATGCAAGCGATGAAGTGAAAATTTATCCTACAGTGAGCAAAGAATTTCAGTTTTCGCTCGTTTATTTTTTTTTCTAAACGAAACGACGAATTAAAAATATTACTTTAAATGCTTTCTATTTATACGAAAGACTTTCAGACATTTTCAGTCGTTTTTTTTCGTCCATTTTAGAAGTTGTGCAAGAATTTATTGAAAAACGTTAGAAACCGTGTGGAGTGCATTTGCAAAAGCACGATATAGTTCCCATGGTTATGAGCGGCATGCCATCGAGTTGCTTCGATTGGTTTCGCACGCGTCATCGAACGGATCGAACGCAAACCCCGTTCTGAGCTCGGGCACTCGAGGTTTTTACTTGCGTGTTTTTATTTCGGTTATTCGATTGCTGTTTTTATGGCTTTGAATTTATTGGCGATGCTTCAGGTTTTATTTTACATCGAACACATCTGCGCTGAGACGCGAAGGATGAAAAGAATATTAGTTTCACAGCATGAGTAAAAATCGACTTTACAGCTCTATTACGAAACATGTTTTAAGTTCGTACGGAAAACAAACCCCATGTTGAATTCAATAAGGGTTTCTTACGATGGACAGCAAGCACATTTTTGGTGATTACAATGTCAGCTAATGTGCTGCCGTTTCCTGCAATAAAACCAAATTTGGGTTGGACGACACTAATTGCGAAGTTTTTAAGCGACTAACATCTTTCCCATTAGACTGTCTTCACATATCAGTTTCAACGAAAACAAATAAAACAATCTCCAAGTGGAAGGTGCAAAAAGAAACCTCTCGATTGAGAATGACCACCTTGACTGAGATATGACTGTTTAAAACGATGAATTATTATTCCTTAACCCGGCTAATTCGAGTTGTTTATCTACGCAATTTATGTAACACATCCGCCGCACTGCCGGTTAAGTCAAATTATGTCGAACGTCCGACAATCCAACAAGACGCCGGGTTACCACACATAAATCCAAACGGGTCATGTTTGTCCTACCACGCTGCCAACACAAAACAGAGCCAACCTTGCGCCGAAATGTCTGTTTTCCATTGCCTATCGCCTCCCTATACGTCTGCGCTATCGTCGATCGCAGTTCATGGGACGTTCGGAACACCATCAGTGAACCTAACCCAATTGATATTGCTCTATTGATTTCATACATTTGTCGAACATAAAAATAGCAAAACAAGACCCCGGGAAAACACGCAACATGTGTCTGGCGGAGATATCTTTACGACCACGTTCTGGCTCGAATCAGTGCAGGCTGAGCCTGAGGAGAATCTTGAACGGTCGCAGCACGATCTGATCGTGTATGGGAGATTTTTTTTTCAGCCGATCCCATCGTACGTGAGAGGGCGCTGGGTTCGAAGCTAGGCAAGTGATGTAGTGCTGCCAACACTTGGGACGATCCGGCACGCACGGTCTCGATGGCGTTGAAGTTATTTATTGGATGGAGCGGAGCGAGAGGGATTATTCTCTGCTGCCGGGATAAGGCGACGTCGTGTTGATCAATATGACGCATGTGGATTTGGATTGTTGAATCGAAAAGCACGATCACTGAATCTTTGTTTGTGTTTTGACAAAGGCTATTTGGGCAGGGTTCATCACGAATTTGACAACGGAACTTATGAGTTCTGTACATTCTGGTCATGTATGACTTTTCCTACTAAACAAAGTATTTCTACTTTATGAATTGGTCAGTTGAAGTGAAACCCACCTAATGAACAAAAATACGCCAAATGATAATTTTGTCCACTAGGCTATCTACAAAAAATCGTTAGAAAAATTATATTTATAATTTTGGGCGCACTGAAAATTGCACAAGTTTCGTCAAAATTGTACAAAACTCAGAATAGTTGCATGTAATAGTTCAAAGAAGCTTTCCGCGAAAATACAAACAATCTTTTCATGTAAATGTCAAGAAAAGAATTTGTTCAAATTTGAAATAATTGGAAATTGAATGTTCGAACAAAAACCAGGAGAAATACATACAAAAAGCAAAAATCTCTTAAGAATTCACACGTTTTACATTTAAAATTAAAAAAATCCATTTGGAATTCAAGTGAATTTTTCATGGAGAGATAGAGATTTTTTTTAATTTTAAAAGAAAAATGTTCGAATTTTCTCAAAGAAAATCGTTCGTTTTTAAGGAAATTCGTTCGAATTTCCAAAGGAAGTTTAATATATAAGACTTTTCAACAGAGAGTTGTTCCATTTTGTCATTCAATTCGTTTGAAATTCCATAGGTCACTCAACCGAATTTCGATCTGAAAGTTGCTTACATTTTAATCGTAAATCCATTCGGTTTTCCATATTTAATTGATTTTTTTTTTAATTTCCTTCGTTCGCAATTCCAAAGTGAATTTGTTTGAAATTCTATCGGAATTCAGAGTGAATTTACAAAGTTTTTTTTTAATGTTCAACAGGTTTGCATTGTCAATGGAAATTTGTTTAGCGAATTTTTTTTAGCAAACAAACGAATTTCTGTTAAAACTCGAAAGAGCTTCCGTTCCAAATTCGAAAGTATAATCTTCAAAATTTTAACAAATTTCCGATCAAAATTCGACAGAGTTCATAAATCGAATAAATTTCCTTCCTAAATTTAACGGAAATTTCGTTCAACATTTGAAAGAACTTTTGTTCGGTATTCGAGCGAACTTTGGTTAGAAGATTTTACGTTGTAAATTCGATCGAATTACTGGAACTATTCGAAACAAAAATCCAGTTGTTTGATGGAATTTTAATTTAAAATACGAACGGAACGGAAAGGAATTCGGAAACAAATCCTTTTGAAATCCATTCGAGATTCAAACAAGTTTACATCCAGAATTTGAACGAATTTCCGTTTAAAATTGTTCGAAATTCATTCGAATGTGTTTCATTCCAATCATTCTAAATTCCAAAGGGAACTCTATCAAATTTGCAACGGAAATTCGTCCTAACTTCGAATAGAAAATAGTTTAAATTTTGAATGTGAAATCGTACGAACTTTGAAAAGAAAATCGTTCAAATTTGCGATGAAAATGCGTTTGAATTCCGAATTGAAATTTGTTCATGCCATTCGTTTGATTTTTGATTGACTCGGAAACTTAATCAAATTGGAAAACGTTCGAAATTTCGTTCGAAAATTCCATCAAGATTAAAACAGAAATCATTCGCCCATTGAACGGATTTTCCTTCAAACCTTCTTCTTCTTCTTATTGGCATTACATCCCCACACTGGGACAGAGCCGCCTCGCTGCTTAGTGTTCATTAAGCACTTCCACAGTTAATAACTGCGAGGTTTCTAAGCCAGGTTACCATTTTTGCATTCATATATCATGAGGCTAACACGATGATACTTTTATGCTCAGGGTAGTCGAGACAATTTCCAATCAGAAAATTGCCTAGACCGGCACCGGGAATCGAACCCAGCCACCCTCAGCATGGTCTTGCTTTGTAACCGCGCGTCTTACCGCACGGCTAAGGAGGGCCCCTTTCCTTCAAACCACCAATGAAAATTTGTTTGGGAACGAACGGAAAATAATTCCTATTCCGAACAGAAATTCCTTAGAATTTTTAACGTGAATTGATTCGAATTTAAAAAACATTCCATCGAATTAGGAACGCAAATTATTTCGAATTTGGAAGGAAAATCGTTCGAACTACCAACAGAAGTATGTTCGAATTCCGGACGGAAAATTATTAGAATACTGAACAAAAATTCATTGAAATTCCGAACGTAAAAACATTCTCAATCCAGAGACGAGCAAGCCTTGGGCTGAAAGTCTCCTTAATAAAGATAAAAAATTGAGAACCCAAACGAAATTAGTTCGAATTTGGAATGGAAATTCGTTTGAATTTAAAATTAGTTCAAACTCCAAAGGAAGTTGGATCGGAATATTATTAGAATTCCGAAATGATTTGTTAGAATTTTCAGCGGAAAAAAATTTGAACGGAAATTCGATCGAATATCGAACCAAAATTTGTTCGATTTTTCAACTGAAAGTCGTTTTTCATTTTGAGCCCGTTAGGCCGAATACCGTTCGGCCGAATGCCATTTGGCCGAATGCCACTAGGCCGAAAGTTGGTTGGCCAAATATACCATTTGGCCGAACAGACTATTAGGCCGAAAGTCATTTGGCTGAAAGGCTTTGGGACAGTGCGTCGAATGACATTTCGTCGAATGACGTTTAGTCGAATAACATTTAGTCGAAACTACATTTGGTCGAAGGGACATTTAGTCGAATGGACATTTAGTCGAATGGACATTTAGTTAAATGGACATTTAGTCGAATGGACATTTAGTCGAATGGACATTTGATGGAAAGGACATTTAGTCGAATGGAAAAAAATCGAATGTAGAAATTGTTTAGTCGGTAATAAGGGTAATTGGTTAAATGGATAATTTGTCAATGGATTTTTTGTTAATTTGAAAAAATAATCCAAAAGATACATGAATCAACTGAATAAAGGAATTCAGTGGACGTGAGGAAGTTCAATCAGCAGCAGAAGAAACGAATACGGATGCCAATGAGGATTTTTCACCTGAGCTAACAGAAACTTCTGGAGATCCTGGTGTATTATAGAAAAAATGAGAACCTTCAGAAATAGTCAAATATTAGGTACAGATGGTGAAATACCCTCTATTCTATTTTCCGGCACATGGTCAAAAACCAATGATATCAATGTTATTTTGCCAATACTTCATCGTAGTCGGCGTTGGAACACTTCGTTGATTGACATTTAGTCTTATGACATTTGGTCAAATGACATTTCGTTGAAAGGACTTTTAGTCGAAGGGACATTTGGTCGAATAGAAATGGTTTTCTTATTCTTTTCATTGATACTCTTTCTTCCACTCAATATTTATACAAAAATTAGCTCAGAATAAAATTGTCGTCCAACCATAATTCGTTAATTATTGGCCGAAAATTTAATTCCAACCAAATAGTCATATAACCTAATCTATTCAACGTTATGTCTAATGACAAAACATTATTCGACTAAATTTCTTTCAATCTATACCACGACTCATTGTAGTCGGTTAGATGAGTTCATCAAAGTCAATATGCAGTCGGGAATATTCTCGAAATATTCACCGTTTTCGTATTATTCATTCTTTTTATGAACCCATCATTCTTTGGACAATATTGGAGCAATAATTATGTGACTTTTAGAAACACCGCAATAAACCATTTATTTTTTAATTGTTATTGACTAAAGTTCTTTTCTTTCAAATAGCCATTCGACATAACGTAATTAGACTAAATGTACCAATAGTTTATTTCTTAATTCTAAAATCTGATTTCGAATAAATGACCATTCGACCAAATGTCCATTCGACGTAGTGTCCTTTCGACCAAATGTCCTGTGTCTCTTAAGGATTAAAAAAACATTTTCGACTAAATGTCCCTTCGACCAAATATCATTCGACTAAATGTCATTCGACGAAATGGTATAGATTCGGCTGAAAGGGTCATTTGGCCAAAAAGGCCATTTGGCCGAAAGAGTCATTAGGCGGAAAGGGTCATTTGACCGAAAAGGTCATTTGGCCGAAAGGGTCATTTGGCCGGAAGGGTCGTTTGAACGAATAGAACATTTGGCCGAATAGGACATTTGGCCGAATAGGACATTTGGCCGAATAGTACATTTGACCGAATTGGTCATTTGGCGGAATAGGTCATTTGAAAAGTGAGAAATTAAGAGTGAGAAGAGAGACGTCTCAATTTTCATTCCTCATTTCTCACTTCTCACTGTCAAACGTGAGAAGCGTGAAACTAGTAGTGAGACGTCTCACTGCACACTGTGTACTTCTCACTTTTTACAGTGAGCAGTGAGAAAGGAAGGTATTGCAAAGTGGGTAGTGAGATGTCTCACTACTCACTTCGCGCTTCAAACTCTCTGTGAAAAATGAGTAGTGTGAAGTGGGTAGTGAGACGTCTCACTACTCACTTTTTACAGTTAAAAGTGAGAAATGAGGAATGAGAATTGAGACGTCTGGCTTTTGGACAAATGGGTTTTGGTAAAACGACCCTTCTCCATTTTGAACCGATATTCAATTTAAATTTCGAACGGAAATTAGTTAGAATTTCGAACGGACATTCATTCGTTTTGTGAACGGAAATTTGTTCGAATTCCGAACGAAAATTCTTTCTTATTTCAACGGAAACTCTTTCAAGTTTCGAACGGAAATGCGTTCAAATTTGAAACGATGATTTGTTCGTTCGAATTCGAAGAAAAACCGGAAATTCATTGAAATGAAAGTTCGTTCGAATTTTGAATGGAAATTCGTTTGATTATGGAATGAAAGCTCGTTAGAATATTGAACGGAAGTTCGTTTGAGTTTTGAACGTAACTTTGTCAGAATTTGAAACGATATTTTGTACGAATTTCGAATGCCAATTAGTTCGAATTTGAAACGGAAATTCGTTTGAATTTCGAACGGAAATCGTTCAAATTTCGAGTTTAAATTCGTTAACATTGGGAACGGAAGTTCGTTCGAATTGAAAACAGAAATCCGTTCGAAATCTCGAACGAAATTCGTTCGAATTCTTTGCGGAAAGACGTTCCAATTCGTCACGGAAACTTGTTCGATTTCAAATGGAAAGAAATCCGTACGGAATTTCGTTCTAATTCTGAGCTCAAGTTTCGAACAAAAATGCGTTAGAATTTCGAGTAGAAGTACGTTCGAATTTCGAATAGAAATTGGTTCATATTTTGAACGGAAATTCGTTTAAATTTTGAGCGGAAATTTGTTCCAGTTTCAAACAAATATTTGATCGAATTTTATGCGGAAAGAAACCCGAACGGAATTTCGTTCGACTTCGTTTTGTATTTCCAATCAGATTCGTTCGGATTCCAGATAGGAATTTATTCGAACGCCGAAAGGAAGTTAGCACTAATTTCGAAACAATATTCGTGAGACTTTCGACTGGTAATTAATTCGAATCTCGATTGAAAAAGTTTCGAATTTCGAGCGGAAATTCGTTCTAATTTCGAACAGAAATTTGTTCTAATTGAGAATGGAAATTCGTTCGAATTTTCAATGATTTTTTTTATCTTTCGTTTATTTGGAAGGCTAATTTTACGTAAAGCGTTATGGAGCCGAAATTAAGTTTAACAATACATTTCTTGATTCTTATACATAATGTTAGTTTTGGGGTAATTGAAAGACTCGCGGTTTTGTCGAGGGTACAAATAATACAGTAGGGAAGGAAAGGATTTTAGGGTACTTAAGTAATTACAACGCTGATGTTCACAAAATGGACATTATTCGCAATGTTTCACATCTGTAACAAATGTAGTGATTTAGACGACACATGGTTAGAATGATGTCTCGTCCCACATTCAATTTTCTGAACCATGGACGCTTCGACATCTGCGGGTGAATTGAATATAGCCATCTACTCAACTCCCCATTTGTCCATTTCTGCTGCCAGCTTATCAAGGTTTCCTGACGAACTAATGTGAAATATTCATCGAAGATTTTTCCGATCGTAAATATCACCTTCCATAGCGCCCACCTTAGCCAAAGAGTCCGCTTTCTCATTTACCGGGATCGAGCAATGAGAAGAGACCCAAGCCATGGTGGTTGTGAAACTTAGACTGTCTGTGAAGATGCAGAAGTGGTCAGGAGGTAGGGATGCAATTTCTTCGAGTGAATAGTGTATAGCCGGTAGCTCAGCAGTATACACGGAACTAGGCACTTCGAGCTTAAAGCGGACGCTATGGAAAACGTTGAAAACACCGAAACCAGTGGAGTCATCCATTTTTTACCAGTCTGAAAAAGCTTCTAGCGTGCCCGTTTTTGCTCGCAAATAATGGAGGTATGACCTCCGCACGATTGAAGTCTGGTATTCCATGAACCTCCTGTCCATGAAGGACAGGTCAAAAGTTACAGAGAAACTGTAGAGTAGAGTGGGGCAAGAGTGCGCGTGGGGTAAGAGTGCGTTTTTGATTTTTTGAAGTAATAAAAGCACTAGCAGCACTGCATCAGTTCGACAGGTATTCTGGCCAACTATTATCATGTGTAATTGTAAACGATTTGAATAAACAACAAGGGAGATATGGAGTTAGATAACTTTTTGGTCAGTTTGCTAAAAATAATTGGATTTCCGCAACTAGTATTTCATTACCATATATACGTTCAATCAGGTGAACATTATATTATTTCGATAACCTATTGTATAGGGTACTTTATGGTACAGAACACCAATCCGGTTGGTTTTCCAAGAAGTCAAAACCATTACTTGAATAATTTTTGGGACTGTGGGGTAAAAGTACGCAGGAACCGGTGGGGCAAGAGTACGCATATGAATCTTCAAGTTATGATGTCAAACCCGTATCTCCGGCCGAAATAAGACTTCTTCCAAAGGGTAAAGATCCACAACTAAGAAAAAAGGGACAGAATTTGAAATTATTACAAGTTTTTAAGTTTTTAGGATAAGTTGAAGTAATTCGATGTTAGAAAGGACTTAGCGAACAAAGCACTGAAGCGAAATAATTGTATTATGACTTATTGTTATACACCTTAACATAGTACGAAAACACAATTTCATCTAAATGATAATTTCATTTAATCAAAAGAAACATTCATAAATTACGCAACGTTTAGCTGGGAGGGGTTGCGAGATGTATGACGATCATTATAATTTTTGAAGGATTCATACAAATAGTGTAAGATAGGGGGGGAGTGGTCATGAAATAGCCAAATTTTACGTTACGTGATTGGTGGACTTTCTTTAAGGAAAATGCCTTTGTATACGCCACGAGAAACCTAATATATATTTTTACCTCTGTAGTTTTTTGTATATATTTTGTTTTTCGTATGAAAGTGCACATTTTTAGGACCCCCTCCCCCTTTAAGAGTTACGTAATCTTTAAATATTCCCTAATATATGCTCATTAAACATCAATTAAATGTTATTAACTCTTATTTGTGTTAATATATACTTAAAGCACATGATGGATAAATGCGTACTCTTACCCCACCCGATGCGCACTTTTACCCCACCGGTGGGGTAAGAGTGCGTTTTTCACTTGTCTTGCAATAAGGGTTCTACTAAAACGAATCTTAATATTTTCAATATTTTTTCCACTGGGTAACATAAAGGAAGAGTATATGAATCATCGACACTGATTTGATATGCAGAAGCTTGCTTCATAAGGGCCACATGATCGATTGAAAACTAAGTGCGTACTCTTGCCCCACTCTACTCTATTAGTCAAAAAAGTTAGCACGATTGGTGTCAACCGAAGATGGACTTACCTCCAGCATTATATACCAGAGGTATTTACTCATGAATCGAGATTAAGGGATTTGTTCTAACGAAAGTTCGTTCCATTTTCGTACGATAATTTGCTCAGATTACGAACGAAAATTCGTTCGAATTTTGAATGGAAATTAGTTCGAATTTGGAACGGACCATAGTTCGAGTTTCGAATGGAAAATCGTACGAATTTTGAAAGAAAATTTGGTCGTGCTTCAAACGAAAATTTGTTGGAATTTCGAATTCTGAACAGAACTTCGTGTTGAATTCTGATAGGAAATTCGTTCGGATTCTAAACGGAAATTTATTCGAATGCCGAGAAGAATTTCGAACTAAAATTCGTTCTAATTCCAAAAAGAAAATGGTTCTAATTTCGATTGGAAATTCGTTCGAATTTTGAATCAAAATTTGTCCGAATTTCGTTCAATTTGGGATAGAAAATTTGCTCGGATTTGGAAAGAAAATTCTATTGAATTCCGAATGGAAACTAGTTGGAATCACGAACAGAAATTCGTTCGAGCTTGGAATGTAAATTTGTTTGAATTTGGAATTGAAATTCGCCAAAATGTCGATAGAGTTTGCAACGGAAATTCGTTTAAGTTTCGCATGCCACTTCGTTAGAGTTTCAAACGAAAGTTTGTTCGAATTCCGAATGGCAAATTCGTTCAAATTTTGATTGGAAATTCGATCGAATTTCGAATGTTAATTCGTTCGAATGGAGAACGGAAGTCCGTATGAATTGTGAACGGAGGTTCGTTCGAATTGCTAACGGAAATTCGTTCGAATTTCGAAGGAAAATTGTTAAAATGTCGTTCGAGTTTGCAACGGAAATTTGATCAAATTTTCAACGGAAAGAATCTTGAATGGAAATTCGTTTGAATTCTGAGTTTGAGTTTTAAACAAGAATCTGTTTAAATTTCGAACAGAAAATCGTTCGAGCTTCGACTGAAAATTGTTTCGAGTTTTAAACTGAAATTTGGTTCATTTTTCGAACGGAAATTCGTTAAAATTTCGAACGAATTCCCGTTCGAAGCTTAAACGTTGATTCGTTGTTGAAAGTTTTCCATTTCCAACATCAATTTAATCAAATTTCCAACAGAGAATAGTTTGTGAAATTGTTTGAGTTTTAAACGGAAAGAATTTCGAAAGGATTTTCTTTCGAATTCTGAACGGCAATTCGTTCGAATTTTGAATAGATTCTGTTTGAATTTTATACGGAAAGAATCCCGAACGGAATTTTTGAACGGAAATGTTCATGTTTTGAACGGAAATTCGTTCAATTTTCAAACTGAAATTTGTTCGAATTCCAAGCTGGAATTCTTTCGAAATCCGACTGAAAATTAGTTCAAATTTGAGAAGGAAATTCGATTGAAGTTCGAATGGAAATTTGTTTGAATTTCGAATAGAAATCTGTTCGAATTTTGAACGTTTGAGTTTCGAAGGGAAGTTCGTTTCAATTTGTATAATCAAAATATCGTCCAAATTTGCAACGGAAATTTGTAAATATTGTCAGGTTGAAGGAATCTCGAAGGGCAATTCGTTCGATCTCTGAACGGAAATTTGTTCGAACGGAAACTTATACGAGTTTTCAACGGGAATTTCGGATTTTTTGAATTACAAACAAAAATTCGTTCGGGTTTTTAACGGAAATGATCACGAAAAGAACTTTCGAACGTTCGAATTAATAAAAAATAATAAATAAAAATTCCATAATAAAAATTCGTTTGAGTTCTAAAAGGAAATTTGTTCGAATTTCGAAAGGATATTCGTTAGAATTTTGAACGATAGTTCGTTCGTGTTTCGAATGGAAATTTGTTAGAATTTTGAACGGATATTCGTTCGAATTCCGAAAGGAGATGAGTTCTTAAAACGGAAAATCGTTTGAATTTCAAATGGAAATTTGTTCGAATTTTCAACTGAAATTCGAATGTATTCCGAAAGAAGATTTGTTCGAATTTCAAATACCTAGTTTTGAACGGAAATTTGTTTGAATTTCGAATGGAAAATCGTCAAATTGTCGGCAGCGGCACAGCACATCTTCAAACCCAACCAATTGACTTTCGTTCAAATGACTTTCAGCCCTATGGTGTTTCCCATTCCAGGCACAACTGAGTCCAACGGGTGAATTGGTATCGCGCCCACCTCTAACGCCGGAACTTAATCGTTAGCGATTGACCCAGTTTCGATTCCACTGTTCCATCCTGCGGAAAGCATTCGATTTCAGATAATTTCCATTTCGCTCGCTCCCCACGGTAGTTTTTATCCGCAGTTACAGCTATCTGGATATCTAGTCGGAAGCTGGCAGTTTTTCCCATCAACGTTGCACTACATATGGGCAGATGCAGTGCACATATCCTAGCTGGGAAGTGAAATCCATTTGTCCGATGCTTCCCTTGGTTCAGCCATCCTATTCAGATCCGGCAACAGCTTCAGTGCAGTCAGTGGTGGCTTATTTGCCTACGGGACCCCCGGACAAAGGAAACGAGGATGGTTCGCAATAATGCCGTGTGTTGTTGTTTTCCGTTCGATTTGTCCCCGTTGAACGATTTCTGGGTGTTGGTGGTGCCACTCCGAGTTTCAATCCGGATTCGAATCTGGACCTCAACTTCTGGACTGGTCAAAGCGGATATCGATTAAACAGTCGGTTGGTATCAAACAAAATTGTTTCGATTCGTATTTCCCCATGGAAGGATTAAAATGGAAACAAATGTGCCATTTGAACTGAAGTTACTTCCATGAAAATGGTAGTGGCGTGAGATTGGATACATTGGTTTCTCAGTACCCAGTAAGGATTTCGTCTAACCAAAGTGGTGGTAAACATTCCCTGGCTTCTGAACCTTCTGGACATTAAGCACTGATGGTATTTTTTTTAATCCCTTCCGGTTATGATGTTACCAAATATATTTCATGCAAGTTTTTGTTTCATCAACCGACTTTCACCCTCCGGGAATAAATAAGAATTGTTGTTGGTCAGTGGAACGGTATACCGAATCTTCTTTTGCAGCTTGGCCTAGATGAGTTTGAAAACTCGGTTTGATGTGGGTTACCACACTGGTTTTGTTGCCGGAGGCAAGTGAACAAAGATTTTGAGTGATCATTTTTACTTGGACGACAAATGGAAATTCCAAATTAGCCAAGAATGTGAACGGTGAAAAAGTAAATGACTGACGAAGAAATTCTTAACAATTTGAGGGGCGAGAAACCAAAACAATATGCGGACGCTTCATGCTTCAATACTCATGATTTCCTCCTGATCAAGTTGAACTATGTCTAATCAATTTAAATACTAAATGACTGTCAAACCCTGAGCGGTCGTCTTGTCTCCGTCAATCATGGGCTTGTGATAATTCATGGTCGATAAAATTCGATTTGATGTCACTTCTTTCAAATGACCTATCAAATGATTGCTTTCCGGAAATAGAACGGGGGAAGAAACCGACGTCAAACACTCGCCCATTCCAGTCCGTTAGACATCAATCGATTCTGGTTTGCTTCTTGATGCTGGCTGCCGATGATGATGCCTGATGGCCCATCATCGGATGTTTGTGTGTTTTTATTAATTTTTAATGAACTAGAAAGTCTTCTAGTCGGATCTGCTTCATAAAGAGCCAGGCGTTTCTCGTTTCCTTGCGATGAATGAGTGAGGCGAACAAGTGCGAGAAAAACGCACACTTTTCATCGAATTTCCCATCTGGGGAACTCCTAGCGGAGCGGAAAACCTCAAACCCGACCCAGAGAGCATCTTCCCGTTGTTTCATGTTGTCGACACCAGCACGTAAAATCTGCTGCGGATGGATAGACACGAGAGTAGTTTGATTTGAAGAAAGGTTCCAACACTGTGAAGATGAAAGGGAAGCGCTACTCATTGCGGATAGATGCTGTAACCGCTCCAATCGGCACACCAACTCGTCTGAACATGCGTTGCGTTGGGTTTGGTCGAGGTCGGAGTAAAAGTTACGATCAAAAGTCAGAAAACTACGACTAACTGATCTGAAAAGCGAGGTAGTGGGACGTGCGGTGTATGTGTGAAGAAGGGAACGATTGGCTTGATGGAACGTTGGAAAATTGGAAATTAATTAACCCCCTTTTGCGAGTGAAACTGAGATCGAGAGGACGGTGAAGTGCGGAGGAAAGTATCCCAACGGTTTGTACATGTGGTTAATGCCGGTTGGAGTCGAGTCATGTGTTGATTGAGTTTCTCTGGTGCGGAGTGCAGTTGCAGAAGAACCCTTGTCTTGATACCGATACTTTCCCGAGAAAACTGTAATTTGATTGACGTTTGTAAAATTCATCAGCAGAAATTTGTGTGATTCAATTTGCTCTTGGGTGTGTTTGACTCGTTCAGGATCAGAACTACATGGGTGGAAGATATCTTGATTGACGCTCAAACTAATTCAATGTGCGATAAACATGATGCTGCTCCATTGAAATACATACCTGGGCAGAAGCTTTGGTAAAATGATAGGCATCCAAACTTTGAATTTAAATATTGATAACATATTCGGTATTGTAAGTGATATGAAAAAACAATAGCTGTTAAATTCTTATTGTTCGCATTAGCTGAGATTCGAAATAATATTTTGAAGCAAAGCGTTATTATTATTCGTCAGAGCTGATTTTTTTTCTCTTAAGTAGCGTTACTTTCCTCATGCAAAACACTTTCAAACGGACAATGATCCGAGGTGATGTTCAGAATCAATTTATCAACCAACCGTTTCTTCTCGATTCATACCACCGGTTTCAATTACTCTAAGTGGCAAATTATGGTAACAACAAACTTTGATCGGATCATGGAAAATTTCACAATCATTCATTGCTTCCGTACAAATCTTCGGGTTTAGATTCGCACATTCCAGATTTAGTCGCTCAACCACTTCCTCGGTAGGCAAATCACGTACTAATATTGATTTCGCTTCGTCCGCCCCGTTCTTGAAAGCGACTGCCAAAGGAACTTCTCTATCTGGCCGTTTCTTCCATCTGCACGCGCTACCTTCTCCGGATTACGATGACGACGACGACACGCAAATCGGAATGCTAATAAGGAAAAATCAGAGACCATCCGTCGAGCCACAGACAGCTAGCCGGGGCGAACGAACGAACGAACGAGACAGCGCGGCGATGATAATAATAACGATGATGATGACAGGCGATGGCTCGCGTAAATTAAACTCGTAATTTTGAGAATTTCGCATCCATCAGCGCGATGTTTCATTCATTTCAACGCGCGCGACAACCGGCGACAAAAAGCAAAAAAAAGTACGTCATAAAGCTCTTCGAACGCGCGGAAGACGAAAATCGAGTACGCGGAATGAATTCGAAATTATGCCACTCGGCGATGCCGATACCTTTCTATCCGGAGGCGAGGTACCTACTTTGCATTTGATAACAATTCCAGATGGAAGCAGAGAGAGGTAGCAAATTGAAAATCGTCATCCGGCATCATAGGGCCGTGTTATCGCGGCACGTTTGTTGAGTGATTTCGATAGTGGATGGGGGCGACGGCTGGGGAAGCCCGTATCCGGTATTTATGATCGACGCCGGAAGCTGAAGATTCGGCTATTGAAACGATCCGGAGTGAAGTTCTATATAATTATTTTCTAAAGGCTCACAAACTAGCTGCATTCTTGATATCTTTGATTTTTTATCATGTGCCGTCCCTATTCTAAACAGTGTTAAAAAAATACCAAAACCCAAATGCTTCAGAAAAGGAAAAAAAATATCTGCCTTCAAAATTTTCACAGTTACGCGTTACATGGGAGAGGGAGGGGGTGCCAAAAATGTTACTTTTTGTTACGAGGGGGAGGGAAGGGGTCAAAAACTCGGATTTTTGCGTTACGTATTTTGTGAACAGACCCTAACATTTTTGGCCAAAATGAGATTTTTATATATTCTGAATACTCGTCCAAAAATACGTATTCTGGCAAAAAATACGAAAAAAAATTTTTGTTCAGGAATATATGAAGAAAATTTCGTTTGTTTGAGAAACTACATATGTCCACGTACTTTGAAGAGCAATTGTGGAGTACTGCTTAGATTTTTTGCACTGAAAATGCCCCAGGGTGTTGAGTTTTGCCAAAAACTATTGATCTGTATCGAAGAAATCGAAAGATTCGGTGCAAATTTGTTCAGAAAACAGTTTATTGTTGTTTTCTCGAAATAGTGTAAAATGGACTTATGCAGTTTCTCAAACAAATGATTCAATTAGAAATGAGAGAAGCGCGAAGTGTTTCGCCATCCAATTAGAACATAACCACTCTTTCATTACTATGACATTGGCAACTCATTAACCAGGACCTTTGTATTACCCCATAATAAAAGACCATACCCTTGCAGTAGCCTTTTGAACGTGTCAAAGATAACTCGATCGATTGTTGCATATGTGGCTTTGAAGTAGATGAATAGATGATGTGTGGACTAGAGTGATTCAAATTTTGACTTTTTTGCTCCCCTATGCTTAAACGATGACATTTGATGTTTTATTAATCCTCCTAAATTTTTAGCTACTTTGGATGTAACTAGACTGAGCACGCGCAGTTTCAAGTTTGTATGAAAATTACTATGAAAACAGTCACTTTTGTGGAAAACCGTTCCGCAACGTTGCTCATTATGCTCTAAAAACATACAAATATGTTGCCAATATAGAAAATTTTGCAATGAAACTGATCGTCTTTGATGCGAAACGATTCTATGCTTGCAAGATAAGTTATTAGAGAAATACTGAATCGTGGTAAAATCAATTTAACACGTAAAAGAATAACATCAATATCAATAATGAGCATTTTTGTTTCATTAATAACTTTGCTTTCAAAAGTCAAATCGCTTCGCAACAACAATTGGCCTCTCGCTTAGGAAGTATTCTATGAAAGCATCGTGTCGATTGCATTTGAATAGTGAATGGGTCGCAACACGGAACAGTTTTTCACTTATGTGGCAATTCCTATAGTAATTTCCATACAAACTTCAAACTGCGCGTGCTCAATCTAGCTACATCCAAATTAGCTAAAAATTTAGGAGGGTTAATAAAACATCAAATGTCATCGTTTAAGCATAGAGGAGCGAAAAAGTCAAAATTTGAATCAGTCTAGTGGACACGTTGTATTCACGTCATGTCTGCGACATTTGGCGTACGATGAACACTTGCCTGATTCATGGTAGAGCGTACGCTCATGAATCTCCCCACTTGGTACTGCCCCACGACCTCCCTTGAAATTTGTTCAAGTCTACCGCATACAATTTGGGCAGCGTTTAGAAGTGTATAAGAAGCTCTCCTGGTAGTTGATTAACCCCAGAGGCTTCGTTGTTTCTCAGCCGGCCAATCCATCTCCAACGGCTGCCGAAAATTGAACTGTAAAGATGACATTGGCAGCAGTGGCATCAATGGCAATCATCTGCAGGAAAATGTTCGCTACGGGTGGCGGTGTTTTTAAATTTTCGCGAAATTTGAAATTTTAGATGCTTTGATTGAAAGTTTATTTGGCGATAAAGTTTATTTAAATTCACTAAAATATACGAGGCTTCGCTGCTGTGGAGTTTGAGTAAGTTACCATCAGCGTGTGATTATACATTGAAACCTCAGCGTGTCGATCAGTGCGCAGCAAGCCATGACTCGGCCCCTTCTGGTCAGACCTCCGTGGCGTACACACACACCCACGGAGAGCTGCTGTCATAACATTTCGCTCCTACCATTTTGGGGCTACACATTTTGGGGGGTCCTGCCAGACTATTTGTTGGATCCTGACGCTGATTTCAAAAGGTGAGCTGAATTCAATTTGTTAATATGCCAATGTGTTAAAATATTTTATGTTTAAAAAACGCAAGGCAAGGGGTTTGTATTGCTACAAAGCGCGTCTGGAAGACCGCTGGAAAATGAATTGTGGTTTGCAAAATCACAAAGCGTGTCTGGAAAATGGTTTGTGGTTTGGAAAAATCACAAACCGCGGAAGACCGCTGAAAAGCGGTTTGTGGTTTGCAATACCATAAGGCGCGTCTGGGAGAGTGTCGAGAAGAGGGTTGACTATCTAGAAAATCCCAAGGTGAGTCTTGGAAGCATTGATTTTAGTTAAAATAAATTTAGTTTCAAATGTATAACTTGACGACTTTAGTGTACATGAGACTACCAGTTAAGCTAGTTCTAACGAAATCGGAGAGATATGGAGATCTATCGTATGCTACAAAGTTGTTTGGAAGGCTAAATATATTATCTTGAAGTTTTTTTTTGGAATTTACTGACTTAGGAGAGGAATTACCTGTTGAATAAGATATCCAACATTCACGAAGCTCAAAAAACGTTGCCAGCATTCACAAAGTCATTAGTTTGGAGTTATTGGCTAATAGTACTGGTTAACATAAGTCTAAAGTTTAGATATATACTTATGCTATCTCATTTAAGTATGATATCTCTGCGAAATTTTAGATAAATATCATATCCTAGGCCAGATGTTCCCAAACTACTTGTACATGCGACCCACCTAGCAAAATCGCATATTGGCTAGCTAGCTTCGCCGTCCGAATCGGTTGGAGTAACCACTTCGCTTAAGCGCCAAGCAGGCAAAAAGTTTCACCTGCATGCGAAGAGGCAAGATTTGTATCCCGGCGAGACTCCTCAAGGTGAATCTATCTAAACAACCAAACCGGCGAATCGTACCACCTCACAATCTCTAAACTCTATCGTTAGACGGGATGGTCAACGAGGAATCAAAATAACGCATGCAAAAATAAAAATAAAACTCGGTTATCGCTTTTCTCTCATCGTTTAACAGTTCGAGCGGCGGAATTAAAATGTATTTTTGATATCAAGCTTAAGCTACAGGGATCAGATCTTCTCTACCGACCCTTCAAAGTAATTGAGTTCATTTCTCGATTGTGGCAAGTCCCTTTTTTATTTATCTGGCCTATGGGGGAGCGACCCCAGTATTCTAATCCCCCTTGGGGCGGTACCGATGGTCAAGGATTTAAATATTTTGCAATACAAAAAAATTAGATCTCTGACCTGTTTGTGATGCTTCGCTGAAGGATACCTGCTGCTCGATGCGATGCTGTCAGTGGTGGGTGTCTCGACTTACGACCCGTTCACACCAGGGCAGTTCGTTGCCGCGCCCGCTTCTTCCACTCGCGAGTGCTGCTTCGAGGCCAACGACGGAGTGTGACCGGCTATTGACGACCGGCTGACACCCCGGAAGCAGTGGTCACTTTCGATGGCCCGTAGATGCGCTGGGGCCTGATCAATAACCCGCCGCGAGACCAGCTACAAGCGGACGAGTCTTCGGACCTTCCCAGAGGCCACGCGACGTGCTTAACCCCTTACACCTACACGAACGAAACACCTTCGCTTGAAGGATATTTGGTCCTTCAAGCGATAACACATAACATTAAAATTTCGGTCCCATAGACTACAATATTTGTGTCGAACATTTACCGTGACCTCGAGCAATTTCAATCACCGAATTCCGATTCGTAGGCAAATACACTTGACCTTTCGTTTCTACAGACATTGAACATTAAAATAGGAAACACTAACTCTCTTACAAAAACTCACATTTCTAGTAAAAATAAATAGGCGCACTTGGGCCTTTTATCACGTCCTCAACCACTTGGAAAACTCTCGAGAACTATGGGATACAATATAAATTAACATTTATAATAATTTTTGCTTTTTATACTACCAACAATATAACTTGCAATTGGCTATCAACTAGTACAATTTTGCTTCCACTATCTTCGGGACCTACGTCCGTTCACTATGCCGATCGACTCGAGAAAGAACGATACTCGGACTAAAAATAGATGACCTTTACCTTGGCCATTGCGTAACCGCGAGATTCCCACACATACATCTACTTCAAAATTTAGCAAATCATCTTTTTTTTCTAGACCATTGGCCATACTGTCCAATTCTGCAGCGGAACGATGTGATCTGCTTCGCGATCCGTTAAAAATGGATGCTTCAAATTCTCGCGCTGTAAATAAATAAAAAATAGCGCTGCGGTCGATTAAAATTCTGAAATTCAAAGCTTACCCCTATTTGCAAGTGTTGAACTTTTGGCTCTCTTTTAACCCGAGGAGTGGAAAGTCCAACCATTTTTTTTATTTCAAACAATCACCTTCTTTACACCTTATCACCTTTCTTTGTTACACATTTTTTATGAATTAATTTGAATAGCGCAATTAACAGAACAACATAGAATCTATTGATTGCAGTATTCAAATTAATTCATGAAAAAATGCTACTTAGGTCCTTTTGAAAAGTTAAGCGAGAAATCGGTCCGACGATCCGGGAAATAACTTCAAAAAAATCATTGCGTTCTATGCTAGAGGATTTGTTTTTAGTCTTTTTTTAATGAGAGAAGAAGGGAAATGTGAGGTTTGAGTGAGTTACCATCAGCGTGTGATTATACTTGAAGCTTTAACTTTTAACGCATATTTTTCTCTTTTATTTTCTAGTTTTTCTGGTAAAAAACGTTATCAAGATTGTGGCGAAATCGTTAAAAAAATCCAGAAAGGTTTTTGAATTTTGGAACGAATCTTATGAAATATGCAACTCACGCGTCAGGGAATATACATAAATTAAGTAATGATTAGAGAAGGGAGGGGGTAGCCATACTTTACACACACGATCTATATAAAATTTTCAGATGCTTCATACAAAAAGATTGATACAGGGAAGAAGGTCGAGAATGCTAAATTTTTCCATTACGTGAACATTAACATTTCAGAAAAATTCCGTGAAATTTGTGGAATTTGTGTCACAAAGTTTGGATTTTTCCACAAAATACACAAGGTTTTTTGAAAATGTTGGCCAGCAAAATTTGCGACCGCTTTTGAAAAATTTGGGAGAGGTAAAATATTTGACAATACCTTTGGGATTTTATGAGCATTATGAGCATGAGCATTATGACCGCACAATTCGTAGTTGCTACTCCGTGATTGACTGAACTTGCGAAATTGTACAGAGAACACAATGAATGGGGCTTGGGGTTAGCTACCCATTCTCAATGTACACGTTTCGGGAGCTCAAATATTTAAAGTCAATAACGGCGCCGGCCACGTCCTTACGGTCATATAGGAATGGAAGGATTGTTAGTCCGACTCTCGTTGCTACTAGAGACCGAGTATACCTCTGCATCTCCACGATTGTCTTGGGATAGGATTTCGTTTTAGTTACAAAGGATAATTTATCTGGATTCACTTTGGTAAGTGATGCGATCTATGGGATGGGAAATAACACTAATATTTTGGCCCACCGCGCGATCGTTCAGCTGTCCGAAACAAGAGAGATCACGCACTGAACTGTTTAATTTTCATAACCGGCCGCGCAATGCAGAACACAATACTTCGGCCGACCGCGCGATCGTTCTGGTGTCCGAAACAAGAGAGATCACGCACTGAACTGATTAATTTTTATTACCGGCCGCGCAATGCAGAACACAATACTTCAGCCGACCGCGCGATCGTTCTGCTGTCCGAAACAAGAGAGATCACGCACTGAACCTTTGGGATTTTATGACGAAAAATAAATAAAATTTGGAAATCTTGCATCGGAATTTTCAATATTTCGCCCAAATTTTGTTTCTTTTGATATTTTTCAACTTTTCAATAATTTACTTAGACTTTCGGTACTAGATTCTCTAGTTGAAATTGAAATTAAATTTAAAATCTGTGAAAAAATTTTGCAGCAACATTTTTTCCATTTTTTTTAATGTTTGAATTTTTTTTAGCAGTTTTCTGGAATTTTACGACCGAAACGAAAAAAAAAATCATTTTTTTACCAATTTAAGAAACTTTATAAAAAAAAAGTTTAATTTTAAAATAAAAATTTCAACGAGATATTTGACAATTTGGAATCTATCACTAACACACAAATTCTAATCGTATACGCTTACATTGGAATACAGCCAAACATATTTTTAGGAGAATAATTTCCTATGGAGGGTTATATTTTTTTATTAACGAGCTTTTTAGCACAAGACTGACTCGCCTCGTATGAATAAAGTTGCTTAGCATAACCAAAACATAAATAATCGCTTTTGTTCAAATTTTGCATCTGCTCAGATTCACAAAAATATATGGCTCCTTCTCTTAACCCTTTCAGGCCCCAATTTTTCTAAGCGGGAAGTAAATTTGATAAGTTTCGTTTCTTTTCGTGATTAATTATGGAGAAATGACAAAACAAGTTGAAAAATATTTTTTTGGTATGTGCTACATCATCCAAACTGTCCTTGAGTTCAGAACTTGTTACCATGCTAGTTTTTTCGGCACTCCAAACCATATATTCTGCTATGTTCATAACGTTTCCTGAGCAGCACAAGTACAGCAAAATTGGATGCCTCAACTTGATTGTGACTTAATCTAGTCACATATGAGTTGCAGTAACCTATGTGGAACACAGATGCTGCTAGGGATTCGTGAAAATCAATTAAAATATTTAAAAACTTTTTTGCAATGTATTTTGGGCCTACAGGAGATGTTATGCACATTGTTGGATACATATGAAAACTTTGAGCAACGAAAGAAGTCTTCAAATCAGCTGTAGTCATGGAAAGTTTAAATGATGTATATAATATCATTGAGTCCCGAACAATTTGAATAATATTCTGCTATCCGAAATTCGGTTTCTGAACATGCTAGCTTCCACCATTGCAAATGCAGTTGAGTAGAAAACAAAATAATTTTGACGATATTATTGTAGTATTGCGATGAATGTTTCAAAAATTGCATTAAAAATGGTTTTATACGTGTTATTGGTGGCCATCCTTAGCTTAGCAGTTAAACGCAGTTGAGCAGTTTTTTGAAGTTTTGACGAAAAAAATACGAAGTAGGGCCCTCCTTAGCCGTGCGGTAAGATGCACGGCTACAAAGCAAGACCATGCTGAGGATGGCTGGGTTCGATTCCCGGTGCCGTTCTAGACAATTTTCGGATGTAAATTGTCTCCACATCCCTGGGCATAAAAGTATCATCATGTTAGCCTCATGATATACGAATGCAGAAATGGTAACTTGGCTTAGAAATCTCGCAGTTAACAACTGTGCACTAACAAAAAACTCCGCATTATATTCATGAGTTCACACATGGATTTTTGCAATGGGGGTAGCGAAATAGATTCCATATTTTCGACACATATATTCCATGCGCCCACATTCATTGCATGGGTGTTCACACATATTATCCATGTGGGTCATAGAATCCATGTGTGAATTTGTATGCAATTAAGTATGTGCCGACGCATGATATGCATATTTCAAAATACATGGATTTTTGCCATAAAGTATGTGTCGATTTTCCTGAGTGTGGAAGTGCTACGAGGCGGCAATGTCCCAGTGGGGGATGTAATGTCAATGAAGAAGAAGATGTGACATTTCTTTTAAGATTCTTGATTTTATTTTTGGATAATTTGGGAATGTGCGCAACCTTTTTTTTCGTTTTGCGTTGTACAGTGATTGGTGGAAAAAGCTTAAGAAGAATCTGGCAACACTGCTAGTTAAGTTGTTTGTTGTGATTCGCTCGTCTCCGATAATTATTTAAATAGGGTAACCGTACCCTTAGTGAAGGTAGCACAATAGTGGAGGTAGTGGGGAGGTTCATCATAATTATACACTTTACGATTGTTTCAGTTGATGCGTAGTACTTCAAATGTTCTGTGAAATGCAACTTATCGTAAGATTTCGCTTGAAAAACTATTGAGAACAATGATTTTTCCTAATGAAATTGACTCACAATTATCGTTCGCTTGTCATCGCTCTTACTGGTGGGGCCATCTGTTTGTCAATGTCGGCCCTAATAATATTTTAACCCTTACGTGGCAGTGTAGTAAAACATTTCATAATGCTGGGCGTATGCGAAAGTTGTGCAAATGAGCTTCCAGAAAACACCGTTGCAAAATGCGGTGGTTTCTGTTTCTGTGCAGGTGTCTCAAGCAATCCAAACCTATTCCGGATGTGCAACGCTTGCTGCAAATTTATGGAAAACGCGAGATTGAAAATCGCTTTGGTTTCTTCGAACGCAGTCAACATGATTAATCTCAACACAATGAAGGATGCAATTCGCCGCAGTGTTCTTGACGAGATCAAGTTTGAAATCTACACAATTTGCTGAATACCCCACTCCCTGTTTCAACTCCAATATTTTTCGATCCGGGAAAGCGAAAACGAGAATATCACGGAAAATTTAAGCCGACTCCCAAGAGATCATCTCAGTTACGCCGTTACGACAACTCCGCTCCATCAACCTCTTCTGGCTCCACGAACTACAGCGATATATTCTGGCTATACCTGTCGGACATTTCTTCTGATACCCCTGACGAGTGTGTTGTGGAACTAGTTCATCAAAAGCTAGAGGCTGCTGACTTAAAAGTCATAAAACTGGTCCCCCGTAGGAAAGATGTTCGATCGTTGAGTTTTGTATCTTTCAAAATTAGGATGACATTACAATTAAAACAGAAAGCCATGCTGCCCTCTACATGTCCTTCTGGAATTTCTTTCCGTGAATTCGAAGAAAGAAACGCCGCGCGCAAGGTTTTTTGAAAGCCACCTCTCCAATCCAGATCGGAGAGCGTCCCAAAAGTCCAGATAGAAACAACGACCGTAGAGACGAATCCCTTCGAGATGCAGTATCTACATCATCCACCTCCAGCTTAGCGGAATCAGCGCCCAACACACTTATTAGACCCTCAATTTTCTATGACAATCAACTGAATTCCCTGACTCAGAATGTAAGAGGTTTGTGCACTAAAACCAATTAATTGTATCTGAAGCTGACACATGCTGAAGACATTTCCAGCTCCGAATTTGTATCCCATCACTCTGTTTTTCATTGTGATCGCAACACAACCACAAGTAATCTACATCGCGGTGGCGGAGTACTAATTACAGTGAAGAAAACGTAAAAAAGTAAATTCGTTAAGCTAGTTAACCCTTTATAAGGCAGTGGCAACTATATTGCCACCAACAAAATATATGTTTTTCTATTTATTAACAAGAGCTCTACTTATTATTTCTCATGTAGGGGCTTTATTTGCTTCCTAGTAACACTCCACTCCACTCAAATGTTAATTTGAGAACAGTTTTTTTACGAACACATCGTAAGTTTCGAGTGGAAGAAGGATTTTCAGTTATAATTCGTTAAAAAAACGACAAAGATATATTTTTTCCCGTTGGTATTAATTATTTTGAATCTCCTGTGTTCGATTATTGCGTGATTAGCGTGAAAAAAGCTTTGCCTGTCTGTATATTTAGTTTTTGGATTTTTGACGAAATTGTGTTTTTCCCCAAGGGTCCCCCCCTTGGGAACAAAAGCGCAAAAATTTTTTTTTTTCACTTATTATGCGTTTTCCGACAAGGACTTTTTACCAAGAAATGAAACGTGCCTGTTTTCCCGCTTGCCGGGCAGTGGCAACTATATTGCCACCAATTTTTCAATGTTTCTGAACTGTTTAATGTATAACAAACATACATTTGAGTTTAATACCATGTCAACATTGTGGCGTATTGTTGTTTTTGTTAATTTATTGTTTAGATTCGTCTGCCTTATAAAGGGTTAACAGTGTCCATCTTGAACAAGTCGCCGCACACATAAAACTACCCTCGTCATCGATTATTGTCTGCGGTATCAAACTCTAACCCTGCCCTTTATTTATCTCACTCCGCGAACGTATCACAGATTTGCAATCAAGCCCTGGACTCCGACATAATTGTCACCGTCGATGATTACAATATTTCTGGTTTGATATGGTCATTCGACGAAGACATAACTTTCTTAATTGATTCGACTAAGATGGCGACGTTTGAGGTTTTGGCTTTCAGTCTTTTGGGATAAAAAAAAACCCGTTTTTGATCCCAAAAGACTGAAAGCCAAAACCTGAAACGATGAAGACATAAGTACTCCACTCCCAATAAATCCTCCATCGAAACAAGAAATTGCCCTTGTCGAATCGACAGTTGCTTCTGGATTGCATCAAATTAACTCCCTGCATAATTCAAATGCTCTTGACCTGTCATTCGTGAGTAAGCCCAACATCATTAAATTTTTCCGCCCAATAGAATCAAGCTACACCGAACGTCAAGAAGCTGTTTTCCGTGATTATGTTGCTCGCTTGGAAGAAACTGCTAAAATAAATCCGTCCTCTTTTTGGTCGTTCATACGCAATCGTTAGCAATCAAATGCCATTCCTAAAGATTTTACATTTAAAAAAAAAACGCTCATCTGATACACCGGATAGTTCTGCAAACCATTTCGCTGATTATTCTTTTCAACCGAATTTCACTCCTGAAAGTTTAAGAAACATTCTTGCTTTCGATGTAAATCTACCACTTTTAGTAGTTTCGCAAAACGATGTCCTCGCAATATGGAAGAAATTAGACATTTCAAAAGGACCTGGGGCAGAGAGCCTATCGTCGATGTTCATCAAGGAATGCGTTGTGTCATTGGAGACACCGTTGGCAGTGATCTTCAATAAGTCACTGTATGAAGGGGCTTTTCCTGAATCACCTGATTTAAATAACGACTCCTATATTTCAATCAGGTGATAAACATGAAGTCGAAAACTATCGAGGTATATCTATTTTATGTTGCTTGGGAAAAGTCTTACTCCAAAGTTCTTCATACTTCAAAAGTAGAAGCCTTCATGGTCCTGTGTCAATGACAAACGTTTTATTTACTTTTTCATATTCTAAGGTGCCTTAATGCATGGATTTCGATGCCCCACGGTATAACAACCCGCTGGAAACCTGTTTTCGATCGTTTAATAGTGCAAGTGCCATTTTTGATTTTAATATGTCGAAACTAGTTTTTAACAATAGAATTAGAAATATTATATAAGCAGCAGCATGGGGAATTTTTATAATTCAAGCCGAAGAAATCAATAAATAAAAGATTTTGAAATCTGGTAACAAATTGAATTTTTTGATATATTGACACAATTTTTCCTCAGCCTACGTAAACACTTTTAAAAATTGATTCAATATTTTTTTAATGTTCTAACAAAAGTTTTTCAAATTGCGCGACGAGATTGTTGAATTGAATGAATTTATTGTCGTCTATATTCACTGCATAGATACTACTTGCCAAATCGCTGACCTATTTTTGTAACCGACTCGTTAGAAATCGTTTATCATACTTTCCGTAATCGACGAAATTGCTACCCTCTCATGTCTACCCTGCCTTTACGTTCCACATAGGATCCTAACCATGAACTAAGCTGAGACATCCTCACATTCCTTTAAGTTAGTTGTCAGCAGGAGAAAAGTCACGCCGGCAGGATGGAAAACTTTCAACAACAGTGGAAATAGATAAATTGCATTTCATGAAATTGTATTTCCATCCTCCGCACACGGACTGGCAAACAAGCAGGACACAAGCAACACGAGACTCGTTTCGGTTGTTTATGCTCGCCGTGTAAGACTCGGTATCTACCAGCTTCGCAAGCAAAGGAGTTTGTTTCCATTGAAAGAAACTTTTTCCATATACTCTCCTGGGTCGTTTGGTGCATTTTGGGGAGGAATTGTCACACAAAAGTGCATTTCACTTTATGTAGTTCGTTTGCACGCTGCAGAACAGAGCATGTAAAAGTGCCGAAAGGGTGCTCCAGCTTGTAAGGACTGCTACAATGCTTCGTTCACGGAAAATTCGTGTCTTGGCAGAGGTAACAGGACTTCCTTTGAAGTGGAGGAGTAGGGGAAACGTAAGTGGCCGGCACGGATACGACGACGTCCGACCGAAATGGCATTGATTTATAAGGTGCAAAACGAGTGGCCGAGCACAATGGTAACGAGAGTGTGTCAAAGTCGAAATACCACACCGGAGGACGACTGCAAAACTCTTGACAAAAAGGCTGCAAAATGTTGTAACGAGAGTGACCACAACGGCTGCTGGGAAAAGTGAAATCGTATTTTCTCCGGATGAAAGTTGGCTTTAATTTTCAGCGCCGAAGAGGGAACATTGGTGCAGAGTAGGACAATGGGAAAATTATATTTCTTAAAATTTTGTATCTCTGGAATAATTACGATGCGAAATTTTATACTGCCCATACCCTCCACGTTATGGTTGATTGATAATGGCTCCTCGGGAAATCTAAAACAAATTTCATCTATTCGCACTTCGCGCAAACTCCGTACAGGTCTTCTATGATAGCATTATTTCGAGAGGTTATTTCGATGCTTTTATACGTGGTGTTTGTTTAAGACAGTGTTTACTCCTAAGTCATTGTCGGGTGAATTGAGCGAAATTGGTGTTTCTAACCCACAATAATCTGAACCTTTACATTTTCAGAATCACGTGATTCGCAAATTGCGTTGCTGGGAATTTAGCGATTTTCTATAAATAAATATGAAAGAGTTCAATTTTCTCGGCAAAACCGTTGACTACTAAGAATTTTCCCTTCCTTTCTGGGTACTATTTTCAATTTGTATCCTTAGAAATCATCATTATTCTGGGCTATTTTTATACCGAAACAAAAGGCACAAAGTACATTGCTTTGAGCAACGCTTATGCTCCGAGGATAATTTCCACTTTCAATCTGAACGTATTAGAAGAAAAGGATTCAAACAGTCGAGGAGGTCGGGTGCTCTGCGAAAGATAAATCATTTCATTTGTTTGTTCTTCATCCTTCCGCTGCTGGCATTCTCTGGAAAACTGCTTAACCACCCCTTTTCTTGCAATGCCATTCTGCGTTATTGGATTTTCACAATTTTACGTTTCCTTCCAACCACGATGCCACTTTGAAGCAAATAAACACCCATTCCCCAAAGCGTCGCACACACAAAAACTCAAACAGAACCCCGAGCCCGCACAGCACATACACATTTCGTCGAAGCCCCTGGAGTCCTTTTACTTGGGAGTCAGGCGGGTGCTGATTGCAACTTTCTTCCTCAGAAGGCAGCTCAGCGAAGATGAAAAGTGTTGTTTTTCCCATTGAAAAGTAAATACAAACCCCCAGCGAAATTGAGAGGCGAATAAGATTCCGTTGGCAAACGGTGACGAGTGGGGAGGGGCCAAGAAAATGCTCTTTTCAATTCCGTTGATTTACGCAGCATAAGGCGCTCCTCCTCAGTTCTCTGGATGAATGCGTTCCCGGATCCTTTGACAGAACGGGGTTTGTTGGTTGGAGTGCGACTCGAGGAACTGAAGCTGCTCCACTATTAAGAGCTTGACTGGGTTGATGTTTGCTTTCGGTTTTATGCCAGGAGTGGTCGTCTTCAAGGGTGCATCTCAGTAGATTTATTTGCCGGATGAGTTTATAAAATAAGCCACTCGAGCGAGACCCGAGAAGCAGTGCAGAAGATCAAAAGAATCTTCTGCTTACCCCGCCGGAGATGGTGCTTCGGTCGAGCTGCCTTCCGAGATTATTGCATTTGCTCGGCTCCATTGCGAAAGAGTGTCACATTTTCCAACAGATCGTAGAATTGTCGTTTGGACCTTGTCGATTTGATTAGCAGTGGTGCCCTGGTTATTCATTCTAATAATATAAATACTGGATTATTCGAAAAAAAAAAGTTTTCGCCACTTACGTGCAGGTTTATAATTGTTTATAAATTATGAATTTCGATTGAAGATAAGTTCTTCATCCAACAGACGATATCAACAGGCGACATTCTATTCAGTTTTGCACCCTTTATGTAAATTATTATTCAAGTTTGACCACTCTGCCATGCATTTCAGTTTGAAAATGACGCCAACGATCATCCCATAGAGAGTTAAAACATTATCCCCTTAACTTTATGACGCTTTTCACACTCAACTTTGCAATTTCCATGACCCCTCATCTGAGCTTTGTACTTTGAACGACTTGCACACACATAATAAAAAAAAACCGGGGCGTGGAGAGGTGTTTTTCACTTTCCATACCAACCTGTAATTATGCAGCGCAAAGGTGTGTGCTCTTTGATAGAAAACCAAAGCCGTAGCGCTCCGAGTCTGGGAAACGTGTCAAGCAAGTCACTTGAGCAAACAGTCAAGCTTCGGAGCGAACAAACAAGGAGGGATACTCGTTTGGCATCCACTTTATGGCAGCGCCATGATGCGTCATCCGACATTCAACCCTCACATACGGCTAGGGACCACCCCGCAGGTCAGGAGTTATAATTTTTATCAAGATGGTCGGAATCACCCATTTCCTAACGACAACGGCGACTCCAAAGGTAGGTCCACCCGACGACCGTGGCGCCAAGTTGCGAAAAGAGAGAAACAGAAAATTGCCGACATTTAGTACAAACAGCAGACCGTTCATGACGATCCATGGGCTGCCCATTTATGGAGACGCACGATCTTGCATGGCACATTCGATCGACCTCACAACTTGTGGGACCCTTCTTAGCCTATTGCGACGACTGTATTGCACCTGGCAGCAAAATAAATTATCCTTATTAAAGTATAAATTGTGTTTATTTTATTTGTGAGTAATTAGTAGCTGCAGTGTAAGTCTCTTAAATTTTAATTTGAAGAAAACAAAAGATTGTAGCATTTCATTTTCGACAATTGATTTTTTATTCTGTTTATTTTAGTGTATTGATCATTTTCGATACTATTATTTAAAAAGAAACTTAATTAATATTTCAACATCGGAAATTCTGGATTTCTTCATAGACATTTTGTTTTTATCCACGAAACGTTTTGATTTTTGTCGCTGCACCATCGTTGACGCTATTTACTAATGGTGAGGTAATAACGTTTGGCGATTAGATCAATTTTTAAGATCTCCACCAGCGCACCGGTCTAGACTGAAAGGCGAATGGCGATTTTTCTTGTTTGAGAAGAAGTTATTTGCGTGAAGTCCGATGACCGCTCGGTCACATGCCTCTTTCTATGGCTGCAGAGTGTGTAGAAACTGCAGCTAGTATGAATATTTTTGTTGTAATGCAAAGTGTTATTTTTGCGGAGTAGAACCAGCAACGAGCATGCACTCCGGTGCGGTGCCGTGAAGATTGAACATTATGATTAATATATCATTACAACACGCTCACGTTCCATTGGACTCGCCAAACCGTTGACCACGAGTACACAGTAGAAAATAGTGTCCCGTCTAATATATTCGTTTAATTACACAATTCACGGGAAGGGCTTCATCATTGATAGATACACTAATAGTGGTTTCACAAACAAAGGAATAGAAAAATAAACAATTTGATAATATTTTGAGAAAACGAAAATACTTCAAATTTAAATGTTTTAGCTGTGTGCTGTGTGCAATTGGGGCTAGGGAGTCATGTATGCTTAGGACTTGAAATATGACTGGCTCTATGATCCCAAGTAAACTGCTATTTGAAGCAATTCTAAAAAAAATCTAAACCTTCAGAAAGAGGCTTGTTATTTGTTGGAACATATGAATGGCAGGTATTGCCATATATTTGGGTCATACGAGTTACAGAAACATGATGGAACGCTAAATATTATGCGAATTAAATGCATCTATCAACTGCTCCTGGAATGTGGCAGATGCATCTGAAATAACTATTTCCGAATACAAATGACGATCTGCAAACTAGATCAACCCAAAAAGGTTACAATGTACATATGTAGAGCATGTTATTCGAAAAATGTATTGTAAGTAACAACTTTCTTCGATAATCTCTTCGGGATTTTCGTCGGAAATTTCTTCGGGCATCCCTACTGGAACTTCTTCTGAAATCCCATTGGAAATCCCTTAGGAAATATCTTCGATAATACCTTCGAGAATTTCTTCGCTAATCCAAAGTCGGCAATTTCTTCCGAAATCCTTTATGGAATTTTTTCGGTGATCCGTTCAGAAATTTCTTGGGATTTTTTTCGGAAATCTCTTTGGAAATTTCTTCAGGAATCTTTTCGGGATTTTTGTTGGGAAACCCTTAGGAAATTATTTCAGAATTTCTTCGGAAATCCTTTCGGGAATTTCTTCGGAAACCCTTAGAGAATTTCTTCGGAAATCCCTTCAGGAATTTCTCCGGAAATCCCTTCGGGAATTTTTCCGGAAATACCTTCAGTAATATATTGGAAAATTCCTTCAGGAATATCTTGGTAAATCCCTTCGGGAATTTTTAGGAAATCCCTTCGGAAATGTTTCTGAAAATCCCTTCGGGAATTTCTTCGGAAAACCCTTCGGGAATTTCTTCAGAAATCCGGAATTTCTCCAAAAATCAATTCGAAAATTTCTTCAGAAATCCCTTCGAAAACTTCTCCAAAAATCCCTTCGGGAATTTCCCCAGAAATCACTTCGGGAATTTCCCCAGAAATCCCTTCGGGAATTCCCCCAGAAATCCCTTCGGGAATTCCCCCAGAAATTCCTTTAGGGAATTTCTCCAGAAATCCCTTCGGGAATTTCTCTGAAAATCCTTTCGGGAATTTCTCCACAAATCCCTTCGGGAATTTTTGCACAAACCCCTTCGGGAATTACTCCAGAAAACCCTCCGGGAATTTCTCCAGAAATCCCTTCGGGGATTTCACCAGAAATCCCTTCGAAAATTTCTCCAGAAATCTCTTCAAAAATTTCTCCAGAAATTCCTTCGGGAATTTCCCCAGAAATCATTTCGGGAATTTCCCCAAAAATCCCTTCGGGTATTTCTCCAGAAATCCCTTTCGGCAATTTCTCTGCGAATTCCTTTGGGAATTTCTCTGGAAATCCCTTCGGGAATTTCTTCGAAAACCCCTTCGGGAATTTCTTCGGAAATCCCTTTGAGAATTTCTTCGTATATCCCTTTGGGAATTTCTTCGGAAATCCCTTTGGGAATTTCTTCGGAAATCCCTTCGGAAATTTCTTCGGAAATCCCTTCGGGAATTTCTTCGGAAATCCTTCAGAATTTCTTCGAAATCCTTCGAATTTCTTCGAAATCCTTCGAATTTCTTCGAAATCCCTTCGAATTTCTTCGAAATCCCTTCGAATTTCTGCGAATTCCTTTGGGAATTTCTTCGGAAATCCCTTCGGGAATTTCTTCGGAAATCCCTTCGGGAATTTCTTCGGAAATCCCTTCGGGAATTTCTTCGGAAATCCCTTCGGGAATTTCTTCGGAAATCCCTTCGGGAATTTCTTCGGAAATCCCTTCGGGAATTTCTTCGGAAATCCATTCGGGAATTTCCTCGGAAATCCCTTCGGGAATTTCTTCGGAAATCCCTTCGGGAATTTCTTCGGAAATCCCTTCGAAATTTCTTCGAATTTCTTCGAAATCCCTTCGAATTTCTTCGAAATCCTTCGAATTTCTTCGGAAATCCTTCGAATTTCTTCGAAATCCTTCGAATTTCTTCGAAATCCTTCGAAATTTCTTCGGAAATCCTTCGAATTTCTTCGAAATCCTTCGAATTTCTTCGAAATCCTTCGAATTTCTTCGAAATCCCTTCGAAATTTCTTCGAAATCCTTCGAATTTCTTCGAAATCCCTTCAGAAATTTCTTCGAAATCCCTTTAGGAATTTCATCGGAAATCCCTTCAGGTATTTCTTCGAAATCCTTCGAATTTCTTCGAAATCCTTCGAATTTCTTCGAAATCCTTCGAATTTCTTCGGATATCCCTTCGGGAATTTCTTCGGCAATCCCTTCGGGAATTTCTTCGGAAATCCCTTCGGGAATTTCTTCGGAAATTCCTTCGGGAATTTCTTCGGAAATTCCTTCAAATTTCTTCGAAATCCTTCGAATTTCTTCGTAAATCCCTTCGGGATTTTCTTCGGAAATTCCGTCAGGAATTTCATCGGAAATCCCTTCAGGTATTTCTTCGAAATCCCTTCGAATTTCTTCGAAATCCTTCAAATTTCTTCGAAATCCTTCGAATTTCTTCGAAATCCTTCGAAATTTCTTCGAAATCCATTCAGGAATTCCTTCGAAATCCTTCGAAATTCCTTCGAAATCCTTCGAATTCCTTCGAAATCCTTCGAATTCCTTCGAAATCCCTTCGAATTCCTTCGAAATCCTTCGAATTCCTTCGAAATCCTTCAGGAATTCCTTCGAAATCCTTCGAATTCCTTCGAAATCCTTCGAATTCCTTCGGAAATCCCTTCGAATTTCTTCGGAAATCCTTTGGGAATTTCTTCGAAAATCCTTCGAATTTCTTCGAAATCCTTCGAATTTCTTCGGAAATGCCTTCGAATTTCTTCGAAATCCCTTCGAATTTCTTCGAAATGCCTTCGAATTTCTTCGAAATCCTTCGAGAATTTCTTCGAAATCCTTCGAATTTCTTCGAAATCCTTCGAATTTCTTCGGAAATCCTTTCGGGAATTTCTTCGGAAATCCCTTCGGGAATTTATCGGAAATCCCTTCGGGAATTTCATCGGAGATCCCTTAGGGAATTTCATCGGAAATCCCTCCGAATTTCATCAAATCCCTCCGAATTCCTTCGGGAATTTCTTCGGGAATTTCTTCGGAAATCCCTTCGGGAATTTCTTCGGAAATCCCTTCGGGAATTTCTTCGGAAATCCCTTCGGGAATTTCTTCGGAAATCCCTTCGGGAATTTCTTCGGAAATCCCTTCGGGAATTTCTTCGGAAATCCCTTCGGGAATTTCTTCGGAAATCCCTTCGGGAATTTCTTCGGAAATCCCTTGGGAATTTCTTCGAAATCCTTCGGAAATTTCTTCGAAAATCCCTTCGAAATTCTTCGAAATCCTTCGAATTTCTTCGAAATCCTTCGGGAATTTCTTCGGAAATCCCTGCGGTAATTTCTTCGGAAATCCCTTCGGGAATTTCTTCGGAAATCTCTCCGGGAATTTCTTCGGAAATCTCTCCGGGAATTTCTTCGGGAATTTCTTCGGAAATCCCTTCGGGAATTTCTTCGGAAATCCCTTCGGGAATTTCTTCGGAAATCCCTTCGGGAATTTCTTCGGAAATCCCTTCGGGAATTTCTTCGAAATCCTTCGAATTTCTTCGAAATCCCTTCAAATTTCTTCGGAAATCCCTTCGAATTTCTTCGAAATCCTTCGAATTTCTTCGAAATCCCTTCGAATTTCTTCGAAATCCTTCAATTTCTTCGAAATCCTTCGAATTTCTTCGAAATCCCTTCGAATTTCTTCGAAATCCTTCGAATTTCTTCGGAAATCCTTCGAATTTCTTCGGAAATCCTTCGAAATTTCTTCGAAATCCTTCGAAATTTCTTCGGAAATCCTTCGGGAATTTCTTCGAAATCCTTCGAATTTCTTCGAAATCCCTTCGAATTTCTTCGGAAATCCTTCGAATTTCTTCGGAAATCCCTTCGAATTTCTTCGAAATCCTTCGAATTTCTTCGAAATCCTTCGAATTTCTTCGAAATCCCTTCAGGAATTTCTTCGAAATCCTTCGAATTTCTTCGAAATCCTTCGAATTTCTTCGAAATCCTTCAAGAATTTCTTCGAAATCCCTTCGAATTTCTTCGAAATCCATTCAGAATTTCCTCGAAATCCCTTCGAATTTCTTCGAAATCCCTTCGAATTTCTTCGAAATCCCTTCGAAATTTCTTCGAAATCCTTCGGGCATTTCTTCGGAAATCCTTCGAATTTCTTCGAAATCCCTTCGAATTTCTTCGAAATCCTTCGAATTTCCTCGAAATCCTTCGAATTTCTTCGAAATCCCTTCGAAATTTCTTCGGAAATCCCTTCAATTTCTTCGAAATCCCTTCGAATTTCTTCGGAAATCCTTCGAATTTCTTCGAAATCCTTCGAATTTCTTCGAAATCCTTCGAATTTCTTCGGAAATCCTTCGAATTTCTTCGGAAATCCTTCGAATTTCTCCGGAAATCCTTCAGAATTTCTTCGAAACCCCTTCGAATTTCTTCGAAATCCTTCGAATTTCTTCGAAATCCTTCGAATTTCTTCGGAAATGCCTTCGGGAATTTCTTCGGAAATCCCTTCGGGAATTTCTTCGGAAATCCCTTCGGGAATTTCTTCGGAAATCCCTTCGGGAATTTCTTCGGAAATCCCTTCGGGAATTTCTTCGGAAATCCTTTCGGGAATTTCTTCGGAAATCCCTTCGGGAATTTCATCGGAAATCCCTTAGGGAATTTCATCGGAAATCCCTTAGGGAATTTCATCGGAAATCCCTCCGGGAATTTCATCGGAAATCCCTCCGGGAATTTCTTCGGAAATCCCTTCGGAAATTTCTTCGGAAATCCCTTCGGGAATTTCTTCGGAAATCCCTTCGGGAATTTCTTCGGAAATCCCTTCGGGAATTTCTTCGGAAATCCTTCGAATTTCTTCGAAATCCTTCGAATTTCTTCGAAATCCTTCGAATTTCTTCGAAATCCCTTCGAATTTCTTCGAAATCCTTCGAATTTCTTCGGAAATCCCTTCGGGAATTTCTTCGAAAATCCCTTCGGGAAATTCTTCGGAAATCCCTTCGGGAATTTCTTCGGAAATCCCTTCGGGAATTTCTTCGGAAATCCCTGCGGTAATTTCTTCGGAAATCCCTTCGGGAATTTCTTCGGAAATCTCTCCGGGAATTTCTTCGGAAATCTCTCCGGGAATTTCTTCGGGAATTTCTTCGGAAATCCCTTCGGGAATTTCTTCGAAATCCTTCGAATTTCTTCGAAATCCTTCGAATTTCTTCGAAATCCTTCGAATTTCTTCGAAATCCCTTCGAATTTCTTCGAAATCCTTCGAATTTCTTCGGAAATCCCTTCGGGAATTTCTTCGGAAATCCCTTCGGGAATTTCTTCGGAAATCCCTTCGAAATTTCTTCGAAATCCTTCGAAATTTCTTCGAAATCCCTTCGAATTTCTTCGAAATCCTTCGAATTTCTTCGAAATCCTTCGAAATTTCTTCGAAATCCTTCGAATTTCTTCGAAATCCCTTCGAATTTCTTCGAAATCCCTTCGAATTTCTTCGAAATCCTTCAATTTCTTCGAAATCCCTTCAATTTCTTCGAAATCCTTCAGAATTTCTTCGAAATCCCTTCGAATTTCTTCGAAATCCTTCAGAATTTCTTCGGAAATCCCTTCGGGAATTTCTTCGGAAATCCCTTCGGGAATTTCTTCGGAAATCCCTTCGGGAATTTCTTCGGAAATCCCTTCGGGAATTTCTTCGGAAATCCCTTCAAGAATTTCTTCGGAAATCCCTTCGGGAATTTCTTCGGAAATCCATTCGGGAATTTCCTCGGAAATCCCTTCGGGAATTTCTTCGGAAATCCCTTCGGGAATTTCTTCGGAAATCCCTTCGGGAATTTCTTCGGAAATCCCTTCGGGCATTTCTTCGGAAATCCCTTCGGGAATTTCTTCGGAAATCCCTTCGGGAATTTCTTCGGAAATCCCTTCGGGAATTTCTTCGGAAATCCCTTCGGGAATTTCTTCGGAAATCCCTTCGGGAATTTCTTCGGAAATCCCTTCGGGAATTTCTTCGGAAATCCCTTCGGGAATTTCTTCGGAAATCCCTTCGGGAATTTCTTCGGAAATCCCTTCGGGAATTTCTTCGGAAATCCCTTCGGGAATTTCTCCGGAAATCCTTCGAATTTCTTCGAAACCCTTCAAATTTCTTCGGAAATCCCTTCGGGAATTTCTTCGGAAATCCCTTCGGGAATTTCTTCGGAAATCCCTTCGGGAATTTCTTCGGAAATCCCTTCGGGAATTTCTTCGGAAATCCCTTCGGGAATTTCTTCGGAAATCCCTTCGGGAATTTCTTCGGAAATCCCTTCGGAAATTTCTTCGGAAATCCCTTCGGGAATTTCTTCGGAAATCCCTTCGGGAATTTCTTCGGAAATCCCTTTGGGAATTTCTTCGGTTATTCGGTAATTATTGTTGGGTGCCAGAGAATTTGGATTTTCTCAGATAAAATCGTAAGAACTTTTTCCCACACTTTTAGTTTGATTTGTTTCCCATGTATACTTTTACACGTCCTAACACAGAATAATTGATTTTCATGTAATTTAAAGTAGGAATTGGAACAAGCCACAAAACTTGTTCTACTTTTCTTGACTTGCTTGGTCTTAGTTGTAACAAAAAAAGTCTAAGATCAAAGTTGAATTCGGATTAAATTTCAAGTTTTTTGTGAAAATCAGAACGAGCACCAAAGTCGACCTCCATGGTACGCATCCCGTTCCGCTGTGTGAAACTGTGTAATGTCTTAAATACCGTTCCAGATTATGACATAATTTATGGAACTTGTTGGAGATGCTATTCTGTTGCACAAAGCAGCCGCGCGCCTCGATGCTGCTGCTGCTGCCCGAAACTCCCAAAGACGAAGCTCGATTTCGTAATCGATCCGTTTTCCCTTTCTTTCCCATCGTGGAGCTCTCGTTGCGGTGCCTCCATGGATCCCGGTTTCGCTCGGTGAAGAATTGCTTTTCAAGTGAATTATTACCGCATTAATAGCGATGTTTACTCCAACTTATTTCCGCGCAGTCAGTGGGGCCACTACCGGGCGCAACATGTGGAAATAGCGGCATGGCGCTGATCACCAAAATTATGGCCGCCCATCTGGAACCCGACAAACTGCTTCGCTTCCTTTATGACAATAAATCTCAGTTCTGCTGCCGGTCTCATTAAGATTCAGGTGATGCGCTCATAGACAAAGTTGGGGGGTAATCCCCATCAGTATTCCAGTCAGTCCATATCTATCGAAAGTCATCGATACAGCCCCTTCGTAATCACCGTCAATCTTCGCGCGAAACTGAGTAATTAGGAGTTGTTTTTTATTTCTCCCAGCGAAAGCAAAATCCACGCGCGAGCCAAAAGTCGGATATGTTTTCCGTTCAGTCAATTCCGCGTACTCATTAGTATTAATGATTCGGTAAACAGAATCAGGAAACGCGTAAAGGGATCCAAAATAGGAAGCCTTTCGCCTATTGGCTGCGATTCTAGACATTCGCTGAATTCGAGGAAACGTGAGCCGGATAACGTTTATTCAAATTCCATGCGCCACCGAACAATTGTATCGGAGCAGCTTTTCGACATCGTCTTCCTAATATTCATCGAGTCGTTCCGAACATGATGCCTTGATAGGCTTAACCGATTCGTGTCGAAGTCCTGGAGGAATGCAGGGGAATTGGGGAGCTGTGTTAACATCGATATGGTAGGCTGAAGCTGAGTCACGACACAAACGTCGCGGATTGATGATGGAGGCGGTAGACACGATAAAATCAGTATTTTATCCACAGCTGAAGGAAAGAAGACGAAATTTATGAATTCATGGGATCGTTTGTTCGGGACAAATGTTTTTTTGGCACAATTATTAATAAGTGATAGATGAAGAATTTCTGATTTAGTCTTATGAATTGAATGTTACCTCTCCGGTTTCAATATGCAGGATCATTCCATCCTCTGGTTTTTACCTGTAATATAAAAGAAAATAAAAAATCGATATTAATAACAATCATCATCAGCAGGGAGAACAAAATAATACATTCGGCAGTCTTAATCTTTAAAGAACGTATACAGCCAATTTATTCACTCAACAAAACCACCAAAAGATAAATAGCGTTTAATACATCAGCCGATCTGAATCAATTTGCAGCAATACTCCACGCTAGGAACAACATGCTCCGTGGCAAATGAACATATTGGAAAACATCAAAAACAGAAACGCTGCACAGTTTCCCGAGTTCAGAGCCTCTGGCAGGAGCCAGGCAACAGAGAAAATTTGTACTGGCTGAAAAATTGTACACGTGAAGCTGGCTCGTTCTGCCTCTTTTTTTTCGTTTTCCCAGCCAAAGTTTGAACCTAAGCCAGAAACCAAACCAACCCATGGCTGAACCTGCTGGAAAATGATTAATGGCCATTCGGTTCCGAGCGAATTAGAAACAATATCTGCACTTGCTGTGCTCAGTGTGGGAATGTGTGGAAAATGTTCAGCATTCTGCAAAAAGCTACTTCCCTGGCAGCCACTACTTGTTGAGACCGAATCGATGGCGTTGCTTATTTTTCATTTTCATGCTCGTTCAATTTTCAGCTTTTTACAAAATTAAACGGCAAGGAGCACTTCCAATGTTTGAGAGAGGAGTTTTTGTATCGGAAATTGTAAAGCGCAATCCCGAAATGAAACTGAAAGCAAAGTGATAACATAATTTGTAATACTCCTAATAATGATGAAATGAATTAATTTATAAGTTAATATCGAACTATATTGCTCTTAGTTCAATGGAGGTTTCATATGTTATGTTCTTGGCTTCTGAGATATTAATTTTAATTACAGACGAACAATGTTTTGAGCAAAGATTAACCAATTTTCGAAGCAACAGTTTTGCTCGGGTATTCAAGTTTCGGTAAAAGAGCAACCAAGAGCGAACGTTGGCAAGGCAAAAATAATCCTTCCAACCGAGAACACGGTCTGTGCATTTCAACGTCGTCACTCTCAGGATCTCGGGGCAGCCACCTGATGGGTGGGTGAGGTCGGCGCGCGGAGCTAACGACTCTCCAACCTGGCAGTCAGCAGCACAACATCACACATTCGCTCGCACTGTCAAGTTTCAACTTTTCTTTTCGATTTTCACCATGCGCTTGCACCTTCTGGATGCTTTACCATCAGGGCTTCCAGTTACCTGCTTCGTGCATTGGTACTGACGTGGCGCATTGCTGCTGGCTGGTTGTGTAAAAACGTTTTGGTAAAAACATTTGCTCGCTCGGCTCTGATAACAATTGCAATGAGTCGGGAGTCCTGATATGTAGGGGAGGCTAGAACAAAGTTCAAAAAGCATCCTTTATTGTTTTCCTAGTATAGTAATTCAAATATCTAATCATTCATACAGTTACTCAAAATCCTAAAGTTTAGAAAGTGCATGAAGTCTGAAAACAAACAACGCTGTTTCAAAAACCAGCAAATCAACTCTTTCATCAGAAAAGGAAATAAAAGTATTCAATTCGATACTTTATTACTTGTCCAAAACTCTCAAATCGTAGTCAAAGCGGCATTTCACGCCATGCTCCTCCAAGAGTTCGCAAAGGATGACTCTCTTCGCCAAAGTGGTTTCGAATAATTAATCAATGTAAACTGGAAATGTGTGCTGTTTTGGAAGTGTTCTTTATTCGCTTCATCAGACAACAATGTGTGCTGTGCTTTCTTACATTTGTTCGCATCATGTTGCTCGAACACTCGAGTTGAGAGAGAGCACCTGTCAAATTGATTGCCTGGGAGTGAAGTTTGCTTCGGAGCTTTTAGGTGAAACTAAATTTTTGAACAGCTGAGTATAATATTCAAAGCCAACACATAAACGAATTCAAGGAAGCTGCCGATACAAAAGTTCAAAAACTTACTTTCAAAAATCACATTGAAGGGATTCAACCCAAATGTAACAAAACTATAGAGGGGAACAACTCCCAGCTTCGGGAAATGGACGGGGAGGGATGAATAATCTCCCAGAAATTCATAAAGCAAACGGAAGGAATGAAGTCGCCGGTTCACAACTATCGAAACTCCGGAACCTGTGGGGACCTTGGTTCATACGTTCCAGGAGGTAAGTTCCACACAATCAGATCGCCCCAGCAAGGATTGTAAAACTAACTGATCCAACGTCCCGGACATTCTCGACAATCCAATCCAAATATGTTCACTTTCCAGTGAATCTTTCCTCTCCGCACGGAAATCTTGCTCATGTTTTCTTCATCAGCTCCCATCCTTCTCCGGGATGATTATCCCGGAATTCAAGAGTCTTGAAAGGAGGCTTCCAAGTCTTGAAAGGAGGCTCCTGAGTTTTTTGATAGGAGACTTCCGAGGGTATTGAAAGGAGGCTTCCGCGCCTCTTGAAAGGAGGCTTCCGAGCCTCTTGAAAGGAGGCTTCCGAGCCTCTTGAAAGGAGGCTTCCGAGCCTCGTGAAAGGAGGCTTTCGAGCCTATTGAAAGGAGGCTTCCGAGCCTCTTGAAAGGAGGCTTCCGAGCCTCTTGAAAGGAGGCTTCCGAGCCTCTTGAAAGGAGGCTTCCGAGCCTCTTGAAAGGAGGCTTCCGAGCCTCTTGAAAGGAGGCTTCCGAGCCTCTTGAAAGGAGGCTTCTGAGCCTCTTGAAGGAGGCTTCCGAGACTCTTGGAAGGAGGCTCTGAGCCTCATGGAAGAAGGCTTCCTGAGCCTCTTGGAAGGAGGCTTCCAGAGCCTCTTGGAAGGAGGCTTGAGCCTCTTGGAAGGAGGCTTCTGAGCCTCTTGGAAGGAGGCTTCTCGAGCCTCTTGGAAGGAGGCTTCTGAGCCTCTTGGAAGGAGGCTTCTGAGCCTCTTGGAAGGAGGCTTCCGAGCCTCTTGGAAGGAGGCTTCTGAGCCTCTTGGAAGGAGGCTTGAGGCCTCTTGGAAGGAGGCTTCCGAGCCTCTTGGAAGGAGGCTTCCGAGCCGCTTGGAGGAGGCTTCGAGCCTCTTGGAAGGAGGCTTCCGAGCCTCTTGGAAGGAGGCTTCCAGGCCTCTTGGAAGGAGGCTTCCGAGCCTCTGGGAAGGAGGCTTCCGAGCCTCTTGGAAGGAGGCTTCCGAGCCTCTTAGAAGGAGGCTTCCGAGCCTCTTGGAAGGAGGCTTGAGCCTCTTGGAAGGAGGCCTGAGCCTCTTGGAAGGAGGCTTGAGCCTCTTGGAAGGAGGCTTCTGAGCCTCTTGGAAGGAGGCTTCTGAGCCTCTTGGAGGAGGCTTCCAGGCCTCTTGGAAGGAGGCTTCTGAGCCTCTTGGAGGAGGCTCTGAGCTCTTGGAAGGAGGCTTCTGAGCCTCTTGGAAGGAGGCTTCTGAGCCTCTTGAAAGGAGGCTTCTGAGCCTCTTGAAAGGAGGCTTCTGAGGCCTCTTGAAAGGAGGCTTCCAGGCCTCTTGAAAGGAGGCTTCCGAGCCTCTTGAAAGGAGGCTCTGAGCCTCTTGAAAGGAGGCTTCCTGAGCCTCTTGAAAGGAGGCTTGAGCCTCTTGAAAGGAGGCTTCCGAGCCTCTTGAAAGGAGGCTTCCAGAGCCTCTTGAAAGGAGGCTTCCTGAGCCTCTTGAAAGGAGGCTGAGCCTCTTGAAAGGAGGCTTCCGAGCCTCTTGAAAGGAGGCTTGAGCCTCTTGAAAGGAGGCTTCTGAGCCTCTTGAAAGGAGGCTTCCGAGCCTCTTGAAAGGAGGCTTCTGAGCCTCTTGAAAGGAGGCTGAGCCTCTTGAAAGGAGGCTCTGAGCCTCTTGAAAGGAGGCTCTGAGCCTCTTGAAAGGAGGCTTGAGCCTCTTGAAAGGAGGCTTCCAGGCCTCTTGAAAGGAGGCTTGAGCCTCTTGAAAGGAGGCTTCCTGAGCCTCTTGAAAGGAGGCTTCTGAGCCTCTTGAAAGGAGGCTTCTGAGGCCTCTTGAAAGGAGGCTTCCTGAGCCTCTTGAAAGGAGGCTTCTGAGCCTCTTGAAAGGAGGCTTCTGAGCCTCTTGAAAGGAGGCTTCCGAGCCTCTTGAAAGGAGGCTTCCTGAGCCTCTTGAAAGGAGGCCTGAGCCTCTTGAAAGGAGGCTTCCTGAGCCTCTTGAAAGGAGGCTCTGAGCCTCTTGAAAGGAGGCTTCTGAGCCTCTTGAAGGAGGCTCTGAGCCTCTTGAAAGGAGGCTTCTGAGCCTCTTGAAAGGAGGCTTCCTGAGCCTCTTGAAAGGAGGCTCTGAGCCTCTTGAAAGGAGGCTTCTGAGCCTCTTGAAAGGAGGCTTCTGAGCCTCTTGAAAGGAGGCTCTGAGCCTCTTGAAAGGAGGCTTCCTGAGCCTCTTGAAAGGAGGCTTCCTGAGCCTCTTGAAAGGAGGCTTCCGGGCCTCTTGAAAGGAGGCTCTGAGCCTCTTGAAAGGAGGCTTCGAGCCTCTTGAAAGGAGGCTTGAGCCTCTTGAAAGGAGGCTTCCTGAGCCTCTTGAAAGGAGGCTTCCTGAGCCTCTTGAAAGGAGGCCTGAGCCTCTTGAAAGGAGGCTTCGAGCCTCTTGAAAGGAGGCTTCCTGAGCCTCTTGAAAGGAGGCTTCTGAGCCTCTTGAAAGGAGGCTTCCGAGCCTCTTGAAAGGAGGCCTGAGCTCTTGAAAGGAGGCTTGAGCCTCTTGAAAGGAGGCTCTGAGCCTCTTGAAAGGAGGCTTCTGAGCCTCTTGAAAGGAGGCTTCTGAGCCTCTTGAAAGGAGGCTCTGAGCCTCTTGAAAGGAGGCTCTGAGCCTCTTGAAAGGAGGCTTCTGAGCCTCTTGAAAGGAGGCTCTGAGCCTCTTGGAAGGAGGCTTCTGAGCCTCTTGAAGGAGGCTTCTGAGCCTCTTGGAAGGAGGCTTCTGAGCCTCTTGGAAGGAGGCTTCTGAGCCTCTTGGAAGGAGGCTTCCTGAGCCTCTTGGAAGGAGGCTTCCGAGCCTCTTGGAGGAGGCTTCTGAGCCTCTTGAAGGAGGCTCTGAGCCTCTTGGAAGGAGGCTCTGAGCCTCTTGGAAGGAGGCTTCCGAGCCTCTTGGAAGGAGGCTTCTGAGCCTCTTGGAAGGAGGCTTCCTGAGCCTCTTGGAAGGAGGCTTCCTGAGCCTCTTGAAGGAGGCTTCCAGGCCTCTTGAAGGAGGCTTCCGAGCCTCTTGAAAGGAGGCTTCCTGAGCCTCTTGAAGGAGGCTTCTGAGCCTCTTGAAAGGAGGCTTCTGAGCCTCTTGAAAGGAGGCTTCTGAGCCTCTTGAAAGGAGGCTGAGCCTCTTGAAAGGAGGCTTCCGAGCTCTTGAAAGAAGGCTTCCTGAGCCTCTTGAAAGGAGGCTTCTGAGCCTCTTGAGAGGAGGCTCTGAGCTCTTGAAAGGAGGCTTCCGAGCCTCTTGAAAGGAGGCCTGAGCCTTGAAGGAGGCTCTGAGCTCTTGAAGGAGGCTGGAGCCTCTTGAAAGGAGGCTTCCGAGCCTCTTGAAAGGAGGCTTCTGAGCCTCTTGAAAGGAGGCTTCCGGGCCTCTTGAAAGGAGGCTGAGCCTCTTGAAATGAGGCTTCCAGGCCTCTTCTCTTGCAAGGAGGCTTCTGAGCCTCTTGAAAGGAGGCTTGAGCCTCTTGAAAGGAGGCTTCCTGAGCCTCTTGAAAGGAGGCTCTGAGCACTTGAAAGGAGGCTTCCGAGACACTTGAAAGGAGGCTTCCGAGCCTCTTGAAAGGAGACTTCCGAGCATCTTGAAAAGAGGTTTCCGAGCCTCTTAAAAGGAGGCTTCCGAACCTCTTGAAAAGAGGCTTCTGAGGCTCTTGAAAGGATGCTTCTGAGCCACTTGAAACGAGGCTTCCGAACCTATTGAAAGGAGGCTTCCTGAGCCTCTTGAAAGGAGGCTTCCAGGCCTCTTGAAAGGAGGCTTCCGAGCCTCTTGAAAGGAGGCTTCCTGAGCCTCTTGAAAGGAGGCCTGAGCCTCTTGAAAGGAGGCCTGAGCCTCTTGAAAGGAGGCTTCTGAGCCTCTTGAAAGAAAGCTACTGAGCCTCTTGAAAGGAGGCATCTGAGCCTTTTGAAATGGGGCTTCTGAGCATCTTGAAAGGAGGCTTCTCTTGAAATGAGGCTGGAGCCTCTTGAAAGGAGGCTTCCTGAGCCTCTTGAAAGGAGGCTTCTGAGCCTCTTGAAAGGAGGCTTGAGCCTCTTGAAAGGAGGCTTCCTGGCCTCTTGAAAGGAGGCTTCCTGAGCCTCTTGAAAGGAGGCTTCCTGAGCCTCTTGAAAGGAGGCTCTGAGCCTCTTGAAAGGAGGCTTCCAGAGCCTCTTGAAAGGAGGTTTCCAGGCCTCTTGAAAGGAGGCTTCCAGGCCTCTTGAAAGAAGGCTCTGAGCCTCTTGAAAGGAGGCTTCTGAGCCTCTTGAAAGGAGGCTGAGGCCTCTTGAAAGGAGGCTTCCGAGCCTCTTGAAAGGAGGCTTCCAGGCCTCTTGAAAGGAGGCTGAGCCTCTTGAAAGGAGGCTTCTGAGGCCTCTTGAAAGGAGGCTTCCTGAGCCTCTTGAAAGGAGGCTTCTGAGCCTCTTGAAAGGAGGCTGGAGCCTCTTGATAAGAGGCTTCTGTGCCTCTTGAAAGGAGGCTTCCGAGCCTCTTGAAAGGAGGCTTCCGAGCCTCTTGAAAGGAGGCTTCCGAGCCTCTTGAAAGGAGGCTTCCGAGCCTCTTGAAAGGAGGGCTCCGTGCCTCTTCAATGGAGGCTTCCTAGCCTCTTGAAAGGACGCTTCGAGCCTCTTGAAAGGAGGCTTCTGAGCCTCTTGAAAGGTGGCTTCCTGGCCTTTTGAAAGGCGGCCTCCTGACTTCTTGAAAGGAGGCTTCCGAGCCTCTTGAAAGGAGGCTTCCGAGCCTCTTGAAAGGAGGCTTCCGAGCCTCTTGAAAGGAGGCTTCCGAGCCTCTTGAAAGGAGGCTTCCGAGCCTCTTGAAAGGAGGCTTCCGCACAGGTAGGAAGGGAGGAAATGTATAGACCGGTCATCGGACCGGATAGTCTGCACACCGTATCAAATGTCAACGGCCAACGATGCATAAACTTCGCAGCCTCCCGCGGAATGGTAGTCCGAAGCACCTTCTTTCCCCGCAAAAATATCCACAAGGCCACATGGAGATCACCTAACCAAGAAACGGAAAACCAAATCGACCACGTTCTAATCGACGGTAAATTCTTCCCCGACATCACGAACGTCCGCACTTACCGCAGTGCGAATATTGAATCCGACCACTACCTCGTTGCAGTATGCCTGCGCTCAAAACTCTCGACGGTGTACAACACGCGTCGAAGTCGGACGCCGCGGCTTAACATTGGGCAGCTACAAGACGGTAGACTAGCCCAAGAATACGCGCAGCAGCTGGAAGTGGCACTTCCAACGGAAGAGCAGCTAGGCGCAGCGTCTCTTGAAGGTGGCTGGAGAGATATTCGATCCGCCATTGGTAGCACCGCGACCGCTGCACTTGGCACGGTACCCCCGGATCAGAGAAACGACTGGTATGACGGCGAATGTGAGCAGTTAGTGGAAGAGAAGAATGCAGCATGGGCGAGATTGCTGCAACACCGCACGAGGGCGAACGAGGCACGATATAAACGGGCGCGGAACAGACAAAACTCGATTTCCCGGAGGAAAAAGCGCCAGCAGGAAGATCGAGACCGTGAGGAGACGAAGCAACTGTACCGCGCTAATAACACACGAAAGTTCTATGAGAAGTTAAACCGCTCACGTAAGGGCCACGTGCCACAGCCTGATATGTGTAAGGACATAAACGGGAACCTTCTTACGAACGAGCGTGAGGTGATCCAAAGGTGGCGGCAGCACTACGAAGAACACCTGAATGGCGATGTGGCAGACGAAGATGGCGGTATGGTGATGGACCTGGGAGAACGCGCGCAGGATATAATTTTACCGGCTCCGGATCTCCAGGAAATCCAGGAGGAGATTGGCCGGCTGAAGAACAACAAAGCCCCTGGGGTTGACCAACTACCAGGAGAGCTATTTAAACACGGTGGTGAGGCACTGGCTAGAGTGCTGCACTGGGTCATTACCAAGATTTGGGAGGAGGAAGTTTTGCCGCAGGAGTGGATGGAAGGTGTCGTGTGTCCCATCTACAAAAGGGCGATAAGCTGGATTGTAGCAACTACCGCGCAATCACATTGCTGAACGCCGCCTACAAGGTACTCTCCCCAATTTTATGCCGTCGACTAGCACCAACTGCAAGGGAGTTCGTGGGGCAGTACCAGGCGGGTTTTATGGGCGAACGCTCCACCACGGACCAGGTGTTCGCCATTCGCCAAGTACTGCAGAAATGCCGCGAATACAACGTGCCCACACATCATCTATTCATCGACTTCAAAGCCGCATATGATACAATCGATCGGGACCAGCTATGGCAGCAAATGCACGAACACGGTTTTCCGGATAAACTGATACGGTTGATCAAGGCGACGATGGATCGGGTGATGTGCGTAGTTCGAGTTTCAGGGGCATTCTCGAGTCCCTTCGAAACCCGCAGAGGGTTACGGCAAGGTGATGGTCTTTCGTGTCTGCTATTCAACATCGCTTTGGAAGGGGTAATACGAAGAGCAGGGAATTACACGAGTGGTACAATTTTCAATAAGTCCGTCCAGCTATTTGTTTTCGCCGACGACATAGATATTATGGCACGTAACTTTGAGAAGATGGAGGAAGCCTACATCAGACTGAAGAGGGAAGCTAAGCGGATCAGACTAGTCATCAACACGTCGAAGACAAAGTACATGATAGGAAGAGGTTCAAGAGACGGTTCAAGAAGAGAATTTGGGTTTTTAAAATTATTATTTTTTAATTCTAAATGGTCGTAAATGGTTTAAAATGGTCGTATCCAACAATTTTCATATTTTGAGTTACGCCAGTTTCGAGTAATTAAAGTAATTATCCATTAAGGTGGTTATACAACAAGGCCACAAATCGGCCATCTTGGAAACCACGTGCTTTTTCTAGTGATTTTTCAAGAGCACAAATTGAGAGAACCGCAATGCCCATGCGTATTAAAACAACCGTTGATCATTTGCTTACTTATGCTTAACAATCGACTTGAATTTCAGCATTGTACAAAAATTATTACGCTAGATTTGAACTTTTGATAATAGGAGTAGAAAACCGTGTGGTGAATTTAAAATTCACCACATGGCTTGATTGTATAATCACCTTAATATTTGATCCTGATGGCACTACATTTTCCAATGCATCAAACTGTTTAGTTTACGTCAGGCAGTCGTGTCTTGTACATAACCCTTCTATTTTTTATATTGATACCTTCACAATAATACACATTTTAGATCACTAACAGCACATAAACAACCTCAGAATCTTGCTAGAAAATTTGACTGAACGCCAAAAATTTGCCACAGTCACTAACGGTTGCACTTTGTAAAAATTGTCTTAGCTTATCTTTCTTCCGAATATGATGTTGGTTCTCGAAAGAACCAAAAGGCCCGCACCGCACCTTACATCAGTTTGATGTCAGTGTTGGGGATGCATGAACAGGGTTGATTGGTTCTTAAAAATAAAGGCGCTATTAATGGTCAAAATCTTACATAATTTCATGACGGTCCCCAGTTTTGAAATCTTCATTTTACATCCTATGTCCAAGACTGCCTCTTAGACGTGGCTTACGTTAAAATCTATGAAACTGATGCTTATGAATTCGTGATGAGTTGAATTTGGAAAAAGTGATTACATCTCACTGGAAATAGTTCGTCTAACACGCGTTCAGATTTCTTGTTTTAGTATGGACAGTACGTGTGGGAGTGCTAGTACATCGCAGGATAGTTCTGCCTCGCAAAATCATAAGATATTTCATCGAAATGCGAGAAATTGTAACGTCCCACACCTTCATGTCTGTTATTTCAACATTATTTTTATTAGAGCTATTTCAAAAACAAATAATATGAAGGAATACTGAAAAGGTATTATGCCTTGGGAAACGTTATAAGGCCTCTTTTTCTACAAAGTATCATAATATACCAGAAATTTTTTATTCCATAGATGCATACCATAAAAAGGCTTCATTTTTTTATCGTAAATAAGCCTCATTACACAACCTAGCAACAAACTTGAACAACATATACAATTCAATACTAATATGCTCGTGTCTCTCTTCACGTTCAAATGAAACTACTAAAGAAGTGATAAATTTATGTAATCATTGACGGAACCGAAAGCTTCTGTTTCCTGGAAAACACTTTCATTATCCCAGCTAGATTAACATTTCCAACGGAAAGTGCTTCTTCTATCGTCGGTGAAAACTCGTACTGCTCGGTGGAAAGCGCTACTACTCAGCAAGAAAAGCAGAACTTACAATCGATGGGTCCGCCCCATCTCCTGGGCCGCCACTCGACTGAGTCCCGGTCTAATTCTCCAAATCCAAGTGTTTCACACGAAGACTTGTGGCGCTACAAAAGTTGGATCTATCCACACCTCATTTCCTGTTGACATCCCCAGTTCTCGTTATCAAGAGTCCGTGCACCGCGCCGAGCGGGCGGGTGCGACACCAACAAACGAAACACTGACTGTTGCTCATCCGCATCCACCTTGGCTCACATATGCGTGTTGGTTTGTGTGCGCCAGTTCCTACTCGATTTCAAGCTGTTCCGTCCCGGTACATTCGCCCGCTTCTGCATCTGCCATTAAACCGGAAGGAAAAGTTTGCTGGAGCGAAGATTAAAACGATACAACGGAGGTCCCCCCAGCCCCACGTGCACCCGGTCGGTCGTCTTAATCTTTTAAACACATTTCCATGTAGGGAGCACGGCATCCCCTCCGGTGATGGCGGCAGGGCAGGATACAGCTTTTTCTCAAGGCTTTTGTTTTTCTTCTTACCTTCTCCGGTGATCCCCGGCAGTCAACTCCCAACCGGCAGCAGCACACGTGTTGTCAGAGTTCGTTCAGCGAGGAAGCGGAAAAACGAAGCCGACATGCTAAGCGCTGGCTGTCGTTCCGTTGACTCTTCCAGTGCGGGTGTGAGCGAGTACCTGGGGCCTGCGATTGAGTGCTTCCTTGTTGAGAGTTGAAGCCTGATGTTTTACATTCAAAAAGAGGCAAAAAGGATTTGTTTTTCCCACTGGAGATTGAAAATGTCAACCTTAATGGAAGTCTCGTCTTGTGCCCGACGAAGAAGACAAAAACTGCCCGGAGCCATTCGAAAGGTGGACCGGTAACGAAGTCGCTCGGTTCAGGGTCTGTGTAGGAAAGTTGAGGTTAAATATTTACTTGCCGCACGCTGAAGAAAAGTTGAAAGTAAACTTGGTGTAATTTCGGAGGAAGTTTATGAAATTCCAAGTGCCTAATTGGTAACAGATAATGATTCCATGAATGGGGTTGACTAAGAGCCACTTCAATCGTGATGTTGTGGCATAAGAAATATTTTTATTTGCTTGAACAAATTACGAACTTGAAATTTGTGAAAAGTTGGTAGATATTTGAATTTTACAAACTCTACTGAAATCGGAATAACAATCGAAGTGCTTATAGCTTGATAGTTTTGTTACTTAATCATTGTGAATAGTTCAAACTAATATCGGTGGACAATAGAATATTGAATCCCTTACTTCATTGAATGTTGTAAAATCACCAACCGTAATACTCTGTGTGGCAAATGATGTTCGGCTTCACTCTGCTCCGAGCGGATCCATTCCCTTCATCTAGCGCTGGCAACAATGCGCCATGTGGGTGAGAAAGTAGCACCTGTCTATTTTCTTACCATTTGGAATAGACTCTAGGTTTGCTAGGTTTGCAGCAACGGGGATCAACATACCTTTCCACATACTATTATATACGGACCACTTCTCCCGCCTCCGAAACTCAGCTCGCCAGGGGACCCCCGTCACACACTATAATGCAGGAATTATTTGGCGCAAGTACGAAAATATCAGAAAAGATTAGTGTCAGGAAAATGTTGCAATATTATATTTTCGTAGCTCCCATCGCCGTTCTTATACCGCTTCACTCGGTTGCCGATTCCCCAAACAAAATTCCCATTCCGGGACTTTTCCATATGTTCTTCGGTCGAACAAAGTTGAATCGATATTGGCACTACGACGGTGCGCCCATGAAGCATGGAGTTGTGTATAGTGCTCGAGCTCTGCTCCGAACATGGACCGACAGACAGACATCCGCATCGAGGATTTACGAGCGCCCCGCTTCCCTCGCACTACTTTCGGGTGAGTTGCGAGTGCCATAAGCTGATTTGATGTCCCGTAGATGTTCCTTCTCGATGGGAAAGCTTTGACGAGTAGCTGCCAGTCAGGGGAATCGATTCAACCGGAATGATTTAAGCGCCAGCTGACAGTGGCATTATGAGGTTTTTGCGAGGAGAAGCGTCCAATTCCCAAAACGTGTGACCGAAAATACAGTAAATGGCGTGACCCTTTTATTTCGGATAATGTACGAAACAGGCAAGACACTATGCGTATCTCAGAATATATAATATTTATTCAATTGTGAATCCTTGATAAATAAATACCCAGCCAAATTATTGTACTTGCATTCGTGAAATAATAAAAATAATTAGGGAATTTTGAATCTTTCGTGTGAAACATCGATACTCATTGATTTGAATTTGGATTTATTTGTTTTGAATTTATTTGACGCTTCATCTATAGGAACAATTATAAGCGAAAACGCCACAAGAACAGCTGTACCCTCATCATAACGATCACGGAGACCATATGACGACGTTCACAAGGATTTTGTTCTATTTCGAGGGCATTCGAATATGTACGGCAAAAATGCTGCATCGTTCCGATTTGGACGGCATGGCTGCTAAGCTCCGAGAAGAATGAGCGACGAAAGACGACCAAGTATTTCGCATCCACTGAATGAAGAAGCGCGCGGATAACGCCCTGCGCCGCCTATGAATGGACAGCGTTGTGAAAAGTAGCTCGCCAGCGAAACAGAAGTCCATTATTATTATTTCGTTTAGATAAAGCATATTTATAATCTTCTTTGGCGTTTCTGGATGGAGTGGGTTTGGGGTCGGGGAAAATCCGTATTCACGGCTGAAAGGAGCGTGCGACCGCCATGCGGTCATGGTTCGAGAAAGAAGCATTCTGTATCATGTTACAAACGGTGAATGAGAAAAATTTCCACTAATCTTATTGAGGTGGCCAAAAAGCGTAGACGTGCTGAAGGAATAGCAGATCGCTCGGTTTGTTGCTGTACAAGTGCTACAAGAGAAAACAGTGATTTATACAAAAATGTAAGATTTTACTAGAAATAAGCCACATATAGCCCCTTTTTTCACCAGCTACGCCAATGGTCACTAAATGACGACCGCAGCGGAAACCTTATTCCACAACAGAAAAGGTGAACAGCAGGCCCTTTATAATGGGAATAAATCTCCTGCGGCATATAATAGCGGAATCAGGTTTTTATTCCATTAACCGATTTGTTGGCGAACGTCTGCTCGCAGGAGCGCTGCTCTCGGTGTCTGGATCGGTAGTAGTTTATCTAATGCCCCATCAAGTAGAGTGGAAAGATGGGACGTGTTATCAAATTACCCAGCAGCAGGCAGTGGACAGATTGCTCGTTCAGGCCCTCTTACCTGTCGGCTTTTGTCCAAATTTCAGATTCTAGTCCTACTGGGTGCTATTATGGTGCGTGTGGTTGATCAAATTAGTCGGCTGTTATTGAATTTCACAGCGCACAGATTTCCAAGGTTGGGCCATTTGTTTAGTTAATGCGAGATATTGGAGTCATTGTCTGATATTAACGATATCTACGCTGCGAAGTATTGGATGATTTTGTTAGAGTTGATGTCATTTCATACACAATAATGGAAGATCGAGTCTTAAACAGTTTACATTGCCATCCGTCAGATGGTATCTTGTTGGAAACAACACATTTTTTTGTTGATGATGATGGCGGCGTATGATATGTATATCATAGATTGGTGCCATGAAAGCATTTTGTATCACAACATTGTTAAATGTTCCATACAATGTGTGAATTTTTGTTGATGGCTTTTTTACCCCACTTACAATTTCAGGCTTAGTTTTGTTGCATCTGTCTCAATCATCTGCCGATCAACGTATGAACAGATTTTTAGCCTGCGGAAAGTCCTTGCTAAATTCCGGGAGTATAACCCACCATTTGTTTATTGATTTCAAATCAGCGTACGGTTCAGTGAAAAGTAATAAGCTGTGACAGATAATGTCTGAACATGGTTTTCCGGCAAAATTGATTAGGCTGATACGTGTAATACTTGATGGCTCTAAATCACGTATTCGGATTGCAGACGAAGATCAAACCTCGTTTGTAACTTTAGATGGATTAAAAATCGCTAACCTGAAACTAATGAGCGTGTTGAGCCCCTGATGCTGGAACAACATCATCGTTGAAGAGACAACATCATCGACGAAGAGATGTCTGAAGCATAATAGAAAATATAACTGTCATTTTTTCATATTTCCAGTAACGAAGCAATTTCATTGTTTTCTTGCTCTGTATTGTGCACTTGTTTTTTTTTCTGCGATCCGAATTCTTATTTCTGCTGTGGACACTCCAACAAAACGTTTCAAAGTGATAGGCGTTGGCACAGAAGCATTTCGCACCTTCGTCAGTTAAGTTAGAAGTAGCTCTGGGTTTTCAAAAACATTCCGTAGGTCAACAACCACGTCCGGGGCAGAGTATATCTATTAAAAGCAAAGCTGATGAGATTTTAAACAAAATTTGTGAGATTTGTTTTTTGGGTGTATGGGTACTAAGGGGTGTAGTAAAGGTGATCGTCGACCCAAAAATCGTCGGCGGCGGCGTTAGTCGTAATTTAAAAAGCCATTTTGGCAGGCAGCGGTGGTGGCGTGAATCGGGGTGGCGTTATTTTATTGCGTCCGTTTCTTTGAGATTTGTTTTCTGTATCTTTCCGGAATATTTTCAAGATATTCACGAAAGAATCATTTTATTTCGCCGGAAAAATCTAATGGAATTCACTAAGAAACCCTTAGCTTGGCTGCTGGGTGGGATTAGGATCAGATGTCCTTTACTGACTTGCGCTGAACTGGCTCTGAACACGTAAGTGTCAACTCTCGCATGGCCTCCCTGCAAAGATAAGCATGGGATCATTACAGGCGACTACTCCAATAGGATTCGACAGCAGCCATAAGGTGCACTTATGTAGCGATGAGTAATTCTTCCAACAATTCTTTCGGTTCAGCGATAGCTATGGAGGTGGTAAACTTCGTCGCCAAAAGGGGTTTTGTAATGTCTCTTTCCAGAGGAGGAAAAGCGGAATGACGGAGGCTGCAACTAGCAGCACCAGAGTCTCCCAAGCAGCGATATGTGATAGTGCTATCAGCACGCTCAACAGGCCACTACCCGGGATACGGGTGGTCGTCCAGCAACTCGATAACATTAACGAGTTTACGAGCGTGAGGCAAAAAAAAGCAGGTGGCTTAAGCCACTACACAAGGGAGACTACGTTCTAATTTAATTTGCCCGGATGTGACTCTCTCAAGGCGAGTCCATTTAAGTTTTCCCGATAAGTATTTATGGATCGGTCCAGCCAGCAACAACGAAACGTGCCAAATTGGGTCCACCCTATCTTTACAACAATACTTTACAGCCACTTCCTACACTCAAAGAGACGGTGAGAGCCCACCAGAACCTAAAACACTCTACACGCTTAAAATCAATAACACAGAGATATGTTTGCTTCACAGCCTTGACAAAACTCCTCATACTCGCTAGAGTCAAATAAAATCATCATCAGCAAAATGCTACCTTCGCATCTTCACAATTGAGTGGAAGCGTAAAAGCAGAGGTACAAAAAAACAGAGTGAGGAAAATCAAAATAAAAACACGTGTGAGTGAGGCGTTGGTGGAAAGACCACTCATTGAGCCTCCGGAGCGACGCTTTGTATGTGAAAAAAATCTTGGAACCTGTTTTGAGTGTGAGTGTAAGTGAGTGACGCACCACTAGAAAACGATGAACAGATAGACTCGCTCTTGTTTTGCAACGCACAAGCTCGGGTTTAATGATGCTCAATGTTGTGAGTTTTGATGCTTATTTCTGCTCCTCAAAAAACTCTTGCTCTTGCTCATTTTCTACTCGGCGATGAGTTTTTGGCAAGCCTGGCTTCGTACAAAACGGACCTAATGCAGAACTACACCTAAATGAGCGACATTTACACAGGCACAAAAATGCCTCGTACGGTCGTGACAACGGTCCTTTTTAACATGTAAACGTTTGTACAGATTCCTTGTTTCATGAGGAACCAAATACTGTTGAAAATATTGAAATCCAAGCGTCAATAAAACCACACGAGCTATTTTTGTGGCTGTGTAACTGTCGCTCATCTAGGGGTTGTTCTGCATTAAGTCCGTTTTGTGTGAAGCGAACATATCTCTGTGTTATTGAATTTAAGCGTGTAAGCAGGAGTGCGCCTCTTATCATTGGCAGACTCTCTCCTCTCACCAACAACCACAACCTAACTATTAGAGAATGAACAACTTATATAATTAAATAATTGAATCTAACGCCACTTCCGGACACTTCCAACTCATTGGCTGATAACGGACGACATGATTGAGTCCGTTAATCCTCAGATCAAGGAAGGTAGGCTCGGACACAACCGGAAGCACGTCATTTCCCGACTCCTTTCGTGTACGATCGTGACCTCGTTGATACGATGGATAATTTGACAAGAAAATTATGCTGCTTTTCCTCTCCCACCTTATCCGAAAAACAAATGGCCTCGACCTTGGAAAGCTAGGCTACTTGAAAAATGCCCGCTTGCCTACGTCAAGGGAAACATTGGCGACTGGAAAATAACCATTCTTAAAATCTATCTTATTTATTTAGAACTATATACAAATTTATTTACAATTTTCCGGATTGCTACTACATCAGTAAGGAACTGGAACAGAACCTTCTGATGCTCCGCCAGGCTGTTCGAGTCACAAGACAAGAACAGGACGCTTTTGCAGGCGAGTGGTGAGAAGCGAGAAGGCTGACAAAGGTGCCCAAACCAGAACGGAGCAGAGCGGAGTGCAGCGGAGCCCGAAGGGTGTCGACCCGAGGAGACGGCTTCTCGTTCCAAAATGGTGAAAAGGTAAGGCAAAAGGCAAACATTAAGGCAAAAGCTCTGCGAGCCAATAGTTGTAAACCCCTGTTCATCTACGCCACCTCGAACCCAACACGCCTCAAGCAGATAATCAATAAACACAGCGATTCACCAACACATAGCCCGGGAACGACGATCTTTATGATAGACTGATAGACGACGAGAAGCAGAAAAGAAAGCGTGTTGAGAGAAGCATTCGCCACTCTCACACACAACATACAGCGAGGAGATATGCACCAACGGTCACTTGAGGCAATCGACATCAAACCCACACGAATTGATCGTGCGAGAGATCGACGCCGCACCGCGAGGTGAGAGCGAAGATAGTGGTCTCATCGGTTGCCGCTTTTCGCTCACAAAACGTTGCACGATCAGATAGACGAGCGAGCGATCAAATGACTGGTGAAAATCAGTTCGTCTTGGTTCGAGAGACACTCAGCACGTGAAATTGATCTCGGGATCGTCAGAACGAAAGTGCGAACCTACAACGTGCAAAGCACGAGGTGAAGCGTGGACATTCTCTAATAATCCGCACGATAGTAAATTGATTAAATAACAATTGGAAGGGGAGTTTGGCGTCAAGAGTTGTGGGCCAGAAAGTAAGCTGTTAAAAGGTGAGTTCGAGTTTCTAGATGATTATGCGAACCACCTACCTAACTGGATCGTTTCCGCCATTTTGCAGTTGACGCAAACCACGCTCTTTTGTCCGACAATCCTTGTGCCGGTGGATGTTCGGTCTATCAACCAAAGTGCTTCCGAGATAAGTTTTAGGCAGAACACTAGCGTCACGCAACGAAGTACGCGAGTTCAATTGGGAGAAGCGAAAGCCCCGCGATAGGGTGAGTTGGTCAATTACGACCATGCAAAAAAGTGTTGCTAATGGTACGATGCCTCCAGGGTTTTTTTCTTTTAACTCGCTCTCTCGATCAAGGGCACGTGAAGGGGCAAGAACATCGCAGCATCGGCCAACGGTCTTGGCGGCGCGACAAGTGGCCGTGTAAATATCGCTGGAACATCAACGGGCCGGAGCTGACGAGCTTTGACCCGCTGATGACATTCGCGTCGAGCATGCGGCGCGCGGAAGTAAACATGCGGTGCAGTTGCACCAACGCGCACATTGTTCTCGTCGACTAGAGGACGACGGTGCCGAGGCAAACGGGGTTCGTGGTTCAACGTGAGTAGTACTACGCTAGATGTAAGATAAAGATGAAAAGAAAGTAGGAGTCAGGAAAGTAGAGTGCAGGAAAAGAAGGAAGGAAGTATGGGGAAGTAAAGTATCAATAAATGATGTAAAATTTCAAACAACCTTGTCTTGGATTCAGTTTTGTGCGCATTTTCCTTCAGCTACTCGGGACTGCTCGGGTTCGATATTTCTCCGGTAGACCTTTATGTATCAGGTGGATAAGGACTCGGAACGCCTAGGAGGCAAAACCTTTGACACACAGGTAGCCTTCTTCAGGGTATCAGTTGCGGAAGCCAAGAAAGTCCTGGAGCGAGGGAAGGTGAAGATCGGCTGGTCAATATGCATAATAAGGGGTTGTTTTTTTGATATTTTTCGGTGAACCAACCAATCAAGTAATATGCACAATAAGCAAACTGGAGCCATCGTCAGGAGAAAGGTGCTATTCGTGCTTAGAGTCCGGTCATAAGCCTCATTACTGTAAAGGTCCGTACCAAGATGAATACACCACTAGGTGTTCCAATCTGCCAAATTCACGATTCAGCCATCTTGGATTTTAGTATGGGAGAGCAAGCCGGTTTGTTTTCGTTTTGCACTGAAAATGAATTTTTCACCCCCGCCTTCTTCTCTTCCATAAACTTGGCAGATTGGAGCACCTACTAGTGTATTCATCTTGGTCCGTACCGTAGCAACCTGTGTCGTCGCTGTGATGAGGAAGGGCAAAAGACACAGGAATGCGATAAGACACCAAAGTGCCTCAGCTGTGCCAACAAGAAGCAAACCCGTAACCACGTTATGGGTGGACCTTCGTGTTCTTTCGGTGAAGCAAATAAGAAACAGCTGGATCTTAAGCATTGTGCAGGTCGAAAACTGCCCCAGCAGCTCACACGTTCCGCATAGGTCACTAGTTACAGTGGCACCAGATTTAGTCACAATCAAGTTGCTGCAACAATTTTTGTCTGATTTGTGCTGCCCGGGGCATGCCTGTCGATAACGGCAATTAGGTGGCGAATGGGTCTAGGATGGCGGTTATTTGCATGGCGGAACGGTACCCGGTCTAAGAGATGGTTCACCTCCGCTGAGGGTGTCACGATAGTGAAGATCAATGGTATGTTCTACTGTAGCCGCTATGCCTCACCAAGGTGGCCAATAGAACGGTTCACCCAGATGATTGACAGGCTATTGTTGGACTTAATAGGTCGGAAACCGTTCGTCATAGCCGGAGACTTTAACGCTTGGGTAGTGGAATGGGGCAGGCACTGCGGCAACTGGTCAAGCGATACTTGAGACGCTTGCGAAGCCAGACGAATCGCTAATCAATGATGGTTCCACTAGCACATTCCGTAGGAATGGAGTCGAATCACGGATTGACGTAAAGTATGTCAGTCCCGGTCTGGTAATATATAAGGCACGGATCATCCGAGGGCGGGGATTGCCGCCAGGTCCGTGGGTGGAAGACAAATTACTTCGACAGCAAAGTTTCCTCAGCGGCCCTAGGGGCCAACATTAACAGTTTAAGCGGGAATGCGCTGGTAGCTGTCGTACCATGCGCGTGCAACGCCACCATGCTGAGGAAAGTTCTGCCGAAAAATGGCAGACACAGACAGACGGTGTAATTCCATGGCAACGAACATCCTATATGATAGTGGTCAGTCGGGCTGGTCGTCCGGAAAGACGAGGAGTGTTTCCAGCTACGCGGCACCAGAGGAGCCCGCGAACACATCAGATTGGTTGCCCCATGGCAGCGCGAGTGGGATAATTCCTCGAAAGGTAGATGGACCCACCGGCTGATACTCAACATATCAAGCAGAGTGGGGAGACCTCATGGAGAAGTTCACTTCCATCTGGCAGAATTCCTGTCAGACCATGGCTGCTTCCGACAGTACCTCCACAGGTTTGAGCGCGCGCGAATCCTCGACTGCCCTGACTGCCCACTGCACTGTTGAGGAAACTGCAGAGGACATACTGTTCGTATGTCCTCATTTCAACGTCGAAAGAAGAGCTAAACTTTTGGGGTCGGGACACAACACCGAATACACTACCCTTATCCAGAGGATGTGTCAAACGGTGGAGAAGTGGAACACAGCTTCGACTGCAATCTCTAAGATTGCCTGCAGTCTGCAGAGAATCTGGCGTGCTGAACAGCAGTCGAAAAGCATAACTAACATATAGTTGGTTAGTTAGAGCGAAAAGGTTAGCGTGGGAAAAAGAGTGAGTAATCCACACATGCTAAGAAGTGTTGTAGTGGGTGGCAACTGCGTCGTCATGGCAGAAAAGTGAGTGCGGAAGTTTGAGTATGGACGGCCCATGACGAGGCAGGAGGGTCGTAGCGTAGAATTGTTAGTACTAATAGTTACTAGGGGAGTCCCGTAGCGTAGTTGGCTACACGTTCGCCTTATAAGCGTACGCCTGGCTGCCTGATGACGACTGACAAAACTGTTCTTCTCGGAGGCATTCCTCCAACGATCCTCGATAAACGGCAACCGGACAAAGCAACGATCATTGGATACACCATACGGACAAATGGACACAATGGACTTACGATGCGATGAACTGGCAAACAACAACAATAACGAATTAGAGATATCTAAAAATAGATTCTATGTGGGTTCTGTGTAGCAGAATACCACAGTAGATCACGGCACAGTAGCGGTTAAGAACACAGAGTGCCTACCAAATAAATATACGAATTAAAAAAATAGTTACTGTTATTGACACCTCTATGCATGGCAGTGGAGTCCCCCCGTAACGTTGGGTAGACACCTTTGCGTGGTGTGTTACGGTGTAAGATCTACCACGGTCACATTATCAGCTACAGATAAATCCTGACCCAATGAATACCTTCCCCAATATCCAACTCCGTGGTACTTATGAGTATGTCGCTGAGTCGGGAGCCTCTCGTTAGGTAAGTACTACATCAATACTTCCTTTCCCTCCCAAGTTGCGATGAAGATGGGCGTGGCCAGGAGTAGTAATCCTCACGCTTTTGTGATTTTTATCCTAGATTGAAATCAAGGAGCACACTTACCTTGATTTCTGATAGCAATCTGAACAAGGAAAAACATGAATATCACTAGTGCCTCATCTACGAAGTACACCGTAACTATGCTATGCTATGCTATGCCTCGATGCATGGCAGTGGAGTGTCAGAGCGAGCACCCAAGTAAGCCTCACATGGTGTTTTTTTTTCTTCCTAAACAATGGAGGGGGAATCTGCTCAACAGACATCCTGGGTTGTCCAGGAAGTGCGGGGTTAGGGATCACCGAGGGAGGCAGGACTACATTCCCGACCCGCTAAACCGTTTCCATTGCCGCCAAGCCCATAGTCCCTTCGGTACAACCAGAAAGTAATGCTTCAAAGGGGGGCCAGTACACAACGCACCCTCGAGGTTAGCTGCGTGTCCTTGCAGCACCGAACATCGTGACTCGCTTTTCTAGAAGAACACCATGGTATCGTGCCAGCGCGTTGCCGGCTTTCCAGGTGGCCTTACCACGCCGTATGTCCTCGGAAGGTGGGAAGGGTCGACTTCGCGCCTGCTTCCCTCTGCACGACTGGTATCAAGAATGATGATGCCGCGTGCACCCCAAATTGACCTTTCTGCGATAGGGCCTATTCGCCAGCACACAGAGGGACTTGCCGACGCGAGGCATACGCCTGCCCCAGCCTTGACGAGGACCCCTTTCCGTCCTCGGGCTCGGAACCCGCCCGGTTGACCGACGCCGCGAAAGCGACGATACCATGTTGTTCTTCGCGCGGCCACTTGTTCGATAAAAGGATCGAGTTCGACCACAGAGTATGACCACCGGTATGACCCATGAAGCCGACTCCGATCCCTTGGACCACCTCTTATTTGCACCTGAACTAGCCATCCTTGAGTTCACGCGCCACCTTCTGTGTAGCTCCGAGACGATTTGGGCGATAGCCGATAAAACGGCGTTCCAGCCAACTTCATCTTTACACATCCTCCGAACTAGGTTGTCCGGGGTAGTGTCCAGACCACATGTGGCAAGCATGTGGTCACGCATTGCGCGAAAACGTGAGCACACGAACAACACGTGTTCCGCCGTTTCCTCTAAACCTGCGCACACCAAACACTCGGGCGAGGCCGAGCCAGCCAGCTGCGTTACCTGCACTTTGATTTTGCAGCACGCTTAAACGCCGGGCACATCGAACCCCCCATGGGGTGCTTGCTGTTCACAGCTTTGCTGGAACAAATCAAACAATTGGGAGGGTTCGTGCAGCATTGTGCCTTATGTCCCTCCAATCCGCAGCGTCGGCAGAGATTGCTTCTGTTAGGGCCTTTGCAGTCCCATTGCTTGTGCCCCGGTGCCAGGCACTTGAAGCAAACTTCGTGTTGCTCGTATGCGCACAGGGCATACCGACCATCCCACCTTGACGCTCCCTAACTTGACTACCTTGGAGGCGTCCGCTACAGATAGCCGAACCAATGCTACCTGCGTCCCTGCCGGACCTTTCCGTAGCCGAACGGCTGCGGTGGTCGTCTCCACTTCACACTGTCGCCGCAGTGCCATGACGAGCTCTTCGACTTCAGTGATCTCGTCCAGGTCTTTAACCCTTAGATTCACCTCCGTCGTGAGTGCCCTCACCTTGACCGTCTCGCCTAGGACCTCCTCCGCCAACTTCTTGTAGGCGGCGCCCTTTTGCGAGACGCCCCGCTTCAGCTCGAGGATCATCTCGCCCAGCCGGGTACGTCTTATTTGACGTACGTCGGCGCCGAGTTCACCGAGCTTGACGTCACTCCTCATCGCCTTCAAAACATCCGAGTACTTAGCCTCGTCCGCCGTGATGACTAGGGCATCGCCCCTGGAGCGATTGGCGCCTACCCTAGACTTCTTGCTACCCTCATTCGCCTGGGCCTTCTTTTCGGCCCTTGACGTCTTCGGTTTCCTCTTGTTTTTGACCAGGGTCCAGGAGGCGTCACCCCCCTCTATTTCCCTGGTCTGGTGCGGCTGAGAGCTCTCAGCCTGCCGTAACCCCTTATCACCGTCTTTCCTGAGTGGACGGGCCTTTCCAGGTCCTTCCTCCCCCGGTTTTGGAGGTACCTGACCGGGGTTCAGCTTCCCAGGCCCACTACCCTTGTTCGGGGTAGTAACCCTCCGCGTTTTGGAGCGGCCCCCAGGGAGCTCATCCCCTGGAGACTATCTCCCCCGTTTTTGTGTCTGCTCCGTTGGAGCAGTCACCCCCGACGTACCCGCAAATACTTGAGCCTCAGTCTGGGTAGACTTTGGCACCACCGTCTTCGCTGGCACGCCTTCGGTCGATTCGACCTAGCCCGAGTCCGCGAATCCTTGGGACTCAGTCTGGGTAGACCTCGACTCCACCGATTTCACGGGTTTACACTTGGCCGTCCCGACCGCCCTCTCCAGCTTGGCGTCCAGCATCGACTTTCGAAGTTTCTGCAAGCTCCTCTTGAGGTCCTTGCTGATATTATGCTTCGATGACGCAAAGTCGATGATGGCGTCCAGCTGTTCCGTCGCCACCTCGATGGCCGAAAGCCCATCGCGTTGGCGGTTCATCGCCTCCACAAGCCATGGGCCGTCAATTACCCCTACCGGCGTTTTTCTAGCCGAGAGGAAGGTTGAGTGACCCACGCTGGCGCTGCGCACTGAGCTGCCGACTATTGCCTCTGGCCTCCTAGGCGGAGACCTGAACAACCCACCGCTTGCGAAGAGGTTGTCGCCTACACTACTACCACTAATTGAAGAATTGACTTGGTTTTCCATTTTGGTCCCACGAGTTGCTCGGGAAAAGAGGGCCACCACGCCAGAGCCCAGCATGACGCGGTAAGGGACAATTACTGTGGAGGGTCCCCAGGTACCCCACAGGCTCCGTTAAAGGCCTAGCTTATTATTTCACCCCCCTGGCCATGCATCCCCTCGGCACGGGTCGCTTGACGCCTTGGGATTAGGGGTTAGGGACGATGGTTCCGGTCTAACTCGCAGTGGCCATGGGGAGGGGTCGTCAAGCCCTTGGACAAAGTCCCTGCTGCCCCCAATGGTGTGAGTGCCTGTGTGAGCGCGAGTGAGTGAGTGCAGTATTTCATCCCTCAGAAGTAATGCTGTGCTAGGTTGTACGTAAATGCACACTCTCTTGTAAAAAGAAACTGCCGATTGTTCGGTGGTTAGGTACACGGGTTACCCGTCACCCTTTCAGGGACAAGTCCCTCGTTATCCAAAACCAAATCCACTAGCGTTCTCAAGGGCACCCTACTCAAAACGAAAGGAACGCACTGTCATTATTATTATTTCACGAATTATAAAAATCAAAGTTTTGTTGAAAACGCGAGTGCATCTAGTTTTGGATTCCGAGAGGCTTGTCCTTAAGGTGGGGAAATTGTTGCGTACATAAAGCAGCCCTATGCTGTGAATCGGCAATGACTCAGTGGAGGTTGTAATGCTAAAGAGAAGAAGAAGCAGCTTTTCTCAGTAAAAAGCTAATACAATGTATGCGAAGCAAACCCTCATAGTCCAGTTGAATCAAAATCCAGAAATTTAATGATACGTAAATACAGACACACAAGGAAATTCTCCTCCTGGCAGTCAAGCTCAGCCCAGCACTATACTGCAGTAAAGTGAAAAATCGACTTCTTCGTCCTGGTCTTGGTCGCATTCCCCGGGGGTTGTTGCCGAAAGCTTCAAACTAATGGCAGTCTGCCATATACGAGCAACCAGAGCGCCCCAAACATGTCGTTATATATTTCGGCTCGTTTCCTGTCTTGTGCTTCTCCGCTGGATCCTCCACGGCATTCAACGGCGACGGGACGGGACCAAAGACGGTCGTACTTCTACACGGAATGGGAAGTGCAGGTGGAAGTCGAAAATGGATGGAATAACTTTTTAGCGGATAATGGTGCTTAAAATTCTCCCGAGACTTTAAAGTACCCTGTTTGTGTGGAATGTTTTCTGCCTTCTTCGTCCGTCTTCATCCACGTGGCATCCAACTAGGATTTTTCTGTAGTGTCAGTGGAAACGAGACGGACAAACCGAGAAAAGTGAAAATTTACACCCCATCCTCTCGCTGGCAGTATAAATAGGAGACGAAATGAAGAAAAATTGCATTCGGAATACGCGTAGTAATGCGCTGCTTATGACTTGGGTGGTTCGGAAAGAAATGTCACAAATTTATTCAATATCCGGCTTCACGGAACGATGGCGAAAAAAACTTCACGATGCAAGTTTTGCAGAAATTTTACCAACATGACATGTGTTCGTTACGGTTGTCAACAGTTAGCGTGTTTTGGGAGCAAACTTTTAAATCAAACATTGAAAGCTTCTGGAATATTTTGACAAGTTCTTAACAGATTCATAAAGATTTTGTCGAAGTTGATACAAGTTCGAACGTCTATTTTTATTTGACTGACTATTCATCATTTTCTGCTTTCCATTTTTAACCCACAATGCTTCACTCAATCTCACCAGTGAACAGCTGCTCGGATCCTAATGAGATCAGCGGCCCACCAACCCCAGGTTTTTCGTGTTATTAATGATGATCCAAATCCGTCGAAAATTTACAGCCAAATTTCAAACATAATTAATTTCACACGCCTCCCTCCTTCCACCGTCGCCTAATTTCTTCGCTAGTTAGGCTAATCGTTTAGCAACTAAACATGACAGACAATTAATTAATTCAATTTCTATCGCACACGGACACGCCTGACTAATCGGGAAAAATGTGTTTGCGCTGTCGGTTGTGGAACGGTGGGTGCTACGAATGGCAAAAAGGAGCGTTTTAAAGTAATCAATACGGTGGCGGAGGCGGGGGTGTAGCACAGAGAACCGCAAGCGCTGAGCTAAAGTAAACTTTGCCCGCAGCACACGTGATTAATCATCGACGGCAACGAGAAGTGAAAGAAGCTACGCTAAGTGCGAATCGGATCGGCTGGACCACGCGCGCGCCGTGTGATCATCAATTTGGCGTCCGCCGTCCATCGCATCGGGCCTCCCGGGCTATCGCATTGTGGCACATTGGCGAATCTGACGGGTATCATAATCTGCGAGCGAGAGTTCATTAGGGACGCTTTTTACTATTTTTTATTTTATCTGGTTCTCCTCCACCGTTGCCGCCTTTCCACACGGGAAACATGATACGCTGAATTGGCCAATTGTTGATGGAGACCACACCGCCGCCGGAGTCCCGAGAAGTATCTTCGTGGAAGTAGATTGGTGAAATGGAATCGAAGCGACGCGACGTGGTGGATGGTCCCAAGTCGCCTCATCGAGATGACAAATAGCATTGTGACGTGAATTGTGATTGCGGAGAAGTGAGTGTGACTGTCGCAATGGGACTTCAATTATGATTGATTAATTTACCTCTATCAAAAGGCAGGTAAATGACGGCGAGACTGGAAGTGAATGGAAATTCGACCACCTACTAATAAATTGTAATTTGCCAATGATGGATGATGCTGTGGAAGCTTTTGTTCGCTTTATTGTGTTTTAGGAAAATTCCACGTGAAACTAAGTGATTCTCTCGTTGATTCATTTTATTTCATAATTTCCTTTTAAATTTTAAAATGTATTGGAAATGGATTCATAGTGAATATGTTATTAGTCTTTAACCATGTCCATCCAATATTAGTTCGAATGATTATAACAGCGTAATATATCCTACTGTTATTTAGTCTAATTAGGCATCAGGATTTTTTTTCTCAATTTATTGTACAATGCACTGAACACAATCAGCGTTAAAGCTAATTACAAATTTTATGATCGATCGATTCAAGCTACTATTGTTGGCCTAATTTCATTCCGTTCTCGTGCACTTCCAATCGAGGCAGTCTACGAATCCGCAACCAGCAAGCGCCTCACTGTTGCGGGTTCATCAATTATCGTCACATTGGAGCAGCAAATCAATCAAATCTGACGCGGCGACTTTTGCCTAATGACATTGTGTCACGGGAGCTAAATGGTCTCTTAGCGCGGTGCGGCGACAAAACATACCGTCCTGGCCGAAGAAGTGTGTATCGAAATTACCGTTCTCTGGTTGGATGGGCAGCCATTCATTCATTAATTTACTCCAAAAGCAAACGTACAGAAAGTTTTCCTGCCTAGCTCATCACTGAAATAAAAGGAAGCCTACATTCGACCGACAATGCTGAAACACACTCAAGGAAATTACCGGCAACGAACCATTTCGAGCACGTCGACCAACAACCCTTCCCCCGTTGGCTCGCAGATCGGCAACAGTTGGACGTGCTTGCATTGCTTGCCTTTAGATATCTCGCCCCGTTGTTGTATGAGGATAAAGACAAACAGAACCGGCAAACTACCCCGGATCGTTTCCCCTCGTGGCGTCACACTTTCTCCGCTGTTTCAATTTACTTCTAATTAGCTGTAATTTAAGGATTATTATTGTCCCACTGCCAGGCTCTATTACGGGCTCCATTTTGTTCACAGACTGGATTTTTTTGCTGTTCCAAAAGTTTGCCCTAGTTTTTTTTTCTGGACGAATTTGTTAAGGAAGTTTCTATCTCTTTTAACGGATTAGATAGCGGTGAAATGCAAATACCGATTTCAGTAATCTGGTTTGATGGATGAAAAAAAGTTACTCTTGAGTTACTTTATGCAACCAGGGATTGAACTTATCCTTTCATTAATATGATAAACGATAATGAATTCTTTATCATTTAGCATACTATACGTGATAGTAGCGTTCTTACGTTACTGCGAGAAATACTTTTTCTTTTGAATCTCCAGTATGATTTAAAAAGAATTGTTTCCAGGATATTGAAAACCAATCATTCATCGAAGAATATTCTGGTAGAAATCAGAAAAAACGATTAGTTTTGATTGAAGATTGAACAACGTAATTTTTGGATTGTAAAGGATTGTAGGTACTTCAACATTTGGTGATAAAATATGCAGCAAATTTTTCTAACCTGTTATGAATGTCATGGTAAAAGCTCGTATAAAAACAAAATCATCGTCGAACTTTGCAGATGGGTTTTCGATTAACATCCTGCCTCACGGCTGCGAAGCTGAAGAACTCAAGGATTTCAGAAGATCGTCGTTGTCAGTTGGTCCAGGTATTTCCAACGGGACAACCGATTCTTCGGTACATCCAGATGGCTTCGGAATACTCTCCAAGGCGTCAACTGAAGGGTGACTCCACACAGGTCCGAACATATTTTCGATTGTAGGACAAAAGGTCGAAGGTCAGAAGGTCGAAAGACAAAAGGTCGAAGGTCAAAAGGTCGAAAGGACAAAAGATCGAAGGGTCAAAAGGTCGAAAAAAAATTGCGTCAAAAGGTCGAAGGTCGAAAGGACAAAAAGTCTTTCTTTTTTCTTCCTTCTTCCTATTCTCTTCCTTCTTCCTTTTCCCTTCTTACTTCATATGTTTCCTTCCTTCAATTCTATTTTCTCCTTTCTTCTTTCCTTCATCTTTCTTCCTTCTTTAGACCTTTTTTCTTCCTTATTTCATCCTTCTTTTTTCCTACTTTCTTCCTACTTGTTTTTTTTCTTTCCTTATTTTCACCCTTTTTTCTTCCTAATTTCTTCCTTCTTTTGCCTTCTTTCTTCTTACTTGCTTTCTTCTTTTTTATCCTCCTTTCTTCCTTATTTCTTCTCTCTTTCTTCTTTCTCTCTCCCTCTTCTTTTCTTCCTTTTTGTTTCCTGTTTTTCTTCCTTATTTCTTTTTACTTTCTTCTTTCTTCACTCTTTAATCAGTGATGAACTTATAAAACCATAAAAAATCACTTTAATAAAAAAAAAAAAAAAAATCTTTACTCTTTCTTTTTTACTTCTCTCTTCCTTCTTTTCTTTTTTCTTCATTCTTTCAACCTTTTGCTTTCTTTCTTCTTCCTTTTTCCGTTTTTTTCTTTCTTTTTTCATACTTTCTTCCTTTTTTCCGTTTTTCTTCTTTCTTTCTTCCGTCTTTATTCCTTCTTTCCACTTTCTTTCTTCCTACTTTCTTTCTTCTTTTTCCTTCGGTTCTCTTTCTTTCTTCTCTCTCTCTTCTCTTTTTCTGCCTTCTTTCTTCTTTCTTCTTGTTTCTTGTTTTTCTTCCTAGTTTTTTTCTTTCTTCTTTCATTTTTCTTTCATCCTTTTTTCATCCTTTCCTTCTTTCTTGCTTACTTCCTTCTTTCTTTCGTCTTCCTTATTTCTCTCTTCTTTGTTCCTTATTTCCTCCATCTTTCTTCTTTATTTCTACTTTCTTCCTTGTTTCTCTCTTCTTTGTATCTCATTTCTTCCATCTTTCTTCCTGTTACTTGTTTCCTCCTTCTTTCTTTTGTTTTGCTTCATTGTGTCTTCTATCCTTCTTCTTTCTTCCTTCTTTCTTTCTTCTTCTGTTTTCCTTTTTTCTTACTTCTTTCTTTCTAAGAGGGTCTTTTTTGCTTCTTCCTTTTTCCTTCTTCTTTCTTTCTCTATTCTTTCTTCTGTTCTTTTTCTTTTTTACTGTAATATGTTTCCTCCTCTTTTCTTTCTTTCTTTTCACTTCTTATTTACATCTCACTTCTTACTTATCCGTTCCTCACTTCTCACATCATATTTCTCACTTGTCACTTTTTACTTTTTATTTCTTCCTCTCCACTTCTCACTTCTCATTTTTCACTACTCACTTCTCACTTCTCATTTATCTATTATCACTACTTCCATCTTGCATCTCACTTTTCACTTCTAACAACTCCCATCTCATTTCGTGTCTTTTTGATCTTTCGACCTTTTGTCCTTCGACGTTATGTCACATATTCGACCTTTTGTCCTTTCGACCTTTTGTCCATTCGACCTATTGCCCTTTCGACCTTTTGACCCTTCGACCTTTTGTCCTTTCGACCTTTTGTCCTTCGACCTTCTGACCTTCGACCTTTTGACCTTCGACCTTTTGACACAGATTCCATATTTTCGCATCAATTCTGCAATATTTCACACTTGTGATAAAGATTATTGTCTAAAGTACGAGAAATACATATTTTGCAGGTCATTAATACTTACAAGGACTAAACATGAAATATAGTCCTCTGGTGTCCATGGAATTGTAGGCCTTTGATATTCGAGCGTTACATTGCAAAAGTCTACTGATGAGTTTTTGCCTTTCTCGTACAACTAAGTTGTACCGAAAGGCTATCATTTCACTCCAAATTCGAACTTTTGATAGAAGTCCCGGAGACCCAGAGTGTTATATACCATTCGACTCAGCTCGATGAGCTGAAAAAATGTCTGTCTGTCCGTGTGTGCGTGTGTGTGTGTGTATGTGTGTGCGTGTGTGTGTGCACAAAATGCCATAAAAAACATTAGCCAAATTTTCACATAGAAACTCTTAACCGATTTTCTTGCAACAAGTTGCATCCGACAGAGACTAAAACGCTGTTGATCACTATTGAATTTCATAATAATTGCAAATTGCAAAAAATAGATATTATTTAAATAGTGATGAGACATAGTCACATAGAACAATAATGTGTTATGAAAAATGCCTTGCATCTATGAATATTTTAAAGTTTATCCGTGGCTTGCTCCCATTAAGAGTTTCATCGTACTATAAAGATGCTCGTGTTGCACGCATTTAGGCGTAAGTATGCTCTTCGTTCAGTTTCATAGTACTATGAAATGGTCCGAAAGTCAAAATTCGAACATAGGAAATTCGAGAAACTTTTGGCAGCGCCATCTGTCGTCTATTAGTGTAAATTTTCTATCATAACATTAGACGGTGTAACTGTTTTGCCTTTCTTGTACGTCATCGAGGAGTAAGCATAAAGGCTACATTTATTACCGTTTTGCGCGAGAAAGGCGCCATCCCCGCTAGGTGGATTAATCTGGGTTTTAAAATAGTAGAGACGCATATTAGCAAATTGAGTATTGTTTTGAGTTGTACTGATGTTCTAGGTGTCGCTCCAGGCTCCATAGAATACAGGCCTTTACACAAACAGGGGTTAGACAAAAAGGTTAAGTTGAAATTGGGACCATTGGACGTAAAAACTCTTCTAGTATTTTCTCCTTGTCCTATATCCTTGATAAGCCCACGGGTACTAGAGATGTTCCGGATCTCGATGCAGAAAGTGACTTCTGCTTGTTATTTTATGCGACGTTTACTTTCGTAAGATTGTTTGCCTTACCCAGAAAGTAGAATTAAATTGCCGGCCATTGCTGGCATCAGATCGAGAATCCATCAGGAATGCGCAGTGAGATGGCTATTTCATAATTAGTTTTCTTTAAATGATTTTTAAAACGGGTAAAGCTCCTTATTATTCAAGCAAGTAAACGGAATGCTCTACAGAGACTCCAAAGGAAAATGAAAAAAAAAATCGCTTATCACACTTTCGAAAAACAGCATACTGTGCTAGACGTCTTTCGCAAGCTGTTACAATTATGAATTGGTTCCGGGGGCTTTTCTCCATGATAAACTCATTAAAAAAGTTCCAATAACTGGGGACACCAGTTTGATGATTTATTTATTTATTTATTTATTTATTGTTTATTGAACCCATCTGACATTTTCTGTCTTAATGAATATCTTAAAACTAAATTGACATAAACTCATTCTGCAGAAGACATATCGAATAAAATGACAAGTATCACATCAAATCAAAACGACTATAACAAACAATCTACGATAAAAAATCTAATCCCGCAAATATAAATGGCAAGTGAGAAGAAGCAAAGATAATAACAATAGGCTTTCACAATGATGGTTTCCAAGTATTGTTATGCACGTTAATGAATTCCCTAAATTTTATATTTATTGGCCACGTCGATGGATCAAGCGCTCGAGATTTCCATTTTTGATTTACATTCACTTTGAAAGAAATAAAATCTAGCCTTCTACCGTTCACATTTTTAGTTAATTTCATCACATCATTGCACTCGGGTTCGGTAGTACCAAGTGCTCGAGAAACCAAACGATGAATGTCCCACTCTGTAACACTTGGATCGATGTTTGAAAGAAACAGGGAAAAGTTACCATCTGTGTTGTCGTTGTTTACTGTTTTTCGGGATTGCGCCAGGTTCTCCTTGTTAGCATAAGCACTGCCTTCATTCGTTCCACCGGGAAAGGCGTGTGATGATATTGGAGTCGAATGTAGTAAATCAGCACTGCTCGCAGAAGTAGGTATCGGCATCAGTTTAGACAAAGACTCTATAATTCCTGCAACCGCACATTTCAGTTCCTTCACTTCTTCCTCAATTGATTTGGCATTTTTCGTGTCATCCGTTGTGGCAGGCAAAATTCCTTCTCTCGCCTTGCGAAACTTATCCATGCACGTATCACACATCCAGATTATATTATTCGAGAACACGTCCAAATCTCTTTCACTCAGCCCAACGCAATTGGCATGGAAAAGGCACGCACAGTCGCCTTCACATACGGTGAACAAATCAACGCGATTATCAATACATTGAAAACACTTTTTACACATGCTGGCGTTCTCCATTAGAAAGTGTTTTTATCTGCCGTGGAGTTTGAATCTGTTTCGTGAGATTTTAGTGCAATCGTTGATGAATTTTCGATAAGCAAACGAGGAATCAACAAACTATGTTTCAATGGTAATCGGTTAATCACTTTTTACCGGCAATTTGCAATAGATATCATCAATTGGAACAGAGCAACAACGATCACAACCACCAAGCGTAGATCAAACAACAATGTATTTAACCCGTAAATGCCCAGGACGAACTTTTAATTGTGGAAACCATATATCTCTGAGGTTTTTACTCGGAATTTTCACTAAAATCAAGGGGAATAGTTGTACTTTTAGGCACATGCAAACCCTTCCCTCCGGACCCTCCCCCTTTTTATGGTTGAGAAAACTAGGTGGCCCAAAAGCGTAATTTTAGGCAGTGATATATGAAACTGGTCATATTTGGAGATTTAATAGTCTGTTTAACAGCCCGTATGCACAGAGCTATTCAATATGATTCAATTGTATGAGATTTGTGCAAATAATGTAACAAAAACTTTTTTAAGGCCTCCAATACATCTGGCAGATTGTGGTGAAGTTGCTCTGAATAAATTAAAATTTTATGTGCCTGAAGCATGAACTTATAGTGATCCAACAAGTCCATATAAGTCCCTAGAGCCCGTGCGAATGCTTCACCATTAAAATATGTCCAACTCAGATGTTCTAGGTTCTCCAAATTATCCGGGAGTTGAGTTCAATTGGTCTACCATGTCAACTACGCCTGATATCAAACCGACAGCCACCCAGCGTGTCCATATAAGTTCTAAGAGCCCATGCGAACGCTTCATCAGTCAAATAAGTACAACGTAGATGTTCTAGGTTCTTCAAATTGTCCGGGAGATGAGTTCAATTAGTCTATCAGTTGAACTGCGCCTGATATCAAACCGACAACAACCCAACGTGTCAGGGGGGTCCCGTAGCGTAGTTGGCTGCACGTTCGCCTTATAAGCGAATGGTCATGGGTTTGATTTCCAGCCCCTCCACAAAACCCTCGTCAGTCGCCGGATCCGCAGCCCATACGGTGGCGTTCTGGGGTACGCGCCTTACCGTCAGGGCTGCCTGATGACGACTGACAACTTGTTCTTCTCGGAGGCATTCCTCCGACGTTACCCGGATAAATGGCATCCGAACAATGCAACGATCACTGGAAAGACGACAAGGACAAACGGACACAATGGACTGACGATGAGATGAACTGGCAACGACAACAATACCGAATTATGGATATCTAAAAAATAAATTCTGTGTGGATTTGTTACCGACTGAACGGAACAATTTGGAATCATGGTAGGCAACTCATAAAATAGGAGATAGGATGTCTGAATGGATTGATTTGGTACTGCACGGTAGGAGAAATTTCTTTGGCTAGTTATCAAGTTAAATACACCACATTATACAAGGAAAAAAAACAGATAGGAAAATATTAGATAATTTATAGCACATGTAAAGTAGTAACCCCTTATGGTTAAAAATCTCTTTATACGACACTGTTTATCAAATATGTAGCCTACCTATCCCCTAAAAGTCTAAAGTCTTTAAAGTTAAGGAGGAGGTACCCCTAATATTAATTCCAGAGAAAACCGAGAGAGACGAGAGAGAAAGAGAAAGAGAGAACTGGTAGAAGATTCGGGAGGTACGGACAATCGGGAGAGAGTCTTGAGAAAGCGACGAGGACAGAAGTGTCGAAAAACCAGACGAAAATTAACAGAGTGTATCTGACCGCGTGTGCAAATTTTGAAGTTCCCGGATACCATCGGTCCTGTAAAAGTATCCGGAATCCTTGAAAGCGCCGTGAAGTCACGCTCCGGTGTGTGGACCGAAACCAGCACAAGGGAAAGACCTTAGGAGCCGTGTGTCCACGACCGACAATCCATTTAGGACGTCTAGGTGAGGAGTAACCGGCGAGCTCATCGCTGGTGGCCAATGAGCCACGCTATCGTTGGGCCACACGCAACGGTTGACGGTAGCCCTTGTTTTGGCGGTGAGAACGATAGTGAGGCCCGGCGGGTTCGCCCCCGCTTGCTACCGTTCAAAATCCTATGGGTTACCTTCCCGTCAGCGAGCGATTGGGACGTCGGTAACCAACGTTACCAGAGCAAGGATCATCTGGTCCGGAAAAGCTTATTGGCTGGAGAAGTCGAACGAAGCCCAAGGAAATCGACCAGCCGAAGCCCTAGTGAGTTTTGAGGAACGAAGGCACGAACCACCTCTCCCTCCCGATCGAAACAGGTCGATTGGACCATTAGAAGCACCCGAAGACAACTGACCTGTTGAGGGAATCGCCCGAGCGCCGTGTGCTCGAGCTAGCAGCATGAAACCTGGCAAGTAGCACAAATCAAAATCTCTCTCTTTCTCGCATGGGCCCCAACGGTACCACCGGCCGGCCGCAACGAACCCCCCCCCTTCTATCAATGTATGTTGAAGATAAATAAATATGTTTAAGGCTATTTGATTGTGCGTCATACTATTTTCTTTTCTTGGAAGACATCCTTGTTTATCCTATCAGCGGGTCTGTTCTATCTTGTATCGTCCACTTTGATTGCGTTCAGTTAGGTGAAGGTAAGTGACTCTCCTGTAGCAAGCAGACGCCGACCCTGAGAGGGTGTAGCCGTGGGGCTAGCCGTATTTACAATTGGCGATCCAACCAAAAAAAATATTCTGATAATAGAACATTTTTCTTCTTGCTCCGGGAGACTCACGATTCATTCTTCTATTCATCGTGAATGTTTCATAGTCCTACGTGGATACAGTCATCCAAAGATACGGTATAGGCTCCGTTTGAACCAATTATAGAATAATCAATTATACACACTGCTCACAAGATTTTGCTCAATTTTCCATAGTTGTACTCTATTTCCTATTGAATATTACTGATTAGAATAAGAATAATTAAATTAAAAAAACAAATGAATTTGAAATTAGAATTAAGCGAATTGAATTTGAAATTATAATTAAGTGAATTGAATTGAAAAGTGAATTTGAATTTATATTAGGATTAATAAAAGCATTCAATTAAAAAAAATGGCATATAGTAACCAACATGCGATTGTAGAGCAACTAAAACAACGGTTCTTTGATAGTAGAGTAGATCACTTAACCGTGGATGAATTGGATTTTGAACCAGAGGTGAGAAAGATTGTTTTTGAAAATGATGACGCGATGTCAAGAAAAGGAGAGCTCTTAGGAGATTTTGAAATCTGAGAAAACTCTTGAGAACCCGGTTAAAGTTTTGAAGCGGAATCCTTTGGAGGAACTCCAAGCATGTAGGAATAAATTTATTGAATTGGAAGATACTATCAAGGTATCAAGCAAAACAGTACCGCCCAGGTGCCAGTCAAGATGGTTACATCTGGGAAATCGATTGATCCTTCTGGAGGAACAACTGACACTTGAAGGTAAGAATGAAGTTGCTAAAATGCAGGAAATAGTTTCGTCTCAATTGAATAGGTTCTTCTATGCAAAGCGATCCTTCAATGCAGAAGAAAATGAATTAGCAGGGATTGAAGGGTTGTTTGGAGAAGATGATAATCCAGTAGATCAAGGAGTAGGAACATCGGTGCCCTCGACCAGAGTGCCGCCACTTAGACCATTGGCAGGTAACGACTCACTGACAACTGAGGATAAGGACATTGTGGAATCTTTGGCTAGGTTGGGGTTACTCAAAGGTGATTTCAATGAAATTGAAACCGCGGACGTCAAAGAAGCATTGTTATCTTTGGAGCATGAAATTTATTTGCTACGGAAATTTAAAAATTTGCATACAACACTTTCAAACACAATGGTGTCAGATGTAACCACACAAGGGAGGCTGTCACAGGCAACTCAAGTGTGTACCGGAACTGTACCAAAGTATACTCTACCAGCGATAGTTAGCACAGGTGAGAACTGTTCTCAGGGAGCGGTATTCCTAGAAGCGAGGCCAACAATGGCGTCCGTAAGCCTCCCGCATAGCCAAACTTTCAGCCGGGATCTTGTTGATACTTTCGGGCGCACCGACAGGATTTCGGGCTACACAGTTGCAACAGGGAGCGCTTCCGTATTCCCAGGGGTCTCAACATCTAGTATAATTCCTCGTGTAACGACTTCCGTGTATTCAAATCCGTATTTAGGGGTGTCACCGGCGTCACAGATACCTAGTAGTTCATCAACCAGTTATTTAGGTGGCGCTACTCATTGGTCACAGCAGGAAGACAGACTTAACCAAAGATTTGGGGTGTCAAATGTCGACCCGTTGAGATTTCCGGTTTCTTCATTAGCGAACCATAATCTACCAAGAGTGTCTGCACAGGACAACACGATGTATTCGAGTAATGGGATTATTTACAATCCCCTGCCTCAACCTCTTCCACCTTGGACAGGTCAGGCACAATCTGTCTATCCGACGCAGTATCCTGCGGCTACCGGCTTGTCCAGCAATCAATATAGTAATAAATCATTACCTGTGTCGAAATGGAAGCTGGACAAATATGCTGGGACGGATCAAGGTTTAAAATTAAATGAATTTTTGGTTTTGGTATCACAGTTGGCCCTATCTGAGAGGACATCGGAAGCTGAGTTGTTTGACTCAGCATTTCATTTGTTCACCGGGCCCGCTCTTAATTGGTACATGACCATGCGTTCTTCGGGACGTCTGGCGAATTGGCAACATTTGGTTGCAGAGCTTCGGAAAACTTTCGCCCATCCCGAACTGGACTCTTTGGTCCGCACTAGGATTTATCAAAGACGCCAGCAGAGAAATGAAACATTCCAAGATTATTATTACGACATGGAAAGTATGTTTCGATCCATGATCGTACCCATGAATGGCAATGAGAAACTTGATATTCTAAAAAGAAACATGAGGGCGGACTACAAAAAGACGCTTTTATGGAAGCCCATCATGAGTCTGCCAGAATTGCTGGAAGCAGGTCATATGATCGATGCTTCACATTTTTCATTGTTCGCCAAAGTGTTCGGCAACGAAAAACCACTAATGCTGTTTCGGAAATCAGAAGTAACCGAGGGGAATCAAAAGGGTACAGTAGTCGACCGCTGGAAACCAAGCCAACAATCCATGGCGAATCGGAATAAACCAAAGGAAAGCTATTCTACAAAGAAGGAAAACACAGAGACTAAGAAAGTTAATATACCACCAAAACAGGCCAAATGGGTGAAGTAGATCCCAAAGAGGGACCTTCTAAACCCACAAGGACTTTGGAGTCGCTCATTGAGGCTCACAGACCTCCCCGTAGTTATGAGTGCCTGTACTGTCGACAGACGAATCATGCACTCGAACAGTGCAGGAATTACAGAGGTTCTCTGTGTCTGGTTTGCGGGTTCAAAGGGTTTGAGACCCATAACTGCCCATTTTGTCAAAAAAACGGTTTGCAGACGGTCAGAAAACGCCGACCGTCGAGCCCAACCGCGTAAATCCAGTTCCAACAGGAGTAACCCTTGCCGAATTTTGGGAACCAGTTCGGGAAGACCTATACGAAAGTGATGAGTCCCAAGTTCTTGTTATTGCTATTAAGGACACTAATGACAACCGACCTTACGCAAAAATAAAATGTATGGCCGACCTTGCAAAGGCTTACTAGACTCTGGAAGTCAGCTAACACTTATTAGCGAATCCGTTTTCCGCAAATTGAATGCGCAGAAACTCAGGCCCTTACAGCAACCCACTATAGTACGATCTGCGAACGGCACGGAGCTAGAAGTTCTAGGTCAGTTGCCAATCCCGTTCAATTTTGCAGGCCGCATCAAAATAATACTCACCATTGTTGTTAGGACTTTATCGGTTGAATGCATTTTAGGCATGAACTTTTGGCAGAAATTTCGAATCTGGCCAACAGTAAAAGACTGTGCGATCGTAGAAGAGACTAGCTCTAACACTGTGGAACCAAATCAGGATCAGTTTAGTAACGCGGAGATGGCTCAGTTAGAGGAAATAAAGAAACTTTTCCTGTGCGCCTGTCCAGATAGTTTAACGCTAACACCTTTGATTGAACATCAGATAGAGATAGCCGGTGAATGGAGAGATAAACCTCCGGTACGCCAATATCCTTATGCTCTGTCACCGAAAGTGCAACAAAAAGTGGCGGATGAATTAAACCGTATGTTGTCGATTGGTATAATTGAGCGAGCACATTCCGATTGGTGTTCGAATGTGGTACCAGTAATTAAACCCACAGGAAAGGTTCGTCTCTGTCTAGACGCACGTAAAATAAACGAAAGAACGGTACGTGATGCCTATCCCTTGCCCCACCCAGGAAGGATTCTAGGCCAATTGCCCAGGGCTAAGTACTTGAGCACAATAGACTTGTCCGAAGCGTTTCTCCAAATCCCTTTGGGGAAAAGCTCAAGAAAGTATACGGCATTTAGCATCCAGGGCAAGGGAATGTTCCAATTCACCAGGCTGCCATTCGGACTAATGAACAGTCCGGCTACCCTTTCTCGGCTGATGGACAGAGTACTGGGGCATGGTGAATTGGAACCGAACGTCTTCGTATACCTCGACGATATTGTCATTGTATCGGAGACGTTCGAGCATCACGTACAGCTACTTCGGGAAGTAGCGAAGCGTCTAGCAGAGGCGAATCTTTCCATCAACATAGAAAAATCTAAGTTCGGCGTTAATGAATTGCCGTTCCTGGGATACCTGTTGTCCACCGAGGGCCTTCGGCCCAACCCGGACAAAATTCGACCAGTAGTGGATTATGATCGGCCTACTACGGTCACCAAACTACGACGGTTCCTGGGAATGGCAAATTATTATCGCCGTTTTATAGAAGATTTTAGTGGCATTACATCCCCACTGACAGATTTGCTTAAAACCAAGTCAAAAGTGTTGAGTTGGAATGAAATGGCGGAGGATGCTTTCAATCTTATAAAAGAGAAGTTAATCTCCTCTCCGGTGCTTGCTTGCCCAGACTTTTCGCAGGAATTTACGTTGCAAACAGACGCTAGTGACGTGGCTGTAGCGGGCATACTTACTCAGATTCAGCAAGGGTTCGAAAGGGTTATTGCCTTCTTCTCGCACAAGCTAACAACGCCACAACGCAATTATCATGCGTGCGAGAAAGAAGCGCTAGCCGTTTTATTATCGATTGAGGCCTTCCGTGGGTACATAGAGGGCTCTCACTTTACAGTCATTACCGACTCGGCCGCTCTGACACACATTATGTCAGCCAAATGGAAAACGTCGTCTCGCTGTAGCCGATGGTGTCTAGAGCTGCAACATTATGACATGACCGTTCGACATCGTCGCGGGAAGGATAATGTTGTAGCTGATGCCCTTTCGCGTAGTGTGGCTATCGTCACCGTAGACACAAGCGTCGACGCCATAATCAAATCACCTCCCGAAAACATAATCAAATCACCTTCTAAAGATCTGGCTCAGTTTTCATATGAAGAGCTAATAGAGAAAGTCTCCAACCAGCCTGACGAGTATGTAGATTATAGAATTCGCGAGGGAACTTTATAAGTTCGTCGCTAACCCTAGTGAACCACATGACGATCGTTTTGATTGGAAAATTATTCCTAGTCCTACACAACGTAGCGATATAATAAATGAGAACCACGATAACTCCATGCACCAAGGGGTTGATAGGACACTCGGTCGTATCCGCTTGAGATATTTCTGGCCACGAATGGTCTTGGATGTCCGCGAGTATGTAGGGCGATGCACAACCTGTAAGGAAACAAAAGCACCTAATATTGCCCTGGCACCTCAATGGGTGAGCAAAGAATCACTTCCCATCCTTGGCAGATTATCGCGCTAGATTTTATAGGACCCTTACCCCGAAGCCGTAGCCAAAATCAGTACATATTATCCATTGTTGACCTATTCAGCAAATGGATAATGCTAATTCCATTTCGCAAAATAGACAGTAATAATCTGTGTAAGTCCTTGCGCGACCACTGGTTCTACCGTAATTCGGTACCAGAGGTTCTCATAACGGACAATGCTTCGTGTTTCTTGTCTCGAGAGTTTCGATCACTTTGCACACGGTTCGATATCCGGCATTGGCTTAATTCCAAATACCACTCACAGGCCAACCCTGTTGAGAGGGTGAATAGAACAGTCAATGCCGCTATACGAACCTATGTGAAAAGCGATCAGAAACTCTGGGACACCAAATTGTCTGAAGTGGAGGCCGTACTCAACTCATCAGAACACTCGGCCACGGATTTAACTCCTTACTTCGTGACCCACGGGCATGAGATGTTTTTGAAAGGTTCCGACCACCAGTTCGGGGATGACGATCCTCAATTATCCCTTGCTGAGCGAGGAAAACGACAAGCAGAAATGTTTGGCGAAATCACTAACGTTGTCCACGATAAACTGAAGAAAGCTCATCAAGACAGCCAGAAACGCTACGATCTCCGTCACAGAGCTTATGGGAAATCCTTACAAGTCGGTCAAATCGTATATCGACGCAACATGAAGCAATCAAGCGCATTGGAAAACTATAATGCTAAATACGGGCCGCAATACCTGCCGGCAAAAATAGCCCAAAAGATAGGATCATCGTCGTACGAAATCACTGACTTGGATGGAAAATCCTTAGGCGTGTGGCCTGCGGTACACCTCAAACCTGCTTAGAATCTATCATCACTTTGTCTATCGGTAAACTCGTTCGGGGTCATAGACCTTATGGTAGGATCGAACCCAGCCCATCGCAAGTTTCTAGCGAGGTCATTGACCCTAGAGGCAAAATATTCAACTAGTTGCCATTCATGTGAGAAATCCTTGAAAGTCGGTGATAATCTAGTCCTTCCTCAATCCGTCCTCCAAATCGTAGACTTTTGCTAGAATATCATAATTAGTTTAAGAAAGAATTAGCCAAAAGTCCAATTCGAAATACTTGGATAGTTTACTGCTTGACTTTAGCGAAGGCAATGCTATAGTTGGTAGTTTGTTTTGATTCGCATATTCGTTTCATTCATCGTATTGGAAACCGTGCGTTCACCGCAAAAAGCGATAGCTAGTTGTAGAGCTCCCAACCTTTAGGTAAAAAAAAAAGGGGAAAATCGAGGGACCCGTCGTTTTGAGAAAAACGACTTTGGTCACAGATTTGAATGAAGATGAAAATTTCTCTTTCAACGTGAAAAAGAAATGCTTCCATACGTGACAATAAGTGGAGAAGGCATCTGAAATTAGCCTCCCCAATAGTATTAGAAGAGTGTTATTATCTTCTAATTCAAATTATCTACGGAGACGCGGACTGTCTCCTAGAATCATTAGGATAAAAGATAGCTGGTTGTGAATGAAAAGAGGAATAAATTAGGAATGATTGTGTTTTCATCAGGTACCCATATGTGTGAGAGTGTGAATGAGTATAAGGTATATGAGTCTAGGGTAATAATAAGAACTTCAGAATAAAATTAATAAGTAAAACAGAACAAATTTGAAATGAATGAAACAGGAATGCAATAATGTATACACAGCAACCTAATCAGTAATTTCAGTGGAACTAGGTGCCAAAATAAATAAACGCTGCAATTAACAGCTAGTGACCACAATTGAAAAAAAAACAAAACTAGAAAGGAAGATCCGGAGGAGTGCCTAATTAATGGATGCTTATTCATGGAGTCTTTGATGCAGGAAATGATGAATCCAAAAAAAACAATTACCAATTTGTTATTACTGGCTTGGTAATTTTTTTTCTTGGGAGGAGGGATGATTGTTACCGACTGAACGGAACAATTTGGAATCATGGTAGGCAACTCATAAAATAGGAGATAGGATGTCTGAATGGATTGATTTGGTACTGCACGGTAGGAGAAATTTCTTTGGCTAGTTATCAAGTTAAATACACCACATTATACAAGGAAAAAAAACAGATAGGAAAATATTAGATAATTTATAGCACATGTAAAGTAGTAACCCCTTATGGTTAAAAATCTCTTTATACGACACTGTTTATCAAATATGTAGCCTACCTATCCCCCTAAAAGTCTAAAAGTCTTTAACGTTAAGGAGGTGGTACCCCTGATATTAGTTCCGGAGAACACCGTGAGAGAAGAGAGATGGAGAGAAAGAGAGAACTGGTAGAAGATTCGGGAGGTACGGACAATCGGGGACAGAGTCTTGAGAAAGCGACGAGGACAGAAGTGTCGAAAAACCAGACGAAAATTAACAGAGTGTATCTGACCGCGTGTGCAAATTTTGAAGTTCCCGGATACCATCGGTCCTGTAAAAGTATCCGGAATCCTTGAAAGCGCCGTGAAGTCACGCTCCGGTGTGTGGACCGAAACCAGCACAAGGGAAAGACCTTAGGAGCCGTGTGTCCACGACCGACAATCCATTTAGGACGTCTAGGTGAGGAGTAACCGGCGAGCTCATCGCTGGTGGCCAATGAGCCACGCTATCGTTGGGCCACACGCAACGGTTGACGGTAGCCCTTGTTTTGGCGGTGAGAACGATAGTGAGGCCCGGGGGGTTCGCGACAGCTTGGTAGGACTCAAAATCCTATGGGTTACCTTCCCGTCAGCGAGCGATTGGGACGTCGGTAACCAACGTTACCAGAGCAAGGATCATCTGGTCCGGAAAAGCTTATTGGCTGGAGAAGTCGAACGAAGCCCAAGGACATCGACCAGCCGAAGCCCTAGTGAGTTTTGAGGAACGAAGGCACGAACCACCTCTCCTCCCGATCGAAACAGGTCGATTGGACCATTAGAAGCACCCGAAGACAACTGACCTGTTGAGGGAATCGCCCGAGCGCCGTGTGCTCGAGCTAGCAACATGAAACCTGGCAAGTAGCACAAATCAAAATCTCTCTCTTTCTCGCATGGGCCCCAACGGTACCACCGGCCGGCCGCAACGAACCCCCCCCCCTTCTATCAATGTATGTTGAAGATAAATAAATATGTTTAAGGCTATTTGATTGTGCGTCATACTATTTTCTTTTCTTGGAAGACATCCTTGTTTATCCTATCAGCGGGTCTGTTCTATCTTGTATCGTCCACTTTGATTGCGTTCAGTTAGGTGAAGGTAAGTGACTCTCCTGTAGCAAGCAGACGCCGACCCTGAGAGGGTGTAGCCGTGGGGCTAGCCGTATTTACAGATTCTGCAGCAGAATACCACAGTAGATCACGGCACAGTAGCGGTTAAGAACACAGAGTGCTTGTCAAATATATACACGAATAAAAAAAACAACCCAGCGTGTCCATATAAGTCCTAAGAGCCCATGCGAATGCTTCACGCTGGGTCGCTGTCGGTTTGATATCAGGCGTAGTTGACATGGTAGACTATTCAAATTAGTACAACGCAGATGTTCTAGATTCTCCAAATTGTCCGGGAGTTGAGTTCAATTGGTCTACCAGGTCAATTACGACTAGTAATCCAACGCAGATGTTCTAGGTTCCTCAAGTTTTCCGGGAGTTAAGTTCAATTGGTCAAGAGTAACCATGTCAACTATGCCTGATATCAAACCGACACCAACCCATCGTGTCCATATAAGTTCTAAGAGCCCATGCGAATGCTTCATCATTCAAATAAGTCCAATTCAGATGTTCTTGGTTCTCCAAATTATTCTGGAATTAAGGTCAATTGGTCTACCACGTCAACCACACTTGGTACCAATACGGAAGCAACCCAACATGTCCATACAAGTCTCTGAAGCTCTTAAGAATGATTGGCAATTCAAATCGGGACTAAGTAGATGTTCTAGATTCTTCAAGTTGTCCTGAGGTTCAGATCATTTGATCCACCAGGTAAACTAGGCCTGGTGCCAAACTTATAGGAATCCAGCATGTCTATGTAAGTCCAGCATGACTTATTAGTCAAATAAGTCTTACAAGGAGGATTTTAAAGAATTTTTTAAAGCACACATAAAGTATTCAGAACTTTATTGCTTTATTTTTTATTCCATCATAACAAATTTATAATGTGTGTTCATTGACATGATTCACAAACATGGAATTGTTCCTCCGTGGAGCATTCCAGACATACAAAGCAGTTGCAACTAGCGCATCTAGTGTTTGTTTTCGACACTTTGCGCTTCGAGCATCTTTCACATCTTCGATATGGGTTTGATATAGTAAGCTTATCACATTTCTTGCAAATGATAAATGTCTAACAATCAATGTTAGTACTTTCTGCGCATCTGGTGCAGTTTTTTTGATCATAGAAGTTTTACAAATACATATGTTTGGATTCCTGTGGAGATCCTTCGGAAGATGACCAGATGCTATTCATGTGATCTACCGATAGCTGTTCAGCAATAAAATTTCAGATCGGCGTGACTGCTGTTTTGTGTTCCATTCGTTTAATTTCGATACGAAAACCACGTAGCCATCCCATGCAGATACGTCAATTGCATCCATAATTTTTTTCACCCAGACTCTCGATCTTCAGGACACTGTGGTTGACCTGATTCGTTTGTCACCTACGTCGACACCACCTTTAGTTTTATTATAGTAGGTTTCTATTTCCGGTGTTTGTGCTGATTCCAGAGTTTTCTGTTGGCGGAACTGTTTTGTAATGAAAATGTTCACCGGTTTTTTTTCCTTTGCGTTCTGGATCATTCCCGTAACTGACACTATATATACTTATTCAACGACTAAAAAAAATCTCGCAATTTTTTCAACTTTTTTAGGAAATTGCCAATAAAGAAATCAGAATATAAGCAATATATAAATACAGAATTTCCTATACATAATGCAAAGGATCCATAAACAATAAAGAATTTTCCACAAAACAGAAATAAATCAGCAGTTTTTAATGTAAAAATTGCAATGATAAAAAAATAATTTTCCATTATTAAAAAAATAATAAATTTTCATAATCAAATTAGTATTAATAACAAACAATTCCAAAATTTTGCACAAAAAAAAAACATATGGAGCAAAAAAACATAAGGAAATTTCCATAAAAAAACTTTAGAAAAAAAGCAATAAAACTGATTAAATTTTCCATGAACAATAAACGCTTTTATTATCTTTTATATATGGAAACAAAATGCTCCTTTTTATTTTTTTTATTGAAATTTTCAAATTTTCAATTGCTCTTTTCTGATTTCATTGTGGAGTTCTAAATTTCCTGTGCTGAGCTAAAGCTAAAGCTAAGCTAAAGCTAAGCTAAAGCTAAGCTAAAGCTAAGCTAAAGCTAAGCTAAAGCTAAAGCTAAGCTAAAGCTAAGCTAAAGCTAAGCTAAAGCTAAAGCTAAGCTAAAGCTAAGCTAAAGCTAAGCTAAAGCTAAGCTAAAGCTAAGCTAAAGCTAAGCTAAAGCTAAGCTAAAGCTAAGCTAAAGCTAAGCTAAAGCTAAGCTAAAGCTAAGCTAAAGCTAAGCTAAAGCTAAGCTAAGCCAAGCCAAAGGTTAGGTAAAGCTAAGCTAAAGCTAAGCTAAAGCTGTTTAAGCTAAAGCTAAGCTAAACTAAAGCTTGCTTAAAGCTAAGCGAAAGCTAGCTTAAAGCTAAGCTAAAGCTAAGCTAAAGCTAAGCTAAAGCTAAGCTAAAGCTAAGCTAAAGCTAAGCTAAAGCTAAGCTAAAGCTAAGCTAAAGCTAAGCTAAAGCTAAGCTAAAGCTAAGCTAAAGCTAAGCTAAAGCTAAGCTTCTGGTATATTCGAGGTAATAAAATTAAAGCATTCGTTATTTTCAGACAGTTATCACAAGAGAAAGAGAACTTATAAATCTCTAATTATAAAAAAAATCAAATTTTTACTGTACCTTCCGAATTCGGCAGCCAGTTCACTTGATTTACTTGATGATGGACTGTAATTCTGTTCTAGCAATAATTAACACATGGTTCAACTGCCCATGATCGCATATTTGTATCACTCGCATTATTGTTCATTTTGTATAATGAAAAAATAAATTTCCCATACAAATTTTCATGCAAACTTGAAACGGCTTGTGCTAAATCAGTTTTAATCCAAATGAACTCAAATTTTCGGATTACACTCAGAAGATGATACATAACCAGATGAGCGTTGTGGATCAAACTCGTTTTTTTGAACCACCCACCATTGTGCTTGACGTACATTTTTTTGGATCTTTATTAAGGAGATTTTCAGCCTTAGATGGTTCATCTCTGAACACAAGTAATTTAAAAAATAGGCCAAGTTTCATTTAGAATGTTTAGCTGCTGAAGAAGAAAAAGTCGACAGTTCTCAGTCTGTACATAGATGAAGAATCTAAGATTCCATAATCTGCAAGAATCAACTTACTATGAATGCTGTGCATATTTGCATTTAAATTTATTTTTGACCGAAAATTTGTTCGACGTTCGTTCTGCAACTCATTTAACCAATATAGGAAATGAAGTTACGATGCATCGCGATGGTAAAAAAAACCAGTAACATTTTGGTTTTATGCTGGTTTTGAAGGTGATGAAGAGCAAATTATGGTTTTGAAGATCGTTATAAAACTTAAAATGTTACTTGGGAATGTTCATGGTCTATGAATCAAGAACTACAACACCAGGAGTGGGACGAATTTAAATTTTGAAATAGTTTGTGCTCTCATTGATGTTGTTGATGTACAATATCAGATTCCAATTGAACTAGACAATTGGTGTAAGTAAAGTAATTCATTTGCATTTATTGTATCAATATTTCTGTTGTAATTGAATATAAAATACTCAGTTTCAGTAACCCGGTAGATGTTAACCTTGTCTAAGGATGATCTGAATTGAAACGTGCATATAGCCTTTATGGATCTCCAACTTTCAATTAAAAATCATCCACCCTATCACAATGCGTGTATCACAAACAAGTAATCCCCCGTGGACCTTTCAGTCAAGAGAACGCTTAGATGACCGACATTGAGTAAACCCATATCTGTCACCTTCTCGCTTGAGAACAATCACCAAACCATGGAGGTGTCCAAAAGATCCAAATCCAATAAAAAGAAGCGTGAAGGAAACATGACATTAAAACCCTGCTACATAAATTGCTGTTGTTGCATATATCGGATCAACTGTTTTTATTTTCGGATGCTCGACTGGAAAGAACGACTCGGCTCAGAGCAAACGCATCCAACAAACGACGAGACTGTGGCACACAGAAGGACGCTATGTGTCCGACGACATGGGCCTTTGGACTGAACAAAACCGTGTCGCCCTCGTCGTCATCGTCGAAGGACCTGAACATGGACAAGCGAGATGTAATCTTCTTATTAATGAAATTAAGATTATTTCATCCACTCCCATGATTCAATTCAACGACGGAACGGCGGCAGCAAGTTGCGCCATCCAACAGCAGGCACGAGGAACAACAAAATCGGGTCGGATTTATGCATTTCAACGACATGGAGAGGTGGTGCGATGGGCAGTGGAAAGCCGATATGATTTGAACATTTGCTTCATAGTAAGACGCGTGTATCCGACATCAGATAGACCGATCAGTAATTGAATGTTTAATCTGATGCACTTTTTCAGAAGATACTGTTGCAAGAAGGCTTTATAATTGCTATGAAGGCAAAGATGATACCGGCTTAATTGATAAACGGGTCGACAAATTCAGCGTTGTTCGCGTTTCTTTCGATGACTACTTCTTCTAGGAGAATCTTCAAGTTATGTTTAGGAAACTGCCTGCGGAGCTGAGCAAACGACCTAACATCTCCGTACATGGTGATCCCTTTCAATTGGCCCATTCTTCTGGCGCGGTGCGAGATTGCGCCCCCAGCTGGGCTTTGATCCGACTTCAATTGTTATGAAGGAATGTTGCTGCGGCGAACCAAACTCTTCTCACTATCCCCATTCAGTGTGGCGGCAGACTCGCCCAACCGCCCAATGACCTTTTTGCACCAAACGATGACGGTGATTGATTGCAACGACCTGGACTGGGCTCAAAAGTCTGCTAACAAGATGCTGCGGGCGGGCGCTGACAAGTTTCATTGTTGTGAGTGGAATAAAAAATATTCCAAGCTGCTTTTGAATCGCCATCGACGACGGAGCCCGGCTGACTGGGGAGCGCAAACCAGCAGAATGGATGCAAATATAATTGGGCAAATTCCATTTTAATTGAGTTATTCAAAAAGGAATAGAAAACCACGCAACAATTTCGGTCTCCGCCGATGGAGAGCTTTGTTAGTGGCAGTAACATTTTCGAGTTGCTTCTTTTGGAGTTCGCTTCGTCTTTTCTGCTTGAGTTCTATGGTCATTGACGCTTAATAGTGAAATATGATGGGTTACGAAAGGGCCTAATTTGTTGAAGCTCAAGCTGTTGATGGTTTATCCTAGATTCATGTACGAATTCTATTTAATATCCCAATTCAAGTTTAACATACAAAACGTCTTAAGTAGATAGAGTAAAAATAATAAAAAATAAAGAAATAAGGATGAACATAATAATTCAATCACAATTTCATGAAAGAATGTTTAAAAAATTTAAAAATCTGAAGCTTCCATAAAACATGACGAAAACAGCAAATTTTCGATGTAACAATTGCTCATTCATAGAATATTTTTTTTTTAAATTGCGACATTTACTCCTATTTAGACTCACCCTAAATAAACGAGTATCCCAGTCGAATTTCGCAAACGATATCGCAATCCGTCAAGGTGACTGCGCATAAAGGTTATCTAATTTTTCCATATAATAGTAATTTAAGTTTGAAATACCTAATTTTGAAAAGCTCTGCATCTGACAGTGACCAAGTTCAAGAGTCAACAACAAAAATCGTTTGTGTTAATCAATATCTCAAAGCGTTTGACAGTGCAAAGTTCGAAAACGGAACGAGGATTATCACAGAAGCATAAACAATTGTAAAAAGAGCAATAAATTAAACTGTTTTATTTACCTGCACATAGGGAGCAGGTCATTTGGTATAAAGTCATTTGGCATAACGCCATTTGGCATAAGGCATTTGGCAGCAAGACCATTGGGCATAACGAACATTTGGCATAACGGACATATGCCAAAACACATTTTTGTGTTCATTAAATTAGTTACTAGACTAAGTGTTGATGTAATCAGTTCTTTAATAGTAGACGCTTGCCTGGATTAAGGTAATGGTGGATGTGATCTCTTCTTTAAATGTAGGTGTTTGCTCAGCATAAGGCACTGGTGGATGTGATCCCTTCATTAAAACAAGGCGGTTGCTTGTATTAAGGCAAGGGTGTATGTGATCGCTTTTTTAAAAGTACAAGTGAATCCTTTAATGGAAATAGAAGTTTGTCCAGAATACGGCAATGGTAGATGTGATTCTCTTCTTGAAAGTAGGCGATTGCTTGAATTGAGACAATTTTAGATTGGATCCATTCTTCAAAAATAATTGTTTGTCCGGTATCAAGCAAGTGGATTCAATATTCCTTTTTTTGTGTAAGCGTTGTCTGGGATTAAGTCAATGACGGATGTGATCCCTTTCTCGGAAGTAGTTCTGTCGCTTCGTTTGTCCACCCTTCATCAAATAACCCTTTCCTTTGACCACTTCAAAATTATGCCAAATGCCCGTTGTGGCAAATCACCATTATGCCAAACGACCTAAATGGCGTTATGGCAAATAACTTTATGCCAAATAACCCAGACCCCTGCACAAATATCTGCATTTTATAAAAATAACTAAATACACTCATCCCTCTTTTTACGGCACTTTTTTATAGGTCACTTCGTTTTACGGCCCTCTTTTGACAACAAGTGATGTCATTTTTTTTGGCGATATTGTCATCAAAAAGTAACCCAATTAGAAGGCACTCTTAAAATCCCCAAGAACTAAGTAGCTGGTTTACATCTTCAATATTTGCCTTCAACAAGTGTTCTATTCCAGGTTATTCAAGAATTCCCTGGAGTCTACAAGCGTAACCAAGACCCTAATATCTACTCACATAACCAAAGGACTGATATCTTTTGTGAATCATGTCCTAATTGATGCATTAAACAAAATTGTATATGTATTCAATAACTGTTTCTTTGCCAAAAAGTGTTTTTTTTGCATGATTCATGCCTATTAGTACTACGGATTCGCCTTCAATAACTGTTCTGTTTCAGTCCATCCAAGAATTTCCAGGAGTGTAGGTCTGGAAGTCTACACGCGTAACCAAAGGATATCTTTGATATCTTTTTTTAAATGGCTCACCATGGTTGACTATTCAATGGGAAACAACTTGCCGCCATATGAAGAAAGGTGCCGGCTTATTCCCCTCGAATCGTTGGCTGCTAGGAGAAAACTACTACAACGGCTCTTTGTGTTTGGACTGCTGATGCAGCGCTCTTCTAAGCCAATTGAGCTTCCACGCTCCTCAACGACGTCTACGACAATACTCGCTTTTTTGGCACCCCACCCGTCGCACCAACTACAGCTTCAACGAACCATGGACTATGTGCTGCCGTGTATTCAACGAAACCAGTGTCGTCTATGATTTTGGCATAAGTAAGTCCACATACAAGCAAAGGATTGTCCATTTAGCATAAGTTCCTCCAGGAATTCCTCCGGAAGTTCCTCCAGGAATTCCTCCGGAAGTTCCTCCAGGAATTCCTCCGGAAGTTCCTCCAGGAATTCCTCCGGAAGTTCCTCCAGGAATTCCTCCGGAAGTTCCTCCAGGAATTCCTCCGGAAGTTCCTCCAGGAATTCCTCCGGAAGTTCCCCCAGGAATTCCTCCGGAAGTTCCCCCAGGAATTCCTCCGGAAGTTCCTCCGGGAATTCCTCCGGAAGTTCCTCCAGGAATTCTTCCGGAAGTTCCTCTAGGAATTCCTCCGGAAGTTCCTCCAGGAATTCCTCCGGAAGTTCCTCCAGGAATTCCTCCGGAAGTTCCTCCAGGAATTCCTCCGGAAGTTCCTCCAGGAATTCCTCCGGAAGTTCCTCCAGGAATTCCTCCGGAAGTTCCTCCAGGAATTCCTCCGGAAGTTCCCCCAGGCATTCCTCCGGAAGTTCCTCCAGGAATTCCTCCGGAAGTTCCTCCAGGAATTCCTCCGGAAGTTCCTCCAGGAATTCCTCCGGAAGTTCCTCCAGGAATTCCTCCGGAAGTTCCTCCAGGAATTCCTCCGGAAGTTCCTCCAGGAATTCCTCCGGAAGTTCCTCCAGGAATTCCTCCGGAAGTTCCTCCAGGAATTCCTCCGGAAGTTCCTTAAGGAATTCCTCCGGCCGTTCCTCCAGGAATTCCTCCGAAAGTTCCTCCAGGAATTCCTCCGGAAGTTCCTCCAGGAATTCCTCCGGAAGTTCCTCCAGGAATTCCTCCGGAAGTTCCTCCAGGAATTCCTCCGGAAGTTCCTCTAGGAATTCCTCCGGCCGTTCCTCCAGGAATTCCTCCGGAAGTTCCTCCAGGAATTCCTCCGGAAGTTCCTCCAGGAATTCCTCCGGAAGTTCATCCAGGAATTCCTCCGGAAGTTCATCCAGGAATTCCTCCGGAAGTTTATCCAGGAATTCCTCCGGAAGTTCCTCGAGAAATTCCTCCAGAAGTTCCTCGAGGAATTCCTCCAGAAGTTCCTCGAGGAATTCCTCCAGAAGTTCCTCCAGGAATTCCCCCGGAAGTTCTTCCAGGAATTCCTCCGGAAGTTCCTCCAGGAATTCCTCCGGAAGTTCCTCCAGGAATTCCTCCGGAAGTTCCTCCAGGAATTCCTCCGGAAGTTCCTCCAGGAATTCCTCCGGAAGTTCCCCCAGGAATTCCTCCGGAAGTTCCCCCAGGAATTCCTCCGGAAGTTTCCCAAAGAATTTCTCCGGAAGTTCCCCAGGAATTTCTACGAATGTTCCCCAGGAATTCCTCCGAAGTTCCCCAGGAATTCCTCCGGAAGTTCCCCAGGAATTCCTCCGGAAGTTCCCCAGGAATTCCTCCGGAAGTTCCTCCAGGAATTCCTCCGGAAGTTCCTCCAGGAATTCCTCCGGAAGTTCCTCCAGGAATTCCTCCGAAGTTCCTCCAGGAATTCCTCCGAAGTTCCTCCAGGAATTCCTCCGGAAGTTCCTCCAGGAATTCCTCCGGAAGTTCCTCCAGGAATTCCTCCGGAAGGTCCTCCAGGAATTCCTCCGGAAGTGCCTCCAGGAAGTCCTCCGGAAGTTCCTCCAGGAATTCCTCCGGAAGTTCCTCCAGGAATTCCTCCGGAAGTTCCTCCAGGAATTCCTCCGGAAGTTCCTCCAGGAATTCCTCCGGAAGTTCCTCCAGGAATTCCTCCGGAAGTCCCTCCAGGAATTCCTCCGGAAGTTCCTCCAGGAATTCCTCCGGCCGTTCCTCCAGGAATTCCTCCGGAAGTTCCTCCAGGAATTCCTCCGGGAGTTCATCCAGGAATTCCTCCGGAAGTTCCTCCAGGAATTCCTCCGGAAGTTCCTTCAGGAATTCCTCCGGAAGTTCCTTAAGGAATTCCTCCGGCCGTTCCTCCAGGAATTCCTCCGGAAGTTCCTCCAGGAATTCCTCCGGAAGTTCATCCAGGAATTCCTCCGGAAGTTTATCCAGGAATTCCTCCGGAAGTTCCTCCAGGAATTCCTCTGAAAGTTCCTCCAGAAATTCCTCCGGAAGTTCCTCCAGGAATTCCTCCGGAAGTTCCCCCAGGCATTCCTCCGGAAGTTCCCCCAGGCATTCCTCCGGAAGTTCCTCCAGGAATTCCTCCGGAAGTTCCTCCAGGAATTCCTCCGGAAGTTCCTCCAGGAATTCCTCCGGAAGTTCCTCCAGGAATTCCTCCGGAAGTTCCTTAAGGAATTCCTCCGGCCGTTCCTCCAGGAATTCCTCCGGAAGTTCCTCCAGGAATTCCTCCGGAAGTTCATCCAGGAATTCCTCCGGAAGTTTATCCAGGAATTCCTCCGGAAGTTTATCCAGGAATTCCTCCGGAAGTTCCTCCAGGAATTCCTCCGAAAGTTCCTCCAGGAATTCGTCCGGAGGTTCCTCGAGGAATTCCTCCAGAAGTTCCTCGAGGAATTCCTCCAGAAGTTCCTCGAGGAATTCCTCCAGAAGTTCCTCGAGGAATTCCTCCAGAAGTTCCTCGAGGAATTCCTCCAGAGGTTCCTCCAGGAATTCCTCCAGAAGTTCCTCCAGGAATTCCCCCGGAAGTTCCTCCAGGAATTCCTCCGGAAGTTCCTCCAGGAATTCCTCCGGAAGTTCCTCCAGGAATTCCTCCGGAAGTTCCGCCAGGAATTCCTCCGGAAGTTCCTCCAGGAATTCCTCCGGAAGTTCCGCCAGGAATTCCTCCGGAAGTTCCGCCAGGAATTCCTCCGGAAGTTCCGCCAGGAATTCCTCCGGAAGTTCCTCCAGGAATTCCTCCGGAAGTTACTTCAGAAATTCTTCCGGAAGCTCCTCCCGAAGTTCCTCCAGAAACTCCTTCGCAAGTTCTTCCGAAAGTCCCTCCGGAAATTCTTCCAGGAATGCTTTCGGAATTTCCCCCATGGAATTCGTTTGGAAGTTCCTCCAGGAATTTGTTTGAAGTGAAGCATGAAGTATTTCTTGAAGAAATTCGCAAAGGAATTCCTGGTCATAAATTAAAAAGAAATTTTTTATATAGATTCTTGAATGAATTTCATATGGATTTCTCGATGAATGAACGGAAAATTTTCTGAAGGAGTTCCGTAAAAAGTTTCGGTAGAAATTCTAGACCTAGACGTTTTATTTCATAAATTATTATAAAAAAAAAAGATTGTCGAGTTTCGAAATAATTTTCTAATGAAATTTTGAAATATTTTCAGACCGAAATAATTTAGTACGTACTGCCGAAGAAGTTCTAGGAGCAATTCTTCGAATTCTTGAAGAACAATCCCCTTATTTTCTAAATAATTTGATGTCAGGTGCATTTTGTTTGAACAAATATTGTTTTGTTTGACGGAGCATACGTTGTTCAACAAGTGGTTCCCCAACAAACAATTCAGGCTGAAAAAGCTACTTTTTTAGCTAAAAAAGCCTGATTTAAATTATATAAGCCCTTAATCAGCTGTCAATTTGGTTGAGAATAAATGCTGCATAATTGTACAGAAGATAATTGTCATATGGACTTGGCTGAAAATATGTATTTCCGACAACAGCTAGATAAAAATAGACTTTCAGGGAAATTTCCATCGGCGTGGTAAAAAATATTCGGCGGCGTGTGCAAATTTCATACGGCGGCGCCGATTAATTTTTTACGGCGGCGGCGGCGTGGCGTGGCGGCGCATAGATCCAGTTATGATTTATATTTCAAACAGACGCTTGTTTTTCTAGTTTAGAACTAATTTTGAACTAGATCTGAAGAAGCATTGATCTTTATATTATTGATCGACATCAAAAACTTTTCGAAACCTGAACAATTCAAAATTGCAAAAGAATATCAAAGTACCCCGCCTACAGGCGCCTTGGGCTTTAGAGGGTTACTAGTTAACTAGCCAATTGGCTTCATTAAATGAAACAATAATATGGGTCTGTTCACAAACTACATTAGCATTAGCATTTAGCAATTCGCACAAATTCGTAGGAGGTACAAGCCAAGACTATTGTTTGAGAGTGGCATCACTCTCATCCGTTACCACAGATATTGATTTGGGACTAATCATTAACTCTTAGATGGAAGCAATCTCCAATAGTCGAGATCTGTCCTGGCCTCGTCCTTGCGAATGCTGAGGAAGGGGAAGGATGGTTTGTTGAACACCTACTTAAGAAAGATGCAGAGAACTCTACTACCTCTCATAGGTGCCACGGGAGGTTTTGGGATTGTGTGGGAATCGTTTTGGTAGAGTTTTGGTGGCCATGAAGTCCACAGGATCTATTTAAGCAAATTGGATACTCCTTCTATGCTGTTCTGTTTCAGGTCATCCAAGAATTCTTCTAGAAAACATATCATTGCTATATTTGATCTGTTGATCCAAGAATCCCTGGAATATAGGCCTCGAATCTATACGGTCTGTTTTTAATGGTTCATGCTCTTCTAAATCCGTATGCCTGGAGCCGCCTTCAATAGCAGTTCCGGTCCAGGTCATCCAAAAATTCCCTGAAGTTTGGGTCTTACGGTCTGCACGCATCTTTTTCAACAATAGTTTGAGACCTTTTTGATTTAAAGAGTCATACAAGAATTCCCTGGAGTACAAGAAGTGTCTAATAACTTTGAAAAAAAATGGTTGAAGCCCTTGTGATCCATAAAAAAAAATGGATACACCTTCAACTATTGTTGCATCCCAGTTCAATCAAGAATTACCTGAAGTATAGGCTTTCGGCTCTTTGAGAGCTGTTCCCCTTTTTTATTATTTATGCTGGTTGCATTCCACAGAATTGAATTGGATGAGCGTTCAACAATTGTTCCTTTTCAGCTCATTCAAAAATTCATTGAAGTTTAGGCCTTGATGGCGTCACGCGTACCCAAAGAACCGTCATTTTTTTTTAAAGAGGGTATATGCCCTTAGTAATCCAAAGAATCAAATTGGATAATAATTGAACAAGAAATCAAATCCTACTTAATTTAAATAATCACCTTGAAGGGAACATGCATTCAAGTCATATCTAATTTGGTTCAAATGATCACTAAGAGCATGTTGCTTTTCTAAAACTGGCAAAAAAGTCTTTCGTTACGCGTATTTACCATAAAGCCTGTAGTTCAATTCTTGAAATTCTTAGATAGCCTGAAATAGAACATGCAATCAATTCTTGACTAATTCAGAGCTTAGAGCATATTGCATTTCTAAAGCATGTAGATCTTTCGTTACGCGTATTGACCTTAAGGCCTGAACTCCAATTCTTGGAATTCTTGAATGACCCGGAATGGAACGTGCATTCCATTCATATCCAATTTGGTTTAAATGATCATTAAGAGCATGTTGCATTTCTGAAAGGAGCAGACAGTTACGCGTATTGACCATCAGGCCTCCAGGCTTCCAGTTCTTGGAATTCTTGGGTGGCTGGGAATGGAACAAATGTTGAAGGCATGACCAGTTTGATATCCAATCGCAAGGAATATTGATGATTGGACCTCTTGAAGGATCAGAAGTGGGGCTGGGTCGGCCACACTCTACGTAGGGGCGGAAACGAAATCTGTAGACAAGCATTAGACTGGAACCCAGCGGGACATCGCAGCAGAGGCAGACCCAGAGGCTCATGGCGGCGAAGCCTCAATAAAGAAATAAAAGAAATCGACCGAAATCTAACCTTGCAACAGGTTAAAGCGATAGCCGGGCAATGCTCAGGGTGGAGATCTTTCAAGTCGGCCCTTTGCACCACCGGAGGTGTACAGGATCCATAAGTAAGTAAGTAAGACCGCTTGAAGCATGTACCGTATCAAAAATACATCCCAGTGCACTCTTGGAAGCCCTAGAACATGTGATAATAACAAATCCAATTTGGGTCTTTGGATTGCTATGATTATGTAACGTATTTATAATTGCCCAAAGATCAATAAATTAAGTGGAAAACTAATAAATTGTGCTAAAATTATTTTTACGTAGTTTTTACGCCGTAAAAGTAAGGTTGAGTGTATGACTTTTTTTGGAATTTCGCGTGTAATAACAGTCCTAGATTTCCTGAAATCAAATGGTCAAAAGCTTTGGTATTTTTAAACTTTTATGAGTTGTAAAACTCGACATTTCCAAATATTAATTTAATTCAACACAACAACATTGCAATTATTTTAAAATTTACCTTCCTTAATTACACATTTGCGAAAACATCACCACAATGTTGCATCCAGTAAATCCATCGTACCTAAAACGAAAACAAAGTACACTCCGGTTAGTTTAACATTGTTGAAACGTAATCTGTTTAGCATGTGAATAATCTCTTTTCATAGCATATAAAGTCTTAAAAAGTTGCAGCATCTGATTAAGACCCGCAGAACCCTTTGTGTCGTCGGTGGGAGAGGGCTTTCGTTTTTCTTTTACGAGCGATGTTCCATCGTCAAACTTATGCTTACTGCATGGTTAAGTACGTATGGTTCGTGGAGTGCTGCTCGTTACAATAGTGACAACAGAGAACCCACGAGGATTAAAGTGCCATTTTCCCACATCCGAATACACAAACACCGACACATGCACACACGCACAGCGACACATAAGCTTAAATCTCATCTTTTCTCGAACAGCATGCGATGGGATCCTGTGTGAGTGTTCCTTGTATGTGTTCATCTTTTGATCCACCAGCTTGGGAAACAATTTTGCCTGAAGCGTAGTGATAAGTCACGTCGGGAACGTGCGCTTTCGCGAATGTCTCCTCCTATGTCGCAACTTTTGTGATCATCCCACAATAGGTTGGTCCATAAAATAACAATTTGCTTTTCTATCTCTTAATTTATAATTAGCGAAAAAAGACGCTTTTCCAATGAAATTTATCTATTGTTTGAAAATTGAGTTGTGAAGCGAAATGCTAAAGGTTTGTCTAAATCTTGACAAGAATTAAAACAAATGAGAACTAGTCTAGTTCCACGCCAGTCAGCGGTTGATGCAGGATGAGACAAAGTTTTAATCTTGCTCTCATCAGAGCTACACATCTCGCATACACACGCACACATACACATCAATACACAACACACGGCTGACACAGAACTGAAAACGCGAATGGAAGAAAGGAGCTGCTTAGGTTATCCCCTTTAGACCCCGTTTTGGAGATGAGTGGAGATCGGCAAGGCTGACGACCGGCTGGCTCGAGAGCACTTCAAGATGAGGCACCCTCGACCGAGTTGGAAGCGGTTTTCGCATATGGTCGTTAGCGTATTCAGAGAAGATTTGTGCCACCGTGGTGGAATCTTAACCCCATTACACTCAGATTTGTAAAGGTACGGCAGTCAGGTATGTGACACCGAAGATGACCTCAGAATTGAGGTTGAATTATTCGCTTTTTACAAGTGCTCGGATTTCATAAAATAATATTATTGGTGTTTACCAATTCGTTTTACAGATCAAATCTTTCTTGTATGTATTTAAAAGGGTATCTTTAATTTTTTGTACCATTTTAGTGATAGAAATTACATATGTTGATGGCACTGTAGTTCTTCTGGTATGCTTATTGACAAGCATTCGAGCATTTTCAGCATTTCTTAGCTTAAATGCGATAAATGTTATCTCGCCACCCCTTTCGGCTACGTCAATGCACATAGCTTTCGCATACCAATTGATAATGTTGTGTTAATTTCTTTCAATTTTGTTAAGCCACCCGTTCCAGCAGTCAGTCTGGTATGACAGTAGATCAACTTTTAATTTCCATCCATACGGGGTTCGTCCCAGCATTACTCGCATCGTGGGATGGTTAAGGGTTTCATAATCCCCTCCAACGCGACGGCTGCAACCGCTTTCTTTCTCCGAGATCCAAGCAGCAGCAGCAGCAGCCGTTAGATGTCTATATATCATAGTGGTAGAGTACACAAATCGTCGGATTAAAATAATATAAATATTGACAATCTATTTATACTTTCCTACTTCTTGGAGGTGGTTCTTTCGTAGTTGGAATGTTTGCTCGACCGGTATGACGGTTTGATAGACTCTTATGCCGACGCTGGAGTAGGATTACGATCGCTGAATGGTGAAGCTGATTGGATTGCACCTATCCGACTGGATGGTTTGAACTATTGCGGTAACTCCCTTTTGATATTTTTTAAAGGCCACATTTCATCCCAAGGCATATGTTCCATAACTTGTGTATGATCCCATTTTATCGGCTTACCATCCTACCCAGGAACAGAAACTATTCTTTCGATTTCACGTGTGCTGTGCCACCATCAAATGGAAACGGAAAGACGTGTGATGCTGCTGATGCTGGTGGAAGCAGGAATTAGCTTCTCCCATTCGGAACGACAATCTGCTAACGCCGCCGAACAGCATCCAGAGATCTGTATCTCCGCTTTCACGTCTTTCCATTTCGCTCCTTCAATGCCGTGTCTGTGCGTGCGGAAAATCGGAGTAAAAATATTGGCTGTGACAACGAATTGATGTGTGTTTACAATTGGACTTATCCACTCGAAGACACACGTCAACAGCCCGCTCCGTTCGGGCTCGGTTTGATTCTTGGCGACAGAAGGGTGGCAGGAATATCGAAGGCGGACAGTTTGGAAGTGAAATTTTGTATCTTGTCAAAACAGCCGACTCGGGGGGATTAGAGACATCAGGTTGACGGAGGTTTCGTTTTAAGTTGTGGGTGCGGGTTGTTTAGGAAGAAGAGTGTCACTAATTTTCGAAAACGAATGGTTGAACAAATTGGTTGTTCATTTTTCCTACCGCAAGCGCGGTAATATATGGAGTGGTGATAATTCGTGTTCCATATAGGTAGATATTAAACAGCAGCACATGTTTTCGAAATATCTTCTTCCTCTTCTTCAATGACTCTACATTCCAACTGGAATTTGGCCTGCTTTTCAACTAAGTATTTTATTAGCATTTCCTCATTTATTCATTGAAAGCTTTTCTATGCCCGCCATTGCATGGGTATGTATCTTGTGTTGCAAGTACAATGGATAAACTTTGCCCAGGGCGTCGAGAAACCTTCCAGCCCGAAAACATCCTAGACCGGATCGAGAACCAAACTCGCCTTCTCCGGATTGGCAATATAATTGGTTAAATAAATATATCTTTTCAACCAAATAAAAATTATTATAAATAATACCATCTGGCATCATGTTGTCGTAGAACGTGCATATTTCTGTTTAAGTCGCATTTTCTACCGTTCCGGAAGAGAATGAGAGTAAAATGTTTAGAGATTAAGTGAAATTTTGCTTAGGACGGGAACTGGTTTGAAGTGTTCCGGGAATGCAATCGTTATGACTGAAATGAGTGCTGCACCTCGTTAGTTCAAATCAAATAAAAGCTTTTTCAAACGATGTTTAGCAAGAATAACTATTTTTTAGCGGAAGTGAATCCCATTGCAGTTGTAACTGCTAGTGACGTCCGTCGTCTATGCAGTGGACATCCAAACGTCCCAGACTAGTTCACCTTTGGGGTTCTCAGGGTTGCCTTACCTGCTCAAGGAATTCACGAGGGAATAGCAGAAAGAGGACAAGACAACGACGCACTTACATGAATAAGGATAACGTATGAAAGAAATTTACTGTTCAAATACATTTTTATACAATTTTTTTTTTTCAATTCATAGTGCCAGGAGTGGGTTAGTAAACAGGGATAAGGAATGGATGCGGCCGATTAAAACGTAGGGGCCCATTGGCGACATGCGCGCGGGTGACGTACCTTGGACGACTGTTCATTATCGCCGATAGCCGGCTGGGCTGCTATTTGGGCACGAAGGCTAGGGTGGTGAGGTTCGACGAACGGGTTGGCCTGCTGGCGGGATCGGATTTCGGCTTCACGAAGTGAACAGCCGGCGTGGCCGAAAGGTTGAACACGATAACGAGGGCTTTGCTGTTTGTCGAGACTTCTTCTCGGCGGGTATTCGAGGCGGCGGCTTCTTCTCGTTGGTTTGGCTACCGGCGAGACCGGATTCTGGCTTCGCGAAGTGAACAGCCGGGGTGGCCGAAAGGTTGAACACGATGACGAGGGCCTTGCTACTTGTCGAGGCTTCTTCTCGGCGGTACCCGACCGTGGATTCGTGGCGAGAACAGCCGGCGGGGCCGCAGTCGGACAAGCACGAGGACGAGGGTTCTGCAATTTGCCAACGATTCTGCTTCTCGGGTTGGCTTTCGGCGGTACCGAGGCTTCTTCTTCTCGACGGGTTCGCTGTCGACGGGACCGGATCGTGGCTTCGTGGAGAAAACGGCCGGCGTGGCCGTAGTTATAAAACTCGGGTACGAGGGCTTTCTACTCGCCAAGGCTTCTTCTCGGCGAGTCCGGATCGTAGATTTGTGGAGGAAACACCCGGGTTGCCCTAATGGACAAGCTCGAGGACGAGGGCTTTGCAATTTTGTCGACGGGACCGGATCGTGGCTCGTAGAGGAAACAGCCGGCGTGGCCGTAGTGGTAAAACACGAGGGCGAGGGCTTAGCTACTTGTCGAGGCTTCTTCTCGGCAAACTCGGCACCACTTAACGACGCGCAAGGGTTTCTTTGTCGGTCCCGCACCTTTTCCGGGAATTTAACCCTTCGATGATTGTAAGCCACTCACGAACACTGTCTGCACTACTGGCCAAATCACACGATCTCCGTACCACGTGAGTATGTATCACTGCATTCTACGGGAATCTTCTTGATTTGCAGGTCTTTACTCGACGGCTATCTGATCACGACTCCCGCTCAGTTCTTAGCTACCTCTTCGGATCCCCGATTTTTTCGATTATCTCCTACCACATTCGTTGTCGGCTTCGGCAGCGGATATGGTGTTGCCTTTTTTTCTTTTTGAATCGGGCGAAAAGTGGGAAGGGGGATAGGACAGATTTGCACTTTAAATATCAAAGTAGGCCAAATGCCTAGAAATTATTCCCTAGAATTTTAACGGTATGCAACTGTGCCGATGTTTGCCCGTTGGTACCATTTTCGGTAACACAGTATTGCACGGCCCTTAAAATTCAGGAAAAGTTGCTTTCTCTAATAAATATCAATTAAATAATGCAGTCGTATGCATGTTAGGCCGGGAATGGGGTAAGAAACCGTAGTAGAGTATTCATCTTAGACAAAACGCTTTTATGCACTCGATTGCTTGTTTTCGGTATCGTATTTGATCGGAGACGCGATAAAAAATACGCTAGCCTTTGTGTTTTCAGGAGATACCGTTCAGCCAACAGTTGCAGACATGAATTGATTAGTTAAATTTATCAACGGTGACCCGTCGTCGATGGACGCGACGAACAAGATTTCCGATGCGATCAATTAATTTCGATTATTCGATTTCAATTAATTGCGATTATACGCAAAGTTACAGTATTTTCTAGGATAAACAAAACAAATTCGCAGCTTTTGCAAACAGCGATAAAAATGTTAAAACAAAAACAATAGAAAAAGAAAAAGGCGGAAACAAAATGACAACGGTCACTTGATTCTGATCAAGAGTCGGACAAGTCGATGCAAAAGTCTTTTGATAGAACATCGTTTGGCTAAAAATGTCATGTCGGGTCATCCTGTAACACAAGTGAGAGTCCACTATAGACCCTTTACCTTATAACATAAACGGCGGCCAAAAGGTAACGTCATCTGCCTGAGAGTAGAGAAAAAAAGCTGACAGCATGAAAGTCGGTTCTGGGTACTCATTGACTAGGTACTAATTTTCGGGCCCACTTATGCACACTCTTCTCCTCCGCCTCAGAGTATGGGTTAGATGCAAAGTCGTACCAAGTGATATTTTTTTTTCTTCCTAAGCAATGCTCAACAGACATCCTGGGTTGTCCAGGAAGTACGGGGTTAGGGACCACCTCCAACAGCAAACGAGGGAGACAGGACTACATCCCGACCCGCTAAACCGTTTCCATTGTCGCCGTTTCCATAGTCTCTTTGGTACAACCAGAAAGTAATGCTTCAAAGGGGGGCCAGTGCACAACGCACCCTCGAGGTTAGCAGCGTGTCCTTGCAGCATCGAACATCGTGACTCGCTTTTTTAGAAGAACACCATGGTATCGTGCCAGCGCATTGCCGGCTTTCCAGATGGCCTTACCACGCCCTATGTCCTCGGAAGGTGGGAAGGGTCGACTTCGCGCCTGCTTCCCTCTGCACGACTGGTATCAAAAATGACCTCTCTGCGATAGGGCCTATTCGCCAACACACAGAGGGACTTGCCGACGCGGTGCCTACGCCTGCCCCAGTCTTGACGAAGACCCTTTTCCGTCCTCGGGCTCAGAACCCGCCCGGTTGATCGACGCCGCGAAAGCGACGATACCATGTTGTTATTCACGCAGCCACTTGTTCGATAAAAGGATCGAGTTCGACCACAGGGCATGACCACCGGTATGACCCATGAAGCCGACTCCGATCCCTTGGACCACCTCTTATTTGCGCCTGAACTAGCCATCCTTGAGTCCACGCGCCACCTTCTATGTAGCTCCGAGACGATTTGGACGATAGCCAATAAAACGGCGTTCCAGCCAACTTCATCTTTACACATCCTCCGAACTAGGTTGTCCGGGTCACGCATTGCGCGAAAACGTGAGCACACGAACAACACGTGTTCCGCCGTTTCCTCTAAACCTGCGCACACCAAACACTCGGGTGAGGCCGAGCAAGCCAGCTGCGTTACCTGCACTGTGAATTTGCAGCACGCTTAAACGCCGGGCACTTCGAACCCCCCATGGGGTGCTTGCTGTTCACAGCTTTGCTGGAACAAATCAAACAATTGGGATGGTTCGTGGAGCATTGTGCCTCATGTCCCTCCAATCCGCAGCGTCGGCAGAGATTGCTTCTGTCAGGGCCTTTGCAGTCCCATTGCTTGTGCCCCGGGTCCAGGCACTTGAAGCAAACTTCGGGTTGCTCGTATATGCCTATTGGGCACACCGGCGCTCCCTAACTTGACTACCTTGGAGGCGTCCTCTGCAGATAGCCAAACCAATGCTACCTGCGTCCCTGCCGGACCTTTCCGTAGCCGAACGGCTGCGGTGGGCGTCTCCACTTAACACTGTCGCCGCAGTGCCGTGATAAGCTCTTCGACTTCGGTGATCTCGTCCAGGTCTTCAACCCTTAGATTCACCTTCGTCGTGAGTGCCCTCACCTTGACCGTCTTGCCTAGGACTTCCTCCGCCAACTTCTTGTAGGCGGCGCCCTTTTGCGAGACGCCCCGCTTTAGCTCGGGGATCATCTCGCCCATCCGGGTACGTCTTATTCGACGTACGTCGGCGCCAAGTTCACCGAGCTTGATGTCACTCCTCATCGCTTTCAAGACGTCCGAGTACTTAGCCTCGTCCGTTTTGATGACTAAGGCATCGCCCCTGGAGCGATTTGCGCCTACCCTAGACTTCTTGCTACCCTCATTCGCCCGGGCCTTCTTTTCGGCCCCGGACGTCTTCGGTTTCCTTTTGTTCTTGACCAGGGTCCAGGAGGCGTCATCCCCCTCTATTTCCCTGGTCTTGTGCGGCTGAGAGCTCTCAGCCTGCCGTAAACCCTTACCACCGTCTTTCCTGGGTGGATGGACCTTTCCAGGTCCATGTTTAGGGAGAGTATTTTGGAGGTTTTGGAGGTACCTGGCCGGGGTTTAGCTTCCCAGCCCCACTACCCTTGTTCGGCCCCCAGGGAGCTCATTCCCTGGAGACTGTCTCCCAAGTTTTTGTGTCTGCTCCGTTGGAGCAGTCACCCCCGACGTGCCGCGAATATTTGAGCCTCAGTCTGGGTAGACTTTGGCACCAGCGTCTTCGCTGGCACGCCCACGGTCAATTCGACCTTGCCCGAGTCCGCTAATCCTTGGGCCTCAGTCTGGGTAGACCTCGACTCCACGGATTTCAAGGGTTTAAACTTGGCCGTCCCGACCGCCCTCTCCAGCTTGGCGTCCAGCATCGACTTTCGAAGTTTCAGCAAGCTCCTCTTCAGTTCCTTACTGATATTATGCTTCGATGACGCAAAGTCGGTGATGGCGTCCAGCTGTTCCGTCGCTCCTCGAAGGCCGAAAGCCCATCGCCTTCACAAGCCATGGGCCATCTATAACCTCTACCGGCAAAAGCTGGGAGATGGTTAAGTGACCCACGCTGGCGCTGTGCACTGAGCTGCCGACTATTGCCTCTGGCCTCCTAGGCGGAGACCGGAACACCCCACCTCTTGCGAAGGGGTTGTCGCCTACACTACTACCACTAATTGAATAATTGACTTGGTTTTCCATTTTGGTCCCACGAGTTGCTCGGGAAAAGAGGTCCACCACGCCAGAGCACAGCATGACGCGGTAAGGGACAATTACTGTGGAGGGTGCCCAGGTACCCCACAGGCTCCGATAAAGGCCTAGCTCATTATTTCACCCCCTGGCCATGCATCCCCTCGGTATGGGTCGCTTAACGCCTTGGGATTAGGGGTTAGCGACGATGGTCCCGTTGGTCGCACCCACTCACTCTAGCTGATGTCAGAAGGACATCAGTGCCCAGGCTGCACTACCAGCTAAGTACGCAACCCTTAGCTGGCGGTCAATTGTCATCGGAAGACCCGTGGAAGCGAGAGATGGGAACTTGTGAGGGGCAGAGCTGTGTAGGTCGCTCCTTCCCAGATGTCAACTCACCATTTCGCAGCCCGTATGCAAGTGTGTGTGTACAAAAAAAATGTGAGACACACTTTTTGGTGCTTAGACTTATCCGATTTGCTTGCAACAGGTTGCATTCGACACGGATTCCTTCACTATTGAAAATTGGCCCCATAGGCCATTGCGTTCCGGAGTTATTTAAAAAAACATTTTTTCCCCCATTTTTCCCAAGGGGTCGTTCAAAATTGATGTCACAGGTTTTAGTGGGGGGGTCTAAGGTTTTGTGACAGTACATGTACTAGGTATACAAAAAAGCGTGACAGAGGGGGAGAGGGGTCTAGAAATCCCAAAAAGTAGTGGACGTCATATTTGAATCGCCCCCAAGGGTCCAACCTTGGAAAAAAAAATTCAAAACCGAATATTTCTTTTCAAAATCTGCTGCAATGCATTCAAATAAACGCAAATTAATGCGAATTGATGGAAATAACTGAATCCATCTCCCTAAAGTGCAATTTTGACGTCTCTTATGTGCTTTTTTGTGTTTTCTTGTTTTATAATATACGAAAAAGGCACCATCACCGCTAGGTGCATTATTCTGGGTTTTTGAATTTTATTACGAATTATTCTTTGGGTATACGTTATATTTGCGTAAAGGTCATTCCAGTAAATGCCATTCGGGTAATCGTGTTTCGGGTATTCGTCATTTGGGTACTTGGTTTTTTGAGATATAAATCGCTAATATCTAGACTAGTTTAGCATTTAGGGAAGATCTATCAATTACGTAACGGAAAAAATGGCCATTTGAACTCCCCCCCTTTTTGTATGAATCGCTTTTTGAGCAACCCTTTTCCCCCTCAAAGTGTTACGTAATTTATTTTATTTTATGATCCGTTCGGCCAAATGCTATTTTCGACCAAATGTCATTTTCGGTCATATTTTTGGCCAAACGACGTTCGGTCAAATGACATTTGTCCGACTCTTGATCAGAATCGAGTGACCGTTGTTGTTTTGCATCCGTTTTTATTTTCTTTTCCTATTGTTTTTTAAACATTTTTATCGTTGGTTACCAAAGCTGTGATTTTGTTTTTTTTTTATTTATCCAAGAAAATATTCTATGCCATGGGCGTAGCCAGGATTTCGAGAAGGGGGGCCAACTTTTTTGGTTTTCTAAATCGTAGTTTTATAGTAGTTTTATAAAAACACATGAATATTAACACATGAAACCAAATCCAAACCAAATCGTAACAATAATGGATTTAAAAATGCGTGATTTATTGCTCATTAGATATTTTTAAATAAAGTGAGAAAAATATTAACGAACTTAGAATTCAGAAAGAATATAAAATCGGCTATAACAATTATTATAAAAATCCTGCATTCTTCCATAAGTTTAAGAAAACTAGAACCATGCATCTGAATTTCAAAACAAATCCTCTCTGAAATAATATTTATTATAAAATTGGCAGAAAAATCAATATGCAAGCTTTCTCCAGGAATTCCTTCGACAATTGCTCCTGGCATTCTATCCGAAATTCTATCAGGGATTCTTTAGGAATGCCTCCAGCAACTTCTTCGGCAGTGTCTTCAGGAATTTCACCATAAATTTTGCCGGGAATTGATCCGAACATTCCACCATTATTTACTTTAAGAAAATCTTCACAAACTTCTTTATAAGTTCTGCAGAATTCCCTGCAATAATTCAAATAATTTCGTGCTGTTTCCCATAATTTTTAAGAATAAGAATATTCCGTGGAAATTCCGCAAAATTGCCAGTAAACATTCCTGAGAATTTCACGAAAAATCTTCGAATTTCTTGTGTAAATTCCATAAAATTTTCCGTGAATTGTTTCGAATAATTTCTTGTGAAAATTTCAAAGAATTTCTCCAGGAATTCCACCGGAAATTTATACAGAAATTATACCGAAAATAAAATCAACAATGGAATTTTCAGAGGAATTCCTCGATTAATTCGCAATGAAATCCTGAAAGAATTGCGGTGGAAACTTCAAGATTTTCACTGTGAGATCCTCCAGGAGTTTCTTCGAAAATTCCTTCTGCAATTCTTCCAGGAGTTCCACCGGCATTTCCACCAAGAATTTCTCTAGGATTTCCTTCGAGAATTATTCCGGTAGTTCTATCGGCAGTTCCTCTGAAAATTCTTCCGGGAATTTCGGCAGAATTGGAATTTATTTAGGCTTCTTCAGGAATTTATTTAGATTTTCCACCAGAAGCTCCTCCGAGAATTTCTCTGCTAGCTCCTCAGGGAATTCTCCGGGAGGTCCTCTGATGATAATGATTGTCCAGCTACAACAAAGGCTTCAGATTGACGAGATTTGTCTATAAGATGAATTCTCTTGTTTCCGAGAATGCTTCTGGTAATTTCCCCGGGGTTCCTTTGAAAATTCTTCCGGGAGGTTTTTCGGAAATTCTTCCAGAAAATTCCTTCGAAAGTTCCTCCGGGAATTCAACCAGCAATTCATCCGGGAGTTTCTCCGGAAATTCTTCCGGGAGATCCACCAGAAGCTATTCCATGAAATTATTCAGGCTTTTCCAATAAATCATTTAGGCTTTCTTCAGAAATTAAGCTGGAAATTCCTCCCGAAGTTCTTCCGATAATTTCTCTGGGAGCTCATCCGGGATGTCCTCTAGGAATTCTTCTAGGAGTTCCTCCTGAGATTTCTCCGGGAGTTCTTACGGGAGATCTTACGGGAGCTCCTCCGGCAGTTCCTTCGGGAATTCCTCCAGGAGATCCACCAGCAGTTTCTACGAGAATCCCCCCGGGAGTTTCACTGACAGTTTCTCCTGGTGTTTTTCTGAAAAGGAACTTCTGGAGGAACTCCCAGAGTAATTTCCGGAGGAACTCCCGGGGGATTTTCTATAGGAATTTCCGGAAAAATTATCAGAGGAATTCTCGGAGGAACTGCCGGTGGAACTTCTGGAGCAATTTATTGAAGAACTACAGGAAGAATTTCCGGAGGAAATTCTGGAGGAACTCTCGTAAGAATTCTAGGATGAACTCCCAAAGGAACTTCCGTAAAAATTCCAGGAGGAACTCCTGGAAGAATTCTTAAAAGAACCTCCCGGAGGAATTCCCGTGAGAACTCCCAGAGAAATTCTCCGAGGAACTTCTGGTGGAATTTGTAGATAAATGCCTAAAGAAATGCTAAATGAATTCCTGGAAGAAAGCCTGATTGAATTCCCGAAGGAACTTCTGGTGGAACTTCAGAGGAACATCCGGTGGAATACCCTAGAGGAAGAGAAAAAATATTTCTGAAGGAACTTCCGAAATCCCATTTCCCGTGAAATTCCTGTCAAATATCGTCCAGGAATTCCCTGTAAAGTTCCTGGAGGTATTACCGGAGAATTTCTTGGAAAAACTCCTGGAAGAACTCCCGGAGGAACTCCGACAAGCACTTCCGAAGGAATTCCCACATGGAAGTCCTGAAATAATTCTTAGAGAAGTTCCTAAAGGAATTTCCGAAAAAAATATCTGAAGGAATTCCCAGAAAAATACCAGGAGGAATTAATGCAGAAATTCCCAGATGAAATCCTGGAAGTATTCCCAGATGAATTGCTGAAGAAAATCCCTGCGGATTGTTCCGAAGAAATTTCTGGAAGAACTCTTGGCAGATATCCGAGTAAATTCCGAGTGAAGTCCGGAAGGAATTCTAGTACACTTCCGCGGAAAATCTCCCGGAGAAATTCCTGAAGGAATTCTTGGAGAAGTACCTGAAGAAACTCCCGAAAAAATACCTGTAAGAATTTCTGGGGAAATACTTGGACGAATTCCAGGAGAAATTCATGAAGATATTTCTAGAGGATTTCTTGAAGGATATTCTGAAGTAATTGCGAAAAGAATTGGAATGCTAGATGATTTCGCTATTGAATATTGTAACGAGCAGGTCGTTTCATGTTTATTTGTTCAAATTATGTTACTCGTAATATCCGTTATTTATTTAAATTAATTTAGTAATTTGCCAAAACAGTAGAACCAGTCTAGAGCCCAAAATACAAATTCACTGCATTAGCGTTCATTTCCGTTCATGAGCGACACTCGCAAGAAGCGCAAAACAAAATTGATTATGTGAGTTCCTACTGACGTTGTGAGCGGCCGTGGGAATTAATTGCCCATTAAAACTGATCAAATCTGCCGGGTGGCTTGTAGCACATGCTATCGCCCGCGTGCATCGACCCGTTGGGAATCCTTTCAGGATGCGTTGACCTTTGGCGTTTTCTTTCCACCCAAGATTTTGGGGCCGAACAGCGAGATGGATGATTGAAGCTGTTCGTGGAAAGAGACGCAAACATGCGCGAATATGATTATTTAGAGCGCGAGGGTAATTTTCGAATCACGAAATTAACTTCGTGATGTCCGGTGATGCAATTTGCAATTTGGCGGTTAATCTGAGGATTCCCAAGTTGATCAAGTTCACTTCGAACTGATCCGTGGAAGAGGCAGGAGTGGCCCAAAGTTCTCGCGCCGTGGTGTCTTGTAATAGGTAGTGACATGAAAGACAATCAATTAGTTGAACTTAATTAAATTTAAATCCCTTTCCCTAGTTGTAGCTATCAGTAATTGTGTGTGCTATTGTTAAAAGGCGGTGTGTTATCGTGTGTGGCTTCGTGCAATTAAAGGTAATTCGTGCTAATTTGTGCTATTTGTATTGTGAAATTAACACGTGATACGTGTAACCAACTATTTAAAGGTTTCTTGCCAAGCCGTTAATCCGTCCGTGGCACCGCAACCGAACTCCCAGTGGCCATTTCTGACCCCACTGTCAGGCTCAGAAGTTCTCCCGGGACACGCCGGAAGAGGGACGCTTCCGTTTTTCTACGCTCCCTAGGCAGGACGAATCAGCAAGCGCAATCGCATTTCCGTTCCCCTAGTGACGACTAGGGAAACCTCGACGCACGTGTCGCGTCGCGCGCAAATCGAGTAAGTTTCCGATGTTCGAGTGAACCGACCGCCAACCAGCAGCAGAAAGGCAATCAGCCTACCCCCGGCGGCAACAGAGCTTCATCGCCGAACGAGAGAGCAGCAGCGAATTCACCGCCACCCCCTTTCCGTTCATCCGGCGGCGGCAACATCGTCACCGAAGAAGGTCTGTGAGTACCCACCCATTTAACATTCATGCGCATGACAAGTTAATTCACGCCGCAACATAGCTTACGTTGCGTGGCGTGCACGGCCGTTTTTATAAGACCGTGAATTGAACATTCCGTGAATCGAAAACCCGTTGCGTTCGCAGGGCGAACGAGAGATTCGTAAATAGCACGTTGATAAATGCACACCTAGCCAAAGCACACACACGATAGGTAGACAGGGACCATAGAGCATGGGAAAGGTTGAGAGAGAATAGGAAGAGAAGAGCGAAGAGAAATGAACACTGATGTAGAAAGATAGATGTAAGAAATAAAGCTCAATGTGACTGGATAAAAGCTCATTTGTTCCGTGCGTATACAGAAACATTTCAGTCGTAGAGTATGAGAAATGAGGAAGCGGACAGATAGATTCCTGCAATAAATGTTGGTCCCAATTAAGTGAAATGAGTTGAGTGTTTTTCATGTCACACGTGTCCCGTTGTAGTTTTTTGTTGTAGAAATTGTTTTACTGGGGAGGTTGGCTCCGAAACCAACCGGGCAACTTTTTAGTCGGACACGGGTCGGTTCGATTGGGAATTTCGGGATACTTGCCGGTGATGATAAAACCCCCTTTATATAATTCATCACTGGCCGTTAATTGCAATCGTGTTCTAGGTAATTGTATTCACAAAACGCATTAGTAGCGTTTCTTTTTGCGGACAGTTTCAGTCAGCCATCTAACTTCCCGGACCAAATTTAAAAACTGAGCCTTCTTCCCCTGAAAGGTCTCAACGGTCGGGCAACCCAAATATTGGTGGATGGTCTCCCTCGGGAGTGGCGCTTAAGCCATCTCACTTTTAAGCCGGGAAGGTCAGTAAGGCTGACGGTTATAACTGGCGCCCAACGAAATAAAGGCTTTTCATGTTTCTTTCTTCAAAAATAAATTTTTCTATAGTAGGAACATTTAGTTAAAATTCAAAAGTATTGTATTCTATATTTATTGCACCTTTTTTCATTGTTAAATTATTTATTTATTTTTGTTGATAATTTGTTGCTCATTACATTATTTTCTCGTTGCTATCGTATTTCTATTGTATAATACATTTATATGTTCTAATTTATTATTATTTATTTTGTACTTCGTAAAATCTAACTTAATTCTAGTAAAATCCATTGGTACACGCTTGTAGTTGAATATTTCATTGCTCACTATTACGAGTTACATAAAAAAATTGATCAATCGCTCAAAATGTTTCGCATATTCCCTCGTGCAGAGGATCTCAATCAAGAGGAGATCGATTTCGAATTTTTGGTTCGGAATCAACCACAGAACGTATTTAACCTTGATTTGGCAGGGAAACAACGGCATCTAAGAAGTTTGTTCAAGAATGACGCTAAAGAAGGAATTTGTCACAAATCACCTTTGTCAATAACGGAAGAAGTGGAACATATTCAGGGCAGAATTGATACTCTCGAGAAAGCTCTGGAGAGGAAAGTTGAAGCAAAATATGAATCCAGGGTTTTGCACTATTGGTATCGGGTAAAATGGAGTAGGGCCTCTGGGGAGGAAGAAAAAGGAATTCGAAGAGCATTGGGTCAAAGGATCGAAGCATTGATGAAGCACTATCAGTTTGGGCCACCTCAAACCCCGGTTATTGGTCAAATCAATAGCATTCTAACAAACACCGAAGGGGCAGTAGGAGGTCAAGGTAGTGGGTCAACACCAAAGCGATCAAGCGCAGATTTCAATGGCGAGAAATCGACCGGAACCATTCCAAAACAACCAGTTCCGTCGGATGAACAGAAGTCGTCAGAGGTTACAGTCAGTCGGGTAGAGTGGGAAGAAATGAAAAGAGCGTTAGCAGAATTAACGGCTAAACTGGCCGAAACAAATCGACCAAAGCCGAATAATAACTCGTTTAATTTTGATATCCATACTAACTCGTCTCGGGACCCGGAAAGGAAGCCTGAACATCAGAAACTATTTTCCACCAGAAATGGGCCTCTAATAGGTGCACCAGAATCGGATATCCGTCGGGCTCAGCGTAACTCACGGGCCAACGATCAAGAGACGAGTAGCGACGATGAAGTATTCCTTCAACCCAGCATGGGAAGAGCAGCACGGCAACCATACTCGGCCTTCAGGTGGTATCATGGGACGACCGGGAACAGCCAACAGATTAACCGAAGAGGTAGGGATCCGAGGGTTGAAGCAGAGGATCATTCTAGCTCGGAATATGACAACCGTTATCGCGGAACAGTCAGACCACACGGAGTAGGACCAAACCACAGACAACTGTATCAGAGCCGCATCGAGAAGTGGAAATTAAGATTTTCCGGCGAGCAGAGATCCGGGTCTGTCGAAAATTTTCTGTATAAAACCAAGAAGTTGGCAGAGCGCGAAGGGATTTCGAGGGAAATCTTATTAAGGGATATCCACATGTTGCTAGAGGGACCAGCCTCTGACTGGTTCTTTACTTTTGTAGATGAGCTAGTAACGTGGGATAGCTTTGAAACCTCGATTACTTACAGGTTCGGGAACCCGAACATGGACCAGGGTATAAGGTCTAAGATCCATGAAAGGAAGCAGCTCAGGGGAGAGTCATTCATCGCGTTCGTTTCGGAGATTGAGAAGTTGGATCGTTTGTTGTCTCGGCCACTTTCAAAGCGTCGCAAGTTTGAGGTAGTGTGGGACAACATGCGCCAACATTACAGGTCGAAAATTTCGTTGGTGGAGGTTGAAGATCTCCAGCAGCTGACCCGGCTAAATCATAGGATTGACGCTGCTGATCCTCAACTTCAACAGCAGCCTGGAGATCATCATTTTCGTAGACCAGTAAATCAGATAGCAGCAGACTACAGTGACAGTGAGGGCGAGCAGTCACCTTCAATCAACGCGATTGGTGGCCGAAACTTCCGAGACGGTGGAAGAGAGACAGTACACGCAGCTGCAAGCGGTCAGCGGAACACAACTTCTGGGCGGACGGCCAATTCAAGCCTCCTCGCATGCTGGAATTGCCAAGAGCAAGGGCATGGTTGGAGGCAGTGCCAAAAGCCGAAAGTCATTTTCTGTTACGGCTGCGGCAGTTTGGGAAGAACCATCCGAACCTGTGAGCGCTGCTCCAGGTCTACAGGAGGTGATCGTCAGGGAAACGAATGAGGGGATGCAACGAAGGCGGGAAGTCGTTCATCCCTCCGACATCCAGAATTCCCAAGAAAGCAACACCGAACGAAACGTTTAACCCATTTTCACAGATTTATCATATTAGGATCCACAATACTAAATGTCCTCACATTAGAGTGAAAATATTCGACACGGAATGGGATGCCTTACTAGATTCGGGAGCAGGGATCAGTATTTTGAATTCTTTAGATTTGGTACACCGGTACAGACTGAAAATACAACCAGCGGCAATCCGAGTTACAACGGCGGACGGATCGACTTACGGTTGTTTAGGGTACGTCAATGTACCATTCTCCTATAAAGGACTAACCAAAGTCATTCCCACGTTAGTGGTTCCAGAGATTTCTCGGCAGCTGATCCTAGGTGCCGATTTTTGGGACTCCTTCGGCATTAAGCCGATGATCGACTTGGGACGAGGAATGGAAGAACTGGAGACGGTGGAGTACCAGAACAGCTCACCATTGTGTTTTACGGTGGAGCCATATGGCGAGATACCGAAGCTAGAAACAGTTGGGGAGGACGAAACACTCGAGATTCCGGTCTACGAAGGTCCAACTCAAACGACACCCAACCTAGACGAGATTGAAACCGAACACGACCTCACAGCGGAACAACGGAGACAACTAGCGGACGTAGTGAGGCAGTTCGAGTTGACAGGAGTGGGTAAGCTGGGAAGGACAAGCCTACTCGAGCACGAAATCGTACTGAAGGAGGGAGCAAACCCACGGAATACACCTATGTACAAGTGTTCACCTTATATACAGCATGCTATCGACGAGGAAGTAGAGCGCTTCAAGAGTCTAGATGCTATAGAGGAGTGTTATAGCGAATGGACTAACCCTCTTGTTCCCGTAATGAAAAAGAACGGGAAAGTGAGGGTGTGTCTGGATTCGCGAAGAATAAATAAAATGACCGTGAAGGATACGTACCCAATGCGGAATATGCAAGACATATTCCGGCAATTGGGGAAAGCGAAATTCTTTACGGTCATCGACCTCAAAGACGCCTACTTCCAGATACCCTTGAAGCAGGAATGTCGCAATTACACGGCGTTCAGGACGGCTAAAGGCGTATACCGGTTCAAGGTACTTCCCTTCGGATTGACCAATGCACCGTTCACTATGTCGAGACTAATGGACAAGGCGATAGGTTTTGACCTAGAACCGTACGTCTTCGTCTACCTTGACGACATAGTGATCGCGTCGCAAACCTTCGAGGAGCACCTACGGCTAATGCGAATCGTCGCAGAAAGATTGCGGAAAGCCGGACTGACGATCTCAATCGAGAAATCCAGATTCTGCCGAAAACAGGTGGTCTATTTGGGCTACCTCCTTAATGAGAACGGAGTGGCCATAGACACGTCAAGGATCCAGCCGATTCTCGACTATGCGCAGCCAAAAACGCAGGAGGACATACGGAGGTTGATGGGACTTGCAGGGTTCTATCAACGCTTCATAAAAAACTACAGTAAGGTCACGGCTCCGATTACAGATTTACTAACGAAGGAGAACAAAAAGTTGAAATGGACGAAGGAAGCTGAGGAGGCTTTCCGAGAGTTGAAAGCGGTCCTCACATCGGCACCGGTACTCGGTAATCCAGACTTCGGAAAAGTTTTTACTATCGAGTCTGATGCTTCCGACAGGGCGGTAGGAGCGGCCCTGGTTCAAGACCAGGACGGCGTAACACGAGTGATAAGCTATTTTAGCAAAAAGCTCAATCGCACCCAACGTCGTTATTCAGCCGTTGAAAAGGAATGTCTGGGCGTGCTATCCGCAATACACCACTTCCGTCATTACGTGGAAGGTACGAAGTTCCGCGTGATTACCGACGCCAGAAGCCTGTTGTGGCTCTTCAATGTCGGAACGGAGACAGGTAATGCCAAGCTACTGCGATGGGCGCTTCGCATACAGTCTTACGACTTCGACCTGGAATACCGGAAGGGGAAAGCGAACATCACCGCTGACTGCTTGTCACGTTCCATAGAGATAGACACGGTTATAGCAACTGCACCTGATTTCGAATACGAAGACCTGATTGACAAAATCCAGGCGGACCCAGGAAAGCACACTGACTTCCGTGTGGTAGATGGTCAAGTTTATCGGTACGTCAGTAACCAAAATCGTCAAACTGACCCACGATTCGAGTGGAAACTCATTCCAAATTCAGCGCAAAGGAAGGACATAATCCGTAACGAACACGAAAAAGCTCATCTGGGGTACGAGAAAACGCTTGCGACGGTAAAACAGCGATATTTCTGGCCTCGCATGAATGAAGAGGTTCGTAGATTCTGCAGAGGATGCCTGAAGTGCCTGGTCAGCAAGTCCGGAAACATCAACGTGACACCACCAATGGGTTCTCAGAAGCCCGTCGAGTATCCATGGCAGTTTGTCACTCTCGACTACGTTGGGCCATTACCGCCGTCAGGACGAGGTAGGCACACTTGTCTCTTAGTGGCCACGGACGTCTTTAGCAAGTTCATTCTGGTGCAGCCATTCAGAGAAGCTAAAGCTCATTCGTTGGTGGAATTTGTGGAGAACTCGATATTTCGGTTGTTCGGCGTCCCAGAGACAGTATTGACCGACAACGGTTCTCAATTCGTGTCGAAACAGTTCAAAGAACTGTTGAACAAATATAAGGTTTCGCACTGGTTAACCCCGGCCTACCACCCGCAGGTTAATAATACCGAAAGGGTTAACCGGGTTATCACGACTGCCATACGAGCCACGCTCAAAGGAGAGCACAATCACTGGTCGGATAATTTACAGGAAATTGCGGAAGCTATCCGAAACTCTGTTCACGACTCGACGAAGCACAACCCGTACTTTGTAGTGTTCGGAAGGAACAAAATCTCCGACGGAACTGAATACTCGCGAATTCGCGACAACGTACCATCGACCAACATCACCGACAACACTGCGGCCGAAAAAAGGCAAAAGCTATTCGATCAGATCAAGGTGAATTTGTCGGCCGCCTACGCAAAACATGCCAAAACGTACAACCTAAGATCCAACCCTAACTGCCCCACCTACGCGGTGGGCGAAACGCTATTAAAACAAACCTTTGAATTGTCCAATAAAGGGAAGGGATTTTGTCGGAAGTTAGCTCCAAAATACGAACCCGCTGTGGTGCGAAAAATTCTGGGGACTAACACCTATGAACTGGAGGATCAGGACGGGAAACGATTGGGGGTCTACTTCGCCAATAGGTTGAAGAAGATGAAAACTCGTCCAAGCCAATAAGTGGTAGCCTTTTTCAAGCTATGAACCTCCTAGTGAGTGACCACAGATTACGATGAGAAAAAACACCTACGGGGTTAATTACATCTTCTAGGGCAATTTTCGACGGACTCGTGGGAGGAAAGTTTTCGAATGGACCAAACACTGAGGGTACCGAGATTGTTCCTTAACCGACCGGAAGAGACTACAAAACAACGCGAATAATCAAATTCAACTCGAGCGAATTTACGGCCCACAGTGGCTGCGCGATTGTAAATATGTACATACCTAGTTAGTTTATAGTAGATCTAGTACCCTAATCTTTAGCAATAATGTTAGTAGTTAACCTAATTGTTAGAAGTAATTATCGAAAATCACTCACGAATTTATGAACTTTGTTTGGTTACGTCTTCTTTGTAAATATAGTCAATTTAGTCTTGATTTCGTTTTTTTTCCATCTCTTGTACATATATTTTCGTTAATTTATTCACAAAGTTCACTGTTAAGTTTGTTCATTTTGTTGCATATCGTTCCTAAAAAGTGAAATCAGTCATTAGTTTGTTGTTTAAGTTCATTGATTTTGTAAATTAGTACGTTTTCTTACCAGTTTGTAGTCGTTTCCATTGTTTAGCGCAGTAGATCTCCGTTCGTAAGCAGTCCGTTCCGTTTTCGTCCTCCCAGTTCACAAACATCGTATCCGTCTATCCTGCCCCAGTCCATTTATCCGTAAAGTCCATTCATGTTTCTTTCCCATCATCCTTCAATTGTCATTCGTCCTAGTCGTCCAGTATCCCACGTATCCTGCTGAGGTCGGCCCAACTGTATAAAAAAAGAAAAGAAAAAAAAAACAAACACAAACTTTACACCCAATGTTTTGGAACGAATATCTCATACTCTCCTGAAAGCATCTTCCACCCGCGTTAACACTCCCCTCAAAAGGATTCATTCTCACTTATTTTCACCGAATTCACCTTCTTTAACGGTGAAATTTCACGATATTTCACTACAATTTTGCCTTCCAATCACACTTCACTGTTTATTTTGACGTTTCCCTTTTTTGTTGATGGCTTGGAATGTTTGATAGACCGGTATGAGTGCAGAATGAACTGAGCGATGAACTAATCAAAGCTCAGTCGGTTCATTTATGGTTTTGAATGCAAGGGGTGTATGAATGGTAATTTTGTGTTAATGTTTGTTTTAAAAATCTCTTGTAGAATTTTGTTGTCGGGTAAATCCCGGTGTTTAGAAATTCATTCAAGATGATAATTTTCGTTTCAGTACAACAGTTAGCGTTATCGCGGATAATTATCCGTGGCAGCAAGCTGTGTACAGAAACAGTTATTTTGATGAGAAGGATTGAATCTTGCGCGCTCGCTACGTGTTGGGCTTTAGATTGCAATTCCAACTCATCGGTCTGCGTCCACTTAGGTGGAAATTTTCGTGTACATTGTCTTCGTTAATCGGCAAAGAGTCCTGGTGTAGAAGGTAATATATCGTTTCGTGTCAGTTTTCGCGTGAGCTCACTCATAGTTTGTCGACGACTTTGAGTTGATGCCTTTTAAATGTTGTCCGATTTCTTTTGTTATTTTTCGATTTTGCGTGATTGAGGTCAACAACAACAACAGCAATAATCCATTCTATGAATCACTTCCATTTGCTTTTTCCGTCCAAATCAAGTTACCGTCTTTTAAATTGTTGTGAGTCGTTCTATTTTGTTAATGTTTAATTTCGCTGGAGACCGGAGACAAATTGTCGCTGATGGTCAGTGGCAGGCAGGTTTCGCAATAGAATCTGTGCTGTAAACAGAGAGGGAGTCAACTTCGGTTGATGATGAATCTATATGACCCCGAAATTTAAATAAGACGTTATAGCACCTCGCACTTTGTAAATTTGTAAATATATTCTGTGGTAGATTTAGGCCTACGAAAATTTGATTGGTAATTGTAATCTCCATTCCAATGCCAATCAAATTTTCGTACATTTAGTGGGGAATAATGTAACGAGCAGGTCGTTTCATGTTTATTTGTTCAAATTATGTTACTCGTAATATCCGTTATTTATTTAAATTAATTTAGTAATTTGCCAAAACAGTTGAACCAGTCTAGAGCCCAAAATACAAATTCACTGCATTAGCGTTCATTTCCGTTCATGAGCGACACTCGCAAGAAGCGCAAAACAAAATTGATTATGTGAGTTCCTACTGACGTTGTGAGCGGCCGTGGGAATTAATTGCCCATTAAAACTGATCAAATCTGCCGGGTGGCTTGTAGCACATGCTATCGCCCGCGTGCATCGACCCGTTGGGAATCCTTTCAGGATGCGTTGACCTTTGGCGTTTTCTTTCCACCCAAGATTTTGGGGCCGAACAGCGAGATGGATGATTGAAGCTGTTCGTGGAAAGAGACGCAAACATGCGCGAATATGATTATTTAGAGCGCGAGGGTAATTTTCGGAATCACGAAATTAACTTCGTGATGTCCGGTGATGCAATTTGCAATTTGGCGGTTAATCTGAGGATTCCCAAGTTGATCAAGTTCACTTCGAACTGATCCGTGGAAGAGGCAGGAGTGGCCCAAAGTTCTCGCGCCGTGGTGTCTTGTAATAGGTAGTGACATGAAAGACAATCAATTAGTTGAACTTAATTAAATTTAAATCCCTTTCCCTAGTTGTAGCTATCAGTAATTGTGTGTGCTATTGTGAAAAGGCGGTGTGTTATCGTGTGTGGCTTCGTGCAATTAAAGGTAATTCGTGCTAATTTGTGCTATTTGTATTGTGAAATTAACACGTGATACGTGTAACCAACTATTTAAAGGTTTCTTGCCAAGCCGTTAATCCGTCCGTGGCACCGCAACCGAACTCCCAGTGGCCATTTCTGACCCCACTGTCAGGCTCAGAAGTTCTCCCGGGACACGCCGGAAGAGGGACGCTTCCGTTTTTCTACGCTCCCTAGGCAGGACGAATCAGCAAGCGCAATCGCATTTCCGTTCCCCTAGTGACGACTAGGGAAACCTCGACGCACGTGTCGCGTCGCGCGCAAATCGAGTAAGTTTCCGATGTTCGAGTGAACCGACCGCCAACCAGCAGCAGAAAGGCAAGCAGCCTACCCCCGGCGGCAACAGAGCTTCATCGCCGAACGAGAGAGCAGCAGCGAATTCACCGCCACCCCCTTTCCGTTCATCCGGCGGCGGCAACATCGTCACCGAAGAAGGTCTGTGAGTACCCACCCATTTAACATTCATGCGCATGACAAGTTAATTCACGCCGCAACATAGCTTACGTTGCGTGGCGTGCACGGCCGTTTTTATAAGACCGTGAATTGAACATTCCGTGAATCGAAAACCCGTTGCGTTCGCAGGGCGAACGAGAGATTCGTAAATAGCACGTTGATAAATGCACACCTAGCCAAAGCACACACACGATAGGTAGACAGGGACCATAGAGCATGGGAAAGGTTGAGAGAGAATAGGAAGAGAAGAGCGAAGAGAAAATGAACACTGATGTAGAAAGATAGATGTAAGAAATAAAGCTCAATGTGACTGGATAAAAGCTCCTTTGTTCCGTGCGTATACAGAAACATTTCAGTCGTAGAGTATGAGAAATGAGGAAGCGGACAGATAGATTCCTGCAATAAATGTTGGTCCCAATTAAGTGAAATGAGTTGAGTGTTTTTCATGTCACACGTGTCCCGTTGTAGTTTTTTGTTGTAGAAATTGTTTTACTGGGGAGGTTGGCTCCGAAACCAACCGGGCAACTTTTTAGTCGGACACGGGTCGGTTCGATTGGGAATTTCGGGATACTTGCCGGTGATGATAAAACCCCCTTTATATAATTCATCACTGGCCGTTAATTGCAATCGTGTTCTAGGTAATTGTATTCACAAAACGCATTAGTAGCGTTTCTTTTTGCGGACAGTTTCAGTCAGCCATCTAACTTCCCGGACCAAATTTAAAAACTGAGCCTTCTTCCCCTGAAAGGTCTCAACGGTCGGGCAACCCAAATATTGGTGGATGGTCTCCCTCGGGAGTGGCGCTTAAGCCATCACACTTTTAAGCCGGGAAGGTCAGTAAGGCTGACGGTTATAATATTTGGAGGTATTCCCGGAAAATTTCCTGGAAGTAATCCCGGAGGAGTTAAAGGAAGAGATCCGAGAGGAATGCCCGGAGAAGTTCCTAGAAGAATTAACAAAGGAATTTCTTATAGATTTACAAGTGAAATTATGGAGCTAAATCGGAGGATTTCCGTCATAAATTTTTGAAGAAAATTCTGGTAGAATTTTGGGAAGAAATTCCGTATGTATTCTTGACGGAACTCTCGAATGTATGCCTGAAGGAAATGCCGGATTCTTCCTGTAGAGAGAATAGCCGAAGAAATATCTAGAAGTAAATCTTGGAGAGAAGAAAAGAAATCTTCAAAGAATTTCCTCGTGAATTTCCTAAAAAAAATTAGTGGGGGGTTTCTAGATAAGGAGGAATTACAATTACATGAGAAGGATTTTCGAACGATTTTCAGAGAAATTTGTGAATAACTTTCCGGAAGAATTCAGAAGTTCCCAGGGGAGCTTCTAGAAGGATTTCAAGGAGAATTCTTGAGCCCGAAATGTTTCGAGTTGTTTTGAACTTTCATATATTATGGATCCTGGATGCCCTAATAAGTTTGAAAAACCATTTAAAACAATGAAATAACTATTGATTAATAATATTTTTTTTTGTTTTTCACTAATTTTTGCCATGCTGAATAACTTTTGTTTTAGCATTTTTTCAAAACTTTGATAAAAGTCGTGGGAAGGAAAAGATTAAAACAACGTGAAAACCGTTTTAAAATTTGTGATTGTCCCCAAAGCTAAAAGGAACTCAAGTACGAGTTGTGACGTTAAAAATTAGGCAAAATCAATTTTTAAAATTTTGTAGTGTTTGTTCTGGAGGAGATCAAAGGTGTTATCGTATCATATGAATTTGATTTGCACAGTGATTGAGAACAATATACCCCCTATTCATCCTATTAGACTGGAGCTAAGCAGAAAAATGCAGCAAAGACAGATACAAAGGCTAAGTGCAACGTACACCCAGGATTTTTAAAGTGGTTTGGTTTTAGTCGCTTAGGAACTTTAGATTCAATAAAACAATGAGTGAACCCCACGAAAAAAAATCAAAAGTCAAAGAAAAATAAGGCGGCATTTATAAATCTGTTAAAGTGCTTGTTAACTAAGAAAGTTATTAATTCCAAAAGCGTAAAAAAAACTGGGTGTATCCTCCATAAAAAAATTAAAAAATAATCCTGGCAACAAATAAATGCGATAGCTGGCAATCACCAAGATGGAGATTACTCAACATTTCATCGGATTCGACATAAAATATCGTAAACTTCAAATTTCAAATATAAAATAAGTAAATAAAATCCTCGTCAGTTATTGGTTAGGAATGTAAACTTCTAGGCTTCAATACAAACTGAATGTTACCACATCAGACTTTTCTGGCAACACTGATGTCGTCAAGCCATAGTTCTGTGTCGTAATTATCGTGCCTGACTTAATCCCTTATCATCAAAAATAGTTCAAGCGCAAAACGAAACGGAAAACGTTGCGTTGCTAGCGACAACGGATACGACACCAGCTCAGTCAGCGATATTCAACGCCATCAGGATCAACGGAACTGAACTACAATAAATATAACGATGGTGCGTGTTATTAACTTGTGAGTGATTAAATGCGAAGATATCCTCCCACATACTATCACAGCCAGATCCCCTAGAGCACATCCTAATTGCTTTCCGTTGCTTCTACCCACGCTCGGATTTGGACGGTCAAGCGTGTTCGAGATGCTAATAAATGCCACGTATATTGGCGTAGAGGATGATGATTGTTGTCCTTGGATACTCGGTCGTGCGCTTGTGACATCCGATTGCGAGGATCTGATTTCAATGTGACATAGCGATGATTGTGAATCTTTTTTTTCTATGGAAATACGATTTTTTTTTCATTCGCGAAGTATTAGTTTTCATCAAAGACTTTTTGAATCGAGAAATGGGTAATATTTATTAGAATGTTGAACTTTGGCATTTCAAACTAGCTGTGACGAATCACTTCGCCTAATATTTTCTACCGCACCTAATGAGGCGATGCGGAAAGCGCTCCACTCGCCTTTCCGGAAAAGTTTTCCCGTTAATTATCCTGTATCCCCCTGAATGCGTCGTGCTCGTCACCCCGGTTGTTCCGGTCTGGTAGGATTTATTTCTCCGGAGGGACCGGAAATTGGTTGTCTGGTGAACTCATAATGACAGCATCCATGAAATATGCAGGGCAACAACAACTCTAGCAAATAAATAAAAACCAAAATCTGACCAAGCCTGGGGGGCACGGTCCGGTCTCGTATTTTTAATTAGAAAAGCAGGAAGAGACAATCCCATGCCCCGGCAGAGCCGTACGGATGTACGGAGTTCGCAAACAATCGTAATTTCCACAATTATCCCTATAGCTGCGATGAGATACGATGGTTTCGGTCCATTGTAACGAGCTGGGCAAGAAGGAAGCGTTAGTACTGAAGCCTGGTCGAAACATCAGAGCAGAGGACCCCGCGATTATTCACGTTAATGCTGATATGCGGGAAAATTTGGGTTAGTGTAATTAGTCTGAACCGTTTGGACATGTTTTCCTGGCAGAGGGTCGACGCCACCAAAGACCACGCTAGCTGGGTCCATCGTCATCGGATGCTTGCATTTTGCTGACAACCCACTGATGACGGCACAAGTGCCGACGACAGTCCGGGCGAACGGATATGGAAACATGGTTAGTTGTTTATTGGTTTGTATCAACATTTTATGGTGATAAATATTTAGCATGGATGAAAGGTATTAAGCAAAACATATGCTCATTGTCCCTTGTCATTAAGTGCATTGTTTCGGTGGGTGTGTGCCCTATAATTTGCACAATATCCGGAGAGTTGGATGCGGGTGCTTTCTCCGTGAAATCGAGCATCATTACCGTTGATGCGAGATCCATTCATATCGGTCGAAATAGTGGGCAAAAATGATTTTGATGCCAAGTAATACAGAGAGATGCCATTTATCTGTGTATATTCAGAGCGAATAAAATTTTCAAAAAAAACATTAACTTCCGAACAAGATATTCTAACAATAGTTAGTTAATTAACAACTTTTCACATGAAACAAGCTGTGCAATACGAAAAACATATAGCAGATAGCAATAAGCAGAAAAACGTAGCACAAAAAAAAAAACTTGTACAGATACCATGTACCAGCTTGATAAGTACAACCCAATCAACGTGCTTGTCGGAGCAGATAGAGAATTCACACTCCACAGCGTAATACACAATGCAGTAGCCGAGTCCGCGGGGTTCATTCTGAAGCACTGTCAACAACCTGCCCAGCAGCAGATGCGAACTCCAGCAGCAGAGACAATCAGTGCCGACCGGAGAAACAACGAACCGAGAAAAAAAAAACTTTCACCGATTCCATGCAGATTCTGCCTGCCTTCCAGCACCGGGAATACGTTCAGGTTGTTCTCACTGGCTCGGTGGAAGGATGGGAAAAAGCAATCAGAAGTTAGTTCCCACGGCAAGATTCTCCTTCACCCTGGGTTACGGTTCTACCGCAGCACACCGAGCAACCAAACGGTTATCGAGATTTCCAGATTTAATTTCATTCCACCCATAGACAGGTCCAGCCGCCGATGGAAGGGAAGGGGGTCAGCGGCGAGAAGGAAAACTAGAACCCAAGAGTTTCCCAACGTTCACCCTGCCTGGAGATAATTTGATAACTTCTCCACCTACCTCGCAGTGCTTGGTCGGTGGGAGGAGATGGTTGCGTTGGCGCTGATTTCACCCTCGGGGTTCTTTGCGAAAGAAAAACAAGCAACAGGGTCATGAAAAGTAATATTCTAGAAGTAATAAAAGAGAGCATCAGTTTGGCGGAATCGACGCCGAGAAGCGTCGTCGCCGTGTCGCAAGCAGCCAACCCTTCGCACGCAGGATGAAACTGGAGAGGCGGTAAAATGGACCATCCTTTGGCCAATCCGCTCGATGATGAATGAAGCGGCAAGGGTTCGCAAGATGAGCAGAACATGAACCGAGGACGAACGGTGTGCGTGCGTGTGTGTGTTTTTATTTTCCGTTTTGGTCTTCCGTCAGAAGTGCACGAAGGAGGACAGCGAGGGCTTTGTATTGTGTCACATCCATTAGGACGGGCCAACCGGGATGGCAGATCGCTGTGACGGAGGCTGGAATTATCGGCCCAGGGCGGTAATTTTTCACTTTTGCTCACGTGGCGTGTTAGAGGTCGTGTTCAGTGGGCGGATTGTGAGAGACAGGCAAGGATTACGGACTGATTTGCTGGTCCCATGGGATTGATGTGTTAATTATGGGCGATGAGCGTGATGGGTATTGATTTTTATCAGTTCTTGGGACGTGATGTTGCATATTTGAGAGACATGGCTTAGACCAAGCTGTGTTTTTCGGAACGGTTGCAAATAAGGTATTAGATTTCAAATCTTGGAAAGAAATTGTTTGTTCTTATTTAAATGGTAAATATTCGAAAGGCAACTATCGACCTTTCCTTGTTGGTTTCAAGCAATGCACTATGGTCCAGGAAACAGATTTACGCGGAAAGATGCATTTGATGCAAAAACTATATTTTTTAGAAAAAAATGTTGTTCTACAAAATTGTTCGAAATAGTAAGACCATCATTATGGTACTATCAAGAAATAGGGTGGTCCATTATATAAAAAAAATCTTTTTTTTTTTCTCGGAATACTGACATGTTCTGCGCAGCTTGTAGTTGTAGCGCAGCTTATTCCTATTAATTTTGCTAAAAAAGATTGCTATGTTGCTCTTAAGTTGGCTGATTTAGAGCAATTCTCGCTTAACATATGATTACGGCTTTTAAACCAAAACCATGATTTTTTATTTTCTAGCATAAATGATTGCTTTGTAAATCATTCTTCATGCTAGGTAAAACTCCATTTTTTATATCTGTTGAAAAACACATTTATTGCTATTTTGAATGAACGTCTCATGAACCATTTGCACCATAGTGGTTTTTAAGTCCTTTGCTTGGCGCCGTTAACTACCATGCGGAGTGTTGCTTTGGTTTTTGAGCCATTTACTTTAAATTGTTTATTTAGAAAATCTTGCTTTAAGTTATTTTAAAATGTATATTCTTACTTGGTTTTCAATATACCGCATAGCAGAACTGCCCTGGCTAACAAATCTAAACAAATCCGATGATATTACTAGCTTTGAGCAAATTGCCCTAAAACCGGATGTGTTACCGGTAATGCGAGTAAACGGCGTAATTTTTGTTTTAGCTGAAATTTTGTAGATTTCGAATGGTTTTACAATTAATCTAAATTTGCTTTTATAATATAACCATTTACGTATAGCATTGACATGTTTTTGGCAATGAAATGAGTTCCTACTTCAATCAATGAATTAAATTAGTCATAGAAAACTTGAACCTCATTTCTCTCGGCTCAGCATTGTTAGCTTTTCGGCCCTAATCATATGTTACTCGAGAATTTTACCTAATTGGATTAGGGTGTACCAAAAAAACTGTATTTTTGATCTACTATTTTTGTTTTAGATTATTCGAAAAAGTCGCATTCGGGTGACTTTTAGAGCTAAAAAATGCAACTTTTGATGGGTAAATATGCTCAATATCGTTTTAAGATCAAAAGTTATATTTCTTTTTCTGTCGAAATTACATTTTACAAAAGCCACATTTTTTCAAATTAGTTGAAAAAGTTGATATAACTCGACAACGGAAGAAGATACAGGCGATGTTCTTATAGCAAAACACGCGTTTTGAAAAGCCTCGGTGACATTCGTGAAAAATGAAAAATACAAAATCTACAGCTTTAACTCTTTTTATAAGTTTTATCATTATCACCCTATTGCAAGACTAACGAGAAAAGATGCATTTTCGGCCTAAACTATACTTTTAAGAAAAAAATAATTATTCTACAAAGTTGTTACCAGCGGTAATATAAACAAGGCCTATGCTGTTGGCCCTTTCACGACCAGGTTTATTACCGCTGGTAACAAAAGTTGTTCTGGATACTTGAGCCATTCTTATAGAGTTATCGGAAAATGGGGTGGGCCATTTTATAAAAATGTACTTATGTACCAAAACCAACATTTTTTGTACATTTTGGGGCCCCACAAACTATCGGCCCCGGGCCCCCTTCCGGCTAAATCCGGCCCTGAATACAGTATGGATTTCATTTTCATCAGTTCTAGGATTTGCCAGAGCACGAGAAGAAAATAGGTCTGGAACACATTGTATGTGAAGTAAGTGAAGAAGAAGAATGCAGCAAAGGCGAGATTGTAAGAACGAGGCACGGTACAAATGGGCGTAGAACAGAAAAAAATAAATTTACCGGAGGAAAAAGAGCTAGCAGGAAAATCGAGACGAAGGCTTCATAAGAAGTTGAACCCTCCACGCAAGAGCCACGTACCAACTGCCTAACACGAGTAAGGACATATACGGGAACCTTCTTACGAACGAGTATGTGGTGATCCATGGATGGCGGCAGCATTAAGAAGAGCCTCTGAATGGCGATCTCTTGCTTTTTGACTCGGGTTCCACGCCGATTGGACGCTACGGAAGAGAGGTCAATGGCCTGGCTTCTGGGATGGGATTGAACAGCGACTCCGATGATTTCGGTGGTACTGAGGTGGTCCGTGGTGTGAAGTTGGTAATCGCTCAATAAAATAAGAAGCAACGTTTTGGTCCATAATCCTAAAAATTAGAACGACTGGCCTAAATAGAGGCCCTGAAGCCTCCGTTTGGCCCGTTGTTTATCAGCGGTCTTGAGTTCAAGATTACCTCCGTCTGAGTTAGCACCTTTTGCACCTTGTCGTACTCCAACGTGCTTGTGCCAATCGTTCCACCGCTGATTTCCTCAGACTTCATGGATGACTCAGAGTTCGATTCTGTCCTCTGCTGTTTGACGTAGTACTGCTTCCAAGAATTATTGCCTAGCGAATAGCTGGACCAGCCCATCCAGCTTCCGCCTGGCGTCGACGGAGCTTATCGCATTGTCATACATAGTCAGCGATAGTTATCCACAACGTGATAAGAACCGCTGTAACGTTTCCAAGAACTCATGTGTTGCCAGATCTGCTACGTCTGGCAAACACAAATGTACTGCCTTGCTAGTTAGACATACATAGACTGCCACGAAGCACTTAATTGCTCGAGCACGCCGTTGCGGGTAGAATACGTAGAAGGGATCAGGATCCGAGGTTAAATCAGCCATTAGTTGATCCTGAATTCTAGGCTTCACACGAAAGCACTGGATACATGCATGAGCCACTGTTTTACAAGATTCCTGGCGCTCATTGACCAGAACAGTTCTCGAGTTGCCGAAATATTCTACTTCTGACCGGCGTGGAATTATTCCCGATTGTAACAAACTTGTCTTGTGAAAAGGTGATGGTGGTAAAGAATGTAAGGGTGTTTCCGACTGTCTAGTACAGTTGCCAAAGCATTATACACCGTCGTGAAGTTGCGGGCTTAATTCTGGATCAATCGTATTTGGCGAGTTCTGCAAACATCCAAATCTTCCTAGGAAAAGCTTTTCGAAGAATTGCCGATTCAACATCAACCAATATACGCTATTCGTATTCTACTTATGTCGGTGACAAGCCTCAGGAGATTATGTCGCAACTTCTCCAACAACTTCTCCAGATCTTGGAGACGCGATTTCCTACGAACTTTTTCCATAATGAAGGCGACAATGATAGCCTTCGACAACTATGGTCGAATCAAAAGTAACATCTGACGAAGACGTGGATGCTTTTGGCAACAGCTTTAGACAGGGAATGGATAGGGGTTTCCTATGTCTGCTGCTATACTGCGGATCGATGTGCAAGCACCGTGAGTCTTGTTTAAAGCCTGCCCATCGAGGGACAGCGCGGCAGCCCAAAAAACGTCCAATTAAACAGATGGAATTGACCTTAAAAAATTGAAAAATGTTCCTTAAAAAAGTGATCATTTTTCCTTAAACTATCTAACAAATTACCTTGAAGTATATAAAATGCTCCGTAAACATTTGAAAAGCGTACCGTAAAAACGAAAAAAATGTACCGTAAACAATTAAAAATGCTCCCTAAAAAAGCAAAGATTTGCTATGTAATTAATGATAATTGCGCAGTATATTGACAAATGAATTATTATAAAATAGTTCAAAAGGTACCTTGAAATTGGCTATCATAAATTAGAATCTTATGCACAATTATTATAGCCCCTAGAGTTTATTGCTGATTGTTTTGCTTGGTAACCCTATTCAACCGAAAACTAAGAAAAATGCTCCATAAACAAATAAAAAATGCTCCTTAAACTATGAAAAATGCTCCTTAAAATAAAGAAATGCTCCTTAAACCAACGAAAAATGTTCCTTAATTTGAGGAAATGCTCCTTAAATGAAAAATAGTGCTCCGATAAAATGCTCCATAAACTTATAAAATGTAATCTTAGCCAACATGCTATTCAAAGCATTGTTTACGAAATTGTGCACCTGGCTCACAGACAAACAGACGTCCCAGACAATTGCAGATCGAATAAAAAATGTTTGGCGATACGAATTTCATTCATTTATTCATTAACTTGCCCGCATAACCACACACGACTTGAAGAACTCGGAATTGTCTTCCTCTTCTTTAATGGCTTTACATTCCTACTGGATCTGAGACTGTTTTTCAGTTTAGTATTCTATGATGGATTCTATGAGGAGATGCTCCTCAGTAAGGAGCATTTTTAATTGTTTACGGTACATTTTTTTTGTTTTTACGGTACGCTTTTCGAATGTTTATGGAGCATTTTATATATTTCAAGGTAATTTGTTAGATAATTTAAGGAAAAATGATCACTTTTTTAAGGAGCATTTATCAATTTTTCAAGGGTTATCATGAATCTTCCATGATGCATTTACCATTTTGCCGATTTAACCTAACCACCTGTAGTTGTGAATTTTGAGTTCAATGAATCGCAGTCTTGTTTCCAAAGCTCCTGCAGGATAATCTTCGCTTGGACGAAAACCTGCCCTACCAGCCCTGACGAATCGAATAGTTGAAAGGCATTATATTTTTTTGCAGACTCTTCCCATGCTGACGAACTGAAACGGAAGCAATCAGGGCTGGGTTCCCATGTCAAACCTAGTGTTTTAACAGCAGAGGTCTATGAATCCAATACCAAAAACGACCGCCCGTCTCTCAATTCCTCCGGCATCGCTGACAGAATTCCGCATATTGCAGCGTTCTGGACGATGACATCTTTCCTTCTTTGGATGTCGTATTGGATGTCGGCTTCATAACAGCATAATGTGACGACTCACTCGTCACTTCATTGGAAAGCTCTCGCATGTGACCCATGGCTAAATATTCACCCGTTTAGTGTACCTTCAGCTTTTGTTTAATTGCGAACCTTCGTTCCATCCCCATGAAGCGCTTGACTGCTCTCGACTGAAGTCGAGTCAAGTACAAGACACTGAAGACGATCTCACTGTTGAGGCCGAAATACGTATCTGCAAAGATAACAAAACGTAGTGGAATTAAATGGAGAGTACTAAACTCGTCTTAGACGGTTGAATACATTCCACTTAAAAGAGCTTAAAATATTTTTTTCTGAAGCTTGACTGCTGTTGGGCGTGACTCATTTCTAAACGTTGTTTTGTCGAATGGTTTCTCGCATACCGACTCTTCGACTGAAAACCTGCTTCCAAGTGAAATTCTTAGAATTTCCGCAGAAAATTATACAAAATTTGGTTGAATCCAATATGTTTGCTGGATTACAACCGAAAATTATTTGGAACTTGCACGGTATTTTTTTCCCAATTTCTGTGGAAAATTATTTAAAATTTCCATGGTAAGTTTTCTGGAATTTCAACTAAAATTCTTAATATTTTCTGCGTGAAGTTTTAAATTTTTTACGGAGAGCTGTTCGTAAGTTTTTTATAAGGTTGAATGAATTTCATATGCCTTGTATGGTAAGTTTTTCGCATTGTCCATAAGAAATTCGTGGAAACCTCACGGAATTCGGTTAAATGTCATCTAAACGAACTCCATTTGGGCAAAATAAACGTATGACCGAAAGCAACATACGGCCGAAAGCTGTATGCTCGAAATTGTCGTTTGCCAGAAAAACCATTTGACCGGAAATGTGATTTGGTCGAGCGATTCATACAACCGTACATGTCATTTGCTGAACGAGTAATACGGTCAAAAGTGTCGACTCGTTCGACCAAATGACATTTTCGGCCATAGAATTGAGTGGGGCAACAGTGCGCGTGGGGGTACGTTTTCGATTTTTGAAGTTATGAAAAAAGATATACTAGCAGCACTGCATCAGTTTGACAGGTATTACGACCAACTACTGTCAGCGCTGAAGCGAAATAATAAAATTGTATTAGGTATTGTTTTGCACTTAAACATAGTTCGAATACACAATTTCATCTAAATGATTATTTCATTTGATCAAAAGAAACATCCATAAATTTCGCATTTTTTTAGAGGGTTCATACAAAAAATGTATAATGAGGGGAGAGGTGATGAAATGGCCAAATTTAGCGTACCGTCGTCGGGGGTGTCAATGGGTCAAATGGGGGTGAGAATGGGTCACTGTTACAAGTACTTAGAATGCTTGTAGAATAGATTGAATGTATCTGAGAGCAAGAAGACTAAAATATAAGAGACCTTTTTGAACCATTTTGCTATCCGACCTCCAGGCTGCCGGTGAGAGCGATGACCCATTCTCACCCCCAGACCCATTGTCACCCCCGATGGCGGTAATGCATTAAGTGAACTTTCATTAAGGAATATTCATTTGTTTTACCTCTGTAGATTTTTGTACATAGAAACACAATGTTTTTTTTCGAATGAAAATTCACATTTCTAGAACCCCGCTTTCAGAGTTACGTTATCTTTAAACATTCCATAATATGCTTTCAATAAGCATCAATGAAGGGTTAATAATTCTTATGTGTATTAATATATACTTAAAACACATGATTGAAAAACTGCGCACTCTTACCCTACCGGTGAGCTAAGAGTACGTTTTTCAGGTTTCTTGCAATAAGGGTTCTACTAAAACGAATTTAAAAAAAATTCAACTTTTTTTTTCGCTGGGTAACATATAGGAAGAGTATACGAATCGTCGACATTGATTGGATATGCAGAAGTTTGCTTCATGATTAATTAAAAACTAAGGGTCTTTTTCTTAAACGACCATTTTGGCAAAATTTTAACGACATTTTTCACCGTATGTTTATTACGGCCAAATGACAGTTTCGGCCACATAGGTTTCATCTAAATGGTTTATTTCTCCAAAAAAATTCGGCCTTGTTTTTCTGCCGAACCATCGTTTGGCCAAAAATGTCATGGCGCCGAAAATTTCATAGGTCAAAAATGTCATTTGCTGAGCGGGTCATATTGTAACCGACGGTTACAAATCCTACTTGTAGCTCCACCACAAGTTCCATTTTCCCGAATTCATTATCCCATTTTCGACCCGAGAGCGTATAAATGTCAACACTGTCAGTTGTGAGTGGCCAGTGGCCACGCATAATCGAGCAGTTTAAGCAAAACATACGCAAAACATACGCGAGGAGAAGTGGATGAACGCTGTCATCAGAGGAAAAGTAGAATCACTGAAATATAACACGGCAAGGTATAGCCAATGGAATTGAAAATAATTTTAAAAATTACAAACAGAAATTTTTTGAAAATGATTTATTAGGCGGGATTAGAAATTCAATAAACATTAAAAGTACTACCATCTCCGGAATCATTTCATGAAAAAACTTCAATGTCATTAACAATCAAATTAATATATGTATAATGTAGATAATCAAATTTCTAACCTCATGCTATAAATTATTTGTAAATAAATATCATTTTGAAATTTTGAAAATTATTTTGAGAGCTGCATCCCATACCTCGCTGTGAAATTTTTTTTATGATTCTACTTTTTCCTTTGATGACAGAATTCATTCTTCTCTTAGCGTATTACCCCGCTCATTTTGAATGACATGCAGATGGAGCGCGGGTTAAATCATGCAACAGGGTGCTGAATAATAGATTTGAATGTAATTGTTCAATGTTTATACCTAGGAAAGTATAAAAGATGGAATGTCGAATGTAAATGTTCTCTTTTTGCTGTGGATTCTTGTACGTAATAGTAGTGCGCGCGTGTGTAAATGTTATTAAATTTTGAGATTTAGTACGGACAAGTTAGTACGTATTAAAAAAAAACTATCACCAATGTGTAGTACGGTGAATATGAGTACGCTACGAACGCTAATCCAACGAAAAATAAGTGAAAAAACGAAACAAACAGAAATACCAACAAGGTCCAGCGGGCCTTTTTCTTTTGTTTGTGGCCTTTCTTTGGCAGAAAAGTATCTCCGGAACTTCCGGACGCGCAGTGAACCAGACCCAGCAAGAAGAAGCCTGAGTGAATGTCCAATCCAGGCCCTCGTTCGGTGTCAGCGACGACGCCATCTTTCTCCGACCATCTGCCGGCCAGAGCCGGTTCAATACCGTCGACCGTTGTGCGACGACGCCATCTTTAATCCTATCATCCTCCGGCCAAAGCTAGTGTGCCAAGACGCCATGACGAACCACAACGCGTTCCGATGGGCGGCCTGATCAACCGCTCGTCGACCTCCAAGGCCACCATCCGGCCAACCAGACCACCAAACAGCAGCTAAACCGCAAGTAACCCCCTCCCCCCTCTCATGTGACGATAAAACGAAAAATAAACCGGTATTGTTAATATGAAGATCAGCCTCGTATAATCAATCAGAGGAAACCCCGGTTAATAATATTTCCACTAGTTCCACTTTTGTTCGTTCTTCCCGGGTTCGAAAGGAACCGTCAAGCCTCGACGTCCTTGTGATTCGCTAGTGAATTAGACTTTGCATTTAGACCCCCCCCCCCTTCTAGTCTCAAAATCATAGCAATAACGACCCTGTAGATTCCAAACCCAAAGTCCCTGAGCTGGCAAGTTTCAATATGGTCAAAAATGTCGTCCGGTCAAATAACTGCCCTGCCCTAATTAGTGATGGGCGAAACGGTTCATTCAGATGAGCGGCTCTGAAGCAAGCGTTCACTTAAATGAGCCGACTCGTTAGTTCATTCAAAAGAACTATGAACCCCCGGTGGTTTGACGAAACATCATTCAAATTATCGGAGTTCATTTTTAATTTGAACTTCTAGTAACTTCTTGATATATAACTCATTTCTAGTGGACTATTTTTTTTCCCGATGTTAGTCGACTAAGTCTTACTTTTACTTATGGAACCTGTACACCTCTGGTGGTGCAAAGGGCCGACTTGAAAGATCTCCATCCTGAGCGTTGCCCGGCTATCGCTTTAACCTGTTGCCAGGTTAGATTTCGGTCGACTTCTTTTATTTCTTTTTTGAGGCTTCGCCTCCATGAGCCTCTGGGTCTGCCTCTGCTGCGATGTCCCGCTGGATTCCAGTCTAATGCTTGTTTACAGATTTCGTTTCCGCCCCTACGTAGAGTGTGGCCGACCCGGCCCCACTTCCGATCCCGAATTTCTGTTGTTATCGGCCTCTGGTGACAACGACGATGGAGATCGTTGTTTGAGATCCAGTTGTGAGGCCACCAGGCCCGAATTATATACCGCAGGCATCTGTTAATGAACACCTGCAGCCGTTGAGTGTTCTCCACTGATACACACCATGTTTCGCTAGCGTATAACAGCACAGATTTCACGTTAGAGTTGAAAATTCGTATTTTGGTGCGTTCACTTATCTGCCTGTTTTTCCAGATATTTCTTAAACTCGCAAAGGCAGCCCTTGCTTTCTTGATCCGTGCGCCTATGTCGATCTTGGTACCGCCGTCTGACGCCATTTGGCTACCAAGATATTGGAAGCTTTCAACATTCTCCACCGTTGCCCGGCTACTGTGAAACTGGAAGGAGTCATCGTGTTTACATCCAACGATTTGGTTTTGTTGACGTTGATGATTAAACCTGCCGAGGAGGAGCACTCGGCAAGGTCGTTGAGCTTACTCTGCATATCAGAGCGCCGTTGCGCGAGGAGTGCAACGTCATCAGCCATTTCAAAGTCGTTTAGGTGCTCCATGGTTATAGGCTGGCATTACAGCCCGCGGTTTGGTTCACGGTCAATCGCATCTAACAGAATCTCATCGATTACGATGAGGAACAGTAACGGTGATAGAATACATCTTCGCCTCACACTAGCTACGACCCGGATAGGGTCGTACAGGACCCCATTGTGCAGCACTCTCCACGAAAAGGCCTCGTACTGTGCTTCGATGAGGCCGATGATTTTCTCAGGAACTACCTTGCATCTCAGGGCGCCCCACATATTCTCGTGATTGAGACGGTCGAAAGCTTTTTCGTAGTCAATGAATACCAAGTAAAGGGACTCTTGGAATTCGTTGACCTGCTCCAGAATAATGCGGAGCGTGACAATATGGTCCACACAGGATCTTCCGGCACGGAATCCGGCTTGCTGCCGCCGGAGAGTTGCATCGATCTTCTCCTGAATCCGGGCTAGGATAATTTTGCACAGAACTTTGAGAACGGTACAGAGCACCATAATGCCTCGCCAGTTATCGCATACAGTCAGGTCACCCTTTTTGGGCACCTTCACTAAGATACCTTGCATCCAGTCGAACGGGAAGCTTTCGGTGTCTCAGATATTACGAAATAAACGATGCAGTAGTTGAGCGGATGTCATGGGGTCAGCTTTGAGCATCTCGGCTGATATGCGGTCGACCCCTGGGGCTTTATTCGATTTCATGCTTTGGATGGCTGTTTGAATCTCTAACAGTGATGGAGCTTCGGTATTGACGCGTGTTATACGTCGGATCCTAGGCAGATCATGCCGAGGTGGTGATGGCCTGGCTGACACTTGAAAAAGTTGTTCGAAGTGCTCGAACCAGCGTTTCAGCTGGTCAGTTGGGTCGGTCAATAACTGTTCATTCGCGTCTTTCACAGGCATCGTTGCATTCTTCTTCGCCCCGCTTAAGCGTCGTGAGATATCGTAGAGAAGGCGAATGTTCCCGGTTGCGGCGGCTCTCTCTCGCCTTCGTCGGCCAGAGAGTCTGCCCACGCTCGTTTGTCCCGTCGACATGAGCGTTTTATTTCCTTCTCAAGAGCCGCGTATCGTTGACGGGCTAAGACTTTGGCTCCTCTGGCTTTCGATCGCTCTATCGCGGCTTTGGCTTCTCTTCGCTACTCTATCTTCCTCCAGGTCTCATCGGTGATCCATTGTTTTCTCTGGGTGCGTAGTTCGCCCAGATTGTTCTCGCTGGTGGCGATGAAGGCATTCTTGATGGCGGTGCGTTGGTCTTCCACGCTGCCACCTTCCGGAATATCTGCAGCTCGCGTCTCCAGTTCTTCAACGAAGGACCGTTTCACCGTGGCATCTTCCAGTCGGCGTGTGTTGAATCGTCGTCCAACTCTTTCCTCCTGCCGACGAATCCGCGCAATGCACAGGCGTATTTCGCCGATGAGGAGGTGATGATCAGACGCGATATCGGCACTACGTTTATTCCGTACATCAAGAAGGCTCCGTTTCAATTTTCGGCTGATGCAGATGTGGTCGATTTGATTTTCTGTAAAGCCGTCACGGGAGACACACGTGATCTTGTGAACCGGTCGATGAGGGAAGAGCGATCCCCCGATCACCATGTCGTTATTAACACAAAATTCTGCGAACAGCTCTCCGTTTTCGCTCATTTCTCCGAGACCATGGCGTCCCATAATGCGCCCATGGTTCGAGTTGTCGGATCCGATCTTCGCATTGAAGTCGCCCAAACAGAACTTGATATCACCCTTCGGAATTCTATCTACGACGGCATTGAGTTGACTGTAGAAGTTCTCTTTGTCTTGCAGATCGGCAGCATCGGTTGGCGCATAACATTGGATTATAGTAAGGTTTCGGACCCGTGTTCTAAATCTGGCAACGATTATCCTTTCACTTATAGGTTTCCACTTCATTAGCGCAGAGTGTGTCTGAGCGCTTAGAAGGAAGCCAACTCCGCGATGTCGGGAGCGTGTTCATCTTGTAAACAAGAGTATAGCAGAACTTGTCCCGACGGAGTTCTGTGTTCTCCAAAGTTTGGCCAACGGACTTCACTCAGTACCAGGATCGACTAAGTCGCTTATTACAAATTTGTGCCGTTTTCTTACGTATGACCTTGAAGTACCCATAATACAAAATATTTTCAAGACCAACTGATATAACCTCGGATAAATTGGTTTTATCTGCTCCTACAATAACAAGGGATTGCTAACTTTCGGAAGTGGTGTACTTAGCGCCTTCGATTATGGCAGCAACTGATGGATGTCTGTTGTCGACGTTTCAACGAAGTGTCTTTTAATTTCGATTTTAATTTGTCAAAATGTATGTTTAGAAATAAGATAAGTTAGTAATGATATCTGTCTGTACGACTTTTAAATCGAAGACTAGTAAATAAATAAATAAATAATATGATCTCGAAGCTCACTGATCTCCCCTGTCATAAGACGAGTTTACACAATCCCATTGAATTCCACCACTTAATTGTATCTTGACAGATACGTATTTCGACCTCAACAGTAAGGCCGTCTTCAGTGTCTCGTACACACAATTCCATTGAATTCCACCACTTATGACAGGTAAAAACATTCCACTAAAAAGCTAAAAATAATTTTCTTATCTCACTGATCTGTTCGTCAAACTCCTCCCATACAGATAACCAAGCTTCGACAGAACCTGTTTCCGAATTGATCTTCTCTTTTCGAACAATCGATTCTTTATTTTCAATTGACCATTCCCGTCAAAAATTGTATCTCGTTTTATGGTCTCAGTCGATTCTTTGGCTTATTTAGCCATATTTTTTAATCCTCTAACTATTTTAAAAATCGAAAACAAAACCCGAAAAAGTGCTGCACGTGTGAACCGGCCTGAAAAATTCACCCAATGTTCATTCAAAGTCGGGTAAATGTTAGGCCAATCTTGACAGCATTTTTTTCATTTGTTGTTTAACATTTTAAAAATACTTAGAGGCGTCAAAAATATGGGTTCTTTGGGAAAGTTGACCTTGAATAAAGTAAAGAATCGATAGAGCGAATACAAATTTTCGAAGGGGAAAGGTCAATTATCGATTGATATACTTGCTGTAATTTGCTGTCAGCTCCAATTTTCAGTTTTTTAAATCGAGGATCCAGAAATACGAGAAATATCGACTGCGCTACAAGCTCGTTCATTTCAAGGCCTGAAAATGCTAAGGAGTATGTAAGAGAGTGGGAGAATATATGCTGGCTCCTGAACAAACAAACAAAATTAAGCGACTGATCAAGTGACACAGTGTTTGTTATTTGAGCCACGGTTCATTTGAGAGCCACGGCTCAAATTTGGAGAGCCGTGGTTTGAACGCTTTTTCTTACTAACCGGTTCGAACGAACGGCTCGTGAGCGTTCGCCCATCTCCAGCCCTAATTGCCCTTCCTGCCAAACGATCAGATTTTGTTTTTAAATTTCAGTGGGAATTTTTTTGGAGTTTCCACTGGATGTTATTCTTATTTATTAAGGAAAACTTTTCGAAATTCCAATGGAATTTACAAGGAAATCATTTTCACCAAGAATATGAGTTTCAACAACATGTTTTGGGGATATGAATCAGAAAATTCTACAAAAATTCCACTGGTTCATCGAATCATTAATCGAAAATTTGAATTGACGTGAGAAACTCTTGATAAGCGGCGGCATGCTGATGAATGTTGACTGTGGCGTGATTATTCGGCTACTCGGCCGTATCATTTTTTGTTAAATCTTTTGGTTGTGCATATGCACAGCACATGTTTCGAAATGGACAAATTGATATGAAATTCGCGAAAAAGAATCCACGTGTCTTGGAAGGATACAAACCCTCAACCTCCTACTCTCCCTCCAAGACACGGGGATTCTGTTTCGCAAAATTCATATCAATTTGTCCATTTCGAAACATGTGCTGTGCATATGCACAGCCAAGATATTTAACAAAAACAAAAGATTTTCGTTGGCAGTAAAATGGCAGACGAAGAATCTTCGGCGGCGCATGGACTGACTTTACTCGTCTAATCAACAGCTCGAATCAATCGGAACTGGTGTAATTTGCACTTGATGTGAAGTAATAGAGTTGTGGACTCTATCAAATGTTTAAATGCAGCATATGGCAGTTCACGTATTTTTCATTAATATTAGCAATTTCCAATGGTCGGTTGAAAATGAAAAGAAATGTTAATATCTTGATCATTTTTTTGGAGACGTAGAGTAGCCCACAATTGTAAGGCAAAATTTAACAATAGAGAAGTTGACCTTGAGTTGGGTTTTCTGCATATTCTAATGTAAACGATATTAGAATATCAGTGAACTTTGAAATGATTAAATTTCCATAGCACAAAAATCTTAGAACATGACTTATATTCCATAAAATCTGCAAAACTGAACACCAAGAGAAATAATACAAGGTAATAAGCATATGTAATATAAATAATTGTAAAAACCCAGATTAATCCACCTAGCGATGTTGGTGCCTTTCTCGTGCAAAACAATACTAAAAAATATGAGTGAGTGTTTTTAGCGTGGTTTGCGCTTAGAAAATAGTATTTTGGCCATAACTTCTGATCCCATAGTCCAATCTGGCCAATTTTCAATAGCAAACAATGGGACAGGATGACTCATCGAATGGAACTTGTTGCGAGTAATTCGGTCAATGCTAAGCTCCAAAAAGTGTGTCTACAAAATTGTGTACACATACACACATACATACATACACACAAACAGACATTACCTCAATTCGTCGAGCTGAGTCGATTGGTATATAACACTATGGGTCTCCCAGATTCCTGTCAAAAGTTTGGTTTTGGAGTGATTATATAACCTTTACGTATACTTAGTATACGAAAAAGGCAAAAAGCTTGAAAAAAGTTCGAAATATGTAACAAAAAACAAGTGTGGTTATAAATTCTGAAACAGTCTATACTGCTAGAATCGTCAAGCTGTTGATATACGATAGAAGTGGAAACCATATACATACAATTCGTACACACACTGTTACGTGAGAATGTGATTGTGAACATTTTGCATTTTGGGAGCATTTTGCTAACTATTTCATGTACTAATTTATTAAAAGATGAAAATATATTTTAGCTTTATAGCATGTGGCATAAACACAATTGTGTGCTTATTGCCCTGCTGGAAGATCGGTGCCCTTCGGTGCTGTTGGTAACACACATAATCCTTGCAGAACGCAAAAAAACACAATTGCCAGATTCAGCAACGCTTAAAGTCATTGGTTCAGCAGATCCCTTTTGTGTTACTGCAGCTCTGGTTATTTCCCTATTGATTGAAGCTACATTATTTTGCCTGAACTGTTCAGTAGTCCTTTGCGTTACAAAAGAATTGACCATGCAGGAGTGTGCCACAAAGCATCCATTACCGTCGACTGCATCAATTAACTTTGTTAGTCAAAATCAACATCACTTCCAGCTCCTAAGAAATCTCGGACAAGTGGCGCCTCTCTATTTAATCGTTGATTCACCAAGAAAACCCTATACGTATTGTAATCTGGAGCCATCCACTACTTGCAGAACGCTAAGCTGACGTTTGTTCATAAATAGAGATTTTATCGCTCACTACGCTAGAGGAATAATTTACTGTTTGACTGATACAACAATCCCCCTACTTTAGAAGAGCCACACATAAATAAATCACTTTATCCGAAATTCCCTCATGCCTTAATTTATGGCACATATAATTGCGCAAAATCCAACCAGTTAATTGACTTTTACATTCATATATGACCAGTTCTCAAATTAAAATTGAATAAATGCAAAAACAGACATTCCTTAAAGCTAGCGCTCCCTTTAGAATGTTTTTTTTTGCAGCGAAACGTGTCTCATTTCAACTTCACAGACCCTCACACTCATTACCCTTAATGAAAGGATTGAAAATTGGAAAATTCTGCTCCTGACAAGAGTCGGACGGAGCTGAAATTAAAAAGCGAGCAGTCGAGAAGAACATAAAACCCAAAAGTACGTGCCAGCGGGCACGTTATGGACTCTTTCGCCCCCCAACCCCCACCAGCTCCTACCTTGCGGATCTACAAAGCACGACGTCCAATGTCGTGTCGAGAGAGCCGGGGAAAATTGTTGTTGTTGTTATCAAAACAAAATCACATTACATTGCTCAAATTCCGAAATTGCCGAAAGGGCTTTCGCCGAACAGTGGAAAGCATCCAAATTGAATTTCATTGTTATTACTGACTCTTTTCACAGTCCCTTTATGTACCTCTCTGTAGACATCGCACCGGGATTGCACGGCGCGGGTGGATTTTCCGAGACCGAGCCCGCACCATAAAACGTTATTGCAATATCTTGGGCCATTATTTTTATTATTCATTTTCGGGAGTGCTCGTCATAAAAAGCAAATACGCACTTGGGGACAAAGATCGAACTGAACTGCTTAGACCTGAAGCATAGTCTGGCATCGATTGCGATTCTTCAGTTTGAAAGTACGAACAGAGCTGGATCTCTTTAATAGTGGGTTTCCTTTCTCCCGAACTGGGAGAGCTTCTGTGAAAATAGTGAACCGTTAGGTCTGGAAAATTTTGACTATGGTCGGTTGGTAAAACGTCGAGTGTTAAGCGTTTTTGCTCCGGTCTACCCACATGTCTGTATCCTGGACCGACATTTTGCCCCATTCAGTAGTCCATGTACTCGCCAGTCTGGGCACTGTTTGTCGAGTCTAGTGCCTCCGGGTGAATTGTTATAAGCGCTTTTTTCGGTACATGCATATCTACTTCATTTTGATTCCATTCAATGGTCTGCCGGTGAATATCTTCATGTTGGACTAAAGTGCATTTCCCCAGGAAGGGGATTGAGCCTTGCAGATGTAGAGAATTTTGGGTGGTGCAGCCGAGGCATCGAACATAATCAACGCAACGCTCTAAGGATGTCAAGAAAGTGATATATCCCATCCTTGCAGTTTCTGCTTTCTTACTTTAAAATACATCAAGCGTTAAGGGAAGAGGAGGTATAAGTAATGGAGTAGAATCAATAGAACGTTAGTTGGAGCTCCAGTTTACAGTTCTGGAATGCATGCAATTAAATTTTAGTATTTTAAGTTGCTGCAACAGTTATCTTAAACTTAATCCAACAAGTGCACGTCAGAATAATAAAATAATTACTAAATAAAACAATGTGTAGAAGTTTGATCCACGTAAAAAGCACTGTACAAAAGAAGTTTAAGATTCAAGTTCCATTCTCATTCAATTCATAACCCCCCTAAGAATAAAAATAAGTGATAGAACAGATAAGAAATGAAACAAATTTAAAAATTCACCCAAACTGAAGGGAACATGACATCAACGAAGCAACAAACTCACTGGATCGAAACAAAACCTAATTCAGTTTGTGTTGAGCTGTCAAAGCTAATCCCGCTAAGTTGACAGATGAAGCCGCTTATTTTGTTGCTGTAATTGAACCTTTCTGCTATAGAACCTCATCCGGGAGGACGACTCTCACACACAGCGTAATCCAAGCACATTCTCGTAGGAAAAGTTAATCAACAGTCCGCAAGGGATGACTCTCAGTAGCGATGACTTAATTTGTTTTAATTTTTGAGTTCTGTAATCTGAAACGATTTGTGTGAAACAGTTGTTTAAAATTCCGAACGCTGCAACTCAATCATTGACGTCTGTCCAGCATTCGTTGCTTGATGGTTTTCGTCAGTCCACGAGTCCGCTGAATAACGCTTGATTGCACAAATCCACACGGCAAGACCATTCAATCGCGGATATTGCGCCTGATTGACACTTTGTTACACGACGGAGTGCCCGACTTCAACCCCGCTGGCAAACGGGGAAGCACTTAACACGGGCTGTCGCTCAATCGAACCGTGTTCTCTTTTTGTTTTTCCGCGCCCGGAACGGGAAACCCGGATGAAATGTGCTGCGTTGACATTGTGGACAGCCAGCAGCGCCTGAAAGCTTCCATCCGTGGCGGGTTGTTTGCTCCGGGAATTCGGTGGTTGTGAGACAGGCGGCTTCAATTTGCGTGGCTTATTTGATCATTGTCCCGGTCGAATGTCGGGATTGGAAGCAACTTGTTCGTTCGGCCAAGTTGGAAACGAAATTATGGAAACCTTAGCGAAGGGGTTTATGGATTTGGTTGGATGTTGGATGCCCCGCCAACATGATGATTGGGAAATTTCAGCATGAAGACAATTGATTTGTCTTTAAAAACTATAACCACGGACAAAACGAAAATGGATATAAAACAAGAATTCGTTTGGCAGAAAGACATTCAGCGGAATGCCCTTTTGGCCAAATAACACGTTTGGCCAAAAGTCATCTAGCCGCAATCTCTTTGACCGAATCGAACGTTTGACCAAAAACCCTGAGTAATCCACCTAGCGGTGATGATGCCTTTCTCGCTCGTTAAAAAGGGTTGACAAACATATTTTTCACATTTGTTTAAGGCAGCCTTACTTTGTACCGTTAAATGCACAAAAACGATCCATAAAAAATGAAAAACGATCCATAAATAACATCTGAATGTTCCATAAAACGCTACCTTAAATCCAAAAAATAGCTCAGGCGTATCCATAAAGATTAATTGAAGAATTCAATTAATCTTTTTGATTATGATCGTGATTATGATCCAATTCGGTAATATGGTCCATAGTTTTGGATATATGATCCATACTGTTGGTCATTTGACAAACTTTCGAGTGTTTCTTGTTTTGAAGTCAGAATCCAGCTTAGGCTTCTGGCACCCATCAATAAGTTAGCCTTTTTAAAATTATTGTTTTGAATAGTATGATTTTTCATATAGATAAGAATTCATTTTTTGCTAATAGCAGTTCCGTTTTTGTCATTGACATTCAACCACTTTTAACTAAGATTTACGAATTTGATCCGACTTAATAAAATTTGAAGGGAATTCTACTATGGTTGCTTTTCTTCATATGGAGAGCATTTCGGAGTGATTAACCAAAGGTTTTATTAAAATTGATTCATATTAATTTGTTTTTGTATACATTATAATGAACTGATCTAAAATTATTTATCAGATCACTCTGGTAAACTATCACTGTAAAAAATCTGATAGATAACTCGTGACAGAGCTGGTGTTACCGAAATCAGCATACTTGGGCCAATAATGTGTAATACTTCATATCATACTGATTGCATACCTGATATTATTCTATCAGGAAATCAAAAATCGTTGATTGCCTTAGAGTAATTTGTTATGGATTATAACAAGGATGATTTCGATCATTCAGTAATATAGGTTCGATAATTTAGTAGTTTGTCAATAACTCATTCCAGAGGATAAATGTCGAAAAATATTCGCACCAGAAGTCCACCATAAAACACGTTTAAAATTTAACTTCTGGTATGAGTAATCGACAAACTAAATGATCGAACTTAGATTACTACATGATCCAAAACATGCTTGGATTGTAGAAAAGTTTGGATACATTTTCCATTGACTTGAATTTTCTTCAAATCCTACCGAATCTCAGCTTCTCCCACAATATCCGAGTGCTATTTGAAATCTTCAAACACAGCATCCGGTGCGTTGCCGCACGAATACACAAGCAGCCGATGATAAGTGCAAATTGCGTATAACCTGTTATACTTCGATCACCACTCATCCAGGAAATAAAGATAGCTGAGGGGTAACGTTCTAGCCTCTCACTCAGAAAATCTGTGTTTCGACGCTCGTTCAGTTCTCATTTTTTTTTTCAAAAACATATTTATAAACAATTTTTATTTTCTATAAGGCCGTTACAAATATTTAATTGACTTTTTGTCCTACCAGTCTCCGAAAGGTCAAGGGGGGGGGGGATAATAAAAAATAAATATTAAAATGAAAAAAATCAAAAAACTCCTCGGATTTGTTGAAGAATGTTTTAAAAATCCTCAAAATTATCCGAATTTTATTTTGATGCCCCCTCAAAATATCATTTTTTGGCAAAAGAAATCCGAGAGGGGGGGGAGACAAAATGGATTTTAAATATTTGTATCGGCCTAACTCAATACCACATTTTTAAAACTACTTCTCTGCGTTTGTAAACTAAGATTAAAACATCGATTCGTCAAATCTGAGAGGCGAGAGCACTCCCACGCAATCCAACACCACCAACAGGTAGCCAAAGTATTTAGGTAGCCGAAGTATAACATACATATGTTAGACTACATATCTACACAAGTCATCGAAATAATTAGACTTCCATGTTGCCAATCTAAAAGAAAATTAAATTTCAAACCCGAAAAATCTAACTATTTTCGGCTAAAATGTGTTTTAACATTTTAACAATCATTTTAAAATAGACGCCCTTCACCCTTGCCGGGGTGATGGGCCAATGGGGCGTGTTGGTGATGCTTCCTTCTGCAATATTCATCCAACGGCAAGCGACTGAAGCGAATGCAGTGACGTTTTATTTTAGTATTAGCATTTATTTTAGTATTACAAAAAAATCCCGTGATATAGAACAAAAAATGTTTCCAGTTGGCAAACATTCGAATGCTTCCCAGTTTGAAGTCAGAATCCAGCTTAGGCTTTTGTCACCCAATCAATAAGCTAGCCTTTTAATTATTGTTTTGAATAGTATGATTCTTCATATTGGTAAGAATTCATTTTTTGCTGATAGCAGCTTCGTTTTTGTCATTGACATTCAACCCACGCAAAAAAAAGCGTTCCCGAATTTGTGAACTGGCAAAAATACACCGTGATTTAATTCATGGATTCGGGAACACCAGTCACGTTTTCCAGAACGTTCCAGAAAACGTGATTGTATTCCCGAATCCGTGACTGTTGTTCACGAAAAAATACACCGTGAACTCGTTAGTTCACGAATTCATGAACGCTTTTTTTTGCGTGCCACTTTTCAACTAAAATTAACGAATTAGATCCGACCTTATAAAATCTGAAGATAATTCTACTATGGTTGCTTTTTTTTCATATGGTGAGCATTTCACAGTGATGGTACGAAGGTTGAATTAGAACTCATTAATTTTAATTTGCTTTTGTATCCAAAATCCAAAAGATCCAAAATTATTTATCAGTTCACTCCATACAGGTAAACTATCCATGTACACAATCTGATAGATTACTCGTGACAGAGCTGGTGTTACCTAAATCAGCATACTTGGGCCAATAATGTGTAATACTTTATATCATACTGATTGCATACCTAATATAATACTTAATTAATTTATTAAATATCAAACCTGTACATTTAGTAGTTTGTCAATAACTCATTCCAAAAGTTGAATTTCAAACGAGATGTCCACCATTTCTAGTGCGAAGGTTTATACAACTCTGCCTTATTGTTGTTTCTTTTGCACTAATAACCAAATGATAGCGCTAGTTGCATTAACTTATACTGACTAATAATAACTAATAAAAAAAATTGTTATCATTCAGTATAAGTTATTACAAACTAGTGCTTTAAATCGATTATTAGTTAAATTAAAACAACAAACTGTAGGACAAAGCTGTCGAAAAATTTTCGCACCAGAAGTCCACCATAAAACACGTTTTGAAATTTAACCTCCGGGATGAGTCATCGACAAACTAAATGATCGAACTAAGATTACTACATGATCCAAAACATGCTTGGATTGTAGAAAAGTTTGGATACATTTTCCGTTGACTTGCAAGAATGGAACATTTTCTCCGAATCTTTCCGAAACTCAGCTTCTCCCACATAATCCGAGTGATATTTGAAAACTTCAAACATATATGTTATCACTATGAATGGGGTTCCAATTAATTGGTCTAGCTAAGTCCAAGATTTAGGACTTATGTATAGCATGAATTAATTAACTATCAAAACCACACAGAAGATATGCAAGCGAATAGGTCGGAATATAGTAAGTTAATATTTGTAGAAAACCAATACCATTTACTAAAATAAATTGTTTTATTTACAAACTAATTGTTAGAAAAGCCATGTTCTACATATACTGTGCCAATATAGATTATTTGCTGTAACGCCAGGAAAACTGCATTACAGAGGATTCAAATAAAACGTTGAAATTGATGTTGCTTCCCTGCACATCAAAACACTATGAATATTAGGTGACATATCTGAATGAATTGACACAAAAGCACATAACGTACACTCAATCGTATATGTTTTTCAACGTCAGATGATTTAAATATGCCACGGAACCTAAACACAGCATCCGGTGCGTTGCCACACGAATGCACAAGCAGCCGATGATCAGTGCAAATTGCGTATAAGCTGTTATAATTCGATCACCGCTCTTTCAAGAAGTAGAGATAGCTGAGGGGTATCGTTCTAGGCTCTCACTCAGAGAGTCTATGTTCGACGCTCGTTCGGTTCTCTTTTTTTTCGAAAACATATTTATAAACAATTTTTCTTTTCTATACACCCAGTTCTTTTTTTACACGGGTGGGTTTTAGTTGATTACGACCTTTAGCGTTAATGAAACTATAAGTTAACCCCATGAAAAAATTCACAAAAAATCAAAGAAAATTCAGGTGGTATTTAAAAAGCTGTGGAAAATCAGGTTAACCGGGAAATTAAAGAATACCAACCGTGTAAAAAAAATATTGGGTGTAACTCAATACAAAATTTTTAAAACGACTTCTCTGCGTTAAAGATTAAAACATCGATTTGTCAAATCTGAGAGCCGAGAGCACAACCACGCAGTCCAACACCAGCAACAGATAGCCGAAATCTTCACCTATATGTTAGGCTACATATTTACACATGTTTTTAATCGAAATAATTAGACTTTCATGTTGCCAATCTAAAAGTAAATTAAATTTCGAACCCGAAAAATCTAGCTATTTTCGGCTAAAATGTGTTTTAACGTTTTAACAATTATTTCAAAATTGACGCCTTATATCCCTTACCGGGTGAAATAAAAAAGCATCACCTGGCCCCCATTTTGTTTACTCGCTTTCGTCAGGGCCAAAGCGTGTTGGTGATGCTTCCTTCTGCGATATTCATCCGACGGCAAGCGACTGAAGCGAATGCAGTGCCGTTCGCTCCCGCCGAAATGTGCTTGCATAGCGTCCTCACGTACACCAGCTGCGCTCCCATACGCTGATTGAACGCCACAAAAATAGCTGCCACGTGAGAAGTTCACTCGTATATAGGGTATGCGAGCGCATGATAGCAAATAATAGAAAAAATGGGCCTGATTACGTTTAGTAAAGAGAAAGGTTATTAATTATTGAACAGTTTTCTCTTCGTTAGAAGTTACCCAAATAAACACTTCTAGGGCGATCATGCCTTCAGTGAAGACAATGGGTTCTTAATAATATTGTCCATCATTGCATTTCTTAACTGATACGACACGTTGTAATTATGCCATTATGAATACTAATTGAAAACAATAATTTCCCCAACAAATTGGCTTTCCTACCTATATACTGCAGCCGCAAGCGTAACTGTTCCATATTTTCTTCCATGCAAAATCAATATTGGACGATTATGCTTGCGACGGCAGTATAGTGGAGCTCATTTTACCTCCAAGAAATTTAGATTAATTATCAAGGCGAAATGAATCCAATTTCATGTCTAGCAAATTCAAAGTTTGTCTATCAGTTAATGCATTAAAACTATCAATTTAGAACCACTATTGATTTTATCAAATATATTTTCTTTCATTGATTCAATAATACTTCCAATATTGGTACCGTTACCCTAGCAGAGTGAACTCTGTGGCTTTGAAAAGAAATGAACGTATACCAATTTGATGAATACTGTACAACTTATATTTACTCATACCATGTGTGTCCCAATGGTTTTGTGGTATAGTAAGCGCTTTCCACCCCAAAGGTCAGCAGTTCGAATCTAGGAAAATTCAGTGTAGAACATTTTGCTATTTTTTTATACGCAAAAACAGTTTTTTGGCCATAACTCCAGATTGCGATGAGCTATTGATCTAATTTTCAATAGCAAACAATGGGACTGAATTCCGCGTCGACTGCAACTTGTTGCGAGCAAATCGGACAATGGGAAGTTCAAAAAAGTGTGTCTACAAAATTTGTACACATACACACATACACACATACACACATACACACACACATACATCCACACATACAGACATCACCTCAATTCGTCGAGCTGAGTCGATCGGTATATGAGAATCGGCCCTCCGGGCCTCCTATCAAAATTTTGTTTTTGAAGCAGTATTATAGCCTTTACGTACACTTAGTGTACGAGAAAGGCAAAAAGGTTCGGTGAAAAAAATTGTTTGCCCAAAGGGACATATGACTGAATAAGTCATTTGGCAGAAATTGTCGCTTGGCAAAAGAGTCATTTGGCCGAAGATCTCGTTATGTCCAATAGGACATTTGGCCAAAAAAGTCTTTTAACCAAATAGGACGTTTGGTTGAAAATGCCTTCTGACTGTGAAAATAGGGTAATAAGGAATTTAGATATATGAGTGAAAAGTGAGATGTCTCACTTCTCGATTCTCACTTCTCAATTATCAATTAACCTTTCGCACTTCTCACTGTGAAAAGTGAGATGTGCGAATTAAAAAAAAAGAAATGAGAAGTGAGACATCTTACACTGAGAAGCGAAAAAACAAATCCAATCCAAATCCAATCCAAATCCAATCCAAATCCAATCCAAATCCAATCCAAATCCAATCCAAATCCAATCCAAATCCAATCCAAATCCAATCCAAATCCAATCCAAATCCAATCCAAATCCAATCCAAATCCAATCCAAACCAATCCAAACCAATCCAAATCCAATCCAAATCAATCCAAACCAGTCCAAACCAATCAAACCAATCCAAACCAATCCAAATCAATCCAAACAATCCAGTCCAAATCGAAAAAACAAATCCAATCCAAACCAATCCAAATCAGTCAATCCAAATCCAGTCCAGTCAATCCAGATCCAGTCCAAATCAAGTCCAAGTCAATCCAGATCAGTCCAGATCCAGTCCAGATCAGAAGAAACAGATCAGTCAAGTCAGTCCAAGATCCAGTCCAGATCCAGTCCAGATCCAGTCCAGATCAGTCAGGTCCAGTCCAGGTCAGTCCAGATCCAGTCCAGATCCAGTCAGATCCACTCCAGGTCGGTCCAGGTCAGTCAGGTCAGTCCAGATCCAGTCAGGTCAGTCCAGGATCAGTCAGATCAGTCCAGATCCAGTCCAGATCCAGTCCCAGTCAGTCCCAGATCCAGTCAGATCCAGTCAGATCGGCCCCAGATCCAGTCGGATCCAGTCCAGGTCAGTCAGATCCAGTACCAGGTCCAGTCCAGATCCAGTCAGATCCAGTCAGGTCAGTCCAGGTCCAGGTCAGATCCAGTCCAGATCGGATCCAGGTTCAGTCCAGATCCAGTCCAGATCAGTCAGGTCAGTCCAGGTCAGTCCAGGTCCAGTCCAGTCGGTTTAGAGTCAGTCCAGGTCCAGTCCAGATCGGATCCAGATCCAGGCCAGTCAGTCAGGTCAAGGTCCAGTCCGATCAGGCCAGGTCAGTCCAAGCCAGTTCAGATCCAGTCCAGGTCAGTTTGAGGACAGTCGGTCCAGGTCCAGTCAGGTTGCGTCCAGGTCCGGACCAAATCAGGTCAGGTCCAGTCCAGGTCAGGTCAGGTCCAGTCTAGATCCAGTCAGTTCGGATCCAGTCAGATTCGGTCCAGGTCAGTCCAGATCCAGTCCAGGTCAGTCCAGATCCAGTACAGGTCAGTTCCAGATCAGTCCAGGCCAGTCAGTCAGTCCAGTCCAGGTCAGTCCAGATCAGTCAGGTCCAAGTCAGTCGGCTCCGGTCCAGGTCAGTCCAGGTCGGTTCAGATCGAGTTCAGATCCGGTCCAGGTCAGTCAGATCCCAGTCAGGTCAGTCCAGATCCAGTCCAAGTCAGTCAGATCCAGTCCAGGTCCAGTCAAGGTCAGTCCAAAGTCGGTTTAAGTCAATCCAGTCAGTCAGGTCAGGTCAGGTCAGGCCGATCAGGCCAGGTCCAGTCAGTCAGGTCAGGTCAGATCCAGTCGGGCCAGTCCAGGTCTGTCCAGATCAGTCCAGGTCCAGTCGAGTCGAAGAAACCAGAGTCAGGCGGAAAGAATACAGTCCTGATCGGTCAGTCGATCCAGGTCAGTCAGTCCAGATCCAGTCCAGTCCAGTCAGGTCGGTCAGATCCAGTCCCAGGTCAGTCAGGTCAGTCAGATCCAGTCCAGGTCAGTCCAGATCGGTCCAGGATCCAGTCCAAGTCAGTCCAGATCCAGTCCAGATCCAGATCCAGTCAGGTCAGTCCAGGTCAGTCCAGGTCAGTCCAGATCCAGTCAGATCCAGTCCAGGATCCAGATCAGTCCAGTCGAGTCCAGTCCAGGTCAGTCCAGATCCAGTCAGTCAGTCCAAGATCCAGTCAGGGAGTCAGTCGAGTCAGGCAGGAAATTCAGGTCCAGAATTCCGGTCTAGTCGGTCCGATCAGATCCAGGTCAGATCGATCCAATCAGTCAGGTCAGTCCAAGTCAGCTGAGTCAGTCCAAGATCCAGTCAAGGTCAGTCCAGGTCAGTCCAGATCCAGTCCAGGTCAGTCCAGATCGGTCAGGTCAGAGTCAAGGTCAGTCCAAGTCAGTCCAGGTCGGTCCCAGAGTCCAGTCAGTCCAGTCAGGGTCAGTCGGTCAGTCAGTCCAGGTCCAGTCAGATCCAGTCCAGAGTCAGTCCAGGTCAGTCAGATCGGTCAGATCAGTCCAGGTCAGTCCAGATCCAGTCAGGTCAATCAGTCGTCAGATCCAGTCCGGTCAGGTCAGTCCAGGTCAGTCCGATCGGTCCAGATCAGTCCAAGGTCAAGTCCAGGTCCAGTCAAGTCAGTCCAGATCGGTCAGGTCAGTCCAGGTCAGTCCAGATCGGTCAGGTCCAGGTCAGGTCAGTCAGGTCAGTCCAGGTCCAGTCCAAGTCAGTCCAGGTCAGTCCAGTCCAGTCCAGATCCAGTCCAAGAGTCAGTCCAGATCTGATCCAAGTCCAGTCCAGATCCAGTCAGGTCAGTCAGGATCCAGTCCAGGTCAGTCCAGGTCAGTCCAAGATCCAGTCCAGGTCGGTCAGGTCAGTCCAGATCCAGTCCAGGTCCAGTCCAGGTCAGTCCAGGTCCAGTCCAGATCCAGTCAAGGTCAGTCCAAGATCAATCCAGGTCAGATCCAACAGTCCAAAGTCAGTCCCAGGTCAGTCCAGGTCAGTCAGGTCCAGTCCAGGTCAGTCCAGATCGGTCAAGGTCAGTCCAGATCCAGTCCAGGTCAGTCAGGTCAGTCCAGATCCAGTCCAGATCCCAGTCCAGATCAGTCAGATCAGTCAGGTCAGTCAGGTCAGTTTAAGTCGAGTCCAGATCCAGTCGATCGGATCCAGGTCAGACCCAGGTCAGTCGAGTCCAGGATCAGTCAGTCAAGTCAGGCCAGATCCAGTCCAGAGATCCAGGTTCAAGGTCGGGTCCAGATCCGGTTTGAGACAGTCAGTCCAAGTCAGTCCAGGTTGCGTCCAAGATCCGGACCAGATCAGGTCCAGATCCAGTCAGGTCAGGTCCAGATCCAGTCTAAGTCAGTCCAGTTCGGATCAGTCAGGTTCAGTCCAGGTCATCCAGTCCGGAGTCAGTCCAGATCAATACAGGTCAGTCCAGTCGAGTCCAAGGACCAGATCCAGTCAGATCCAGTCGGTCAGGTCCAGGTCAGTCCTAAGGTCCAGTCCAGTTCGGATCCAGTCCAGGTTCAGTCAGATCCAGTCCAGATCGGTCCAGTCAGTCAAGATCCAGTCAGGTCCAGTCAGGTCGGTCCAGGTCCGATGAGTCGAGTCAGTCCAGGTCCAGTCGGTCAGTCAGATCCAGTCAGGTCAGGTCAGTCGGTCAGTCAGGTCAGTCAGATCCAGTCAGGTCGAATTCCGGAGTTCCAGGTCCAGTCCAGATCCAGTCCAAGATCAGTCAGGTCAGTCCAGATCCAGTCCAGGTCAGTCCAGGTCAGTCCAGGTCCAGTCCAGGTCAGTCAGGTCGAGTCCAGGTCAGTCCAGATCCAGTCAGTCCAGATCCCAGGTCAGGTCGGTCCAGTCCCAGGTCAGTCAGTCAGTCCAGGTCAGTCCAGGTCCAGTCCAGTCGGTCCAGTCAGTCGGTCCAGTCCAGGATCGGTCAGTCAAGGTCAGTCGATCCAGTCCAGGTCAGTCCAGGTCCAGTCCAGTCCAGTCAGTCAGTCCAAGTCAGTCCAGGTCGGTCCAAATCGGTCAGGTCGATCCAGTCCAGTCAGATCGGTCAGGTCAGTCCAGTCGATCGTCAGATCAGGTCAGTCAGGTCCAGATCCAGTCAGTCAGAGTCAGTCCAGATCAGTCCAGTCCGGTCCAGATCAGTCAGTCGGTCCAGATCAGTCAGAGTCAGTCCAGATCAGATCCAGTCCAGTCCAGGTCAGTCCAGGTCCAGTCCAGATCAGGTCCAGATCAGGTCAGTCAGGTCAGTCCAGTCCAGTCCAGGTCAGTCCAGTCCAGTCCAGATCCAGTCCAGTCAGTCCAGAGTCAGTCAGATCCAGTCAAGGTCAGTCCAGATCCGGTCCAGATCCCAGTCCAGGTCAGTCCCAGGTCCAGTCCAGGTCAGTCGGTCCAGATCAAGTCGAGTCCAGGTCAGTCCAGGTCAGTCCAGATCCAGTCCAGATCCAGTCCAGATCCAGTCCAGATCAGTCCAGGTCCAGTCCAGGTCAGTCCAGATCAGTCAGATCCAGTCAGGTCAGTCCAGGTCAAGTCCCAGGTCAAGGTCAGGTCCCGGTCAGGTCAGTCCAGTCAGATCGGTCAGGTCAGTCCAGATCCAGTCCAGGTCAGTCCAGATCCAGTCCCAGATCCAGTCCAGTCGAGTCCAGGTCAGTCCAGGTCAGTCAGATCCAGTCCAGGTCAGTCCAGATCCCGGTCCAGGTCAGTCCAGGATCGTCCAGAAACCATAAGGTCATCCCAGATCCAGTCAGATCCAGTCCAGTCAGTCAGGTCAGTCCAGATCGAGTCCAGATCCAGTCCAAGTCGGTCCAGGTCAGTCCAGATCCGGTCAGGTCGGTCCAGTCAGTCAGATCAGGTCAAAAAGATCGGTCCAGATCCAGTCAGATCCAGGTCAGGTCAGTCCAGATCCAGTCCAGGTCCAGTCAAGGTCCAGTCCAGGTCAGGTCCAGGTCCAGTCCGATCCAGTCAGGTCAGTCCAGATCCAGTCAGTCAGTCCAGGTCAGTCCAGATCCAGGTCAGTCAGATCCAGTCCAGTCCAGGATCCAGGTCAGGTCAGGTCAGTCCAGATCCAGTCCCAGGATCAGTCCAGATCCAGTCCAGAGTCAGTCCGGATCCAGTCCAGGTCCAGTCCAGGTCAGTCCAGATCGGGTCCAGATCCAGATCAGTCCAGAGTCTAGAGTCGGGTCAGTCCAGGTCCAGTCCAGGTCAGTCCAGGTCCAGTCCAGATCGGTCCAGATCGGTCAGTCCAGTCCAAGTCAGTCCAGTCCAGTCAGGTCCGGTCAGGTCGGTCAGGTCAGTCCAGGTCAGTCCAAGTCCAGGTCCAGATCCAGTCCAGATTAGATCAGTCAAGTCCAGTCAGGTCAGTCCAGGTCAGGTCAAGTCAGTCCAGGTCAGTCAGATCCAGTCCAGGTCAGGTCGGTCAGTCCAGTCCGGTCCAGGTCAGTCCAGATCGGTCAGTCAGATCCAGGTCCAGTCCAGTCAGTCCAGTCGGTCAAGTCAGTCAGTCCAGTCTGGTCAGTCCAGATCCAGTCCAGATCAGTCAGATCGGTCAGATCCAGTCCAGTCAGTCCAGATCCAGTCCAGGTCAGTCCAGGTCAGTCCAGGTCAGTCCAGATCCATTCAGATCCAGTCCAGATCCAGTCAGGTCAGTCAGTCCCAGATCCAGGTCAGTCCCAGGATCCAGTCAGATCCAGTCCAGGTCAGTCCAGATCCAGTCCAGATCAGTCCAGGTCAGTCCAGGTCAGTCCAGATCCAGTCAGGTCAGTCAGGTCGGTCAGATCCAGTCCAGGTCGGTCAAGTCGGTCCAGATCCAGTCCAGATCCAGGTCCAGATCAGTCAGTCCAGTCCAGATCCAGTCAGATCCAGTCAGATCCAGTCCAGGTCGGTCAGTCAGGTCAGTCAGGTCAGTCCGATCCAGTCCAGGTCAGTCAGTCAGTCCAGGTCCAGTCAGGTCGGTCAGATCCAGTCAGGTCAGTCCAGTCCAGGTCAGTCAGGCAGTCAGATCAGTCCAGGTCAGTCCAGTCAGTCAAGATCCAGTCAGGTCAGTCAGGTCCAGTCAGATCCGTCCAGATCAGTCAGGTCAGTCCAGGTTGATCCAGATCCAAGTCCAGTCAGTCCAGATCCAGTCCAGATCCAGTCCAGGTCAAGTCCAGATCCAGTCCAAGGTCAGGTCAGATCGAGTCCGGTCAGGTCAGTCCAGATCCAGTCAGGTCGGTCCAGGTCAGTCGGTCGGTCAAGTCCAGTCCAGTCCAAGTCCAGTCGGTTGCAAGATCCAGTCCAAGTCCAGTCGAGTCAGGTCCAGGTCAGTCCAGGTCAGGTCCAGATCCAGTCAGTCAGTCAGGTCAGTCCAGTCGGTCAGTCAGGTCGGTCAGTCCAGTCAGTCAGTCCAGGTCAGTCCAGGTCGGTCAGGTCCAGTCAGGTCGGTCCAGTCCAGTCGAGCAAGGTCAGTCCAGGTCGGTCAGATCAGTCAGATCCAGTCCAGGATCCAGGTCAAGTCCAGTCAGTCAGGTCGGTCAGGTCCAGTCCAGGTCAGTCCGGTCCAGATCAAGGTCAAGATCAGTCAGTCAGGTCAGTCCAGAGTCAGTCCAGATCCGGTCAGGTCAGTCAGTCCAGGTCGGTCCAGTCAGTCAGTCCAGTCAGGTCAGTCCAGGTCAGTCAGTCAGTCCAAGATCCAGGTCCAGGTCAGTCAGGTCAGTCCAGGTCCAGTCCAGATCCAGTCAGATCCAGTCAGATCCAGTCCAGTCCAGGTCAGTCCAGATCAGTCCAGGAGTCGAGTCAGGTCCGGAGTCAGATCAGTCAGGTCAGTCCAGTCGGTCAGTCAAGTCAGGTCAGTCCAAGGTCAGTCCAGATCAGTCAGTCGGTCAGTCCAGTCCAGTCAGTCAGTCAGTCCAGTCCAGTCGGTCCAGGTCAGTCCAAGTCAGTCAGGTCGGTCAGGTCAGTCCGGAAAGGTCCCGGTCAGGTCAGGTCCAGGTCAGTCCAGTCGGTCAGTCGGTCAGGTCGGTCCAGGTCAGTCCAGATCAGTCCAGATCCAGTCCAGATCCAGTCCGATCCAGTCAAGGTCAGTCAGTCCGGATCCAGTCAGGAGTCCAGGTCGGTCAGATCCAGTCCAGGTCAGTCAGGTCAGTCAGTCCAGGTCAGTCCAGGTCGGTCAGATCCAGTCAAGTCGGTCAGGTCAGTCCAGATCGGTCCAGATCGGTCAGGTCAGTCCAGGTCAGTCCAGGTCAGGTCAGTCGGATCCAGTCAGTCAGTCCAGTCCCAGTCCAGGTCAGTCAGGTCAGTCCGATCGGTCCAGGTCAGTCAGGTCAGTCAGGTCAGTCCAGATCGGTCCAGGTCAGTCCAGATCCAGTCCAGGTCAGTCAGGTCCAGTCCAGAGGTCGAGTCCAGGTCAGTCCAATCCAGTCAGGTCAGTCAGGTCAGTCCAGATCCAGTCCAGGTCCAGTCCAGATCCAGGTCAGTCCAGTCAGATCAGTCCAGGTCAGTCCAGGTCCAGTCAGTCAGGTCAGATCCAGTCCAGTCAGTCCAGGTCAGTCCAGATCCAGTCCAGGTCAGTCCAAGATCAGTCCAGGATCGGTCAGTCCAGGTCCAGGTCCAAGTCAGTCAGGTCAGTCAAGATCCAGTCCAAGATCAGTCCAGGTCAGTCAAGGTCCAGTCCAGGTCAGTCCAGATCGATCAGTCAGTCCAGATCCAGTCCAAGGTCAGTCCAGGTCAGTCAAGTCAGTCCAGGTCAGTCCAGGTCAGTCAGATCCAGTCCAGGTCCAGTCCAGGTCCAGTCAGGTCAGTCAGATCCAGTCCAGATCAGTCAAGTCAGTGATCCAGGTCGATCCAGTCCAGAGGAATCCGGTCCAGTCCAGTCCAGTCTCAGTCAGGTCAGTCCAAGTCGTCCAGATCGATCCAAGTCAAGAGTCAAGTCAGTCCAGATCCAGTCCAGATCCAGTCAGATCCAGGTCGGTCCAAGTCAGGTCCAAGATCAGTCCAGATCCAGTCAGGTCAGTCAGATCCAGTCGGTCAGATCAGTCCAAGTCAGTCCAAGTCCAGTCCAGGTCAGTCAAATCGATCCAGATCGGTCCAGATCAGGTCAAATCAGTCAAAGTCAATCCAGGTCAGTCCAGGTCGGTCAAGTCAGTCCAGATCCAGTCAGGTCAGTCCAAGTCAGGTCAAGTCAGTCCAGTCGATCAGATCCGGTCCAGATCCAGTCCAGATCCAGTCCAAGTCCAGTCCAGGTCGGTCCAGATCGGTCAGTCCAGATCCAGATCAGTCCAGGTCAGTCCAGGTCAGTCCAAATCAGTCCAGGTCAGTCCAAGTCCAGGTCAGATCCAGGTCAGTCCAGATCAGTCCAGGTCAGTCCAGTCCAGTCCAGTCATCCGGTCAATAGGTCGGTCAGGTCCAGTCCAGTCAGTCAAGTCAGTCCAGATCCAGTCCAGGTCAAGTCCAGATCCAGTCCAAGTCAGTCCGATCCAGTCCAGGTCAGTCCAGGTCAGTCCAGATCCAGTCAGATCCAGTCGATCCAGTCCGATCCAGTCCAGGTCAGTCCAGATCCAGTCCAGTCCAGGTCAGATCCAGGTCCAGGTCCGGTCCAGAGTCCAGATCCAGTCCAAGGTCAGTCCAGATCCAGTCCAGGTCAGTCCAGGTCAGTCAGATCCAGTCCAGATCAGTCCAGATCAGTCCAGTCAGATCAGTCCAGGTCCAGTCAGATCCAGTCCAGTCCAGTCAGATCGATCCAGTCAGTCCAGATCCAGTCCAGATCAGTCCAGATCAGTCCAGTCAGTCAGTCCAGTCGATCCAGGTCAGTCCAGATCCAGTCAGGTCAGTCAAGTCAGTCCAGATCGGTCAGTCCAGATCGAGTCAAGGTCAGTCCAGTCAGTCAGATCAGTCCAGATCCAGTCCAGAGTCCAGTCAAGTCAGTCCAGAGTCGGTCAGATCCACTCCAGGTCAGTCAGATCCAGTCAGGTCAGTCCAGGTCAGTCCAGATCCAGTCCAGGTCGAGTCCAGGTCAGTCGATCAGTCAGTCAAGTCGGTCCAGTCCAGTCCAGGTCAGTCAGATCCAGTCAAGATCGACAGGTTGATCCAGGTCAGTCAATGGAGTCAGTCCGATCAGTCAGGTCAGTCAGTCCAAGATCCAGTCAAGTCGGTCCAGATCCGGTCAGGTCAGTCAGGTCAGTCCAGGTCAGTCCAGATCCAGTCCAGGTCCAGTCCAAGATCCAGGTCCAGTCAGTCCGGTCAGTCCAGGTCCAGTCAGGTCAGTCCAGGTCGGTCCAGATCCAGTCAGGTCAGTCGAGTCAGTCCAGATCGGTCAGGTCAGTCCAGATCCAGTCGGTCCAGAGTCAGTCCAGTCCAGTCCAGTCGGTCCAGATCCAGTCCAGATCAGTCCAGATCCAGTCCAGGTCCAGTCAGATCGATCCAGGTCAGTCCAGTCAGTCAAGATCCAGGATCAGTCAAGGTCCGGTCAAATCAGTCCAAGATCCCAGTCCAGTCAGTCCAGGTCAGTCAGATCGTCAGGTCCAGGTCAGTCAGATCAGTCCCAGGTCAGTCGATCCAGTCAGGATCCAAGTCCAGATCCAATTTCAGATCAAGTCAGTCAGTCAGATCGGTCAGGATCAGTCCAAGTCAGTCCAGATCGAGTCAGATCCAGGATCGGTCAGATCCAGTCCAGGTCAGTCCAGGATCCAGTCCAGATCCAGTCAGGTCGGTCAGGTCAGTCCAGATCCAGTCCAAGGTCCAGTCCAGATCCAGTCCAGGTCGATCCAGACTGATCCAGTCCAGATCAGTCAAGGTCAGTCGAGTCAGTCGGTCCAGTTTAAGTCAGTCCAGATCAGTCAGGTCAAGTCCAGGTCAGTCCAGATCAGTCCAGTCAGATCAGTCGATCTAAGTCCGGCCCCGATCCAGTCAGATCCGATCGATCCAGTCCGGTCAGTCCAAGAATCAGTCAGGTCCAGTCCAAGGTCAGTCCAGATCAGTCAGATCCAGTCAGTCAGTCAAGTTGAGTCCAGGTCAGTCCAGGTCAGTCAGAGTCAGTCCAGGTCGGTCAGATCAGTCCAGATCCAAGTACAGGTTCGATCAGTCCAGTCCAGTCCAGTTTGAGGAAGTCGGTCAAAGTCAGTCCAGATCCAGTCCAGTCCAGTCCGATCCAGAGTTCAGATCCAGTCCAGATCAGTCGATCCAGTCAGGTCAGTCCAGATCAGTCAGGTCCAGATCCAGAGTCGTCCAGATCCAGTCCAGTCCAGTCAGGTCAGTCCAGTCCAGGTCAGTCGGTCAAGTCCAGTCAGAGTCGGTCCAGATCCAGTCAGATCAGTCAGGTCAGGCCAGATCACAGTCCAAGTCGATCCAGATCCAGTCAGATCGGTCCAGACGGTCAGGTCAGTCCAGATCCGGTCAGATCCAGTCAGACGTCCAGTCAGTCCTGATCCAGTCAGTCGGAGATCCAGTCAGATCCGGTCCAGATCGGTCCAAGATCCAGGTCCAGGTCAGTCCAGTCGGTCAGAGGTCGGTCCAGATCGGTCAGGTCAGGTCAGAGTCCGGTCCAGGTCAGATCCGGTCCAGTCGAGTCAGTCCAGATCCAGTCAGGTCCAGTCAGATCCAGTCCAGGTCAGTCAAGTCGGTCAGGTCAGATCCAGGTCAGTCCAAAGTCGATCCAGTCCAAGTCAGTCCAGGTCAGTCCAGATCCAGTCCAGATCCAGTCCATCCAGTCCAGATCCAGTCCAGGTCCAGTCCAGTCAGGTCCAGTCAGGTCAGTCAGATCCAGTCCAGGTCAGTCCAGGTCAGTCCAAGGTCGAGTCCAGTCAGTCCAGGTCAGTCAGGTCAGTCCAGGTCCAGTCAGGATCAGTCATCGATCCAAGTCAGTCCAGATCCAGTCCAGGTCAGTCCAGGTCAGTCCAGATCAGTCAGAGGTCAGTCGTCAGTCCAGTCAGTCAGTCCAAAGTCAGTCAGGTCAGTCAAGATCCAGTCCAGTCAGTCCAGTCAGTCGGATCAGGTCGGTCCAGATCGAGTCCAGGTCAGTCCAGTCAGATCCAGTCCAGATCCAGTCCAGGTCCAGTCCAGGTCAGTCAGTCAGTCGGTCAAGGTCAGTCCAGTCAGTCCAGAGTCCAGGTCAGTCAGATCCAGTCAGGTCAAGTCAGATCCAGGATCGGTCAGGTCGGTCCAGATCCAGTCCAGATCGAGTCGGTCAAGATCGGTCCAGGTCAGTCCAGGTCGATCCAGATCCAGTCGGTCCAGGTCGGTCAGTCAGTCCAGGTCGAGTCCAGGTCAGTCCGTCGGTCCAGATCAGTCGATCCAGGTCAAGTCCAGTCAGGTCAGTCCAGTCAGTCAGAGTCAGTCCAGATCCAGTCAAGGTCAGTCAGATCGGTCAGGTCAGTCCAGATCCAGTCCGGTCCAGTCCAGTCAGTCGATCCAGGTCGGTCCAGTCGATCGGTCGAGTCCAGTCAGGTCCAGTCCAGGTCAGTCGGTCAGTCCAGATCCAGTCAGGTCAGTCGATCCAGTCCAGGTCGGTCCAGGTCCAGTCCAGGTCCAGTCCAGATCAGTCCAGGTCAGTCCAGATCCAGTCCAGATCCAGTCCAGATCCAGTCCAGTCCAGGTCAGTCCAGATCAGTCAGTCCAGATCCAGATCCAGTCAGTCAGTCAGTCAGTCAGATCCAGTCAGATCCAAGTCAAGTCCAGATCAGTCCAGATCCAGATCAGTCCAGATCCGGTCCAGGTCCAGTCGGTCAGTCAGATCCAGTCAGATCCAGTCCAGTCAGTCCAGGTCGAGTCCAGGTCAGTCAGATCGGTCCAGGTCAGTCCAGTCGGTCCAGATCAGTCCAGATCCAGTCAGGTCAGTCAGGTCAGGTCAGATCGGTCAGGTCAGTCCAGATCCAGTCAGATCCAGTCGGTCCAGATCCAGGTCGTCAGATCGGTCAGATCAGTCAGATCCAGTCAGGTCAGTCCAGGTCCAGTCAGGTCAGGTCAGATCCAGATCCAGATCAGGTCAGTCAGGTCCAGTCCAGTCAGTCAGGTCAGTCGGTTCAGTCAGTCAGGTCAGTCCAGATCAGTCCAGGTCAGTCAGGATCCAAGTCCACAGTCAGATCCAGGTCAGTCCAGATCCAGTCCAGGTCAGTCAGATCCAGTCCAGGTCAGTCAGATCCAGTCCAGGTCAGTCCAGGTCAGTCAGGTCAGTCCAGTCAGTCAGTCCAGAGTCGGTCAGATCAGTCAGATCCAGTCCAGATCAGTCGTCCAGATCAGTCCAGGTCGGATCCAGGTCAGTCCCAGATCCAGTCAGATCAGTCCAGGTCAGTCCAGATCAGGTCAGGTCGGTCAGAGTCAGTCGATCAGTCCAGATCAGTCCAGGTCGGTCCAGATCCAGTCCGATCGGATCGAGTCAGGTCAGATCCAGGTCAGGCCAGATCGATCCAGTCCAGTCAGGTCCGGTCAGTCCAGTCAGTCCAGATCCAGTCAGGTCAGTCCAGGTCCAGTCCAGATCAGATCCAGATCCAAGTCAGGTCGGTCCAGGTCAATTCGAATTTAGGATCAGGTCAGTCAGTTCGGACAGTCCAGTCAGGTCAGTCAGGATCCAAGTCAAAATTCGGATCAGTCCAGTCAGATCCGGATCCAGATCAGGAGGTCAGTCGGTCAGTCCAGATCAGTCCAGATCGGTCCAGTCCAGATCGGTCGAGTCAGTCCAGATCAGTCAGTCCAGTCGGTCAGGTCAGTCCAGATCCAGTCCAAGATCCAGTCCAAGATCCAGTCCAGATCAGTCCAGGTCGAGGTCCAGGTCAGTCCAGATCAGTCAGATCAGTCCAGGTCAGGTCAGTCCAGATCCAGTCGGAGTCAGTCGGTCAAGTCCAGGTCAGGTCCAGTCGAGTCAGGTCAGTCGGTCAGTCCAGATCCGGTCCAGAGTCAGTCCAGATCAGTCCAGGTCAAGTCAGATCCAGTCCAGGTCAGGCCAGGTCAGTCCAGATCCGATCGGTCCAGGTCAGTCAGTCAGTCCAGTCCAGATCCAGTCAGATCCAGTCCAGTCCAGTCCAGTCAGTCAGGTCAGGTCAGTCAGATCCAGTCCAGATCCAGTCCAAGATCAGTCAGTCTGAGTCGATCCAGGATCAGTCAGGTCAGTCAGATCCAGTCCATCCAGTCCAGGTCAGTCCAGATCAGTCCAGGTCAGATCCAGGTCAGTCAGGTCCAGTCAGGTCAGTCCAGATCGGTCAGTCCAGTCCAGTCAGTCAGTCAGGTCAGTCCAGATCCAGTCCAGGTCGGTCCAGTCAGTCAGATCCAGTCCAGGTCAGTCCGAATTCAGTCCAGATCCGATTGAGTCAGGTCGGTCAAATCCAGTCCAGGTCGGTCCAGGTCAGTCCAGATCCAGTCAGGTCAGTCCAGATCCAGTCCAGGTCAGTCCAGGTCGGTCAGGTCCAGTCCAGGTCAGTCCAGGTCAGATCCAGGTCAGGTCAGGTCAGTCAGATCAGTCCAGATCCAGTCCAGGTCAGTCCAGGTCAGTCCAGATCCAGTCCAGATCCAGTCCAGATCCAGTCAGGTCAGTCAGATCCAGTCCAGGTCAGTCCAGGTCGGTCAGTCAGGTCAGTCAGTCCAAGTCCAGTCCAGGTCCAGTCCAGGTCAGTCCAGATCCAGTCCAGAGTCAGTCCAGGTCAGTCCAGGTCAGTCCAGATCCAGTCCAGGATCGGTCAAGTCAGTCAGATCAGTCCAGGTCAGTCCAGATCCAGTCAGTCGGTCAGAGTCCAAGTCAGATCCAGTCCAGATCAGTCAGTCCAGTCCAGGTCCAGTCCAGATCCAGTCAGATCCAGTCGGTCCAGTCAGGTCAGTCCAGATCGGTCAGAGTCAATCCAAAGTCCAGTCAGATCGGTCCAGGTCCGGTCAGGTCCGGTCAGGTCAGTCCAGATCCAGTCAGGTCAGTCCAGGTCAGTCCAGATCAGTCCAGTCAGTCCAGGTCCAGTCAGATCCAGTCCAGGTCAGTCAGGTCGGTCCAGGTCAGTCCAGGTCAGTCCAGATCCAGTCAGGTCAGTCCAGATCCAGTCAGATCGAGTCAGTCAGGTCAGTCAGGTCAGTCCAAGTCCAGTCCAGATCAGTCAGTCCAGATCCAGGTCAGTCCAGATCAGTCCAGATCAGTCGATCCAGTCGGTCAGTCAGGTCGGTCCAGGTCAGGTCAGATCCGAGTCCAGATCCAGTCCAGATCCAGTCCAGAGTCGGTCAGTCAGGTCCAGTTCGGTCAGTCAATCCAGTCAGGTCAGAGTCCAGGTCAGTCCAGGTCAGTCCAGATCCAGTCCAGATCCAGTCAGGTCAGTCCAGTCGGTCCAGATCCAGTCCAAGGTCAGTCCAGGTCGGTCCAGGTCAGTCCAGATCCAGTCAGGTCGGTCAGGTCAGTCAGATCCGGTCAGGTCAGTTCCAGATCCAGTCCAGATCCAGTCAGGTCGGTCCAGATCCAGTCAGATCAGTCGGTTGATCCAGTCCAGGTCAGGTCAGATCAGTCCAGATCCAGTCCAGATCCAGTCCAGGTCAGTCCAGTCAGTCAGGTCGGATCAGTCCAGAGTCCAGTCCGAGTCCAGATCCAGTCCAGATCAGTCCAGATCCAGTCCAGGTCAGTCCAGGTCAGTCAAGTCGGATCCAAGTCAGGTCAGGTCCAAGGTCAGTCCAGATCAGTCCAGTCCAGTCCAGAGTCAGTCCAGGTCAGTCAAGGTCGAGTCAGGTCCAGTCCAGATCCAGTCAGTCAGTCGAGTCCAGATCAGTCGGATAAGAGTCCCAGGTCAGATCAGATCCAGGTCAGTCAGGTCAGTCCAGGTCGGTCAGGGTCAGTCCAGATCCAGTCCAGGTCTTGAGTCCAGATCCAGTCCAGATCAGGTCAGTCAAGATCCAGTCAAGTCAGTCCAGTCGAGTCCAGATCCAGTCAGATCCAGGTCAGGTCGGTCGGTCAGTCCAGTCAGGTCAGGTCAGTCCATCCAGTCCAGGTCGGTCCAGTCCAGTCGATCCAGTCCAGGTCAGTCAGGTCCAGTCCGATCAGGTCAGATCCAGTCAGGTCAGTCCGATCCAGTCAAGATCAGTTCAAGTCAGTCCAGTCCAAGATCCAGTCCAGGTCGAGTCCAGGTCAGTCCAGGTCAGTCCAGATCAGTCGAGTCCAGGTCAGTCCAGGTCAGAGTCCAGTCAGTCCAGGTCAGTCCAGATCCAGTCCAGGTCGAGTCAAGTCAGTCCAGTCCAGTCAGTCAGTCCAGATCGGTCCAGAGTCAGTCCAGGTCAGTCCAGGTCAGTCCAAGTCGGTCCAAGATCCAGTCAGAGTCGATCCAGATCCAGTCCAGTCAAGGTCAGTCCAGGTCAGTCAGTCCAGTCGATCGGTCAGATCCAGTCAGGCCCCGGTCAAGTCAGTCCAGTCAGTCGAGTCCAGGTCAGTCAGATCCAGTCCAGATCGGTCCAGATCCAGTCCAGTCAGTCCAGATCAGTCCAGTCAGAGTCAGTCCAGGTCAGTCCAGATCGATCTAGTCAGGTCCAGATCCAGTCCAGATCAGTCAGGTCAGTCCAGGTCAGTCCGGTCCAGATCGAGTCAAGTCGGTCCAGATCCAGTCAGTCAAGATTGATCAGATCCAGATCAGTCCAGGTCAGTCAGTCAGTCAGTCAGGTCAGTCCAAGGTCCAGTCAGGTCAGTCCAGTCAGATCCAGGTCAGTCAGGTCAGTCAGGTCAGTCAGGATCCAGTCAGTCGAGTCCAGTCCGATCCAGTCCAGGAGTCAGTCCAGATCAGTCAGATCGGATCCAGTCCAAGGTCAGTCAGATCCAGTCAAGTCGATCCAATCCATCCAGATCAGTCCAGATCCAGTCAGGTCAGTCCAGGTCAGTCAGGTCCAGTCCAGATCGAGTCGGCTCCAGTCAGATCCAGTCAGGTCAGTCAAGGTCGGTCAAAGTCGGTCCAGTCAATCCAGTCAGTCAGGTCAGATCCAGTCCGATCGGTCAGGTCAGTCCAGGTCAGTCGGTCAAGTCGGTCCAAGATCGGTCAGGTCAGTCCAGGTCAGGTCAAGTCCGATCAGGTCAGGTCCAGTCCAGCCCAGTCCGATCAGTCAGTCAATCAAGGTCAGCAAGTCAGGCGAAAGAGTCGTCCGGTCAGTCAGATCAGTCAGTCCGATCCAGTCCAGGTCAGTCCAGATCCAGTCCAGATCGGTCAGATCAGTCCAGATCCAGTCCAGGTCAGTCCAGATCCAGTCCAGATCCAGTCCAGGTCAGTCAGGTCAGTCCAGGAGTCAGTCCAGGTCAGTCCAGGTCAGTCCAGATCCAGTCCAGATCGGTCCAGATCCAGTCCAGATCCAGTCCAGATCGGTCAGATCCAGTCAGTCAGTCCAGTCGAGTCCAGTCAGTCGGTCCAGATCGGTCCAGATCCAGTCAGATCCAGTCAGTCCAGGTCGGTCCAGTCCGGTCAGATCCAGTCCAGATCCAGTCAGTCCAGTCAAGGTCAGTCCAGGTCAGTCCAGGTCAGTCAGGTCAGTCCAAGTCAGTCCAGGTCAGTCCAGATCAGTCAGGTCAGTCCAGGTCCAGTCCAAGTCAGTCCAAGTCGGTCAAGATCCAGTCAGGTCAGTCCAGGTCAGTCCAGGTCAGTCCAGATCGGTCAGATCCAGTCCAGTCAGTCAGATCCAGTCAGATCCAGTCAGATCGGTCCCAAGTCGATCCAGATCGGTCAGTCCAGATCCAGTCAGATCCAGTCCAGATCCAGTCCAGATCCAGTCCAGATCAGTCAGGTCGAGTCAGATCAGTCCAGATCCAGTCCAGTCGGATCAGATCCAGTCCGATCGAGTCAAATCAGTCCGATCCAGTCCAGATCCAGTCCAGATCAGTCCAGATCGGTCCAGATCGATCTAATCCAGGTCAGATCCAAGTCAGGTCAGTCCAATCCGGTCCAGTCAGATCCAGTCCAGATCCAGTCCAGGTCAGTCCAGTCGGTCAGATCCCGGTCCAGGTCAGTCAAGTCAGATCCAGTCCAGATCGATCAGTCCAAGTCGATCCAGTCGATCAGTCAGTCGATCCAGTCAGTCCGTCCAGTCCAGATCCAGTCAGTCGGTCCCAGTCCAGATCAGTCCAGTCAGTCCAGTCGATCCAGAGTCAGTCCAGGTCCAGTCCAGATCAGGTCCAGTCGAATCAGTCCGATCCAGATCGAGTCCAAGGTCGATCGATCAGTCAAGTCAGTCCAGATCGAGTCAGGTCAGTCCAGGTCAGTCAAAGATCAGTCCAGTCCAGTCAAGTCGGTCCAAGTCAGTCCAGATCCAGTCCAGGTCCAGTCCAGAGTCGGGATCCAGTCAATCAGTCCAGAGTCAGTCAGTCAGGTCAGTCCAGGTCAGTCAGGTCAGTCCAGATCGATCAGTCAGGTCAGTCCAGATCAGTCCAAGTCCAGTCCAGGTCAGTCCAGATCCAGTCAGGTCAGTCCAGATCCAGTCCAGGTCAGTCCAGGTCAGTCCAGATCCAGTCAGTCAGGTCGGTCAGAGTCGATCCAGTCCAGGTCAGTCAGGTCGGTCCAAGTCAGTCCAGATCCAGTCCAGAGTCAGTCCAGTCCGGTCCAGATCCAGTCAGGTCCAGTCCAGGTCAGTCCAGGTCCAGTCCAGTCAGTCAGTCGATCCCAGTCCAAGTCAGTCCAAATCCAGTCAAGTCAAGTCCAGGTCAGTCAATCCAGTCAGTCAGATCCAGTCCAGGTCAGTCAAGTCCGAGTCAACCAGAGTCATCAGATCAGTCCAGATCCAGGTCAGATCAGTCAGTACAGGTCAGTCAAGTCAGTCAGATCCAGTCCAGATCCAGTTCAGTCCAGTCCAGATCGGTCGGTCCAAATCCAGTCAAATCGGTCCGGATCAAATCCAATTTCAAGTCAAGTCCAAATCAGTCAAATCGATCCAAGTCAATCCAAATCCAATCAAAATCCAATCAAAATCCAAATCCAATCCAAATCCAAAACCAATCCAAATCCAGTCCAAATCCAATCCAATCCAAATCCAAACTACGGGTTCTTTGTTGCATATTGGTTCACTATTTTTTTCTTTCAGCATTTTGTCTTAATGACCAGCCCACCGGAGGCTGCCATATTTATTAAAAAAGTTTCTTCTGATCCATGTTCTAGCATTAACTCTGAAATATCTGACTGATATCTTTTGCACCTTTATCATTCATCAAACCTCTCTCTCTCGGGAATACTAAAACACTGGAGCCCTCTAGTTTAGTCATTAATTCCAGTTTCTTGTTTGTTTCGCTTCTTCCTAAATTATAATCATTCGCATCAAATCGAAACATTAAACTTAGGATCCTTTCACTTTTACATTCTTTCTTATATTATTAAGACCAAAATAACTTTATTGAACAAAAAAAAGGCAAAAGATTTTTCTTCCTTTAATTATGCTTTTTGCATTTATTATGCCTAAAATAACCAATACATAGTTCGGTTTACCATTTTAGTCATAATCAAAAGCAAGTGATGCAGTAGTCGAAAATTTCTCCTATCACTGATACCCTACTAAGCTACCAGTAAATCAAATTTGTGTGCTCAAGTTGCTTTCCGATCTAAATAATGACGGCTTCAGTAGTTTATTGTCGAAGCTAAAGGAGAGAGCAAAAGTCATCCATAAATACACTTATTAGGGTCATAGGTGATATCGATTCCGACAGAACATGATGTACGGTACGCTTCGTTTCGAATCATCGTTCTGATCCTCTTTCGATGCGAAACATTGGTTAGCTGCAGTGATAGCGACCAGAGCAGACCAAACTGTGGAGCATCAAAGCCCCAGTCAGTGACGACTAACGAACAACGGCGCAAAGAGATGGTCCTTCATGTAACGACGACGAGTGAGTGGCTGCTGCAATCAGAGATTGAAAATCCAATGGAAAGTAAGATAAGAGAAACAAAGATCGACGACGACGGCCGGCATACAGGCTGGAGTGAAGTGCTCGGAATGATGAATGGGAAAAATTCATTCGGAACTTGGACAGATGACGATGACGATTCAAATCCAAAGCGGAATGAGGTGGAAGAAGTACAAACAGTCATGTTGCATATGACAGTCAAGTGATGTTAATTTAATTAGCTTGACTATCAGTTTGCTCAGCATGATACAGCATCCATGGGGTTTCGGATGAGTGAACATTAAACAGCTTACGAGAGTTGGCTTCGAAAAGATTTATGAAGGCGCGTACAAAATCATCGCTTCGTGATGCAGCATTCATTGGAAGTGAAGTAAGAAGACATATGAGAGTCATCGATAAACTGTGCGATTATTAAATTTGGAGTTCCTTCTTGAGCTCCGTAACCCACAACGCTGCTGTTTCTAAATGTTTTCCCTGGGTGCTTGACGCAAGTTCCACGACATTCTAAATCAATTTCATTAAGCCAATTTGACAAGCCATTATACTACCCAATAGACAAAGTCACATCGGAACGCAGATTACACAGACAATTTAAATTGTTGTCTTTTGCTGTCACCCACCGTCACGACTAAGCCCGCGCCACACCACGATCGACGTCGTGACCCTCAACAAACCAAAGTCAGTCGGCGGTATTACATTTCTAAACTACTTTCTTCTGTCGGTCGGTGCTCGCTCTACTCCACTTTTCCTTCGGTTCGGATGTAATTCGATATGCATTCAAGTGACAAACATTGTGTCCCTTCTTCCAGCAGTCCAACATGTGGGTGATCCGAATTAAGGAAAACGTAGAAACAGTTTTGCGTTTTGAATAGATTTTATACGGGCACACTCATTTTTCCACCTTTGGTTTGCAATGACTTGTGTCAGATGACTTTCACTTGGCAAAAATAGCTTTTCTATGTTTTTTTGTCATTGGAATAAGATGCTGAAAATTTTACAAGCTTCTCAGAATACAATTCAACAATCTCGAAATATTCAAGTTTTATTTAAAGAGGAATATTGATGAGTTGATAACAGTTTGATTTTGTAAAGATAGGATGACGTGCATAAAAATTACATATGCAGAACTTTTGAGAAAGATCGGAAAAGTCAGGGTTTTTTTTAAACTTGTTCTTGTGGAAATCAGAAATTTAGTTGTTATCACTTTCCAAAGATTGAGACTAAAATCGCATTGAAGAGTTGAGATATTTGGAACACCCTAAAGCACACTGTTTTAACTTCTTTGTGCTTCATTTCTTGCTCGTTTTGCCTTAAGTTTGTTATGTTTATTTACAAATAAATTATAATAGCATTCATGTGGTACGTGAACGTACTAGCTAGCGACAGAGGGGATATAAATATACTTAAACATGACAAGTGACTAGAACTTAGTGCACAGTCAGTCGGTGCAATATCCGAAATACGGTTCGACAGTGGGCGGTTGGCATCCAAATCCAATGGTCGGAAGAATAGAATCAAGCTCAATTGGGTCTATTCATGGCTGTCAAATTGGTAGCTCAAGCTGAGTTATGGCTTGTTTTGACTCGGTTCGGTAGCGTGTAATTGAGATTGTCGGAATTTTTGGGGACACATGGAAGTCCCAATGAAATCATGGGGAATAATGAAGTACATTTTGTTTAAGAAGAATCAATATTCTTCCTGCCTCATCGGTGAAAAGCAAATCAAACCAAGCAGAAGGTTGTACGGTCTCCACTTTAAAATGTGCGGAAAATTTTCTGGAATTTCCTAGACGTCTGTGGTTTACAAATCCAAAAATGATAACTTTTTTCATTAACCTCGCAGTTTAAAGTTGTGGAAAGCGGTGTTAGTAACTGGAAATTAAGAAGAAGAATATTTATGGAAATATTTAGATTTGAACTTGAAATCGGGCTACCATTGTTCAACAATCTCAACAATTATATGAGCCGTGAGATGACTATGAATGTCGAAAAAGTACAGGAGTAGTCTAATTAAAAATTAATCAATAAACTTCCAATTTTGGAAACATGACCGACATATTCAATGCAACGCATCCATCAGAGCCACACACTTCAATCAGCGCGCAGAGTAACAAAGGAAACCAACGCTCGCGTCCACGTCCCATACCAGCAACGGGGCTGCTGAGCACACACCGCCGATGACAACGCCTTTTCAATTTCTCGCCCTTCACTGTGTTAAACCTGGCGTGATTGTCAATGGTGACACCGCTGACAGAGCACATTTCCGTTCGTTGACGATTTTGCTGTTGCCTCCACTCAACCGGCAGCCAACCTGCAAATCCTGAATCAATTCCACCCATATCGATCGAACGTCATCGTCGCCTCCAATGGGTCCCTTTGTTCACACGGGCGGGTGCAAACTCAAGCCCCCGACGCGTCGTCAGTTCGAGGTCCCAACAAATTATGTTTCTCTCGCGACTCGCGGTGCTTTTTTCCCCCAGGGCTGACTTTTTACGGCATGAGGCCATCCGGTGATGCATTGATGATTTTTCTTTTTACTATTTATGGCTTTGCCACACTTTGGCTCCGGCTTTACTGACGTGAAGTGGTGTGGTGCAAACGGATTTTATTCATGGTTCAATCAGTGCGTTGACACGTGTCAAAACTGTGGCAATGGTGCACTGGCGAGTGGCACATTGAAAGGCAGCATAAGTTTACGCTGGAACTGTCGGTACGTGTTGGATTCGGTTTTGGATCATTTGTTTCAGGAGGAAGTCGAGTGCCAGGCAACGTTATTTCAAGTACAGCAGAAGCCGAGCAAAATCTCCATGTAGTAAATGTAAAGTGTGTCAAGCACTGTACAATGGTTTAAAATCTGGATGTTATCGTAGGTTGGAATGTGTTCTGAATACAATCAAATCGGCAGACTTAAGGCCCCCGCACGATGGATGTGTTTGCATACGTTTTGATAGTTTTTCCATGGGAAAGCTAATCAAACGCACTACACAAACGTCAGAAAATTATTTTGGTTATAAGATAAAGATTGTTGCTTCGGTTCCCTTTGTTCTGCTCTCCGAAACATGTTGGGTAGTCGGCAAAAGATGTTGTAACTAAAATATATAAAATATATACGTATCCATTCTGCGTATTCTGATTGTAGATAATGTCATTGATTTGCCCTCTTGTACGGGTGACGCAACGGAAACCTTTATTAAATGTGGAGGATTTTGTGAGTCATAATTTCATTCTTTCTGCCGACGCACTCGAGATGGTGAAGAATAATTATCAAGTTGTTGAATCCGTCCTTCGTGCACCTCGTTGATGAATAAAATGCGTTTCCGGAATACCGTTCGTGACGCCCAGCAGGCTGGACATGAACAAGTAATGGATGTTGAAATTCAGGCTTACCATAAATCTGACTGATACTGACCAAAATCTAAAACCTAAGAATAATTCCGCCAAATTTTTCGTTACGCTCGGAAATTAAGACCAAAAGAACGGCGTAATTCGTGCGTTATTTGTCAAGGATTCCAACAGATGTTTTGATAAAAATAAACGCCCTTTTTATGTTTCTGAGAGGTATGCATATGGAAAGAGTATTTATTTCATAAAAGCGTTTGGAAAACAACGGCATGCAAATAGTTTGTTTGGTTCATTTTCAGATTCAACTTTTTGACCACATCCCTGATTGAAACATTGGGATTCCGCTTAAACGCTTTCACGATACGCTTGTGATCCTCATCACCAATAAAACACCTATTCTGATCGCTTATCTTCTTCCGTTTAATAATACAACACCCTTTAACTTGTTTTCTTATTCAATTTAAAGTTCTTCAGAGTTCCAAGGCCAGTGGCACTTGGCAGGGGGAAGGAGCAAGATGGTCACTAGGGTGGTTCAAAAAATCGATTTTGCTCCACAGTGCTCATCTGATTCTTTACCATGTTCTGAGTGTCCTCTGAAAATTTGAGCTCATTTGGATTAAAATTGATTTAGCACAAGCTGTTTCAAGTTTGCATGCAAATTAGTATGGGGAAATTATTTTTTTCATTATACTGTTAATGACACTTCCCCATTAAGCGCAGGTTAAAAGAAAACCTACAGAGTTAAAAGGAATACTCAACAGCTTTCACCCAACGAAAACCGCATGTTGATTAAGCGCCCCAATAATTAGTAATCGAATTTAAACTATACCGTAGTTTTCTGGAGCTAATTGCATAACTCACCAATAGGCAACATTGCTGCTCGTGGCGCGAAAGATAGCACACACAAATTCAGGCTACTATGTTGCACTGCACATTTCAGTGATGCCCTCAAAGAAGTTTAACGATCATGACTAAAGATTCGCAACCTGTCTTAAAATCGATTACTAATTATTGGGGTGATTAATCAACATGCGATTTTCGTTCGGTGAAAGCTGTTGAGTATTCCTTTTAGCTATGTAGGTTTTCTTTTTACCTGCGCTTAATGGGGGAACGTCATTAACAGTATAATGAAAAAATAAATTTCCCCATACTAATTTACATGCAAACTTGAAACGGCTTGTGCTAAATCAGTTTTAATCCAAATGAGCTCAAATTTTCAGAGGACACTCAGAACATGGTAAAGAATCAGATGAGCACTGTGGAGCAAAATCGATTTTTTGAACCACCCTAATGGTCACCCTTAAGGTCACCCTTAAATACTTTCCATGCGCCAGAGGTGAGCCAGCCAAGGGCTGAAAACCTCTTAAATAAAGACGATAATAATAATAATACTTTCCATTGGCAAATTTGGATTTGAATAGACTTACACTTTAAAATTTGAGTAGAACTGGTTAATGAATAAAAATGGTTGACAAAAAGGAAACTATGACGTATTATAACAAACAATATAGTTAAAATAACTCCATTCCAGAAATAACTTCGGGAAATCCAAGTAAACCTTGGTTGTAATAATTCAGGTCCAGGTGACGTTAAGTGCGCTGCTCCTTGGAGGTAATTAAAACGGCTTGAGGAAGGAAATTCAACCCAAAAGTCGTGATCAAGCCTTCTCTCTTCTCTGGTCATGATAATTCAGATCGGAAAAAAAATTCCGAGACTGTTCAAATTTATCCGACCACAGATCCAGATACACAGAAAAATCAATTAAACAATGATAATCAGAAATAATCAGAAAGCTGAATATCATCTTTCTTCTTCTTCTTCACTGGCCTTACATCCCCCACTGGCCTTGCAGCTTAGTGTTCATTAAGCACTTCCACAGTTATTAACTGCGAAGTTTCTAAGCCAAGTTACCATTTCTGCATTCGTATATCATAAGGCTGACCCGATGATACTTTTATGCCCAGGGAGGTCAAGACTATTTCCAATCCGAAAATTGTCTAGACCGGCACCGGGAATCGAACCCAGCCACGCTCAGCATGGTCTTGCTTTGTAGCCGTGCATCTTACCACATGACTAGAATAGCGTACTGAGTGGTCGTGTTTGGCCGAATATGTAATTAAAAATTACCTTAGATTAAGAGTTGTAAAAAGTAAGACATGAGAAGTAGGAAGTGAGAAGTGAAAAGTAGGAAGGGAAAAGTGAACTGAAAACAGAGAACTTCTTCTTTCGTCCTTTTTCTTACTTCCTTCTTCCTTTTGCCTTCTTCCTTCTTAATTTTTCTTCCTTTTTCGTTTGTCCTTCTTTCTGCTTCAATCTTCTTGCTTCCTTGTATCTTCTTCTTTTTTTCTTCTCTCGGCCTTTTTCTTTCTTCTTTTTTCATCTGCCTTCTTCCTTTTTCTTTCTTCCCCCTTTCATCTTCCCTCTTCCTTCACCCGTCTTCCTTATTCCGTCTTCCTTCTTCCCTATTTCTTCTTCCTTCCATTTTTCTTTCTACTTCCTTTTTCCTTCTTCCTTGATTTTTTATTCTTACTGCATCCTTCTTTTTTTGTTTCGCTATCTCTTCTTCATTCGCTATCCCACTTATCACTTTTCACTTCTTACCAATAACTTCAAACTACTTAGGCCGATACAAATATTTAAAAACTATTCTGTCCCCCCTCCTCTTGGATTTTGACGTGTAGGATTACGTCTTTCCGGAACATAGGGGGGTCATTCTGCATTTTCAAATCTGAGACCGTCACGAAAAGTGGTCAGGAAGTATAGGCACTGAAAAATCGGTAAACCAACCAATCGCGTATGTGCATCGCAAGCACAGACATCAAAATCGTGCAACTTACGGGGTCGATTCCAATCCTCAGTTCAATTAAATTTTCTCGGAGAGCGGGCACAACGATGACGCCCGTAGCAGCAGTCTCAGCAGAAAGCGGAACATCGAGAGGCCATCGCCAAAAACAACAATCTTCGGACTATCGTTTAGTTACTGTTAGTGGCGCATTGTTCTTCTCAGGATCAAAATTTTATGAGAAAAAATATTTGATTGCAAAAATGGCATTGATTACGGTCTCCGGATACCAGTGGTGCCACTGAGAAAGTTTTCTTAATAGTGGCTATTAAGCAGAAAAGTGAAATTTTTACGCAAGGTACGGACTATCGCTTGTTTGCTATAGACCTATGCAGAAGTTCATCAAATTCACTCACCCGATGGATTTTGACATTAAAGCGAGTCGTCCACTCGAACAAAAGTTCATTTTGCGTTCATTGTGCGACCCACTCAAACGTCATAATTTCTTGGAGGAGTTCATTTTGAGTTAGTCTATGAATGATTAGAAAGGCGCATTGTGGATCAAAATCGATTCTTGTCAAATCTACCATTGTACACAAGAGAAGGTAGAGCCGAAATATTTTCTTCAAAATGCACATCATAACCGCTTGGTGACGGTAGGAATATATAGCAGTAAAAGTGCGGGAAGTAAACAATGATTACGTCTCACATCATTGAGTTGCAGTCAAATGAGATTTTCCCAAGATTCTGAATTCGGTATACTTGCTATTTATTATTGGAAAGGTGCGTCATTGGAAACAAAATCATCTTTTTACACGAGAGAAGGTTGAGCCGAGACAAAATTTTGCAAAAAATGCAAATCATAATCACTTGGTGACGGGCAAAATTCTTTGTCGGTAGCAGCCCATGCGCTCCTTGCAGGGAGACGTTGCAAAACAATGTATTAGAATGGATGACGTATATCGTGTTCCAGCGGCAAATCATAAATTGGCTGACAGTGGCATCAGTAGTGGAAATTCATTTCAAAATTTTGATTTCCGGCGTGCGCGGTACGAAAATTCCTCTCCTCTTTGAGTGGGACTGTGGCCCTGAAAAGGGCCGTTTTAAGTGAAGCTACTTCCTCGTTCATTCACTAGGAGCTGACCCTGACTGGTGACGACTTTGGAACCCTCCGAAACGGCGGGCTTGGCCAGCTCGACACGCACGAAGATGTCGTTTACGAGGCTGTTTATAATGCTCGACGCCTTCGATGAGACACCCTTGATGATGTTTCTCTGAGCCTTGCTGCCGCCGCTTGTAGCAATTATCGTCGCTGCCACCGCCCGTAGCAACCATCATCGCTGTTGCCTTCTTCGCAGCCTTTTCACCGCCGGTGATGTCTGGTTGGCGCTGCGATGCAATTATCCAACCGATTTTCCGAGAAAACCAGACTTCGGCTGGTCAGAATACGTTTGGATGGAGTCCGAGGCACCACTCCTTTGGGAGCGGTATCATTGGCATCGGCTTGCTTGCTCCGTCTTTATTTCTTTCGATGCCAGTGCTTTCGTACATAACCAGGGACTCTTCTTCTTCTTCTTTTACTTCTTCAAAGTGCAAATTATTATCGCTTGGTGTCGGCAGCAGCGCAAGCGCTCTTCGGAGGGGATGCTGCAAAAATTGATCCGCATGGATGATGTCTATCGCGTTTTAGCGGTAACTTATCGAGTGGCTGACATTGGGGTCAGTAGCAATGAAACGAAATTTTCTCTAGATTCTGCTTCGGTTTTGTCTCTACTTGTGATTGGGAAGGTGCATTACTGAAAACAAATGGGTTCTTTTCAGAATCATAATTTTACACGAGAGAAGATTGAGCCGAGACAAATATTTTTCAAAGTACAAATCATAAGCTGTGTTGCTGCTTGTGATTGGATAGGCGTATTGTGGAAAACAAATTGGTTCATAACCATCATATTAAATGGGAGAAGTTTGAGCTGAGATAGTGTGTTTTGTATAAACATATCCTAAACACATGCTACTTGAATTTTATACTATTATGCTACTGTTGTTTATAGTACGCTTTGCCATAATTTTTCATTTGATAATTTATGTTTTTACATGACTTATTGTACTGCGTACAGCCATTTTAAATGCGAATGCAGCTGTCAATTATGTATATCTATCTGTCAATAAGGATTAATGTTCCCGTGTTACAATTTCTTCGAGTAGAATTCAACTTAATCCGTTATACTTAATCCGCTGATACGGTCGTAAACTCTGATCATGAAGATTCCGACGCCGGTGAAAATGTGATGCAGTTCGCAAGAGCAGATGTCGATGATGAGCGTGGTGACGTTGAAGAAAACGTGTCTGCTGTCGTTGATGATGGCGAACATATTTTCTTCGCTTTTAACACAAGACAAACCCAATTTCGATCGGGCTGATCGGGAGTTCCAGAAACGATTCGTGGAAAACGATTTCGGTTGCGCATGTGATGTGTGTGCTGGAATCTGGTTCAGAAATGATTTGAAACCAATCTCCAACTCAAATGCTGCCGCGTTACTGGCGACAAATTATTTCGAAACTGTGGAAGGATTTTCGGCGTGTGCTATACGTGTCGAACAAGCCTGAACCGCGGATCAATTCCCACATTGTCGCAATCGAAGGGCTTTACATATCCCAGGTTTCCGTCCAATTTGTCTGCGCAGGACGCACTTACCACAAGTTTGGTGTCTCCCAGGATCTATTTCATGCAGTTTTGTCGTTTGCGGCATACTGCAGGTTTGTGGAAAAGTTATTTTAACTTAAAAATGTATTACATCAAATAAATATATGATTTTCCTAATCTGTTTTCATTAACATGCAACAGGTAGTTTGGCAATTATCGGCGAAATTATCAACATTCCATTCGACGTGGCCCAGATGGTAGGCGAACTTCCCCGCCAACTGGATAACAACTATGCTACCAACGTGTGCATCAAGAAACACTTCATACACAAATCAAGTTACTTGTCTCGCTACGTGAAGAAAGGTACCGTTAAAGCATGGCTGAACTATCTGGTTACTACACCGCTCTACAGGCGGAATGGAATTGTTTTCAATGAAGAAAACTTTGCTGCGATCGGACAAACAAAGCAGACGGATATTTCGGAGGAACGTAGGGCAGTATTCCTTAAAGTCGACGATGAGATGAACGAGGTAGAAATGATGATTGGACAACAACATACACTCATGTGGAACTTGCACCGGCACAAAATCAGAAACCGCTTTCCATTATCTATGATGTTTGCTGAGAAGCTGTGTTTCCCCGATATTGTCGGTGTAGCACCAACTTATGTCGTTTTCGTTTTTGTGGTGTAGCTACACCGGAAAGTGCATAATTTTGCACCACATAAACGAACATTTTCAGTGCAGTCCCAATAAGATTGCGAAAGTATGTGTGACATCGGTCATCTTCCATGCTTCTGTCATATTTGTTTTTGTTCTTGCTGCCTGCTTTGAAATATGTATGTTATTCCAATCATTCTTGTTGGGATTAAATTGAAATTGTATGAATAGTGTCACTCTTATAGACATTTTACTTTTACTTTCTGTTTAATTGCTTCGATTATCTAAAGCTGAACACAGTACTCACTGTCTGACAGATCATGAAAACGATGCATGATATTTCAAAACGAATCAAATGTTGCAAAATTTCACGGCCAATAATTCATTAAGAGCTTCTTTGTTTCTGATGAAAGCATTTAAATATGCAAAAGCATATTCCAATTAATCACAATACAAAACTACAAGTAGATTGATTTTTGGGTTTTCATTGGGAATTCTTGGGCCATTTCAGGTTTTTGAGAAGAATGTTGGATTCTGAGGGAAACGTTTTCACTAATCCTTAATTTGCTATTATATAACAATGCGGCGAACTTCGTTTCGTAAGAGACATACATTTTTCTTGGCACTCACAAATAAAGTGGAAAGTAGAATGTGTTATAAATTAAATTGGTTTCCAAAGTTTTCCAACTTTACAAAATATTGCTTTGCAAAGATATTTATCAAATGAATTAAAAAAAGCTCGAATCAGTTTATACATTCTAAACTCGATTCTAAACTAATCTTGTTATACATGTACATTCGTGATATGTTGATTGAGCTAATAGCCGTTTAAAATTACGCCATTTATTATAATAAATATGATAAAGAGTAACTTGATGCCCATCCACATACATTCAATCTTCAATTCCACTTGTACACGATATTCCTATTAAGATTTATGGCGTAATCTGAATAGGCTATAACACATCGCCTCATCTATTGAATTTTATTTTTAAGAGGTGACCTGGCAGCCATTTGAACATATGTACTGCGACTTTAATATTACAATTCACAAATTATGTTCAATTATGCTAAATACTAAATACAGCTACGTTTTGAATTCCATGGATTAACCAGCAAAGGCTCAACTAAAAGGTGGCCCATGTAATAAAATGTGAGCTGGCAAAGCAAGACTGTAATTATTGCTATTGAGTCATTAGATTCTATAAGATAATAAAAATCAACAAAATCTCAATAGATCAAAGCTGAATATTCAAAATCTGAAAATGTTGTAAAAATCCTTTGCAAATACCAAAAATTCAATTCAATTCAAAAGAGTTTATGGAATGATTCTTCACCTCAAACTAGTTGATTTTTCCAAAAGATACTTCGAAGAACAAGTTCTGATATTGGTTCAAAATTTTGGAACTATTTTCAAGTTCCACAAAAAAACTTGTTTATTAGAATAATTTCATGACTAATAATATATTCAAACCGATGGTCAAGGTAACGAAAGTATAAAATTTAATAGCAGGAACAATTAGTTTAGAATTAGTATACAATACAACTGGTTGAATGTAAGCAATTTCTTTTACCTTGATTCATCGCCTAACTTTTATAAACTAATCGATTAGTAAATGTCCTTCACTGTTTTTAATTATCCTTCTCTCATGACATACATAAAACTACATTTTTATTTATTTTGCATTAGATGATTAGAACTACCATTCCCACTTTAAATATTAAAAAAAAATTCCAACGCGCACCCGGCACATCAAAACCGAAGCCAAAACAAAACAGAATTTGACAGCAACAAGCACGTGGCATGCGGCTGTATTGGTAACACCACCATTCGAACAAGCTACACTCTCGATTTTATGCGTGGTACACTTTCCGAACGGTGCACGAAAAAGTGGGGTTTGAGTGTAGAGCGAAAACCAAAAACGAACAATTTCAGTGCAGAAAGTGTACACCCGGTGCAGCTACACCGCAAAAACGAAAACGACATTAGAATTCGGAAGTCAGGACTTCCGAACCGAGCTTTCTTCCATGTGACAGCGTTCATGATGGCCACTAGCGAGGTGCGGGATCGACGGGGCGCGAAACCGGAGCATATTTTGTATATGCCCATGAAAATCATGCGGCTGCGGGTATCGGAAGGATTGAACAATACATGCATTGGCGTAACTAATGACAAATTCTAGGGGGGGCTAACTTTTTATTTAAACTTTTCTATTTTAACACTCATAACACAGAAAGTTAACCATTTTCGCTCGACTCAACTGATGTATGTATATTGTTCGCAAGTTGGTCTACCAAATATCAATGGACGGTTTAAATATTTCAAATGATATTCATCGACGCTCATCCCAGTTACAAAAATTTAGAAATTTCTAAGGTGTTGCGCTCGCCGTAAATAGAATGTGAAGCACGATCCTGATTTTTAAAGGATTTTTTGATTTGCTTCGATAAATTAGTTAGTTAAAATCTTTTCGCAAGCTTTCAATTCTGTTGCCTGACAACGGCAATCTGACCACAACAAACTAACCTTTCTCTTTCTTCTAGGATGATTTAAAAAAAAATCAGTTTTACATCCCAATATAACTTATTGGTCGTTAATTTTCAATTTAGTTTATAAATTGCAACAAATTAACTTATAGAAGCATTTGTTAACACATAGGAACATTTAACACATCTTTTCTCTCAGTAGGTCTGTTTCACACCTACTGAGACACTTTCACTGGTTCCATTGCTGCAGCGACAATAGGAGTTTAGAGAATTCAAAAGTTTGCGGAGTTTCTAAAATCCATCCGAAGGAATACAAAGTTCTTTCTTATTCGACTTTTAGTTACCTCATCTTGAAATCTAAGAGTTTTACCGAACCTTTCTCAAGAAAGTTACCATGATAATTAAAATGCGCTGCAGCTTTTAGGATTGGTATTAGTTAGGAAGGTTAAGATCATACACTCGATTTAGATAACAGTTACTCACAAAACCCTGGAAAAACTTGAAAATCTCAAGGAATTGTCCATTATCCATTAAGTACTTGTAATACGGGCCCTCCTTAGCCGTGCGGTAAGACGCGCGGCTACAAAGCATGACCATGTTGACGGTTGCTGGGTGCCGGTCTAAGCAATTTTCGGATTGGAAATTGTCTTGGCTTTCCTGGGCATGAAAGTATCATCGTGCTAGCCTCATGATATACGAATGCAAAAATGGTAACCTGCCTTAGAAACCTCGCGGTTAATAACTGTGAAAGTGCTTAATGAACACTAAGCTGCGAGGCGGCTTTGTCCCAGTGTAGGGATGTAATGCCAATAACAAGAAGAAAAAGACTTGTAATACTAATAAATAATATATTTTTTAATTCACTTGTTGATGAGGTATTTCCTTCGGTATTTCATAAGTTATAACGTGTTTTGAGGGGTTCAGATTTTGTCGTGAGCAAGCCTTATAACAATTGCTCGAAGTTCAAAAACTTGAGCGAATAGATTCAACTTGTTGTAATGTTTTGAAGAGAGGGATTGGATAATGAAGACAATATTTTCTCTGAATTTACCCCCGTATATAATCAGTGGACTAGAAATGCTAAATACTTATATGTACAAAGCAACAAATTTTCTAGGGGGGGGGGGCTAGCCAGATCTTAGGTGGGGCTATAGCCCCCCTGTAGTTACGCCAATGAATGCATGCATGAATAAATGCATGGGCACTGCCAACATAACAAGGGCGCAGTCCGCAATATCAACGCCAGGGAACATATTCAAAATTTCAAAATAAAATCTTTTACACTTCACGTAATCCTACATCCAAATGGCGGTCGTGTCTCGGATACAACCTCCGTGGTCCGGTGCTCCGTGGCGACCAAAATGACCGACGAACTTCCGGCAAATTTTTCCTCCCGTACTGGGTCACCAAGTTCAGGTCTAGCGGAATCACTTTTAGGTTTTCGACGGTCTAAAGCTTCGCTAATCGTTGGTTAACTATTGGCGATTTTCTTTTTCCGGGGAACTAAAGCACGCTGAAATATCGATCATTAACAAAAACGGAGCTTTTGCGTTCCTGATCTAACATGTAACTCGCCAGCTCAGGGATTGGGGATCTCGGGGTCGTTTGGAACTGACTTGTCTCTCAAATCTCCAGCTGAGGACAGACCTATTGTGCAGGACCTTTTTGTGGTATACTTACCCACCAATGTTTCGCTAATAGGTCGGCTGTTTGATACGGAAAGCATAATAACAGTTTTACGTTGGGGGAGAATTCCAGAAAGGCGAGGCCTGATAGCTCCGTTTGAGCTCGACAAAGCGGAAAAGAACAAAGTGGTGGAAAAGCTTTACCTCAGGGCTATGCTCTTTAAATAAGCTACCACTGGACATCTTTACAAACTAGTCCTATTTATTAACTACGTCACTTTGGGGTTTTAGTACTTGCGGTTTGTGGTTTGTAGTGGTGTGGTAGGGAACCTCTGGTTCCGAATGGTGGAGGTAGGATCCGACAACGAATGCCGAACTGGTGTTGGATGTTTGCGCCAGACTCCAAGGAGGTTTACAGCAATCGGCGATTACAGCTAGCAACCGGGCGAGATGGTGCGGAATCCAAAGGCGAAAATGCCGCTTTCGCAATGGCGGATGGTTGCAGGGGAGCTTGTCGCCAGGTGAGGGGGTTCCTAGGCGTTCGAACCGTGGGATGCCATCGACAATGGCGTCTTATGGCTGGCATTGGCTTTTGTGCATCGCTCGAGGTGGCTCGTCGTCGCTTTCTCCGGCCGTTTGCTGGGAAAAAGCCCAAAATAAAAGAAAAAGGCCCTTGCCTCGGACCTAACCACACATTAGACCCCTGTGACGTCACTAACAATGATTCCACAATTTTCACAATATTACAATTAATTTTTACCTTTTTCTTATAGTTTCTTCTTGTTTGTCGATGTTTGTGTTTGAACAATTAACTTTTAACAATCGGACTGTAATATACAATTATTTTTAGGACAATTTCAACGCTTACTAACACTGTACATACTTTTTACAATCTTAACTTTTACTAACACAATTTTAATTCGACGTACTACAATTAGCCGTTTTTACTAACGGACTAACACCTAATTAAAGAAACAAAAACACCAAGTTAAAACAATTACACCACATGAGGATTTACTTTCTAACCTCTATTTAATAAAAAGCTACACACGCGCGCACTTCTAGACCGTTCTAGATTCACCAGCCAAAAGAGAACGATTCTGGGATTTATTTCCTATTTATAGGAAACCCAGAATCTAAGGTAAATAAATTTATGCTTTTCGCATTTCCGCAGCCTGTATTTGCGCTATTAACGCTCCACCTGTGGGCTGGAACCATCATTGGCTGATAAAGGCCGGTTCACACCGCACGAATATGAGCTGTCACTCTAGCATGACAGATCGCCGTGAGAGTGAGACAGGCTCAGCTCATACACCAAGTCACTGCGTGAGTGCCAACTATCACAATCGGATGGGATATTTATTTTGATTGAGGCGTATATTGTTTTGGGTGATTGGAGTATTTTGGAATTGTGGAGGAGCCACAAGCTAATAATGGAACCGACGGTTACAAACACCGACTGCCCTCTTGCTGTTGACCCTTTTTCTCTCGCTCCCCATTATTTTTCTCCCTGCCACCTCTTCACACGTTTTTGTCTCACTCGTCTTCCTCCTTTTCATTTCGCCCGGATGTTTTTTTCGCCTTCGTCGTCTTGGAGATGTTAGCCGGTAGCGTAAGTAGTTTACACGGTCAAGCCAGAATAGCCACATAATCAGCATGGTATGTGCCTATTCTCGGACTTGCAGATGCTACATGCAAAGCCTCACAATATTTAATTAGTGTTCGGTTAGAAAGTACCGTACTGTGTAAAACATCATGTAAATCGGTCATAATTGTTATCGTCGGTAACACGGCCAAATCGCATTCAGCCAAACGACATTCGGCCAAATGACCCCAAACCATAAACATCCACTTGGTATTTGTATTAGTGAATGATTCAGCGAGCTTGTTTTGGTCCAACTGTAACAGCAATTCATTGTTTGCACCATGGAAATTAGTTCCATTATCCGAATAAAATTCCAATGGAGTGTATTCAACAAATGCGCCACTTCTAAATGAATAGCTCGTATAGTCAAGCACGAAAACAGGCATATCCATCTTTTTTCATTACGGCGTCTTTGATCAGGATTGGGCCAAAACAATTAATTCCAACATATAGCTAAATGGTCTTGAATTCGGTGTCAGTCTTACTGCAGGCAAGACCGCTATCCTGGGAATAACAGGTACTGCGACTGCCTTATACACCTTACACCAAATGCACTTCCTGACAATTCGATCGACTTTGGACTCTAATTTTGGAACGTGGTATCATGTTGCATGTAAATAACGGCGATGATAACAGGATGACACAGCATGATTTTTAGGACGGATTATCGGAAATTTGGTGTCTTCCGGCAGCGTCAGTGCGTTTTTCACACGTCCGTCTAGGCGATTAAGTATTTTATGATCCTAAGCGCGAGACATACACTCATCACACAGCGAAGAACTTCCCTTTTTGTTGGAGATTTTACGGCGTATACCACATCTTGTATATACGGGCGAGATTCCTTCGAGAATGTGAAAATATCGTTTTCCGGAATCCAAATCTTTCCCAACACTCTTTAAGAATTTTTGGCTGTTTTGTCCACATTGATGTTTTTTTCGTTTCAGCACAAAATTCCCCGACCCGTTCAAGCACTTCTACACTATTGGACATACAGTTTCTTATGTGGAATTATCCTGCCGCATGTACCTCTTTTACCTGAAGAATCAACGGTATCACAGCTGTCAAGAAGATCATCGACGTAGTGGCTTCTGGAAAGATCTCAGCATGTTCATTTGCATTCCTATTTTTAATGAACTGCGCGGAGCTCGGAGAACAACACGAACCAAACGTTGCCACAGTCATGACTAAGATACCCAGTTTTTTTCCTTCGGCTAATTCCGAAAAAGGAAAAATTGTGCTAATTTATCTTGATCTCTGATGTAGAGCTGATCGATGGTACACAGCAAATAGTTTTCAATATTCAACGACGTGTAAAATTGCAGCTGAATCCATCAAACGAATTAACATTCAACATTCAATTAAATTAAACCTAATTGTATTAGCAAGCATCTTTTAAGTTTATTTAGATTTAACAGAACAGTAAGATCGATTGAATATTACTTTCCACTAGCATGCCAGATTAAACGTACTTTGATACGAAAATTATTTTAAGCTTTTAGTGGAATGTAGGCAGGCTTCCAAAAATCTCACGCATACACGAATGTGACCGTGAGCGATGCGACAACTCGGCTCATTTTTGTTTTGTTTTGGAGAGGCGCAACAACAGAGCATACACAATTTTACTTATACGAATGTGCCTTGTCGCATGCACTTCGTTTTACGATGTGCCACATGGAAGCAAATCTCATCGCATCTATTGCTCACCGTGCTTGTTTTTGAGATAGCCGTGAGACAAGCTCATGTGCAACAGCGCATTGAGATATCTCATGTGCTTCTCTACTTTGCTTTGCCATCTTCGTTATGAACTACCTACTAGGATACTACATCGATGAATGGGAGAATGTTGGAGTAGCTTCAATCATACACACAATTCGTTCCGTCGCACTTTCGTTCGGATTAAGTCCTGATTTGCAAAATTGGCAATTGGTATTTTGAAAAACAATTCCACAGAACATTGTACCTACCTACTATGACTAAATGAACATTTTATGAACAACATATTTTAGTTTTCGGCTGATTTATTTGAAGCTGGATTATGTACTTTGAAATTCATTGATTTGATTTCGCGCGCGTTTTAATAGACTCCGTCGGGGAACGGGGTTCCGCAAAACCGCATCAAGCGCCTTTTTGACCATATCAATTCAAGCGCACATTATTGATGTAAAGGGTGGTCACTAAAAAACGGGAATTTCAATACATCAATACTTATTTATGAGAACATTAATGCTTTCTGATCAAAATGTTCATATGTGAACTAATTCTTAGAATATGCAGAAAGTTGTCGCCCATACACTTTTACTCCGGCATGTTCAGTTGTTTACAACATGCCGTCGAAAGAGGCATGAGGCAAGTACTGAAGCGCAGATTGTACATTTTTTACAAGCGAACAGGATTGTGGAAAAAGTAAACGATGGATAATTTTAAGCGTGGAAATGTTTCGAAAACTATTAAAGGATTTTTGGTCTACTGAGCTTCATTGTATAGGCCAGAGACACGAAGCAACTCATCAATAGGATCAGAAGCATCATCCGGAAATTGCATCCGTCCAGCGATCATTTAATACATGTAAGATTAAAACAATGCCGCACGGCGGACCACGGATCACATGATATTATTCATTAATCTAAGTTTAAAGACTAAGCCCAACTCTTTATATAACGTATATCAGATTAAACTGTACTGCTTTGTAGTTTTCTTTGCGAGCCATTCTTTCCATTCCCACTTTTTAGTGGCAACCCGTTAGGACATTATCAGTTATGGGATTGAGGGATATCCGATACGATTTGTGATCATTTGGATTAGCTATGTACTTGGGAGAAAAAAATTGGAAATTTGTCATAGTCATAGGTGTGATTTAGCAGAACCCCGGCCAGATCACATATTGCAACCACCTTTGCTATCATGCGCATGTTTTTCATGGCAATCAACGAATTCCAAAGGTTCACAACCCAACTCCTAATAAATCATACGAAAATTACAAAAAAAAATCATTTAATTAACGTACAATCTTCTGAGGAATTGTTCTTCAATATGCAAGCTTTTTTTTTGTAACTCTAGGTTCAATTAGACTTCCCGAGCCAGTTTCCAGAACGCAAGAGTGAGAGAGGTGTGTTTTCTTATATTTTTCGGTTAAAAACCCCATGTAAAAATCAAATCAAATGCGCTACCTTATGCAACAATCGATAACGCTAAAATTTTCTGAGATTGATTTTCTCAACTAACGTCAAAATTCTGGGCGGTGCCGTAGAATTCTAAAACTTTTTGTATCCTTGCCTGATCATGTTTCAGGTTTGGATTCCAAGTGATAACATTGGGCTTAAATTTCGAGTAGAGTCGATGACAAAACACCGAAGAAGTTTTCAAGTAGAAAACGAAATACGTATCTGTTGCTACACACAAAGTGATTGGAAGCAAATTGAAGAAATGTAAAGTCTTTTTTGCAAATCCGGATCATAATACCTGGTTTACAGTTTGTGTTTAAGTGACGGCCTACTTTTCCATACCAACTACATTCCCATACAAATGAAAAGATTGCTTTATTGAACATTATGCATCTCAAATGAGTTGCATAATATCCATTACAGCACTCATTTGGGTGTTATAATGGAAAACCAACATCCAATAGTTTTTTTTTTGCTGATTACATTTTGCTCAATTAGCTTGGGTGAGTGTTCAAATAATGTACTCTATGCGTGACGTCACAAGTGAAATAATTTGATGGACATAACATCAAAATTCTCCAAAGGCAGGGTAATCTTACTCTCTATGGTTTGTCGGGCTATGCAATATGGCACGATAGCGTGGAATATGAATGTTTTCTGCAAGCATGATTTTTCAGCAAGAATGACAATGTGAAGTAAATCAGATTGGACCGTTTTGGTCCAAATTTATCATATTCACTCGGCAAGCTTCGTTTGATAAATGTACAACTCGTGCTGAAAAAATAATCTTTTTGCAACTAGTTGCACAAACTACTATTAATTGAGAAACAGACGCTCAAAAATAAACAATCTTTTAAATTTCAGTTTTATATCTCCTGAAGTAAAATGCGAGCATTGTGTGTATAGATTTACTTATAGTTATTTCCTCCTGAAATGAGCAAGAGCGATCAAAATGCATACCCAAGGAACACAACTTGTCGTTGTTCAGTAGCTGCAATTTATTCATAACTTTACAAAGAGGCACAATATTGTTGTCAACATTTTTTTTTTATTGTCTTTATTAATGAGGTTTTCGGCCATTGACCGGTCCACCTCATATGTGTTGTCAACATCATATAACCGACTACAATATTTAGAACGAAAAAAGCGTTAGAGGTGGAGTCATTATGTAACATCTTCTATGTTTCATTCGATCTGTTACTGAAGCAAAAAAAAATGAACGTCTTCATAACACCTGATTTAGCTAATAGTAATCTAGCTGTCAATATTAATTTCAATTTATTTATCTTTTTTCTCCATAAAATATGTTCATGAAAACACCATGAAGATTCTATGATGGAAGTAATTAAAGAATTTTTCTCATTAAAGGTGACCAATCACTAGCTTCATAATGTTCCTCGACATGCCATTCTGGATTTATGGTGAAACTTATATTGCTACTTCTTGAAATTCCATGCGCCATGAAAATACGGTAAAATTGAAAACAAGTTCATCAAAAATTGAAAGTTGAAATCATAAATTTTGTAGCTCGAGATTACAATTTTACCTATATAGTTTATTACCTCTGTTGGAAAAGCCACATGTCCAAAAACATGTGAACATTAAACCACATCCTAGATTTTTTTATGTTCCCCTCGGGATTTGTGGTATATACGACGTCGACGTAAAATATCCCGATTACTCACATTTTGCGACAAAAGGAAATGTTGGCCACGAAACCAATCAGTATATGGGTCTATCAAAACGATCAAAACGTGTTCTGAGGACATCGATGATGTTAAATTAAATAAAAATCGACAATTGTAGTCCTATGTTAAGCAATTGTTGATTCATCAATAATAATCAGTGATCATACATTGTAAAATACTGCGGTAATGAACAAGCTTGTAAAATAGAATATCATTTAGTCGGGGTTCAGCCAAGCGGCTTTTCAACTGACTTGTGATATTTTGTTCGTAGGACAACGAAAATAGTTTCATATCGATTTAAACGTACATTTGCAGAAGGATATCCTCAGAATATGGGGTTGAGGGATATCCGATACGAATTACGATCAATTAAATCTCAGAAAAATATATTAAGCTCGTTTAGTGGAATGTATTAAACCGTCTAAGACGAATTAAGTACTGTCCATTTAATTCCACCAGTTAATTTTCGTTATCTTTGCAGATACGTATTTCGACCACAACTGTGTGGTCGTCTTCAATGTCTTGTACTTGACTCGACTTACGTAAGTCGTAAGTCGTAAGTCGAGTCAAGTACAAGACGCTGAAGACGACCACACAGTTGTGGTCGAAATACGTATCTGCAAAGATAACGAAAATTAACTGGTGGAATTAAATGGACAGTACTTAATTCGTCTTAGACGGTTCAATTAAATCTGCTAAAGGAATGTTTGAGCAGAAAAATCGGTAATTTTTCGTTGGCGCTTGGTGCGTTTTGGCTAAGCCCCGACCATTTAAGAATGCAAAAAAGCCAAAATGTAGTTATAACTGAACTATTTGTTTTTTAACCGTTTGTAGACTACATGGAGTAGCAACGGTGTTTTGTGTCATATTTCAGATTGCCCTACACATCAAATAATTTATGTCATAAACATCTCAAAGAAAACTGATTCCTTTTGTTAAATGCTTGTCATTATGTCTGCAATACGATAAAACACATAAACATAATAATATACTAATAAACGTAATATAAATTGATCTTGATGGTACATATTTTAAATCGAAATGAGTTCAAACTGTGCTAGTCTGTAAAATCCAAGCTCATCCAATTGACAATCGAATGCTTATTTGTTTGTATTCTCAGTTGTTTATACATAATTTCCGTTATTTATTATATAACTTTCAATATTTTTTGCTGTGTATCATAATTTGATCCATTTTGAAGTCAGTCAAAATTAGTAAGTATCTTGTTGGTAGAGAATAAACCAAAAACAGTATGAATAGGAACACAGGAAGCGATAAGGTTCATTTAAACATTTCATTTTAATCATAGATGTGAATCTGTTTTCCTGATATGACTTTGAAAAAGTACTACGCGTACCAAAAGTGCCATTTACAGAGTTACATCAAAAAAACAGAAAACCAAAATTCTCAGTTCCAGAATTACGAGGTGAAAAGTTAGAATAAGACGAAAGATAGGAAAAATAACACGGTATGTAGTGCCTCTCCGAGTCACCTTAAACTTTATTGCTTAAATAGTAAAGTTAAGTGAACCAATCACGTACTGAATTTGCACCAGTCCCCAGTCCCCCTCCGCCAATGGCACAATTTCAAAAGGCACAAATTACGTAGCGCTTAGAGGGTGGAGGCGGATTAAAGTGTGACGAATCATACAAAAATTTCAGGTGCTTCATACAAAAAGTGTGACATAAGGTGGATGGGGGCTCGAAAATGCTCATTTTTTGCGTTACGTAATTAATGGATTTTCCCTAATGGTCGAAATCATAATAAATATGGAATCTACATTGTCTGTTTTAATTTTTTGTACCGAAATTAATTTACCGCGAATTTACAGATTTTCTGAATTGGCTGTCCGCAAAATTTTGAAAATTTTGCCGTGAATTTCCACCACCCCTAATTATAACCAACGACACGCCAAGCGCCTTCATTTTGGTTCAAAACATGGTTGGATAGCCTACACTCACCATATTCCACCACCACACCGCTCGCTTTCAGTTCTCTTCCGTTCACTTTAACGCGAATTGAGTAAGTAGGAATAAACAAAGCTGGTCGACAGTTGCACGGCTCAAGGCAGCACATGTGACTGCCTCATGAGCTGTGTCTCATTATATGTCGCATGTGAAACGATAGCATGATGCACACTCTTCATAGAATGCGATGCGTAAATCAATCGCATAGCACTCAGAATGCCATGTACGTGAGATGCGACGGAGAGAATTACAGAGAGACCGCCAAAATCTCATCTCACCTACACGAACTAACTGTGATCGTGCAACAAATTTTGATGTGGCTCACGATGCGCAATGTGCGCTCTGGAAGCCTGAATGTAGGAAGCGGGACCATTTGGGCAGCACCCTTTATTCCCGTCCGCGACGTTAATAACTCGACCGCGTTTCAACCAAATGGCTTGATTTTTTGTACATCACTAGATGTCGACAGAATCTAACCATTTACTAAAAACAAATAACTCGGTTGTAATGCGATCGAGTAATGAAGGTTGTGGACGGGAATAAAGGGTGCTGCCCAAATGGTTCTCTACCCTATTTACTTGTCATAAGACGAGTTTGATTATTATAAATAAATTTAAATGGAGTTGTACAAACTCGTCTTATGACAAGTAAACGTACTTTGTTTGGCTTCTTATGATTTACCACTACTCCCAATGGCAGCTATCACATTCGTTGACAGCTGATAAAGCTTTGTGCGCATATCCCTTACGTTGATACCTCAACATTCGAACATTGTTGTAAATATTCTCACCAGGCACTGCAATCTGCGGAGAGCCATTTCTTAACTATTTGGAAACTCGAACTTGTCGTAGCGCCATAGTAGACCGGTTTCGTAACGATTGAAAACCCGCGTGCTTGTAGCTACCAAAACACCTTTAGCACGCTTTTCCTCGTCAAATTTAGGGCGATAGATTTCAGTGCCAACAACGTCCATAGCAAAATATGTCTTGTCAGTTGGTGAAAATCCTCGTCGTCTTGACAATTACCTAACGATACCGATCCGTGGTGCCGCCCAAAAATATAGACCATCCAAGACGACACTTAGCAGCTACAGGTTCTCCAATCTGGCCTTCTCTACTTCTCAAAGACATCAATAGATGAGCGTTATTAGAACCTATCAGTATTCGAGGAACAGCATCCGTGTAATTCACAATTGGCAATCCTTCAAATGACAAAACAAAATATGATCAGAATACATCGAGATAGAGGGGGCCTTCCTTAGCCGTGCGGTAAGACGCGCGGCTACAAAGCAAGACCATGCTGAGGGTGGCTGGGTTCGATTCCCGGTGCCGGTCTAGGCAATTTTCGGATTGGAAATTGTCTCGACTTTCCTGGGCATAAAAGTATCATCGTGCTAGCCTCATGATATACGAATGCAAAAATGGTAACCTGGCTTAGAAACCTCGCAGTTAATAACTGTGGAAGTGCTTAATGAACACTAAGCTGCGAGGCGGCTCTGTCCCAGTGTGGGGATGTAATGCCAATTAGAAGAAGAAGAAGAAGAAGAAGACATCGAGATAGAGAGATATTGAGATAGGGAAGTTATCGAGATGTAGAAAGCCAAAATGTATGTAGATTGAAGGGACTGGGGAAACCATCGACATAGGAATATCGAGATGTAGAGAGTCAACTGTAAAACCTATCAACCTAAATCCACTTGAACGCCAATAAAACAACATTCAATCAACTTGAGGCCAAGGCGAGCATTCAATATAATATTTGCATTGTTTCCGTTTTACAAAACCCACCCACCAAAAAAAATGATAGTCCATTTTCCATGCCTTCATTTTTTTCCGTTCTGAAATATTACTTCCCCAACGATGGCACTTCTCACTTTGTATGAAAGCTCTTATTCACACCCTCGCCCACGCCCTGCATGGGCGTTGACCCAAGCCATGACAACGAAGCGTCGTCGTCGATGGGAACAAACTCATCGTCCTCTCGAAGGAAAACATCCTTCGCACCCTTCGCCTGCCTGCGAGTATCTCTCCCCGGCTCGACGTTGAACGCCGTTGCGGGCGGATGGATCAGGTGCAGTTCGACTCACGGAGTGGAATTTAATACTGTTTAATAGTGTCGCAGAAGTTGAAATTGGATGATGATGATGAAGAAGCAGCCGGGAGCGAGACTTTTCCTTGTTCGCAACGCCACCGCCGCACCGCCGCGTGGATTGTGGATGCTGGGAAATTGATAGCACAGCTGTTTTGCGGTAGTTTCCATGAACAAGGATACTTTCAGGCAGTGCACTCGCCTTCCGTCTACCAACTCCGCATAATGGAGCCAAAGTGTGTACGCGATACTCACATAAACTTTATTGGATCGATGAATTTGTTGGGAACTCCGCCGGGACATCTTTGCGCAGTACAGTGCCATCGGAGGCGCGTTCCTGGGTTCAATCTAAACGGAAAACCGGGACAGCAATTGATGGATTTTCTCAGCTTATTTGCGGAATTGAAAAATAACTGGATTTTATTTTCTTGCATGTAACGAGATACATCTTCTGCGTGATGTTTCAATCGATGAAATATTGCAGCTTCGATTCACGTCCATTGAATACGCTACATTGGATAGAATGAAACGAATAAAAAACTGTCATAGAAAGTGAATCGAGTTTATCGTAACGTTATTTGAGGAGGGCTTCCAATCCGACACGCTGGATATTCGGCAGAACGGGGATTGCACGTGACGGAAATTATATTGAATTCATTGCGCCGTTCCATCGTGCTGCCTTTTTTACTGCCATCGAGAAGCGACAAATGCGTTGTGCACTTTGCAGTTAGAAATAAATATTTGAACATTAAAATCATTTTTGTGTCGACATGGCTGGCTGGTGTCATATGCTGCGCATGGATACAACCCAAGCCGGGATTCACACCCATTTTAAAGAGGGTGGGTACGCTGTTTGCATAGGGAGCTGCTGCCACGGTCGATCACGGTTTACACACATGCAGGACTGCTTTCACTGGGTAGGTGACCAATTAAAGACTCTGTGTGTAAAGATCCGGGGATTTTGTTATAAAACTACCATCTCGGTTTGAGCTTAAGTCTTGGCTTAGGTTCAAGTTTAAGGTTGAGAATGTTAAGCGCAAAACATTGTTTCCTTATTTTTGTATTTTTCAGCGGTGAACAGCACCCGCGAATAAAATGAGATGAGAAAAATTGAGCCCTAACCGTCTGTTTGCGAATGATAAAGGAACGATATTATTATTGGAACAACTAATAAAATTTGGTGGAGAAAATGTGAGAGCGACAGTAACATAATAGAAGCTGATTCGCACGTCTTTGAGTTCAGCATATCTATGTCCAACGAACCAACACCCAAAGTTCCGGTCACTGCCTGCGTGTCTGCTGGTCCTCTCTGGCTGCAATATTGTTGGCGCATGTATTTCATATTAAAGCAAAAATGAAATTCAACAGTATCATAGGATATATTACGTGGCACGGCACATCCTTCCGGAGTTTGTTTGTTGTCTATGTTTGTTCTCCTCTTTCCTCTATTTTTTCAGTCCAAGAATTTGTGAATTGTTTTTATTTAATAGTAAGTGGAAGAGACCTTTAATTTACGTGCTACGAAAATGCAACATTGAAAACAATACGCATGAAGACTCGTGATATGTTTTCGACCCGAAAAGAGGCTTCAAATGCCGCCAAAATTGTTTAGAAAGTTCCAGTTGGAATGTAGAACCATTGAAGAATAAAAGGCGGATATTTACAATGCGTTCTCATAGTATTCATTTACTATGTATGAAACACTTGGGAATCTCCAGTTAGCCTTGCGAGCAAAGGCGTAGGATTGCCAATCCGGAGATGGCGATTTAGATTCTCGGCTCGGTCTAGGATATTTTTGGATTGAAAACATTCTCGACTCCCTGGGCATAGTGTACCCATTGCACTTGCCACACAAGATACATAATCATGCAATGGCGGGCATAGAAAAGCTTTCAATGAATAACTAAGTATATGCCAAAAGAATACTAAGCTGAAAAGTAAGCCAAGTTTCAGTTGGAATGTAGAGCCAAAGAAGAAGAAGAATATGAAGCACAATTCGACGTATTTTTGATAAAACTTACTCAAACGTGGATTAAGCACTGACAATAGTCCTCTTCATTATGAACATACCTGAAAAAATAGAGAAAAAAATAATTAGAAAACTTACTATCACTGGACGATCAATCGTTTTCATGTCTCTGCAAAATGTAGATCAAATATTAAATTTATCTCAAAACATAGTTACATTACCCATCAGTGTAGATCCAAATCCGGCGAAGCCTACCCATTAATAAATGTTCCTTCCTGTGGTCTTCTTTTAGAGACACATCTCCCATCTTACCAATCGACTGCAACCGAGGCCGGCGTCATTATTATTGTTATTGTCATTGAAAGATCACCTCACAGTGAGAATAATTGACCGCCCAGTCAGTGATTTATTGGGCAATCTCATTGTATCACACCCAAAAAACAATTCTTGTAATTCTGATTAAATGTTCTGCATGATACTAATACAAAAAATGTAAGCTTCTTACACAGGTGGTGTATTGAGCTAACACAGAATTGTGGAAATTTAGAACAAAAAGAGTAAGTATTAAAATCTTTGAAATCTGTGTATATACATATAATGTACTTTTATATAGATTTAGCTAGGTTTGGGCACAGAAATCAGGCCACTTCTCTCAGGGAACAAAGTTTGGAAGATCGTACCGATCGGACCGATCGTGGCCAATGCTACCAAATATTGTATTTTGGATCAATTGAGAAGTGTCTAGCATTATAACGAACCAGACTCTTGGAACAACCAGAGCTGGATTGTATTATAAAATGTATCAAGACCGTTCCTAGAAGTAGATCGTTCCACTTAGTTGTTCTTCTTCATATTGGCATTACATCCCCCACTGGGACATTGCCGCTTCGTGTTCTAACATTTCACATAGTAATCAGTAACAAAAAGGTAGCTTTCCTTTTTTGACCCGACCCTCGTTCAATAAATTAGTCAGATGGATCAAATTATTAATCAAAAATAATTATATTTACCTTTACACACTTTATTCTTTATTCTTTATTTGGCGCAGGGAAAATCCCGCTTGAGTAGAGCAAAATCCCTTCCTCAAGCGGGCGCAAAACTTCCTCTTCTTTTATATCAACAGAAATTACAATTTCCAACAGATACAATATTTCTTAAAACTATTACAATTTTACAAATTAAAGAATTCTCAATTTCTATCTTGACCAACTATCTATCAAAGGGTGTTTGTGTTAGAAGCGGCAAGTATTCGGCAAAACTTTTTCCGAATATTAGGACGAGAGAGGTGATGTTTTTAAGAGCCAGATGAAAGTAACTTCCTCCGCATACTTTCGGATTACTTCCATGAGGACCTTGGATATTCACCCAAAGATATTGTTTTCGCTCGTTTTTACAAAGTTAAGAATTAAATTTGGCTGATGTTTCCATTTAGCTTTCAAAAAAACGTTTTAGTGTTCTAAAGTTTTTTTTTCTACCCGTTTGTTAATTTCACTAAAGTGTTAAACTTAACGGAGTGCGCCTAATAACGTCATTAATCGCTTATACATGTAGTTTGTAAATGGAAATGTGTTTTATTTTTAAAAAATATGTCTGTACATCACGGTACCAAGAAAATATGCGTCAATGTGAAATTGCTCATGTATAATTGGGAGGAGTTTTTGATTCTCCTATAGACATTGATTCTTCCCTTACTCAGTTCAATTATTTGGAAATGAAGATTTGGTCAGATAGTTTCAATTTCTTTGTACTGAACTGTACTGAACTATATTCCCAAAAAAAAAACCAAATACGCACCTGATTGTGAAATCGGGAAGTTTTTTTTTTAATAAAACAATGTTTATGGATCCATTATCGAATTTGAAATGAGAGCATGAACGGGCAGGGCTTATTGTAAGCCCAAGTGAACTCGGATTTGTCGTGAAGTACCACTTAGTCTGAAAAAGGTCACTACAACTGCAGTAGAGCTAACACTTTCTTACTCCCCAACTAAACTTGATTGTAAAACAGAGAGATTTCTTCCATAATCAAAGGCAGGGTATGCAGAAATCGCTCTCAATAGATAACAAACAACGATAAAAGAAAAGCAAAAACTGTGCCATTACAACAAATTTATCAAACTTGTATACGAGTGCGAAAAAAACAGAATCGGATAGGCAGCCCCACAGAGAAGTGATGGTTTTGGCTTTGTGCTCGTTCAGATGTGTAGAAAAAGTTGAAAAACATCATCAGAACTACTGTTCCCTCGTTTGGAGCTTTCAAAAAGAAATTTCTCATGGGGTATAGTCTTCATAATCAGTTCTTTATCATGACTACTTCCGAAAAAAGTCTTTTACAATATGCTACATATCGTGTTTGTATACAGAAATGATGAGTGAGAGACTTTTTCATTTTCTTTTGGATTCAATCCCTGATTAAAACATCTGTTTGAATTTTGCAAAACTTTGCGCTGGAATTATAAAGAATTTCCAATGAATGTCTCGTTGAAATCAAATTTCAAACTAAAGTTCTGCAGACTGTAAAAACGCATAATTCAAAAAACTAATTCATGGAGAATATGGGCAAAGATCCACAGAAAAATAAAAAAATATAAAACGAATGGGTGACCCTGAAAAAAATTGTGAAAGGACCCAATATTTGATTTTTTACCTAAAAAAGGCTCATTTTTTAAAAATCGATCTGGCGCGACCTCTAAACGATTTTTTAGAAATTCGGTTTGTTCTACAAAAATTATCCAGACAGGTATATCTTTCATTTCAGGGTTGAGCACCATGACTTTTCGAACATTGATTTTTTTTTGGGACACCCTAATATAGATGAGTGATTCAGCCATTTCTCACTCCGAATTTGTCTCACGTTGCACTCTTTTCACTATGAGAAATTATAAGTGCGAAGCGACAATAGTAAACTGAGAAGCGAATAAGTAGCAGTGACTAGTGGGAAGTGAGACGTCTCCCTTCTCCTTCTTCATTCCTCACATTTCACTGAAAAATAAATGGAAATGCAAAGTAAGAAATGAAAAGCAAGAAACAAACCGTGAGAAGTAAGAACTAACGATCGATAGTGAGATTCGTCTTACTTCTCACTGCTGATATCTTCTGTTTTGCATTTCTCGCTTCTGACTTTTTACTCCTCACTTTTCAGTTATCACTGTGAACAATGAGAAGTGCGAAGTGAGAAAGGTAGAGTGATAAGTGAATCATTTTGTACTAAACGACTTCTTCGGACTGTTCGACCAAACAATATTTTTGGAAAAATATGACCTGTTAGGCTGATCGACATTTTCGGCTATATGACTCGTTCGCCCAAATGAACCTCTCTGCCGAACAAACTATTTCGGCCAAATGAGCAAAAGACCCTTTCTGCCAAACTACAAATTTTCGGCCAAATGGGCAGTTTGGCGGTTGTCGCTTCCGGTAGTCCGACCACATGACATTTTCTTCCAAACCGTTTTCTGTCCAATAACCGTTTCCAGCAAACCCTCAATTAGTCTATATGATTCTCGGTCTAAAGTGCTGTCCGACTAAATAGTTTTCGGCTGGATAAACTTCGGCCAAACATCTCTTCTCCACTTTAACAAGGTCATTAATTACATTACAAGTAAATACATTTGTTTAGATTTTTCTAAATAAATACTTACTAACAGTGATTTTTCAAAAATAATGAAGTGTTTATCACTATTTTAATTTTTGAGTAAATCCTTCTGAATTTCCACATTTTTTTCTTTAGAATCTCCACAAAACATTCTTCTGTCCACGAGCAATTCTTCGGAACTTCCTCGGCAATGTATTCGAAACTTCTCCAACAATCACTCAACAGATTTTCTCAGCACATTTTTTTCAAAATTTTCACGAGCAATTCTTCGGAATTTTGTCGACAATGTCCAATGGGACCATCCATATACCACGTGGACAGTTAAGGGGGGGGGGTTGGCAAATGTCCACGGTTCATTCAAGTTTTTGAAAATTTATATGAGCAATTGTCCACGCTGGGTATTTAAAAGTGATCAAAACATGTCCACGTGGAACATGGACAGCTTCTCTTCGGATTTCTCTCAACAAACACTAGCAACGTCTTCGGATCTTCCTCGGCAATATCTTCGGCACTTATTAACCGTTCGTATCTTTGATCGTGTGATTTCAATTTGCCACATATTAAAAAATCCTAAATAATTCAAAGAAAACTCGCATGTTAATGCAATAAACATTTAGGATGAGTGCAAAATCGAGTAAAAACAGAATCCAGTGTACTCGATCTTCTTTCTCAACAATTCATTGTGTTTATTTACTTCGGGTTGAACACACGTTTTCAGACCATGGCCATGTTCACACACTAGTCACATACCTACCCATGTTTTCTTCTTCGTCGACTTGCTGGTTTTCGCCGGCGCGATTGCGGTAAATCGGTTCGGAACGGTGGTGTCGAACCTGTTCGTGGCAATGGCGACGAAGCTGCAGGATGGCGTACAGCTAATGAGCTCGTGCGAATATGGCCGAACTAAAGTCCGAGTTTATCTTCTCCTACGGACAAGGGTCAACGCACCTCCGCACGGCTTCGCTTTTTACGCCTATGATCGCCCGTTATGAAAAGAATCCTCGCTTTCGGTTCCAATCCGGTGCTGTGGTACGCAATTGGCGACGTACTTCACACGCCGAGCTCTTTTTCAACGGTCCGTAGGGTTTCGAGAGTAGAAGGACCAGCGTCGATTTATGGGCGATCGACGGTTCACTTTTCGCTTCACTTTTCAACGAAACTTCACCACACCCTGCTTCACAACCCCGAAGGGAAGGCCTTGATGAGCGCACGGACTACACAAAAAAACTCCTTCAAAGATTACGCTTCCGAAATGCGAAAAACAAAAAATAATCACAATCACGTATAAAATCACTTCAGTTACCTCGACAAACTTAACTTTACTCAAACTCTGTAATATGAATTCTTAAAACTTCTAGATTCCAGCCGTCTGACGTCATAGTACTCAATCGTCATAAAATTTAGTCGAGACACAAACCATGTCGAAGGCTTGCTTCCTCGTTGACGAGTACCGAAATTAATTTTGAATTTGAAAATTAGGCTGTTACAAATATTTAAATAATATTTTGTCCTATTGGTCTCCGGAAAGTCAAGGGGGGGGGGGATAATAAAAAATAAATTATCAAAATCAAAATAATCAAAATAAAATAAATTATCAAAATTATCCAAATTTTATTTTGTTGCCCCCTCCAAATATTATTTTTGGCCAAAAAAATCCGAGGGGGGGTACATTATGGTTTTCAAATATTTGTATCGGCTTTATTTTATCTAAAGAGAAAAAACGATGGTAGGTCATTTGGCATAAGGCCGTTTGGCATAATGTCGTTTATCGGCCGTTATCGTTTGGCATAATGGCCTTTTGGCATAATCTTCTTCTTCTTCTTCTTCTTCTGTATACATAAAAATGAATTTCTGTCTGTCTGAACCTTATAGACTGCGAAACTACTGAACCGATCGGCGTGAAAATTCGTCTGCAGAGGTTTTTGGGGCCGGAGAAGGTTCTTAAGAAGGTTTGAAACCCCTCCCTCCTTTGAAAAGGGGGGTTCCCATACAAATGAAACCGAAATTTCTGCATAACTCGAAAACTAAGCAGAGAATAAATCAATTTTAGGCGAAACGAAGTTCGTCGGGTCTGCTAGTGGCATAATAATTGTGTAATCATCAATTTCGAAACTTATGCATAACAATTATTTATAATGATTGTCACTTGAACATTATAAGAGAGATGTTTTAAATTGATTATTTCGAATTAAATATTTTTATTCATTTGTTCAATTAGGGCATTTGCTCGACTTAAGGCAAAGGTTGCATCTTCCCGACAGTTGCATGAGATAAGATATGGTTCCATTTTTCAAAGGATACATATGCCCGACTGATGGCAAAATACGATATGCTTCCTTCTTCCTCATCAGGCATTTGCTCGGTTTAATGCGAGGGAGGATATGATCCCTTCTTTCAGAGGATGGCAGAAAGTCCAGTAGAAGGCAAAAGATGATATGTTTTTTCCTGAATATGATCCCTACCTTTAAGCATTTATTTGGTTAGAGGCAAAGGAAGGTGAGATTCCTTCATTCAGAGGATGCATTTGCTGTAAAAGACGACATAGTTCCTTTATTCAATTCTTGCGTTTGCTCGGTTTAAGGCAAAGGAATATATGATCCGTTCATTTAGAAATTGCATAACACTTTCTTTCAATTTACATAGGTGTACAGTGGAAATAATGCCTTCTTTAAATGAACTGTAACGGTTTATGGCAAACATAGGAGGTAATGCATTTTTAAAATGAACGCATTCGCACAGTATAAGGCAAACATAGCACAGTCTAGAGTCGAAATGGTTCCTCCTTTTAATTCAGGAATATGCTTGGTTTAAGACACGGGAAGATATTTCCCTCTTTGAAAGGGTGCATTTGCCCGGCAGACGGCAAGAGACGATATGATTTTTTCCTTCAATTCAGGTATTTGCTCGGATTGAGGAAAAGGAAATAATGATCCCTTATTTCCAAGGATGCATTTACCCAGCAGAAGCCAGAGATGATATGACTCCTTCATTCAATTCAAGCATTTGTTTCACTCGGTTCATTGCAAGGGATCCTTTCTTAGAAACCGTTTGCTCTTAAAAGGGAGAAATGGGCAAGTTTTCTGGCTTGCCCTTACGCCCCTTGGAACGCAATTGGGAATCGTTTGGAGATGGCGCGATGATCATTTCTGTGTAAAACGCAGCCTAAGTGCAACTGTTAAACGGATTGACTGCGTTCGACAATTGCCAATCAGTTGCGTCCGTATGTACTTCTGCAATCAGTTGAATAGATGGCAGTACTGAGTCAACGTTATCGATTCAAAGTTTGCACAAGATTTTAAATAAAATTTGTTCTAGCTTAAATATCTGTTATCTGTGGTAAAACGTTACAACTTTTTTGGCAATGTCTTTGAATTTTCTCGACAAACGCTTCGAAATTAGTGGGCGTGATGGCATCATCATTTACTCCCCCTTTCCTACACTGACTTGCATTCTGGTGCGTGGCAGGTGCCAGTATGACCTAACAAACGAGGTTACCATTTCTTGTACATTGAAGATGAGTGCTAGTCCCAAGCAAACACCTGTTGGTTCTCTATGCAAGAAGAGCTGATCTGGCCATAATAGTGCGCAACTACGGGCAGGAGTCAAGCTCAAGCTCAAGCAATTTTTTTTCGGAATATTCTTGACAGTTAATCAAAAATCCCTTTGAAGTGAAGAAAGGGATTCTTTTATCTTCGCATTCGTACTATTTTTTCAAACACGGTAGTTTTATTACCAGTACCTTCAAATGTCCAAATCAGAACAATAACAACAGACAATCTGTTAGTTCCATACAAATGCATGTTCCCAGCGACCACGAGACCTGCCAACCATGACACATGGTGGTACTCTTCTGTATAGGATTCAATCTTCAAGTTAAAATTATTTGTTCAAAAATTCTATGATCTTATATGATGTCATATGGAATCACGGTTTCGATTTGATATTCATTTTCTAGAAAAATACTTTCGCGCATTTAAGAATGGATATTAATATCAATGATTTGGTTTGGGATCTAATAGTTTTCAAGAGTTAATATTTCCTAAATTAATAATTTTCCGTAGTTGAACCGGGCTAGATTTGTTGGAAATTCTTATTTCTAGAAAATGCCTTTTGTAGTAGCATAGAAGAATTTTAATTTCTACGTAGTTCTTCTCCGTAGTTATATTTAACTTATCAGTGTCGTCTACATCATCGCATTAGTATTCTGGTGTCAGCTCATATCAGAAATATTGTCAGTTATTTTTTTGGTTCACTTATCACTAAGCAGATCAATTTGTCATATTATGTTATTATCACCACACATGATTGGTCTCGTTTCTATGTACTGGGAATAGCCAAAAACAGCCATTGCCATCCGAGTCCGCGCGTGACACATGCCCCCCATATTTCATTTCGGTATCCATATTGTCAGAAGTACAGTAGCTGCTTCCGTGACTGTCATTTTCCGGCAAAAAAAGCATTCCACCGGCCACCTTATTCATAATGATGATGAAAATCGAATAAGGAAGCGTCCGTCCACAAAAATAATACCCGGAGCTGGCTGCTCTACTCCAATAATGATTCGACAATCCCTCGGGCAGCCACGCGGCGGACTCGGCTTCGAATGGGGCGGAGAAAAAACGGCTGGCCAAGAATAATTGATGACCAGTCTGACCATTATTGAAGAGCGCGCGGCCACTGATGGCGGACAGGAGCAAAATTTCACTTCCATCGGGTCGGTTGAAAAATGGAATTGTCGGTCATCGTGGAGCGACCACCGAATATGTTCACGCAATCGGACAACTTGCGCGGTGCGTCGTACCTCTAACCGTTCTTTGGCAGTCGGTGCTACTAAAGAAGGGTTGCAACCGAAAGCAATGAAGTAGAGTGATGAAGTTATTGACGGGTGAACAACGACAGGCACTGCATGAAAAGAACAGTTTTACGCTGGGTGAGTGAATAATTAATGAATGTTGGCATGATTCGTAAAGTTGATTGTTTGCGTTTTTTTCCTTGTTGGAGTAGTATTCAGATGTCTCCAAACAGTCTTTCCTCGACAGTTTAACTAATGCATTTCTTATGGGGTCTGAGCTATTAGAAAACTTGTTGTTATCGGCCATAATTGTCAATTGAAAAAAAGATCAATATTAAAACAACCAAGAGTTCTTCAAGATTTAGATATGTTTTCCTTCATATAGGCAGGGTTTTTTATCAATCTTAAGCTTTAACAATAAGTTTTTCATGATCACCAATTAATTAAAGCTGAATTTATCTTTCAAGAGTTGTTTACGTGCAGTGCAAAGTAGACTTCTGTAACAAATTCTTAACAAGTTGACGTAGCAGGAAACAATGGAACACAACCCACATTCCACCACCATTGGTACTCAATTCTGAAAGTTGTAGTTCCCGCAATATTAAACTGCCTCTAGTGTAGGTACATATTTGCAAAACATCCCTTTGATTACATTGCCGGTTTGGTGCGAAAACAATTTCACATCCAATTTTCCATCCGAGCAGAACATGTCGAAATTTTCCCATACCTCTACACCCATATCCACACGTACGAACTGCCATCGTTCCGCCACCGATCGAGCATGGCCGTAGGCGCAGACCGAACCGAGTACGGCAAGATAATTTTCCCACTTGAAAATTGTTCACCCACAACCTTAGAGTTGTAAATTCTTGCCTTCTCGACTCCTTCTCGCTCGGATTGGTTCATTATATAAACATGAATCCCGCGTTGTTTTCTTATGTAAAATACGTTAGCGTGAACAAACGGGTGCTTTTCCCCGTTCTCGGTCGCGTTCATTCGAGGATATTTACAATGCTGAGCTGACTGAGCCCGAAATGGGACGCAGCGGGAAGCGAAGAAATGCTTCGCCTTGAACGATTTCTGCCGTACCGTCGTCGCTCCGACCGCTCCAAATCCCACCCGCAGTGACAGCCATTAACCACCTGAGAGCGAGACTCCGGCAACCGCCACACAGAAGACAGGTGCTGGAATATTGATTTTCAACCTTTTCCACTCGGTGCTTTCCACTCGAAGAAGTCCTGCCGATTGCTTTTAGTCGCACAATTTGGCAATGACTCGAAAGCGTTACGGAATAAGTGGGAGCTTGAGCTTCGCAGGGCCAGATGATGGCGGGGGGAGTTAAGACGGTAAGCGGCAAGTACCAGCAGTAGTGGCGCCATGTCGTTAACGAAGTCCTGCAAAAAGTCAGGAGTGAATGTCACCTCGAATGGGTTGATGTGGGGGGACGCGAATGCATAGCTCAACTGATTTCCAAAGGAATGCTCTGCTGCTGCAGGTAGCTACTGATGCGGAGACTGGATGCAGAGTAGGATACGATGGTGGAAAAAAAATGTATAAAAGTCATTTACCTACGTTTGAGTTCATCGTTCTGGGTGAGAGAGGGTATGGAGTGCAACTTTGCCTTTTTTCGCATATGTCAATTGCAAACTAATGGAGCTCTGGAGAAGGTGCTTCAGTTGAAGCAGAATTGGCACAGAAGTATTAAAAGATGAAGTCAATCTGAACAATCACTAAAATTTAGGGTACTAAGCGAAAAAGCAGGGTTGACAGGTTTTGTTAATGGCAGGAAAACAAATTCTACGAAAATTATGTTTGCCCGAAAAAAAGTTTTTTTTTTCAAAAATGAAAGTTTTCTGAAAAAAAAGGTCAAAAAAATATTTTTATTTCAAAGATAATGTTTCCCTGAAAACAATATTACCGCGACAATAAGATTATTAAGTCACTAAATTTGCCCGTAATGCTGGGTAGACACCTTTACGTGGTGCATTACGGAGTAAGATCTGCCACACTGTGCTCTAGTTCTTGTTGATACATTTTAATGATGGTCGAAAGAGTATAGAGTTCCAGAGCGCTCATAAATAAGGAAAGAAGCGGATACGAATTTGATGGACCTGATGAACCATCTGACTGATTAGACCGCTGTGTAAAGATGAGATTCCGAAATGCAAACGCAATGAAATCAGATCTCTGTACAAAATGAATTCGGAACTCATTAGAGGAAGCAAAAATATGTTTGAACTTCAGTGCATGGACAAATCAGTTTTATCCCTCTTTTTGTTGAAGCCGAAACTGATCGCCACCTCTCGAAGTGTATGAATAGCGGACTAACGTCCACTATGCTAACGATAGTGCTAAGCCCACGTTACAATTATTTTATACAAACATAAAAATACTCAATCAACATGAAACAAAGAACAAATTAAATATTGCACGTTCTCTCCTGGTGCCCTGAGAGAGACGGCTAGGTGGTGCCCACTACGGGAAATGACGAGGTTTCATATGAGATTTTGGTCCATCAGCCAAATCCCGCAGAAATATTTTTATTGCGCATCGCGCTTTTTGTCTACAGCAATTAGTTTGCTGTTTTCATAGCTGAGCCTTTGTGTAGGATTCTTATCCTATTTGAGCATGCTAACATTCCCAACGACTTCTTGGAGGAGTTGGAGACCACAGCTGACGAATTGACGGCCATATGAGTGCTCCGTTCTTTGAGTACCTTTTGCTGCTCTTTAATCAGTGTTTCCTTCATAGCTACTTCCCATCGTCCTGGAAGTCAGCCTTAGTCATCCCCATCCGGAAGCCTGGGAAGGATCCTTCATCTCCGAAAAGCTATCGTCCCATCAGCTTTCTCTCAAGGTTATTCAAGCTTCTTGAAAAGGCGATTCACAGCCGGTTACTTGAGTCTGCCGAACACCACAACATCTTCCGACGCGGTCGATCAACCGTACACCAACTGACCCGAGTTACCAATGTCCGCCATGGCCTTACTCGACGTTGAAAAGGCATTCGATAATCGATGGCCTGGTGTACAAACTACAACGCTACAATCTTCCCAGCTACCTTCTGAAGATCATCAACAATTACCTGTCTGCAAGGACATTCCGGGTTTCATTCAGCGGAGCGAGTTCCAATGCGCACAGCATTGTCGCAGATGTCCCCCAGTATCCTTGGGCCTCTGTGAGTGTTCACATCCGACATGCCAGAACCTCCAGAAGGCGGCATTCTGTCTCTGTTAGCAGATGACACCTCCATCGTCTAGAGCAGCGGTTCTCAACCTGGGGTACACGTACCCCTGAGGGTACCTTTGCCGGACCCAGGGGGTACGTCGGGTAGAAATGCGTAATGGCGAATGAATTACAATTTTAATTAAAACCTGGAAGGCTCCTTTCGAGTGACCCGGAAGCCTAAATTTAAGCTGGGAGGGAGCTCTCGATACTGCACATCAAATTAATTATATACTGTCGTCCGTCATGCAACAAGTAAATTTTTAACAAGAAAAAACAATCAATGTAGGCGTCACCTGAAATGACTAAATTCTGTTTTGCGTGTTATTGTTGTTATATTGCCTTCAAAAAAATGCTTGCCAAGAGTTTCATTTTCGGCTCACACTGACAGCTAGATTTCGGCTCGGCTTGACACACACATTTTTCGTATCTGTTTCTCCCTCCCAGATTTTAAGAGGTTCGGAAACTTTCTTCCAAAAGGCCCGGAAGCCTCTCTTGAGCTTTTTCTTTAAACTTTTCTTTTCTTTTATCCTTTTTTGACTCGGAAGACTATTTTCAAAAGGTTCGAAAGACTCCTTTCAACAGGCTCCAAAGCCACCTTTTAAGAGACTCGGAACGCCTGAAAGACTCCTTTCAATGGGTCTGGAAGCCCCCTTTCAAGAGGCTCGGAGGTCTTTAACGCATTTTCTTTAAACTTTATTTCTTCTTTTCTCCTTCTTTTAAAAACCTCGAAAGGATGTTTTCAAGAGGCTTGGAAGGCTCACATCAACATGCTCGAAAGCCTTCTCGGAATCCTCCTTTCAAGAGGTTTGGAAGCCTCCTTTTTAAGAGGCCCGGAAGCCTCCTTTTTAAGAGGCCCGGAAGCCTCCTTTCAAGAGGCCCGGAAGCCTCCTTTCAAGAGGTTTGGAAGCCTCCTTTTTAAGAGGCCCGGAAGCCTCCTTTTTAAGAGGCCCGGAAGCCTCCTTTCAAGAGGCCCGAAAGCCTCCTTTCAAAAGGTTTGGAAGCCTCCTTTTTAAGAGGCCCGGAAGCCTCCTTTTTAAGAGGCCCGGAATCCTCCTTTCAAGAGGCCAGAAGCCTCCTTTCAAGAGGCCCAGGCCCCCTTTCAAGAGGCCAGAAGCCTCCTTTCAAGAGGCCAGAAGCCTCCTTTCAAGAGGCCCAGAAGCCTCCTTTCAAGAGGCCCAGAAGCCTCCTTTCAAGAGGCCCGGAAGCCTCCTTTCAAGAGGCCGGAAGCCTCCTTTCAAGAGGCCCAGGCCTCCTTTCAAGAGGCCCAGGCCTCCTTTCAAGAGGCCCAGAAGCCTCCTTTCAAGAGGCCAGAAGCCTCCTTTCAAGAGGCCCGGAAGCCTCCTTTCAAGAGGCCCAAGCCTCCTTTCAAGAGGCCCGGAAGCCTCCTTTCAAGAGGCCCGGAAGCCTCCTTTCAAGAGGCCCGGAAGCCTCCTTTCAAGAGGCCCGGAAGCCTCCTTTCAAGAGGCCCAGGCCTCCTTTCAAGAGGCCCGGAAGCCTCCTTTCAAGAGGCCAGGCCTCCTTTCAAGAGGCCCGGAAGCCTCCTTTCAAGAGGCCCAGAAGCCTCCTTTCAAGAGGCCCGAAGCCTCCTTTCAAGAGGCCCAGGCCTCCTTTCAAGAGGCCCGGAAGCCTCCTTTCAAGAGGCCAGAAGCCTCCTTTCAAGAGGCCCGGAAGCCTCCTTTCAAGAGGCCCAGAAGCCTCCTTTCAAGAGGCCCAGAGCCTCCTTTCAAGAGGCCCGGAAGCCTCCTTTCAAGAGGCCCGGAAGCCTCCTTTCAAGAGGCCCAGCCTCCTTTCAAGAGGCCCAGAAGCCTCCTTTCAAGAGGCCAGAAGCCTCCTTTCAAGAGGCCGGAAGCCTCCTTTCAAGAGGCCCAGAGCCTCCTTTCAAGAGGCCCAGAAGCCTCCTTTCAAGAGGCCCAGGCCTCCTTTCAAGAGGCCCAGAAGCCTCCTTTCAAGAGGCCCAGGCCTCCTTTCAAGAGGCCCAGGCCTCCTTTCAAGAGGCCCGGAAGCCTCCTTTCAAGAGGCCCAGAGCCTCCTTTCAAGAGGCCCAGGAAGCCTCCTTTCAAGAGGCCAGTCTCCTTTCAAGAGGCCCAGAGTCTCCTTTCAAGAGGCCCGGAAGCCTCCTTTCGAGAGGCCCAGCCCCCTTTCAAGAGGCCCAGGCCTCCTTTCAAGAGGCCAGAAGCCTCCTTTCAAGAGGTTTGGAAGCCTCCTTTTAAGAGGCCAGAAGCATCCTTTTAAGAGGCCCGGAAGCCTCCTTTTAAGAGGCCAGAAGCCTCCTTTCAAGAGGCCCGGAAGCCTTCTTTCAAGAGGCCCGGAAGCCTCCTTTCAAGAGGCCCGGAAGCCTCCTTTCAAGAGGCCCGGAAGCCTCCTTTCAAGAGGCCCGGAAGTTTCCTTTCAAGAGGCCCGGAAGCCTCCTTTCAAGAGGCCCGGAAGCCCCCTTTCAAGAGGCCCGAAAGCCTCCTTTCAAGAGGCCCGGATGCCTTCTTTTAAGCTTATTTCTTTAAACTTTCTTTTTTCTTTTCTCTTGTTTTAAAAGGTTCGGTAAGCTCTTTTCAATTGGCTCGAAAAACTCCTTTCAAGTGGTTCGGAAGCCACCTTTCAAGAGCCTAGGAAACTCTTCCTTAAAGAGGCTCGGAATTATTTTTCCAATAGGCTTGGAAACATACTTTCAAGCGGCTCATAGGCATCCTTTCAAGATTCTCCTTTTAAGTGGCTCGAGAACCGCCTTTCAAGATACTTGGAAGGTTCTTTTTAAGAGTCGTGGAATCTCACTTTCAAAAGGCTTGGAAGCCTCCATTAGCCAAAAAAGTTCTGTAGGAAGCTCGATGTACGAGCTAAATTTGAATTGAGAAGTTCCACAAAAAATGAAAATTTCAGCAAAGTTTATGAAGAGCCATATATTTCGTAAGTTTTTATTTTTCATATACTTTTCTTATTAGTAACGCTTTTTTGCATTTACAGCATAAAAACATAGGGGGTACCTCAATTAATGCAAAAGTTGGAAGGGGTACCTCTCAAGAAATAGGTTGAGAACCACTGGTCTAGAGTGATCAGACCGCTAGTGGCAAAACGCCAACAAGGCTTGGATGCCCTCACAGATGCCCCGATTAACCGTCGGTCATCATTGTCCCTGAAAAATAAGCTTGCACGTCTACAAGCAAATCATTCTCCCCGTGATCGAATACGGCATGCCGGTCTGGGAGAGCTGCGCAAAAAACTCATCATCTAAAACTCCAACGAGTTCAAAACAAGTCCCTGAGGATGATCCTCAACACCCCTCCCTGGACACGAACTTCTGAGGTCCACCGTCTGGCTGGTATTAAAACACTTCACGAGCGCTTTGGTGAGTGTAACGATCGGTTTAGGGTCCTTTGCTAAGCCTGGTAAAGCAGGCTCGTTGGCCTGGTTCAGAAAACTGCAGAAACCATCATTAGTCCAGGCCATTTACAGGTATCCGATTGTTTTACTGAGGTCTTGAACCCCAAAGCCGGCGCGCTAATTCGAAGCACGCAGCTGGTGGGGTTTGACAGTGGGCCCTGTTAAATTCCTATAAAAAGCTGCATGTATCCGCAAGTAGGCCCCACCAAAGCGACGCTAAACAGCCCTGACACGACGGCCCTCCGACGAGACAGGAGGTTTGCGCAGGCCCAATAAGCCGTCTGGAAAACCAATAATTACGAACAATATAAGAGATAATGCGACTCGATATAATCGGCTTGAAGACTCTTATATAGAACTTCTCTTTCGCTTTGTCGATAGCCTGCTGACAATTATTCCGGGCATCATTCCACCAGTGTAGGGCTCTTTGCTACGGGCTTGGGCTAGTTTTCGGTACCGTTTTTTTGCGCTTCCCAAAGCATTACCTTCGAGAATTCGATAACTGTAGTTGTTGGTTTGGATTCCAGCTCTTGTTCGATATTCAACTGGTAGCTGCCCCAATCTGCCTGTTCATAAATCCATCATGGTCTGAGGGAATCTCCGTAGGCGGCTGTCAAGTGGCAATAGCGTCCGTGAACCAGAGTAGCCGGCTCACGATAGAACCCGAGCCTATCGAAGCATTAATGGCTGATTCCATAAGTCTACGTCGGGAGGTGGGTAAACCATCGTTTAGTGAGGCCAACTTCGGATGCTGCGATGAAGATCTTTCATTTGACGTTATTTGAACGACTATTCCAGGAGTGATGGTAGCCATTCACGTCACTAAGGATGATCGCCGACGACGGTGACGGGAAAAAGTCACTGCAGCCTCACAGCAATTATCAGAAAATCAGCTCCCACGGTGATTGCGAAGAAAGGGATGTGCTCCTCTACTTCTACTTCAACTGATATGTAGACATTGTCGCCTACAACGGCAGAGCCTCAAAATTTGGCACCAAGGATTCGATTCATTACGGCGGGGGTGGGACGGTGGATCTCCTGGAGGGCTATTACGATCGGTTCAGAACAGGAAACTAGTACCTCCTGATCGCCGAGGTTGTTCATATAACCGTTGAAGTTCCATTGGGGGACGAGTGTCATGGTTCAGGAATTGGACCTACAGGGCTGTAGCTGGATTTGGGAAAGCGTTGGATGACGCATTGGTTCTGTGGGTCTGTAAGTCTGTAACCCATGTCCGGAAGAGATGGGGAAGCCAACGGAGCATATAAATTGATGGATCGAGGATCAAGCAAGGTATGCTCTCGCAGAGCTCTTCTGGTAGCAAGTTCCTCGCTGCAATCAGCTAATGAACGCTATACCCCGACATGCCGGTGAGAATGAGAGCATAAGGATCAAATGTTCTTTTGAGAAGCTTTTCATAGAGGTCAACAGTAATTAACTCCGGTCGTAGTGGCGGATGGGCCTATTCAGCAGGGATATTATCCGAGCATCAAGGGGTTTTGCAGTTCCGATTCGGGTGTGGCGTCCGCACTGGAAATCCTCTCCTGGTGTAGTTCTTGATAGAACTTGTACAGAAAAGGAATCTTAGTGTGTTTGGCGTGTACGTATGGAAAGACATACTGAGCTTTTTATACCACCTACTTCTTTCCTTTGGCTACTGCACATCGCTTTGTCATCACGTCGCTGCTGCTTCTTCGGTGTGGCTTCTTGATTGTTCTCCGGGTTCATAGTGTGCAGCTTCGACATGATCTTATGCTTGATCTCTTGGCCTACAGCTAGCAAACTGCTTGAGATGGGTCAAGGACTTTGCAAACCAATTTCTCGACGGTGCCGTATTTCTGGATATCATCCATACGATGGCCAACTTTCAGTTTGTTGTGCTTTGGTCGTTTATCGGTTCTCCAGTACCATTATGGTACTGATAGTCCACGAACAACGCGGCAGCTGAATGGCTCAAGGGCATTGGAAATCGCTTATAGTAATAGACTAGATCCACCATCAAGGACCAGTCCGAGTAGTTCGTCGTGCTCGAATGTACCGGTCTCTGGTCGTCGCAACATCCGGAAGAAATCCACCACGTCACCCATTGAAGCGAGTCGTCAGCTGCACGGGAGCTTCTGACATCGGGAAACTCCACGTAAGAGTAGGATCGTTCCACCGCCGGGGAGTATTCGAGTAGCCATGATCGAAGCGGAAGCGAAAACGGTAATAAATCGAGGGGCTCAGCAAGTGATCCCCTAAAGTGATCCAAAGGGCTCAAATGAAACAACGCCAGCCGGAACGGGAAAGGCAGTGCGCCATTTTAGGAAAGGTGCATAGTGCACGAAGAGTCTACCTTCTGAAGTAGTGCCAAAAGGTGGTTCCAGGAGGAACAAAGATAGATTGCCAATAAAGAAATCAATGTATGAGCAATAAATAAACCCATGTAAGAAATAATGCAAAATTTCCATAAACAATTAAGAATTTCCCGCAAAACAAAAATAAATTAGCACTTTTAATAGCAAAAGGCAATTAAAAAAGAAGAGTAGAATAAAAAAATCAAAATGTTTCACAAAAAAAAAAAAAATTTCCATAAATAAATCCATATTAGTGATAAACAATAACAAAATTTTGAACAGAATTTTTTTTCCACAAAAGATTAAAAACTTTCCACAAAAAATGAACAAATGAGCAATAAAAAAATATGAAAATTTCCATAAAAATATAAAGAAGCAATTAACCTGAGCATTTTCCATAGATGGCCCTTCTTTAAAAACGTTCATGAAAACCCTATCATTTTTTTGCTAATTTTCTTATTTTTTTATTCCTTTTTATTGATTATTTTGGGGATTTTTTTTTCATTTTTATGAGAAAAATATATTTTGTGGAAAATTGTGCGATTTTTTGTTACTAAAATTGATTCATTTATGGAAATTTTGTATTTTTTCCATGGAACATTTTGATTTCTTTATGGAAAATTCTTATTACATTTTTACACACTTTTAAAGCAAATTTTATATAGTTTTGTGGAAAATTATCGAAGTTTATGAAAACTTTGCATTATTTGGGGAAATTTTATATTTATTTATTGCTTATACTCTGATTTCTTTATTGTCAATTTCCTACTTTTTATGGAAAATTTCTAATTCTTCACGGAAATTTTATTTTATTGCTGTTCCTGGTGGTCTTAACTTCCCTTATTAACCAGTTTTGTTAGTATGTGAAGGCTTCATAACTTCATAGTTTCCAAGTGGAATGAGCGTTGGTTAAGATACCCGGATGAGCTGCTAGAATACCTCAAAGCTCAAAATTTTTTCCAAACGCCTTCCGTCTTGAAATTTTTTTGAGTTTAACCACGAATAATAATGAGTAAATTGGTCCACTTTCCTTTCGCCTTACAGTTTTGGTCCCATCTAACCATAATATGAGAATACAACAAATGTAATGCATTTCTTGATTTAATTTACTTCGTTTTAACAAGAGAAAAGCTTTGATCAGTTAGATTTGATCGAGCAATAGAGGAATGGAATGAGACTAATATTATACAAACATCTCGTCCTATTTTTAATCTTATTCTCGATTTCAGAAGAATAACTATTGTGCTATTGAGTGGAATGAAACTGCTTGTAGCCAGAAACCTTCAAGTGATGAGAATCGGGAAACTCAATGACTCAAGCCATAAAATGGCGCTTCCATCCTGTTTTCTAAGGAATAATTAAACTCCGTAAATATCATAAGTACTACTCAGTAACTAGCTAGGAGCATAAGCAGATACCAGAAAAAGGACTACGGAGAATTGGCTTTCACTTTGGGATCAATTCAATTTTCCCACTTCGGCTCCCTTCGGATTCGTTTCTATCCCATTAGCCTCCGAATGCCGTTTTACATTCGATTAGCATAGGATACGCTCGATTTTTTCCCTACGACTTCTCCACGTCGTCGTCCGTGCGCACCTTCACGGGTACAATGATTCGATTTTCCTTTCTTATTAGATTTTTCCCACTTTGGGCTGGCACTTGCCCTTCCTTTTCTACTTACTCGTGGAGAAACGCTTAAACCGATAAGCGCGAGGGTCATGAGCTGTGCCAAGAAAACAATTTAACCGCGCCTTCCCTCGGCTCGATTACCGGCCGTACGGAGCACATTCTTCCTCAGCCGGAACACCGGGCGGTGTGTTAATTGTAATTGATTTTATTTTACGAGCAACACAGAATTGGACGGTCTTACACGGGTCTCATAAAGGAGCGTTTTATAGCCCAACGCAGACTGACGGCCTGACGAAGGACGACGTCGACGATGGAGATGATGATCTCTGGACCCTCTCTTGCTGGAACCATTACAAATCTGACTTCGCCAGACCAACCGGCGAGGACTTTTGATTTGAGCACGACAAAAGGTAATGGTAATGACTGCCAGTTACTGTGCAAAGTGGCCATTAACTTTCAATGGTCTTACATTTTACCTGGAACGGATTTTCACTGGAACGTGGGCATTTTCAATGAGTTCCCCAATCCCCAATCGCATTCGACGATTTCTTCCGCGTCATCATTTAAATTGAAGTGTACTAATCTGACCAACTCGTAGTTTAAGCTGTTTATCATAAACAGAACTAGATGGCTCGTAAAAGCAATCATAAATTTTCCAACGAAATAATCCCAATTTGGTAGCCGTCTCGAAGCGACAGCCCATAACATCCAATCTGATTCCCAAGATCAAGAAAACATATGTGAAAGAAATAAAACAAATCTACCGAGCAAGAAACGGAGCAAATCCTCCAACACGAAACACCCTTTCCTTGTGGAACCACATTCGAAGACAGACACGAGCAACAAGACGAGCCTCCCCGAAAATCCAAGTCAACAAACAAAGCCTTTTTATTTCATTTCTCGTCCAACCATAACAAATCACTTTTTAAAAGTGTTTCTTAATCCTCCTCTAATGTCGTCGCAATTTACATCTTTTATGGCAGCATGTCGTTTCGGTCCGCTCCCGGCCCGAGAAGCTGTTGCTGTCTTATTCTCTGTATGAATCCTCCCTCGAAGCGTCTTCCCAAAAAAAAAGAACACTCTTGACATTATTTTCGTTTTCGCCTTTCGGTTCGATCCGTCTTGAATTTTGCGATGGCCCCAAATGTGCGTCGTTCTACACTGTTGGGGAGCTTTGATAGGCACCCCCCATCCGCAAGCGGAGGAGATGTACGAAATCCGTTACCTTTTGGAGTCAGATTGCGGGTGGGGGTGTGCTGCACACGCATCCCAATCACACACGTCTTGCCCCTTGAAAAGAAGAAGACGAGTCGCAAGAGCACGCCCTCTGACACACGACATTCGGTCTTTTCGCTTGGCTGGTTTGAAAGGGTCGGGGGATGCTAGTTTTTGCACGCCTTCAGTAGTGACGAAGACCGTTACAGGTAGGGACTTGGCTAAATTTAGTTTCGCAATAAGTAGCTTTGGGATGAAGAAAATAATGGACTGTGCATATTCGATTATATTTTAATGGAATGGAAGCAGACCTGGCCATTTTTGGGGTGATTGCTTCGAGCTTCATGCAAATTTAGACGAGATCAGATACTGACGATTGGTGGTAAATAGAGTTACTATTTCACTTATTCGTCTCATAGTCCTCATATTATCATATCATATATCGACAAAGGAACCACCAGCTCTATTATATATGTTTCTTATTTTTGTTATTTTTAGTATACCTCGCTTAGTGAGGACGAATTGATTGATATCCCTGAATCAATTTTACTAATAACTCAATTGAACCAAAAGTTACAACCATTATTGCTGCTTTTGGCGCAAGATACCTCTATTTATTATCGCACCATATTATCCATAAAATCCTCGGATTTCCAACGGAAATTCATTCAAATTTATAGCAAAAAATAATTCCAATTTCCAACGGAAATTCATTCCAATGTCCAAAAGAAATTCATTCCAATTTCCAACAGAAATTCATTCCAATTTCCAACGGAAATTCATTCCAATTCCCAACGAAAATTCATTCCAATTTCTAACAGAAATTCATTCGAATTTCCAACGGAATTCCATTCGAACTTCCAAACGAAATTCGAATAATGTTCGAATAATGTATTATATTGAAGCCGAGAAAATAAAGTTCAGCCATTATTACGCCCCCAAGTTATCACGCTGATAGTGTACAGGCCCGGATAGCCCAGTAATTAAATTTCTATTTCCAGCACTATCAGCGTAATTTCGCAAACAGCTTCCAAACTACCGTTAAAATAACCACCTCCAGTCGTAAATAAATAACGACACCGACTTCACAACCCGAAAGCACACGCTGGCCTGTTGGCCGATTCCGGACCGGGTCTAGTTGTCGCTTCCGGCAAGAGGAAAGATTATCTACGAGCGCATCTCATGATCCGAAATATATGACCAACGCCAACGCCGCACGGAGAAGAGAAGGGTTGTGTTGTGCAGCCTTCGAAATTAATTCTCATCCCCGTTTTGTACACCCGGCCCGCCGACATAAGCACAATTCCCACGGGAGGACAAAATTGGAGGAAGCCTTCTTTCCGGCGCTGCCAATGTAAACCAGAAAGCTATGCATTTATGGTGAAAGTTGCCAGGACGCGCCGAATGAGCAGGACATTTCGCGAGGTCCCCACCCCACCCGCACGAGTGCAGAGTCAGCATCATTTGCCTTGAGAGCCTTCCGGTAGCTGCGCTGTTAGTAGTGCATAAATTTTATAATTTGAGTGCTTAAGGCTCGCAGCGATAGGACGCATAGCGATGCTCGTTTTGTGCCAAGTCAACGGGGATGAGAAAAAAAAGTGGAGCCAACTAGAATGACTCTCGTAATGACAGTGTGGAAGCTTCCTGCTATCATCACGGAGTAAATTGCACGTTTGCATTGAGGTTCTTTTTTATCACCTCGGTACTCGGTTTCGAAACGAAGCACAAACTGCAACACTTCAAGCGACAAAGCGAGAGTAAAATTAAACAACATCGTGTGACTTATCGCGTCGATCGCAGCCCGAGAACCGGGGAAAAAATGCGAACGGTAGCTCTTGTTGGGAGTCCTCGAGCATACAACACGGCTCCGGCACTGTCAGCTTCTGCCTCCGGTCGGACCGTTGTTGGGTGTCATCTCGGTGAAAACCGGAAAATATCAGGTTAACATACCGTAAGGCAAGGCAAGTCAGGATCCACACGTTGACACACTCATAAAATGCTAACTTTTCTGGGGTGGGTTGGATTGTTTGAACTACCCGCCATACTTTACTTTCTAATTCAAAAGTTTTTAGACATCTATTTCTTCTTCATGATACTGCGTGCTTCTTGCAGCTTTGCTTGGCTTCAAACTAAATGTCTCCAAATCATATCAAAAATATTTATTTATGGGTTCTTATAAGCTTTTCATTGAACAAAAAGAACGACGAAAACTTATTCTCCATTTCTAAGTACAAAGCCAAAGATTTTTGTGGCCGCGGCCGTCGGGTATCGACGTGAATGTTCCTGTCTTTTTAAGATACTTGTACTTTAGATCCAAAACATCTATTTTGAGAAAAGTTCAGCAGAACATTCGGGTTCCAATTGCACTACTCTGAATATAACTATCTAAACACACAAATCTACACACTTAATTTTTTTTACCGGGATCTCAGCAAAATGTTGAACTTTTACCGAGAATCGCACAGCCGTGCCCCAGCAAACATGTTTTTTGCCGAGATTTCTGTCAAAATTGCTAATAGTCAGCAAATAATTTGCCGAAAATCAGCTAACAAACGCTATTTTAGCCGAAATATCAGTTTTTTATTTTGCTGGCGCACGGGTGTGCGGATTTTTACCTAGCTGCAGAAATAAAAACTGAGTGTGTAGAGGTGTAGAGAATCAGAAAATCAGAAAATCAGAAAATCAGAAAATCAGAAAATCAGAAAATCAGAAAATCAGAAAATCAGAATATCAGAAAATCAGAAAATCAGAAAATCAGAAAATCAGAAAATCAGAAAATCAGAAAATCAGAAAATCAGAAAATCAGAAAATCAGAAAATCAGAAAATCAGAAAATCAGAAAATCAGAAAATCAGAAAATCAGAAAATCAGAAAATCAGAAAATCAGAAAATCAGAAAATCAGAAAATCAGAAAATCAGAAAATCAGAAAATCAGAAAATCAGAAAATCAGAAAATCAGAAAATCAGAAAATCAGAAAATCAGAAAATCAGAAAATCAGAAAATCAGAAAATCAGAAAATCAGAAAATCAGAAAATCAGAAAATCAGAAAATCAGAAAATCAGAAAATCAGAAAATCAGAAAATCAGAAAATCAGAAAATCAGAAAATCAGAAAATCAGAAAATCAGAAAATCAGAAAATCAGAAAATCAGAAAATCAGAAAATCAGAAAATCAGAAAATCAGAAAATCAGAAAATCAGAAAATCAGAAAATCAGAAAATCAGAAAATCAGAAAATCAGAAAATCAGAAAATCAGAAAATCAGAAAATCAGAAAATCAGAAAATCAGAAAATCAGAAAATCAGAAAATCAGAAAATCAGAAAATCAGAAAATCAGAAAATCAGAAAATCAGAAAATCAGAAAATCAGAAAATCAGAAAATCAGAAAATCAGAAAATCAGAAAATCAGAAAATCAGAAAATCAGAAAATCAGAAAATCAGAAAATCAGAAAATCATCAGAAAATCAGAAAATCAGAAAATCAGAAAATCAGAAAATCAGAAAATCAGAAAATCAGAAAATCAGAAAATCAGAAAATCAGAAAATCAGAAAATCAGAAAATCAGAAAATCAGAAAATCTGAAAATCAGAAAATCTGAAAATCAGAAAATCAGAAAATCAGAAAATCAGAAAATCAGAAAATCAGAAAATCAGAAAATCAGAAAATCAGAAAATCAGAAAATCAGAAAATCAGAAAATCAGAAAATCAGATAATCAGAAAATCAGAAAATCAGAAAATCAGAAAATCAAAAAATTTAAAAATTAGAAAATCAGAAAATTGAAAAAAAAAGAAAATCAGAAAATTATAAAATCTCAAAACCACAAAATCACAAAATCAGAAAATTAAAAAAACAGAAAATCGGAAAATCAAAAAATCAGGATTTCAGAAAATTAGGAAATCAGAAAATCAGAAAATCAGAAAATCAGAAAATCAAAAAATCAGAAAACCAGAAAATCAGAAAATCAAAAAAATAGAAAATCAGGAAATCAAAAAATCAGAAAATTAAAAAAAGGAAATCAGAAAATCGGAAAATCAGAAAATCAGAAAATCAGAAAATCAAAAAATCAGAAAATCAGAAAATCAGAAAATCAGAAAATCAGAAAATCAGAAAATTAGAAAATCAGAAAATCAGAAAATCGAAAATTCAGAAAATCAGAAAATCAAAAAAAAATAGAGAATCAGCAAATTAAAAAAAAACTGAAAATCAGAAAATCGGAAAACCAGAAAATTAAAAAAAAAACAGAAAATCAGAAAATTATAAAATCTCAAAATCACAAAATCAAAAAAGGTCGTTTGGCCGAAGCCCATTTGGCCGAATGCCACTGGGCTGAACAAATCATTAGGCCGAAACCCAGGTGGCCGAAAGTCGTTTGGCCGAATAGGTCATTTGGCCCAACGGGTCATTTGGTCGAATAGGTAATTTTGCCGAGTAGGTCATTTGACCGAATAGATCATTTGGCCGAATACGACATTTGGCCGAATACGACATTTAGCCGAATAGGTAAGTTGGAAAGTGAGAAATGAGGTGTGAAAAGTGAGACGTCTAACTTTTTCAGCCAAATGTCATATTCGCCCAAATGACCTATTCATAAATACAGAATTTAAAAATTTAGAAATTTGGAAATTTGTTAATTAGGAAATTTAAAAATTCCGACTTCCGATTTCTCATTTTTGATTTCAAATTTTCAACTCTTATTCCGAAAATCGGTTATCCGATTTCGGACTTTTGATTTCCGATTTTGGATTTTTAAATTTTCAAATTACCAACTTTCAAAATTTCTTAATTAACAAATTTCCATATCTCCAAATTTCTAAATTTTCAAAAATTTCAATGTTCCAAAATTTCAAATTTTGAAATATTCAATTCTTCCAATTTACAAAATTCCAGAATTTCTTAATTTTTAAATAAATGTTAATTTGAAATCTAGAAATTTGGAATTTTCATAAATTGAAAATTTAGAAATTTTGTAAAAATTGCATATTTGGAATTTTGTAAATTCAAGATTTGAAATTGAAAACCTAAAATTTCAAATTGAATCTTAGAAATTGGTAATCTAATATATAAAAACCAATCAATATATGTATGTTCGCTAACTACTTCTGAACCACTTGGACGATTTCAACCAAATTCGGTACACACATTCTCTATCCTCCGGGGAACTTAACAAAGGGTTGGGATGGTCATTTGGAAAAAGGGAAGGGGTGGTGGGAAAGGTTTCGTTAAGAAAACAAACAATTCTTTGTCACTTTCAACTCCCAGGACCGATTTCAACCAAATTTTGTACACATATTCACTACGAAGAGGCGATCATATGGGATTTTTCGAAAGGAGGAGGAGTCTGGAGGGAAGGGTTTTGTTCAGAAAACGGGCAATTCAAAGTAAATTATGAACCCCTGGACCGATTTGAACCAAATTTAGTACACACATTCTCTATCCCAAGGAAAATATAACAAAGATGGTGGGATGGTCATTTTTGGGAAAAGGGGAGGCTATGGGGTGAGGGGTTGTCTTTGGAAATCGAGCAATTAAGTGTAACATTTAACCCCCCAGGACCGATTTCAACCAAATTTTGTACACATATTCACTTTGAGGAGTCGATCATATGGGAGGGTAATTTGGGAAAGAGGGAGGGGTCTGGAGGGTGGGGTATTGTTCAGAAAACGGGCAATTCAGTTTAATTTATTGCTTAGTTATCGATCAACTCAGTTTAACTTCCGAACCCCTTGGCAGATTTCAACCAAATTTGGAACACAAATTCTTTATCTTAAGTAGACGACGCTAGGGGGGTTAGAGATGCTCTTTGAAAAGAAGGAGGGTGTGGAGGGAGGGGTATTGCTTAGTTATCGATCAACTCTGAACCCATTGACCGATTTCAACCAAATTTGGAACACAAATTCTTTATCTTAAGTAGACGACGATAGGTGGGTTAGAGATGCTCTTTGAAAAGAAGGAGAGTGTGGGGGAGGGGTATTGCTTAGTTATCGATCAACTTTGAACCCATTGACCGATTTCAACCAAATTTGAAACACACATTCTTCATCTTAACCCTTAAATGCGCAATGTTGTTTTAAAACAACAAACCGAAAATACGTTTAATGTTAATGATTTTAATGGTTGTTTACGTTAAAAATATTTTCGACGATTTCTAAAAAAATCGCCTTGCGCCCTCAAGGGTTAAGAAGACGACGATAGAGGGGTTAGAGATGCTCTTTGGAAAAGGGGAGGGTTTGGGGGAAGGGGTATTGCTTAGTTATCGATCAACTCAGTTTAACTTCTGAACCCATTGACCGATTTCAACCAAATTTGGAACACAAATTCTTTATCTTAAGGAGACAAAGACAGGGGGGTTAGGGATGATTTTTGGAAAATGGGGAGGGTATGAGGGAGGGGTATTGTTAAGGTATCGTTCAACTCAGTGTATCTTCTGAACACCTTAGCCGATTTCAAACAAATTTAGGGTGGGAGGGGTATTGTTCAGAAATCGATCAACTCAATGTAAGTCTTGAACCCCATGACTGATTTGAACCAACTTTGTATCAAATATTGTCTTTCCTAAGGAAACGATTTTAGTGGATGTGGGTAGGTCATTTTAAAAGGGGGAGGGTGTGAGAGAGGGGTATTGTTTAATTATTGATCTCAGTGTAACTTCTGAACCCATTTACCGATGTCCACCATCCAACCATTGGAACCCATATTCTCTGTCTAAGGAAAAATATATCAGACTGGGTAGGAGTGTCATAGCTGAATGAGAGAGAGGATGTTTTTATTAAACGAACAGTATAATTTTCTATCGCATGGGCAAATTCAAACAAAATTTGTAAACACATATTCTCTACCCAAAGGAAACTTTTAAAGAGAGTCTGAGAGGGACTTTTGGAATGCGGGAGGTTATTGGGGTTGGATATGGTTTAGGCCCTCCTTAAGCCCCTCCGGTAAGACGCGCAGCTACAAACCAACACCATGCGGAGGGTGGCTGGGTTCGATTCCCGGTGCCGGTCCAGGCAATTTTCGGTTTGGAAATTGTCTCGACTTTCCTGGGCATAAAAGTATCATCCATCTTATTTTGTTAATCCGAGGTTCTTTGACATTGTACAGTGCTCCGAAAACAAATTGCCCGAATTCCACAAAAAAATGCAAACAAATATAAATAACAAATTTCCCGGTAATAACATTTTCCCAAAAACGACTTTTGGAAAATTATATTTCCCGAAAATGATGCTTCCCAATACACATATCCCAGAATATGACATTTACCTGAAAAGGGCAGGCCATTAACATAACACTATTTGGCCTAAGGTCATTCGACATGAAGGGCATTTCTGATAATTAAGAACTTTCTCAGAAAAATATTTCATAGAAAGCATGCATTTGCTGGGTATAGAGCAATGATAATTGTTACCCTTCATCGGAATCATGGTTTGCCCAGTGAAAAGCAATGAATAATGTGTTGTTGTGTGGGGATGTGATTGTTTCTTTTAAAGTAGGCATTTGCCCGGAATAATGCAATGGTGGATGTGATCCCTTCTTTTAAATTTTGCGTTTGCCCGAAATATGGCATCGATTGATATTTTTCCTTCTTTAGAAATAGACGTTTACCCGGAATAAGGCAAGGAATAAGGCTATTCAAACCTTCGATCCCTTCTTCTAAATCAGTCAATGTTTCCAAAAGCCTTCTTTTAATCAAATGATGAAGCATCAATAAGTAAACAGAATTACCCTGTTGACCAATTGGTTTTATCATTTTCCGATTGTAAAAAAAAAACTGCAAATCAAACTGGCAATTCCGAGCAAGGCCGGGTACATAAAGCTAGTTTTTTTTTATTCCTTATTTATTTGATAGGCACTCTGTGTTACTTAACCGCTACTGTGCCGAGATCTACTGTGGTATTCTGCAGCCAGAATCCACACAGAATCTATTTTTAGATTTTTCCATTGTTCATTGTTGATGTCGTTGCCGGTCCATCTCGTCGTGAATCCATTGTGTTCGTTTTGTCCATGTCGTGTATCCAATGATCGTTGCATTGTCCGGTTGCCATTTATCCGGGTAACGTTGGAGGAATGCCTCCGAGAAGAACAAGTTGTCAGTCGTCATCAGGCAGCCGTAACGGTGAGGCGTGCACCCCAATACGCCACCGCATAGGCTGCGCATCCGGCGACTGACGAGGGTTTTGGTGGAGGGGCTGGGAATCGAACCCATGACCATTCGCTTGAAAGGCGAACGTGTAGCCAACTACGCTACGGGACCCCCCTGCATAAAGCTAGTCTATATAGTAAAAATGAGTTGAGATTTCCTTCCTGACGATTTAACTCGCGAACGGGTTGACCGATTTGCAAGAGTTTTTCCCTAATCGATTCGTTCTGGGAGCCGCAAGGTTTGTGTATACAAAAAGTTGGTGAATATACCGGGGAAATGTAAAACATCATTAGCATACTATTTTGGATCAGCTGTTGAGAAAAACAAAACAAACGCACGGAAATTGATCTAGAGTGCGGTGCTGCAAATATTTCATTGTGACATTTGCAACACCCGGGCAAAGCTGGGTTTCTTTCGCTAGTAGGAAATAAAATAGGAAAGCTTGAGATTGAGTTTGATTGACTGCCCGTAGTTGCTACTCTATTATGACCAGATCAGCTGTTCTTGCTCAGAGAACCAACAGATATTTGCTTGGGACTAGTATTCATCTTCAATGTACAAGTACTGGTGATCTCATTTGTTTGTAACGTCAGAATGCAAGTCAATGTAGGGAAGGGGGAGGAAAAGATTATGTAATCACTCGCCCACTGCAGGCCGAATATACCTCTGCACGAGTTCATTCGGATTTATTGGAATTTTTGGGTTAGGTTCCATCGGCAGAGGTTCGTCTTGATTGACGAGCTGCCAATCACTATGGTCCAGGATACAGATTTACGCGGAAAGATGCATTTTACCACAAAACTATTTTTTTAGAAAAAACTGTTGTTCTACAAAGTTGTTCGAAATAGTAAGGTCACCATTATGGTGCTACCAAAAAATAGGGTGATCCATCATATAAAAAAAAATAGAATTTTTTTTTTATTTCTCGAAATATTGACATGTTATGTTCAATTTTGCTAAAAAAACCTTTTTCTGTAGCTCTTAAGTTGCCTGATTTAGAGCAATTTTACCTAATTGGATTAGGGTATACCTCAAAAAACAGTATTTTTAATCTACTTTTTTTGTTTTTTGATTTCTCGAAAAAGTCGCCTTCATGTGACTTTTAGAGCTCAAAAAAATGCTTTTGATGGGTAAATATGCTCAATATATTTTTCCGATCAAAAGTTATAATCATTTTTCTGCCAAATTACATTTTTTTCATATTTTGATATCTCCGGTTAGGGCAGACCAAAAAAATATATTTACACGGCATTTGAAAGAGAAATTCATATTCTTTATTATGTCAAAAAACTGAGGATATGTTATTTTTTAACTCAAGTTTTACCAATTTTACTAAAATCATGTTTTTATTCAAATAAATTGATATAACTCGACAACGGAAGAAGATACAGGGACATTCTTATAATAAAACACGCGTTTTGAAAAGCCCCAAAAGTCTTCAAAAGGTGACATCTGTGAAAAATAAAAAAAATAATGAGCAGATCATAAATATTTTTTCTGAGGGACACCCTAATCCTGGTAAGTAAAATTTCTGTAAACAAGTGAGCTTAAGAGCTACATAAAAAGTTTATATAGCAAAGTTGATTGGAAAAAGCTGCGCTACAACTTTGTAAAACATTTTAAGTCAATATTCCGCAAAATAAAAAAAAATCACATTTTTATAAAATGGCTATAATAAGGGCCCAAGTATCCAGAACAACTTTGTAGAACATTCTTTTTTTTTTCTTAAAAGTATGCTTTAGGCCGAAAATGTATCTTTTCTCGTAAATCTACAATACGATGATAATGATAAAACTTATAAAAAGTGTTAAAGCTGTAGATTTTTTATTTTTCATTTCTCATAAATATTTTGCCATAAGAATATCGCCTGTATCTTCTTCCATTGTCGAGTTATATCAATTTATTTGAAAAAACATGATTTTAGTAAAATTGGTAAAACTTGAAATTAAAAAATAACATATCTCCAATTTTTTGACATAATAAAGAATATGAATTACTCTTTCAAATGCCGTGTAAATATATATTTTTTGGTCTGCCCTAACCGGAGATATCAACTTATGAAAAAACTGTATTTTTGACAGAAAAACAATTATAACTTTTGATCGGGAAAAGATATTGAGCATATTTACATCAAAAGTTGCATTTTTTTGAGCTCTAAAAGTCACCTGAAGACGACTTTTTCGAGAAATCTAAAACAAAAAAAGTAGATTAAAAATACTGTTATTCTGAGGTACACCCTAATCCAATTAGGTAAAATTGCTCTAAATCAGCCAACTTAAGAGCTACAGAAAAAGTTTTTTTTGGCAAAATTGATTAGAATAAGCTGCGCTACAACTTTGTAGAACATAACATGTCAATATTCCGAGAATTTTTTTTTTTTTTTTTTGTATGATTGACCCTATTTTTTGGTAGCACCATAACGATGGCCTAACTATTTCGAACAATTTTGTAGAACAACAGTTTTTTCTAAAAAGATATAGTTTATATAGTTTTGGCGTAAAATGCATCTTTCCGCGTAAATCTGTATCCTGGACCATAGTGCAATGTTATGGATAGCAACTGATGGAATTTTCTAATGGGATGTAGGAAACGAGCTTGTAGTTCATTTCCAATTCTAGCAGCTACTGCTATAACAGTCAAGTTGAAGGTATAGGGTAGACATGGAAAAGGTATGGAAGCCCATTTCCAGAGTTCTAGCAATTGCTGGAACATAGAGAAAGATACAAATTTGGAGAATGGAACTGACCTGGGATTGAACCTACGACCTCCTGCGTATGAGGCAGAAGCAGTAGCCATATGACTGCCAAGCCCGTTTCCATTTCCAGAAATTGAAAACTGGAAACTAGAAATTGGACATTGGACATTGGAAATCGAAAATGAGGAATAAGAAGTGAGAAATCAAGAAAGGGACTCTTTTTTATTATTTGGCTTATAACTTTGCTATTTGAATTCCCTAAATGTAGCCGACCATGCCTATAAAAGGTGATTGATGTCAGAGAAAATGTTGATATTTGAGTCTCGCAATAAATAATAAAACCAATAAAAATAACACCGTTTTGAAATCAATTACAGAATACAATACAGCAATAATAGCGCTTTATGGAAAATTGTTTTCCTCAGAAGTTTACGTTAATTGAAATGGCACATGTGCAAACACTACAAAGCCACACCGAATCAACGATACGTGTGAGGGTTGGTCCACCAGGGCCCATCGAATTCAATTGACAACAAAGTTGCATTGACCGAAACACATACAAATTAGTCACACGCAGCTGAGTCAACTTTCCGAATGACGCTTTGTCGTCTGACTGTTGACATTAGAGTTCCAGCCATCGAGAGAGAGAGAAAATACAATAACTTGTAATTGCAACCGATTGAACGAGTCGCATTTGGTGCTAATTTCCATCAATTCGATTCACTCACAACAATCCGTAGGAGCAACCGCCACGACGATGACGACGAGTGGGTACTTGCCTGCTTCCGAGCCCTTTCTGTCGAGAGGTTCTTTGTGCAGCGCCAGTCAACCGTCCACACCCTTCTGTCAACAGATTTGAGAATAGCTACCGGAATCCCTCGGAACTGTGTGTACCGATATAAACTAATTATCGAAAATTTGTTAAACTCAATCACGGCCGTCGTCCTCGGATGCAACCGGTACCGTACCCGAAGTAGCAACAAAAAAGTGTAAAATAGAGTTATGTATACACCGTTTCAGGTACTGAACAAAACATTTTCTTCCCTAAATAACCGAACGCACAGAACAGGCCTTAAACAGCGGCAGTAACTACGGGAGGGGAGAAAATCAAAAGCCTAAAAACCAATAAAGTGGAACCGGAACAGAGTGAAAAGAAAACAAATGCCCCGGTAGATAGCGCACGACGAAGCGAAAGCGAATTTGGGTCCCGGGTTCTTTCCAGTCCAGGACCATCAAGACAGGACAACGAACGATGACTGGAATCCTATTCGTTGGCGACGACTGGATGAAACGCAAAGGGACAAAGGTAGAACATTTGCGGGACGTGTACATATATTCGCCCGGCATAAAATATGCTTCGTGATAATGAATAGCGAGCCGGGGTTCAAGGATGAGAGTGAAAACAGCTGGGCAGCAACCGAGCGGCGGGCTTGAGGTGACGGCCGGCGTGGCGGTAGCATGCAGGGCTCTAATGGATGGAGGACGTGACCGAGCCAGGGTGGTTTGCCGAAAAATAAATAAAACCTGCAGGATTGGGAGACCGGGCTGGGCGTCGGGTGATGCACAGTGGTTGGGTTTTCCGGCAGTTGAACATTTATTTAAACTGCTATCTAAAATATTGAATTGTGGTTTTGATCGATAAATTGAATAATTACAGCTTGTTTAGGGGAAGTACGAGTTGCACGCATCATTCCAAATTATGTGTTCCAAAACGGAGAAACTGTTATCCAAGGAATGATCCGAAAAACATGCTGAAATTTATATTTTCATCATCCTCGGATTAGGTTCCGACGCACCGTCGTAGGGCATCTCAGTGTTTGTTTGTAGAAAGTTGAATAAATGTGGGATTACCGTAAATTTGTTCATTTAAGTTTAAGTTATCTTTTGTAGTTTGTTGTTTTGATCGCCAGTAACGAAATGTTAATGTTAATTATCATTGATGAGTTACCATTGCCATGTTTGATTGTCAAGCAACAAATGGGTGCTAGACCTCGATTTTTTAAAAATTTGGACAAGATTTGACACAGTTGATAGCCTAATGTAAGTTGAAGAACCCTGAGTTGAAGGAATGCGTTTTCCCTATCTATTTAACAAGATGAATACAGCCCTGCTATATGCCATGAAAGCGAAGGTCTGCCTGAAATGACAATTTTAGTTTAAATTGATGGAATAAAAAACAGTCATTAGTAGGTAATGCTCGTTGCGTGACTGAATTCTTTGCGCCTGATTGTTTCACATTCGTCTTCAGTTATATTAAAATTTAGTAATTAAATGACCACTGTGCGCCGAATGCCGTCGTCATCATCATCATCGTGGTCGTCGTCGCCGTCTCCTTCCGGTTGTTTCAGCGCGGCTAGTGCGGTGGCTCGGCAGCCTTGTCGCGCAGAATGTAGAATGTAGTTGTTGGGTAGCCTTCCATATATCATCCTGGAATGGTTCCGGTAGAAGCACCGAGTCATCGGAGAAAGAAGAAGTAGAAACACGCAATTCCATGGAGTAAAAGTTGTGCAAAAAAGCCCAACCCTCAAGTTCGGAAGAAAGGACGAAGCGTTCGTAGGCAGGCAGATAGGCTGAATGCGAGGTGTGTATGTTTAGAGGTTTAAATTAGGGTGAATTTCTTGCCATAAAGTTTCCCCGACGGCAGGATGTATGAGTATCTGCGTGAGCCCACTATAAATTAACGTGAGTCAGGCCGATAGGGAGCTCGGCACGATTTAATGCGGAAGCAGCTTTGCGTGGGGATCAATTTCCGTCTAGACCGATGAAGAGCCTATGGATGGGGTAAAAAAATGGCTTCAGCAAAAACATCTATTTTGAACGAACGCTGATTACGATCGGTTGCTTCAGCGCTCATTAGCCTAGATTAAACCGATTTGTATCCACCATCATCGGAGAATGTTAATAAGCTGTCTGACTTATTGCAACTCATCTTGAAACAAATAGCGCCTCATTTTAACAAGCGACGACTTCACCGAGCCGCGCCGATAATGGTACCGCGGCTAATTGTCCCGATAGCGAGACCCAAGAGCCACAGCACTTCACCGTCGTCGAAGCAAATCGCTATCATTTCCTTGCTATCAAACACCGTCGATAGCAGCAGGAGTCCCAGCAAGTCCCAACGTGTTGCAATGTTGTAGTCGCGTCACCGTAACTCCCATAGCAATGCAATCCGCCTTGTACCGCATCATAGACGCAATCGGATTGGTACCCGACCCGGTCGGTTATAGCGTGCCATCAGTGCCGGTGAATGGTTTGTTTGCTCAATCCAAAGCCGCCGTCGCTGGTGCTGCCATTCAATAACGCGGCCCGTGAAAGCCATTTCCTCACACCGCACCGGAATCGGTCGTAAGGGTAACAACCAGAGCAAACACAACAAATTTACAAAACAAGCACACTTGGAAAAGCACAACGCACCCATGCTCCTCCAATTATCAGGAACTGTTGGGGCATTTCATTAGATTCTAAAAACTGAATTACTATTTTATCGTTTCTCTAAATATTAGGATTTTAATGCACAAACTGTAAAGAAATTTGTGAATCTTCGGCATTCTTATTACAGTGAGTACAATAAGTAAAGCTAACTAAAGATGGGACTTTTTCAGATTATTATTTAGTCATTGCATATGAACAAAACAAACATCCAGAATTTATCAACCCAAAAAAAATATGAAAAAATCAACAAATGCCACCACAGCAGTTAGACCGGCGGGGATGACGACGACCTTAATATTGTCGATAAATCGTTTAAATTATCCAATTAAATTAATAGCCATCCAATAAGCAGAAAGCCATCGCCGTGTGCGCGTTCGCTGCATATTACCGTGTCGTCACTGGAATCGGTGGTCGATAAAATTTGCTTTGCGTTGCGTTGCAGCGTGTCGTCGTGGGATAGTGCGCAACCTGTGATAATGGGGCCTATGGGACTCTTGATGGGGGGTACGTTAAATGAGATTCAACGGCTGCTAAAAGATGGAAATCGAAAACATAACGCAGCGCGGGCGGGTGTTGTCTCATTGAGGCCGATATCTGTCGGCAAGTTGTTGCATGGATCAGGGTTCAATCAGGGGGACGGTTTCAAAAATGGTCGTAAATCAGCGCATGATGTAGTAGTATTATGATCCCTATAGGGAAGTGTAACAGGCCGATCATTACATCATAACAAAATTTTTATTCAATTATTCAATTCAATTTTATATAGCAAGATGGCAATTCAACAGATTGGCCAACAACAATTGTAAAGCTTATCGCTTATCAGTTGAATAATAATTACAAATCATAATGACTCACTGGTTTCGAAGCCATCAGACTAGTCGGAGGAATCCATAAAAGACCGCAAGGGAATAGTAAAGTTTTATTTTAACGATGTTTTTGTGACAAAGCAGAACTCGACCATTTGATTCACCAAAGCACAATACGCTAGGAGAACCGAATAAACCTTGTCAGCGTTATGGGGTGCCTCGCACGACGGTAAAGAATAAAAGCCAAAGGCATCCAAGAAAGATTAAAAATAGGTTATTAAAATAGGTTATTGTACGGATACGTTTGATTGAAAATCTTTTTCCTAACTTCACCGTGTTCATGACGTTCTAGGTTGTCGTTAGGCCTTGATCACCCATGTCTGATATTTGCCCCTGATAGGAGAGTTAATTATTTCAATGCAAATTGTTGCGAGAGAATCGGATAAGAATGACAATGTGAAAAATTGGCGAATGTTTTTATGGTATTAGGCCAACGGTTTTCAGCTTGGGGTACATGTACCCCTGGGGGTACCTTCGCTGATCTCAAGGGGTACCTGAGTCCAAAATGCATAATGGCGGATATTGTACCGAACTTTTAAAAAAATACAAAAAACTCTTGACTTTCAATCTTAACATAGTTGTGATACAATTGCACATAATGAGCTTGTTGAATACAGTGCTGTAGTTGCGGGGGGTCGGGTTTAGTCGGCGACTAACAAGCTTTATATTTTGCTTCGAGTTAATTTTTATTTTCAAAATTATAATTTAAATTTTCTTAAAATGCTAGAGCAGTGTAACATTTATATTGTAACATTAGCTTACTTAATTTATGCAAGACGATGTGAAGCACTTCCGTTGCGGGATATGATGTGATCCACAAAGAGGAATATTAAAATTATAGATGATTCCAAATGAACGAATTGTTTACATACAGAATGTGATGAAAAAATCATATTTGAATACCAATCTGCGCATCAAAAAAGCGTTCATAGTGCACATTTGAGCTCGAACATAACCTGTCGAGGCGTTTATACAAGTATTTATCAATCAGCACGGAGGCGCCTGCAGTGAAAATTTGAGTCCAAACGTGACCAGTATGGAGGCGCCTGCAGTGCAAATTTGAGTCCAAACATTGACCAGCATGTAGGCGCCTGCAGTGAAAATTTGAGTCCAAACTTGACCTGTCGAGGCGTTCATATTGGATCAAGTGCTTATCAAACAGCATTGATGCGTCTGAAGTGCAAATTTGAGTCCAAACGTGACCAGCATGGAGGTGCCTGCAGTAAAAATTTGAGTTCAAACATAACCTGACGCGATGAGAAAAAATCTTTGAATCTCCTACGCAGCGTCTGACGCAGCAAGTTGAAGTCGAAGATTGTCGATACCCTAATAAATAACCACTGTAATCCTTCAATACTACCGTTCATACTGTAGTTAGTCCGACGAAATGGCATTCTTAGCATAGCGTTATTTGGAAGTGCCCTCGGCTGTACGTTGATATTAATTTGCTCCAAAATATCGCTACAATCTATTCGGCCTTGCGAAACAACTGTAACCAGTACGGCCCAAGCGGTGTTACGGCGATTCCTTAGCAGCTCCAGATCGATAAGCCGATAGCAGATTTTACAACTTGACAGGCATAATAGATCTCTCCACGGTAGTCTACGCAGAGCAAATCGTAGGAAACGTCGTTGCACGGACTCAATTTGTTCTGCACCGTTCATTGGGATTCCGAACGGGGCGCAGCAGGATTCCAGCATAGACCGCACCAGTGAGCAAAACAGATACTTCAGACAGTAAATGTCAGAAAATTCTTTGGCAAAAGAAAGATAAAGCCCAGGGTTTTGGAAGACTTGCCTACAACGTACGAGATGTGCATCTTGTACGTTAGTTGGAAATCCAAAATTACGCCCAAGTCTTTGACATGAGTCAGTCGTTCTTTTCTAGTATTCGGGTGCGTGTAGGCCAAAATGGTGGCTCCAGGGCCTTATGGAGTTCCGAACACCTTTACCTTTCTCAAGGCAGCAATCATTGCGAACATCTATGCAGAGATGTCTCCATGACTGTAGTAGTTTTCCCGATAGATGGAAAAAGGCAGAAGTTGGTTCTGTTACCGAAAGCCGGGAAACCGTGTAATTAACATGACGGGTAAGTTGCTGGAGAGGATCATCCTCAACAGGCTGACCCCGTACTCAGAGGATACGGGCGGCCTCGCAAGCAATCAGTTCGGCTTCCGTAAGGATAAGTCCACGTTTGACGTTGACAGCGTGGTAAAGACCGCTGAGATAGCGATCCAATGTAAAAGGCGAGGTATTCTATATATTCTAAGCTATTTCCAGAACCGTATACTATTAAACGAAACCGATAAGGGGGGTCCCGTAGCGTAGTTGGCTATACGTTCGCCTTACTAGCGAATGGTCATGGGTTCGATTCCCAGCCCCTCCACCAAACCCTCGTCAGTCGCCGGATCCGCAGCCCATACGGTGGCGTTTGGGGTACGCGCCTTACCGTAACGGCTGCCTGATGACGACTGACAACTTCTCGCATAACTTTTTAAAAGGACCTAAGTAACATTTTTTCATGAATTAATTTGAGTACTGCAATCAACAGAACAACATGAAAGCTATTGATTGCAGTATTCAAATTAATTCATGAAAAAATGTTACTTAGGTCCTTTTGAAAAGTTAAGCGAGACTTGTTCTTCTCAGAGGCATTCCTCCAACGTTACCCGGAATTATGGCAATCGAACAATGCAACGATCATTGAATACACGGCATGGACAAACGGACACAATGGACTCACGATGAGATGGACTGGCAACGACAACAATAATGGTAATGGAAATCTAAAAAAATAGATTCGGTGTGGATTCTGTAGAGCAGAATACCACAGCAGATCTCGGCACAGTAGCGGTTAAGTAACACAGAGTGCCTAACAAATAAAAGAAAGGAATAAAAAAAAAATCGAAACCGATGCCAGTCAGAGAAGTGTTCCAATTAATTGACTGATTATGGATCGACGTTTTAATTTCATTTATTGAACGGCTACTCAGTCTTGCACTTATTACAACGAGTTTTTTATTTACCCGACGAAAAAGGAAAAAAAAAAAGTTCCAATTAATGCAGTAGTACCGCAAGGCTCATTATTGGACCCGGTATTATGGAATATTATGTACGACGGACTTCTGAAACTAAAGTTCCCTTCTGATGTCAAGATCGTCGGCTTCGCCTATGACCTTAGAAGTCTACGGGGATTCAATTCTTGTGGCAGCATACGCGATCAACACACTGGCGGATTGGAAACTCTTCTAGTATTTTGTCCCCATCCAAAACCTCAGATTGGTCCTTGGCCACCGGAGATGTTCCGGGTTTTTCGAGGGTATGTTAATGCATTTTTTCTTCTGCTTGTCATTTTAAGTGACGTATACTTCCATCATGTTTTATCCTTTCCTCAGAAACTAGAACTAGTATGCTGACCAATGCTGGCTGATCGAAAATCCGTAAGGTATACGCAGAAATATGGCCATTTCCAAACGGTCTGGGATTGGCCCTGAACAGATGTAACTTTCGCAGATCACCCAGAAACTATTACCAATTGGCCAATGAGTCTTAGGGTCGATTTCTTCACCTCCGCTTAGTGCTTAAACCAGGTTTAAGCGTATGGGTAAGCACCGTTGATCTTGGCAATCACGACACCCTCAGCGGAAGAGTGTACCACCTCTTGGACCAGATACCGTCCCGTTGTGCAAATAGCCGCCATCCTAGATCCGTTCGTCACCTAATAGACGACAGGAACGTTGTACGGGTCGAACAGGAGGACGACTGCCACAGCAGCTGCTAAACAGATGTACAGTGGTTAAAATTCAATTGTGGTACTAGCACGGCTTCTTCTTGTTTGTCTCTCTGATAGGACATGAAGGTCCACACAAAACGTGGTTACAGGCTTGCTTTTTGTTGGCGCAGATGAGGAACTTTGGTGCCTTATCACATTCCTGCGCCTTGTGCTCTTCCTCACCACTACGCACGATGACACAGGTTACTACGGTCTGGGTCCATACAGTCGTAGGACTTGTGCCCCGACTCTAAGCACGAATAGCACTTGGTCACTGATGGCGGCTGGAGTTTGCTTACTAGGCATACTGACTAGCTGATGTTCAACTTCCATACTCTATGAATTTTTTTGGCTTCCGAGACTGATCTAAGGTCGGCTACGTGCGTGCCGAAGGTGCCGCCAGTTGCTTGAACTGGAGGGTCACTTCAGCCCCCAACGACCTCACATTGACGTCGTCACCCAAGATCTCTTGGGCCAACTTCCTACAGGGGAACTGTAACGGTTTTGGCCAATTTTGCAAATAACTCCAAAAATAAAGCAATTCGCGAGGGTTTTATTAGTTTCAACAAAAGATATATCCCTCACGGATCTCACAGTAAAAAATAAAAAGTAATATCACATCAGATATGATGCACATCATCGCCGTCGTAAATAGAATGTTTTATTACATCTGAATGGCGCAACAAAAAGTTGACGTACTTGATATTTCGTCTTCAAATTAAAGCAATGTAATTCATTTTAGACGTAATATAGTCGATGTAAGTAAAAAAACGACGTAAAAACCGGTTGGGAAAACCCGCTTACGGCAGCGGGGCTATAGGGGATTTGGACTTTTCTTTCTTGATTAAAAGACATTTTTAGATAATTCCACATTTTATTTATTCCAAAAGCATTTGATTGTTTCCCCAACTATAAATTTGTGCATAATTTAAATTTTAAATTTTAAATTTTTATTTTTTATTTTTAAATTCTATTTCCTTATTTTTTGTTTTTATTTTTTATTTTTATTTTTTATTTTTATTTTTTATTTTTATGTTTTATTTTAAATATTTATTTTCGTTTGTTTTGTGACGTAAGTTGTTAATTTTCATATTTAAATTCTATGTGTATGTTTGTATCATATGCTTGCATATTTATGAGCACTCATGAGTTCCTTCCGAAAATTAAAGTATGGCATTTCTCGCTTATTTTACTTGTCCGTATTGGAATTCCGCAACTACTTTTGTAAATATTATTCAATTTCTTCCCCTGATGAAAATTCATCATTGAATGACTGAGATTTTTTTCCAGAAAGTCCTCCGCTAATTTATTTAGGAAAGTTCCTAGATTTATTAAAGAACTCCCGATGTTTTCAAGAATTCCATAAAGAATTTCTTCTTCAATTTCCCCGAACATTATTTAAGAATTTTATTTACGGCGGCGTTTTTAACCAACAGTGACGGTTCCTCCTGGAATTCCTTCGGAAGTTCCTCCAGGAATTCCTTCGGAAGTTCCTCCAGGAATTCCTTCGGAAGTTCCTCCAGGAATTCCTTCGGAAGTTCCTCCAGGAATTCCTTCGGAAGTTCCTATAGGAATTCCTTCGGAAGTTCCTCTAGGAATTCCTTCGGAAGTTCCTCTAGGAATTCCTTCGGAATTTCCTCTAGGAATTCCTTCGGAAGTTCCTCTAGGAATTCCTTCGGAAGTTCCTCTAGGAATTCCTTCGGAAGTTCCTCTAGGAATTCCTTCGGAAGTTCCTCTAGGAATTCCTTCGGAAGTTCCTCTAGGAATTCCTTCGGAAGTTCCTCCAGGAATTCCTTCGGAAGTTCCTCCAGGAATTCCTTCGGAAGTTCCTCCAGGAATTCCTTCGGAAGTTCCTCCAGGAATTCCTTCGGAAGTTCCTCCAGGAATTCCTTCGGAAGTTCCTCCAGGAATTCCTTCGGAAGTTCCTCCAGGAATTCCTTCGGAAGTTCCTCCAGGAATTCCTTCGGAAGTTCCTCCAGGAATTCCTTAGGAAGTTCCTCCAGGAATTCCTTAGGAAGTTCCTCCAGGAATTCCTTCGGAAGTTCCTCCAGGAATTCCTTCGGAAGTTCCTCCAGGAATTCCTTCGGAAGTTCCTCCAGGAATTCCTTCGGAAGTTCCTCCAGGAATTCCTTCGGAAGTTCCTCCAGGAATTCCTTCGGAAGTTCCTCCAGGAATTCCTTCGGAAGTTCCTCCAGGAATTCCTTCGGAAGTTCCTCCAGGAATTCCTTCGGAAGTTCCTCCAGGAATTCCTTCGGAAGTTCCTCCAGGAATTCCTTCGGAAGTTCCTCCAGGAATTCCTTCGGAAGTTCCTCCAGGAATTCCTTAGGAAGTTCCTCCAGGAATTCCTTAGGAAGTTCCTCCAGGAATTCCTTCGGAAGTTCCTCCAGGAATTCCATCGGAAGTTCCTCCAGGAATTCCTTAGGAAGTTCATCCAGGAATTCCTTCTGAAGTTCCTCCAGGAACTCCTTCGATAGTTCCTCCAGGAATTCCTTCGGAAGTTCCTCCACGAATTTCTTCGGAAGTTCCTCCAGAAATTTCTTCGGAAGTTCCTCCAGGAGTACCTTCGGAAGTTCCTTCAGGAATTCCTTCGGAAGTTCCTCCAGGAATTCCTTTGGAAGTTCCTCCAGGAATTTCTTTAAAAGTTCTTCAAGAAATTCCTCTAGCGATTCCTTCAAAAGATCCTTCAGCAATTCTTTCGGAAGTTCTTTCAGAAATTTCTTTGGAAGTTCAATCAGGAATTGCTTCCGAAATTCCTCCACGAATTTCTTCAGAAATTTCGCCAGAAATTCCTTCAGAAGTTCCTCCAACAATTCCTTCAAAAGTTTCTCCAACAATTCCTTCAAAAGTTTCTCCAACAATTCCTTCAGAAGTTCCTCCAGGTATTCCTTCAGAAGTTCCTTCAGAAATTCCTTCGGAAGTTCCTCCAGGAATTCCTTTGGAATTTCCTCTAGAAATTCCTTAGGAAATTCGTTCAGAATTTCCTTCGTAAATTCCTTCAGGAGTTCCTTCGGATGTTCCTCCAGGAATTTGCTCAGGTCAGAAGTTCCTTCAGGAATACCTTCGGAAGTTCCTCCAGGAATTCCTTCGAAAGTTTTTCCAGGAATTCCTTCGGGAGTGCCTCCAGGAATTTCATCGGAAATTCTTCTGGAAATTCCTTCAGAAATTCCACCAGCTATTCCTTCAGAAGTTCTTCCAGCAATTCTTTTGGAAGTTCCTCCAGGAATTCCTTCGAAAGTTTCTCCAGGAATTCCTTCGGAAGTTGCTTCAGGAGTTCCTTTGGAAGTTCTTTCAGGAATTCAAAGTTCTTTCTTGAATTCCTTCGGAAATTCCTCTGGGAATTCCTTCGGAAACTCTTCTGAGAATTTCTTCGGAAGTTTCTCTGGGAATTCCTCCGGAAATTCCTCAGGGAATTCCTCCGTAAGTTCTTCTGAAAATTTTTCCGGAAGTACCTCTGGGAGTTTCTCTGCGCATTCCTCCGGAAGCTTTTCTGGGAATTTCTTCGGGCATTCTTCCGGATGATCCTCCGGAAGATCCTCCGGGAATTCCTGAGAACACTTCCCGAAAAAATTCATAGAAAGTATCCAGATAACTTCCTGGAAGAAACTTTAAGAAAATATCAGAGAAATTTCCCGAGGAATACCCGGAGGAACTTCCGAAAGAATTCCCAAAGAAATAACCGAAGGTACTCCTTGAGATACTTCCAGAGAAATTCTTAGAGATACTTCCGGAAGAACTTGAAGAGGTATTTCCGGGGGATCTGCTGGTGGAATTCCTGGATTACCTTCCTGACGAATTCCTGGAGGCACTTTCAGAGGAATTCCTGGACGAACTTTCAGAGGAATTCCTGGACGAACTTCTGGAGGGAATCCCAGAGGAAGGAATTCCTAGTGGAACTTCCGGAGGAATTCCTAGAGGAACTTCCGGAGGAATTCCTAGAGGAACTTCCGGAGGAATTCCTAGAGGAACTTCCGGAGGAATTCCTAGAGGAACTTCCGGAGGAATTCCTAGTGGAACTTCCGGAGGAATTCCTAGTGGAACTTCCGGAGGAATTCCTAGTGGAACTTCCGGAGGAATTCCTAGTGGAACTTCCGGAGGAATTCCTAGAGGAACTTCCGGAGGAATTCCTAGAGGAACTTCCGGAGGAATTCCTAGAGGAACTTCCGGAGGAATTCCTACAGGAACTTCTGGAGGAATTCCTAGAGGAACTTCCGGAGGAATTCCTAGAGGAACTTCCAGAGGAATTCCTAGAGGAACTTCCGGAGGAATTCCTAGTGGAACTTCCGGAGGAATTTCTAGAGGAACTTCCGGAGGAATTCCTAGAGGGACTTCCGGAGGAATTCCTAGAGGAACTTCCGAGTAAATTCCTAGAGGAACTTCCGGAGAAATTCCTAGAGGAACTTCCGGAGAAATTCCTAGAGGAACTTCCGGAGAAATTCCTAGAGGAACTTCCGGAGAAATTCCTAGAGGAACTTCCGGAGAAATTCCTAGAGGAACTTCTGGAGGAATTCCTGGAGGAACTTTCGAAGGAATTCTTAGAGGAACTTCCGGAGGAATTCTCAGAGGGACTTCCGGAGGAATTCCTAGAGGAACTTCCGGAGGAATTCCTAGAGGAACTTCTGGAGGAACTTTCGAAGGAATTCTTAGAGGAACTTCCGGAGGAATTCCTAGAGGAACTTCCGGAGGAATTCCTAGAGGAACTTCTGGAGGAATTCCTGGAGGAACTTTCGAAGGAATTCTTAGAGGAACTTCCGGAGGAATACTCAGAGGGACTTTCGGAGGAATTCCTATAGGAATTTCCGGAGGAATTCCTAGAGGAAATTCCGGAGGTATGCCTAGAGGAACTTCCGGAGGAACTTCGGGATGAATTCCTATAGGAACTTCTGGAGGAATTCGCAGGCAACTTCCGGAGGAATTCTCAGGGAATTTCCTGAGGAATTCCTAGAGGAACTTCCGGAGGAAGTTCCAGAGAAATTTCCGTTGGAATTCCTGAATCAACTTGCGATGGAATATTTGCAGTAACTTCCGGAGGAATTTTTGGAGCCAGGAAGATCCATCAATTATGTAACGCAAAAATTGGGCATTTTCAAACACAAACCTACCCACTCCCCTATACCCCCTGTCATACTTATTGTATGAAACATCTGAAATTTTTGTATGGATTGTCATACTTCGACCAAACCCCTCTTACTGCAAAACCTCCTCTAAGCGTTACGTAATTTGTGGACGCTCCCCTACTTCCGGAGGAATTTCTGGAGGACCTTCCGGAGAAATTCTTGAAAATTTTAGTGGTTCTTTTTATTTTTCTAAATAATACTGTAAACAACAATGATTTCCATTAAATGACTTGTTAAGAATTTTGTAAGCCTTTTCGACAAGAAAATATGAGTTTCGTTCACGTATTTTGTCTTTTGATATTTGTAAATTGATTGATTGATATTTGTAAAACAAATTTAAAAAATGAAAATAAAAAAACACCGATTTTGTCACATTTCTTATTTCGCCCCAAAATTCACCAGTGGGTCATAAAATCGGGATATTACTGTTTAATTTGGATGTGCTTTATGTTTGTTTTAACATTTTAAAATTTTTGAACAGCCCTGCTGTGTATTTTAAATCCATAATGGTCAAACAGCCCTGGATATAAAAATTATATTTATACGATGCTCACAGCAATCTTTTTCATTTGATGAAATCATATTCAGAACTTTTGGTATAATACAGCCAAGAAATGGTTTCTTATTGAAGCATACATACAGCAATTATAAGGTACGATCAGTTTTCCGTCGTTTCTCCGAGCGATCGAAATTAACTCCCAGGTAGAGTTTGGGTTTTCCTCTTTCCACTGCTAGCCTGCGGTTCTCCACTTCTTTGTCATTTTGCTTCACATCGAAAACACCGACAACTGCACTCCGGTACGACAATCTATGAGATTTTAAAGAGCATCCAGCAGAATACTCGTTAACGAACACTAGTTTTTTAAATCCGGTGATTTCTGCAACAATAAAAAGACTTACATGGGTACAGTTCAAAATTCCAATAAATTTACTGCTGATCTGGAACTTACCTTCATGATATTGATTTTTAAAATGAAACTCGATATCCGCACTACATAGTCTAAAATTCACTCGAAAAGAACTTTTTTCAAACCTCAAAAAGTTTTTTCCGCGCACCGACATGTTTGCCAACAACAACAACGAGCGAGGATTTAATCTGACTGACAGTTCGTTTCGAGCTGCGGGTTTGAGTGCGATCACATCATTGTTCAGCGATATCACGTTGATTTAACATAATAACCAACCTGATTATGTAATATTACGCTTCTTTTCCAACTGACATGATGTGCATCATTTAATGTGTAGTAAATTACTGTTTTATAAAGGTAATTTTACGTATTTTGTGCGTAACTGAAAAAATATTTTGCCCGTTAGATTTTACGTTCAGTTGTGTAATTGTACACCGATTTGACGTGAAAATACATCAAATCGGCTATTACATTGATTTTTGGAGTACATTGACCAATATCACGTCACGGGATATTAATATTTTTTTTGCTGTGTGCGAGGTTTCTTAGCCAAGTTACCATTTTGCATTCGTATATCATGAGGCTAACACGATGATACCTAATGCCCAGGGAAGTCGAGACAATTTCCAATCCGAAAATTGCCTAGACCGGCACCGGGAATCGAACACAGCCACCCTCAGCATGATCTTGCTTTGTAGCCGCGCGTCTTACCGCACGGCTAAGGAGGGCCCCTAAATTAGGCACTAAGTTGACCAAAACCGATGCACTTCCCCTAGTCCGTCCCACTAGCTTGCACTCCGCGTTTCAGAATCAAGATCATTTCACCGGTCTTGGTGCGTCTGACGCTTCGCACGTCCTGACCTAGCACCGAAAGCTTTTCTGCCGCCCGCATCGATTCAAGGACTTTGGTGTACTTTTCCTTATCTGTTTTCACCAACAAGGCCTCGGCTTTATCCTTTGCTTTCATTGCAGGTCGAGATACGCTCGACTTCCACTTTGCCCTACTGACCAGCTGCCATGGATTTTCGGTCCCATGTGCCCATGACACCGGCCGGCTGGTACCCTCTTCTGGCCCGGCGACTTGCGTCTGGTAGGCCCCTTTCGCCTTTTTGGGCCGAGAAGTCGCCTTCTTGGGTCGACGCCCTATGTATCCCAATCTGTTTACCACAATAGATCAACTCAATGGTCGCAGTGGTTAAAATGCCAATAAAAAAAATCCCAATCTGTTCCGTCCAGACAACGTTTACCCTTTATGGTCGCACGTCGTTTGGCTTTGCTCTGAGCGCCTTCGCCGGATTGCTGCCTTAGCTGTTTCGGGCCGGCCAATGAGGTCCGAAATCAATCGCCTTTTGGGCCATAGTCGCTCTTCCTAGGAAGCGGGCGGAAGACAGGCTAGTCATTAGCCCACTCGCCGATTCTAGTCAGGGTCACCTGGCTCTACTAAAAGAGTAGAATGTCCGACTGCCAGCCTTCGCTTTCACAATATTACAAAATACAATTACTATTATTGCGATATCTTGTCGTTAACACGCGGCCAGAATGCCATAATCAGGACTTCACTGGTATTGATCCTGATGTGCCAATTGACACTCCATGAGCCCCTGCACCTAGGAGTATGGCAACTACAAAACATCCCCAACCCACCCTCTGGTGTATTGCTCAATCTTTCAGTACCTGGGTCTTTATTTATGGTTTGTGGCTGTAGATTTCATTTTGGTCATGAAAGGCGCTTTATGACGTTCTCACTTTCTGCGGAGTCCGAAAACCATTTTTAATTTTTCCCGTATTGGAGTTATTTTTTAGTGTGCCTATGTGTGGTAACGCCCCCAATTTTTGCCGACTAACTAGCTTTTAGTTCACAACTACAGCACTGTGAATAATTCACAGTGTCCACTTCTCAAAGCAACTACCATAGATATAATTATCAAGATGTTGGGGTCAGAGCAAATTAGTACTCATTTTATGGTTCCAATGTACTAAGATTTTGGTACCCAGCGGTGCTCAGTAAAACTAAGCAATCTTCGATGCAAATTTGAATTTGTTCTAATTGTTCACCGTCGCCATGGGTTGTCATCGAATTTTTTGTTTATTATTTTCCCGTCCGACGGGGCTTGTTTTCGTACTTTGAAAGTTCATTTTAACATAATAACAAAGTGGAGCACATAGCGGGGTTTCTTCGAAATTAAGGCTTTGTTATCCGCAACACGTCTTGCCACATAGATGATGTTTTAAATCCGAAGAGCTATTTTGTTGTTAGAATACCGTATTGCCAAACTGTCTAAAAGTGTGACCTTTTAAATGCCAAAATACCAACATATTTGCATGTTATACAGAATTCTTGAATTAAACATCAATGTCGCAGTTATAGAGTTTAAAAATTTCAATTGAGGTAACGAAATCCGTAGAACACCATCCACTTGTTATTTGATATTAGCGCGTTTGAAGTAATGAAATGATAAATAATTTATCTTATCCTGTTCAAATACTTGACAAAAAAACATTTTGACCATTGAAGTAAACAGTAGGCTTTGAAATCAAAGCACGGCGAATCAAAAACAAATCGACAGCAAAGTTTCTGGTGTCATATGTTTGCGTGTTAACCATAATTGTATCATAGTGACTTGGCCTAAACTGCAAATCGCAATGAACAAAGTAAGATCAGCGCAATATAAGCCAAATAAATCCCTTCTCAAGGTGCGTATTGAACTATTTACAGTAGTGGTCCAGTGGATTGATCTTCTTTCAAACATTCAGTCCAATGATGTTTTTAATGCGTAAAGATGTAGCACATCTAAATAGCGTCCCGTGTGCACCTTTATCAACGACGAATGTTAGTCGTATTTCAGACGACTGTTACATATGTCTAAGTTTTCGGATTTTGATGCCCCACGGTTCAGCACAAGCGCGCTTCAGAGTTCAAAAACTATCTCGCTTGTGCTGTGAACATCAATCCAGGTCCCAGGATTTTTCAACAATTCTGTATTTTTTAAAACTTTATTCATATGATTTTTAAATTATTCTACAACAATTATGATACAAAATACAACATTAATAGAAAAATTATGTAAGCTCTTTTAGTGGAATGTCTTTAACTGTCTAAGACGAGTTACTTTCCATTTCGAAGATCTTTCGAGTCAAGTACGAGACACTGCAGTTTTGACACAGACACTGCATTCATGAATATGGCCTCACAGTTGAAGAAACAGAAACAGAAATACGTATCTGAAAAGGTAACAAAACGTAGTGGAATTAAATGGAAAGTACTAAACTCGCCTTAGACAGTTGAACATTGAGAGAAAAATTTGAAGTTTTAACCGATTGCATCGTTGAAACAGTTTTATTGACATATAAGTAAAATGGGCAAATAGCGTCAACTAAAAAAGACACTTCTAAAAAAAACACTTCTAAATTAATGAGATATCAGCAGATTTATTTAATTAGGAAAACTGAAGTTGAACAATCAAATTCGTCACTATTTGAAAGTTGTACGACGATTACTTATATTACTCAGAATTCACTTCACATTATTACAATTTCAGATTCCCAATCTAAAACCCAAGAATTTTTAAATAAAAAAAAGCATCAAAAACATAAAACTTCTACTGTGCCACACCGCAAGCCGTACACTTAAGCATTTCAATATATTAATGTAGTAGTGCCTACGAAGTACAAAAGTCGGAAGCAATAAAACCATTAGTACAGTTGCACGACAAGTTTGGCAGAATATTGATATAATTCAATACCTCCTAACAGTGGCGTAGCCAGAAAATTGGTTTGGGGGGGGTTTTCTGAACATTTTTTTTTTGAAAAAAAAAGTCTTCTAAAAATGTTGTCTTTGGGGGGGGGGGGGGTTATGCCCAAAACCACCCCCGTGGCTACGCCACTGCCTCCTGAATCAAAATAACTCAACAATTATAGACAGATGTTGAAGCAAGGGATCAAAATCCGTACCGCTATTTTTTAACTGAATGAATAAATTGAACCAGAATGATTGACTAAACTAGACACTGTAAACAGTTTCACAACATATTGCGAAACGGATACTTTAATTTGTACTGCGTTGGTTAAACTTTATTCAATGTAATTTGGAAAAACAAACACTGAACATTTGGTACATTTTTAACAAGCGAACAAAATACTTTCGTTGGTTGTCGATTTATTTTTGATGTTTGTTGTTTTAATTTTAAAACCTACGAGAATGATAAGATAAATCATTCATAAATTGTTTACATCAAATTCATCTAATGAAGTGGACGGTTTTTTTATCTCCATAATATCAAAGTTTGGAAATAAAATCATTTTTTTCCAGAAACAAAAACCAACGTGAAATTATAGAAATTTTAATTTGCATCTCAAACGATTTCTGATATCCAAAAGATCAATCGTATCCTTTGTTTTATTGATAGTTTTCGTTTTGTTCAAATTTTCTTGTTTCCTTGCCAAAATCACCGAAAATGATCGACAATTTCCGAATTTCAACATCACTGTCAATATTGTTTTGAAGTTTTATTTGAAGCCGAAAAGGTTGAGAACCGCTGTATTAGGCCATTCGGCTGAAAGGTCGTGAGGACAAATGATCATTAGTCATCCTTCTTCCTTCCCCTTTTTTATTACCTTACTATCTTATGATTGTATCTTTTTTCTTCGTCCTTCTTTAGCCTTTTCTTTTTATTTATTTCTTCCTTCTTGATTTATTCTTCTAACATCCCCTTTCTGCATCCCCTGCTTCTTACTTCTCACTTCTCTCTTCCTCCTCGCTCACTTCTCACATTTTACTTCTTATTTCTCACTTCTCACTTCCTCCTCGCTCACTTCTCACATTTCATTTTTCACTTCTCACTTTTCGAATCTCACTTTTCGCTTCTCATTTTTCCCTTCACAAATCTCGCTACTTACTTCTCAGTTCTTACTTCCTGTTTCTCACTTCTTATTTCTCATTTATCACTACTCGCTCTTCCCTTTTGTCACATCTCACTACTTACTTCTCACATCTTCCTGACTCACAATTCACTTTGCATTTCTCACTTCTCGCTTTTCGATTCTCAATTATTATTCACACTCCTCACTTCTGTTTATTTCTGTTGCCGCCGACCAAAATAAATTAAACTGACTTTTGATAGCTGTTTACTACAGCTTCAAAGCTGCAAATTTATTTTATATTTTATGTGATAGTTAGTTCCATACTTTTCGTTTCCATAGTAATTAGACAGTCAACAATAGACTTACATTTCAGTGTTGGATTGAAGTTTCATCTTCAAAACGTATGATCGATGCAACCTAGCTTGTTTATAATCGACTATAATATATAATACATTATTTACTGTTCATAATTATATATACTTCCTTATCATACCAAATATGTGAAGAGCTGGCTGGATTATTCAATAACAATATGCTCTACACGACTAGTTGTAATAAATTCAAGGGAAAATTAATATTAAATTCTAGCACTTGCTTTTGGGCTAGACATGAACTGTTTCAATTCTGCTTAATCATGATAGTGGGTGCTTATCGCTTGACGTATGTGTTGTCATAGGGGCCGTACACTAATTACGTAAGCAACTTTTCTGGGTTTTTCAAGCCCCCTCCCCCATGTAAGATTTTCTCCATACAAATATTCATTTATTTATATGGAGCGTATGAAAATGGCAGACCCCCTTCCCCCATAAGTGCTTACGTAATTAGTGTACGATCCCATACTGCAAATAGTTCTCGGTTTTACCACTTTGAGGCGATGCCGCAACGACTTCTCACTGCTCGCTTCTCATTTTTCACTTCTCACTTCCTCCTCGCTCACTTCTCTCATTTCACTAGTCATTTTTCACTTCTCATTTTTCGATTCTTACTTTTCGCTTCTCTCTTCACACATCTCGCTACTTACTTTTTAGTTCTCAATTCTCACTTCTAACTTCTTATTTCTCATTTTTCTCTCTTCTCTTATCTTTTTTTACTTTTCTCTACTCACTTCCAACTTCGTCCTCGCTCACTTATCAGATTACACTTCTCATTTCTCACTTCTCACTTTTGTTTCTCACGATATACAACACGGTGGGTCTCTGAGCCTTCTATAAAAAGATTCGTTTTTTGTACGACAGAGGCACAATTTGGATGGAGCTCGTGGGCACTCACGAAAGAATTGTAACAAAATGCCATCCTCAACGTCCAAAATATCGTCAAATTCTCCGTTGACGCTCTTTACATAGCGTCGAAGTGACTGGCAGTTCACAAAAATCACGAAAATACTGTTGAAATATGTTACGCTTTTATCCACAACGATATTTGACCAATTTATGCCTAAACACATACTTTAAGGACGAACTTTTCGAAATCCAATTTTATTCCATCTGGCGCGTTCTCAGGGGCACCACTTTCAATAATGAAGCAACGAGCAGCTGTTATCTTTTTATTCCACGCTTGCTGCGACGCAGCAAAGCTAAAATAAAAAGATGACAGTTATTTCGACATTGTTGTTTCAATAGGGTGAAAGTCGGAAACGTAAACATTCTGCTGATTTCAGGAAGATTAGAGACTTCTGGCGGTATTTTCAACTTTCGTTCGATAGAAGGCGCAGAGCGCCACCAGTTCCAAGTGGTTATTAGCTGAGAGCGGTCCTAGTTGTTGTGGAATTTGCAGGAAAAGGCATTGTTAATGCAACGTACACACCAGTCAAGCAGTTGGACGAACATTGACTCCGCCCCCAAGAAAACGCTTCGGTTGCTGCTTTGTTTGAACGTGTGTGAAGTTGTTCGAACAACCATTTGACAGTTGGCGGCTCGGTTGGAAAAAATTAAAACGGTTTGATTTTGGTTTGAGTTATCGGGGGTGGAGTCAAGCTCAAGGTTCGCCGAACATGTTTGAGCATTTGTAGTGAAGTTGCACAAACCCCCATATATTTTTTGATGGTTGGTGCTCAAGTTGGTTCTTCGGTCGTTCGTGTGTTTTATTGTTGGTCGAATAAATTGTTCGTTCGTGCCGCTGTTGGTAAAACTTGATGGATGTTTGAATAAACGAGAGGTGGAGTCAATGTTGGTCAAACTGCTTGACCGTGTGTACGTTCCATTATGAAACAACCGTGTCGATTTGTTGCTTCTTTGTTGAGATTGGTGCCTCTGAAAATGCGAGTTGATTTTTTTTGGATTCTGGACAAAACACCAAACGACCAGCTGATCAACATTTATCTTTTGTTCAGCAAATTTACATAACACAAACATTTCCCTCGAATTTGATATCACATCGCAAAGTACACTTAATTTACTAAATCACAAACAATAACACTTACCTTTTCGCAATGTTATATGAACATAGAAAAAGACAAAAATTAGAAAAAACGAATAAATTTTTAAGATATTTTTTTGTTTGCTCGCAGCAAGAAACCAAATGTGTGTGCTCGCTTCGGTATTGTCTCTGATTATGTGCGCTGTCAAACTACAACTTTAACACTGCTCAGAATATTAAATTCAAGAACTTGCTTTTGGGGTAGACATGAACTGTTTCAATTCTGCTTAATCATGATAGTGGTTGCTCATCGCTTGACGTATGTGTTGACCTGTTTACCGTCAAAAATTATGCAGGGTGGCCCACAACCAGAGACACTGCCCTACTATTGAAAAATAGTACCCATTCAAAGGTGGGCATTTTTTTTTTGCTCCGAAGACACTTTTCAGATCATATGAACCGTTCTGGCACAAAACAATTAAGTTCATCAAATCACGGCTTCCGACCGTTGTGCAAAGTTTTCAATATGCTTGTTGGCTTTTTTGTTTTGTGAATCCTACAAGTTCCTACTTCATGCTTCCACGGGTCGACGAAGAGATGCCAAGGCCGCCAGCTAAGGGTTGCGTACTTAGCTGGTAGTGCAGCCTGGGCACTGTTGTCCTTCTGACATCAGCTAGAGTGGGAAGGTACGTCCCGAGCGTCTGTCCACCAGGAGGAACGGCTCAAACAGCGCCTGCCTGGTATCCAGCGGCTGATAAACAGAACGCTGTATCGCGTCAGCTATACCTAAGGTGGCAGCCCCACTTGCGCGATGTCGGTAACGTGACCCCGATGTTGGAGTTAACGTGGCCGCTATACAAGAAGTCTGGTGGCATAGATCCGGAGATGCCTGATATGTGCTGCTCGAGGAATGCCCAAGGCATGGCGTGAAAATTGTTATCGGAGACGCTCAGGTCGGTAGAGAATACTTTTTCCGTCCCATAATTAGTAGGGAGAGCCTTTACTACGCTACCAATAACAACGACCTATGGCTAGAAAATTTCACTCTACAATAGGGATGGCCATCAATAGCACATCAACTTTGCACTAAAGAACATCCGAAAGCACACCTGGAGACATCCAAATGGTGAAACTTGCAAACAGATAAACCATGTTCTGGTAAATGGGCGGCATTTCTCGGATGTTATCGATGTGCGGACATTCAGAGGTCCGAACATTGCCTTTGATCTCTACCTCGTTGTCAGTAAAATTCGATCACGGTTATCAACTGTGTCGAACGAAAGATCACAGCAAACGATGCGTTATAATATTCAGCGATTGTTGGAGGAGGATCGAAATCAAATGTAAGGGTTGCGGATGAAATTTCCACATTATTTGGAACGTTAGATGGATTGAAGCAGGGTGATGCACTCTCGAATTTATTTAAAAATGCAGAAGAATTTGTGTACCTTGGAACTCTAATGACGTGCGATAATAACGTTACCCGCGAGGTAACAAGGCTTCCGGTGGCTTTTTACCGTCATGAAATATGGACGGTAAAGGTGGCTGATCGGAGATCTTTCGGAGTATTCGAGCGTAAGGTGCTGCTCCGGTAACGATGCCAGAAGAAAACATTGGAGACGCATCGTGACAAGAAATCGTACGTACTTTACTCTCCGCAAAACGCTCCGCTCCGACTGAATGGAGCTCCCCGCCGTATCCAACAGACTATCTACAAAACGCTTATTAGACCAGTAATCCTCTACGGACACGAGAATCTGGACAATGCTGGACAAAGCCAGAATGTCGTACAATAACCCGGTGAAAATGGTTCCCCACAACGATCCGACGAGCACAAGAAGGCGTGGTGCGCCGCGAGCAAGGTGGATCGATTAGGTGGAAGACAATTTAAGGACCCCTAAGTTTGATCGTCGATAATCTCATTTCAAGTTTATTTTAGCATTGTTTTTTAATAATAAAACTCTTGTGATCAAAAATTGCCCTCATGCAAGATTCTATAAATAATTCACAAACTATCTCTAAGCCAAAAACTACAACCCTGTTGTTCCAAACGGCGTATCCAGTTCCTGCATCCACGCTAAACCCGAGGAAAAGTTGCCTTCCACTCTGTCTTTTCCAAATGGCTCCTGCTTCTTCGCTTCAGTTACGGTATCTTTCCCGCCTGTGTGTAAACCTTACGCTTGCTAATGATGTGGTGCCTCGTTGTGATTGAATTAGCATATTGATATTGGAATTATGAAAATGAGCGAAGACGTCTCCGAACCGTCGTCGCCGCCGACGATGAGGACCCGCTGCGCTGGTGTGAACCTGGGGACCCGGACCGATGCGTCGCCGCCGCCAAGCGACTCTATCTGGCAGTGCGGGTGCAACTTCCAAGTAAAACCCGACTGCCACACCGAGAACGGCAATAAAAATCAAGATTAAGTTAAATATAATACCTTCTTGCTACATCTTGTTATCTCGGTTGTAGAACATGGGTAAGCTTCCCGGAATGAAGCCACCGGGGAGGGGCTGCATTGGTGCCGGAAGAGTGACGCAGATTGACTAAAGTGCGTTAAAGTAGTGAACTTTTAAATCGTTTTTCACAAAGCTCATTAAAATCAGCTTCGCGGAAGATTCCAGCTCCGTTCGTTTGTAGCAATCTGTTTAGCACACCATCCGTTGGCGGAAAATTAGCTTGACTGACGTTTCGAAACGAGAACGAAGCTATGAGGAAGATTGTTACAGATGGGATTTATCTCGGGTCAGAATTTGGTATTTAAGAAATTAATAAAAATCTAAAAGTGAGTGATATAATTGTTCTTGTCTTCTTGTACTCTGCATTATTTGGTAATCTGATGACATTGGAGTTTGTATAAGCCCCACCGCAAAGTATACAAAAGCGATGTCAAAAAATATTGCAACTAAGCGAGTGTATGCTCGACTAATTTAAATGCCAAATAAGAGCCAGTCAAACATTCAACAGCAAGTTTCATTCAACTCCCGGGGAGAGAACTGGATTCCCCGAAGTGAAAACCCTTTCTCGGCATCCGTTGACGGCGGCGGCGCTCGCGAAGAAACCGTTGACAGTGTGCCGATGCTGGTGCACGCAAAAGTGTGGCATTCCTTTCTCCCAACAATCAGCTACTAATGAGCTTTTGAAGCTTGCGAGACGGGCAGACAAACGCGACAGCAAGCAAACGGCACAAACTTAAAGCTGTCAACGTCGTGTCAGTCGGTGTTGGGTTTAATTTCCTCTTGTCTTACCGACTATTTGCCGTTCCGTGGTGCACTTTCTGCACCTTCTAAAAGTGATGTGACGAAATAATGCATTTTCTAGACGTGGTACTCCCCAAAGAAGCTCCTTCTCCAGGAATGATACTCCACGATGCCAAATCGACCTGCCTTTGCAGCAAGGACGTCATGGGTACAGAAAAGTCTCAGAGAAGATGGTACGAGGGTAGAATGAATATTCAAATTAAGTCAGAGACAACGCTTGACATTCGTAATTACACGACAGGTCGGTGATCCATTTAGGTTTGGGTGTCGTTGATGGCTTTGCACATCTGTTTCTAAAGATCTGATATTATATAGGGAACGGAAAGGACCCAAGAACGTTCGATTCCATCAATCCAAGAACGTTCGCTTTCATGAATTGCAATTTACCAAATGACGTTTTGCTTGTTATTTTTGCGATTTTTTGGTATAGACTGCACATGAAATTTATTAAACATTAAAAATTAAGACGAAATCGCTTTTTCGATAGAAAATGAAAACGCTTATGATGATAATAATCATCATCACAAAATAATCAGATAAAAGTATGGGATTTAATGAAGTAATCCTTTAAACAGTGGATCAGTTAAAATTAATTTGTCACACGAAACATGAAGAAAAGCCATTCTACCCATACAATAAAATGTTGTCTTTCCTCGTAAAATTAATGGCGAAAGTAGGTGTAAAATTTCAATTACAATTCTTTGGGAAGTGAAAAATTAAATATCTAATTCGATTTTCTATTATTCATAGCAGCTGTGTTTTCCCCCATTCAAACCAAACTAGTTTTTGCCCTTATTTTCATTTCCTATCACTTTGTGTTATTCTAATGGCCATGAATAAAATGTTAATATCCATAATAATTTATTCAGCACGCACCCTTTTAGATTTAGTGTTTGCATCTATATATTAAAATTCTCAAGTGTTCCCTCCCCTTTCGAGAACAAAAAAAAATCAACCATCAGAGATCTCCCGAGCTGCAGGAAAATAAGAAAAAGCGAATCTTCCCGCGAACAAAAGTATTTTTCGAAGGGCTTCATAAATCTTTCTCTTTTCTCGAGATGCCACGAAAAAAAAACGGAACAAACGGTGAAAATATTTCCAGCGCAGCAACTCGGGAGCACAAAAAACACACAACAGAAAATGACACTCCGATGAGCTTCCCTCGTCGGTCGCTAATTCCTTGGCTTCTCGCCGCTCTTGGGCAAAGAAAATTCAACATTCTCGATAAAGTCATCAAAGCATATTTTAAATTTCACCTTCCTTCACGGTTCATATTTTACGTTGTGTCAAGTTTTTTTATATTTTCGCTGCGCATTCTTTCCTGCCCACGGAAAGGAGGACGCTGGGGGCAGGATTTAAGGTGAATCCCCGCCTGTCACATCACAAAGCTGACAGAGCATCGGACGCGGATTTTTTATTTGCAAAAAGGTCTTGCATCTGCGGTAAAAAATGTTAGTTTTCTAAGGATTCGGGTCGGGTCGGGACTCATACCGCATAGAGAAAACGCCAAAAGTTGAACACAGGAACGCGATGGAATAATTCTTTTCGTTTTCAGAGGAATTTTTGTTCCACCCTCTGAGGATGGAGAAAGATGAATAGAGGAAGGCTGGCCAAAATAAATTTAAACACATTTATCATCGCAGTTTAATTGAACTTTTGGCATCGATTTCATGAAAACTATAAATGGCTGATCTCTCAATCTCTTCCAATATTCCTGTGACCATGATGAAGACGTAACGCAAAAATAATAAATAGATTTCAATCTTTGCATACGTTCGACAATTCACACTTCGGAGCTCATGAATATTCATTATTTAAAGCAATTTTCCCATTCTTCCACGGCGGCACAAACATGATTTATTATCAAAGCAGAAGCAATATGCGTCGGAAACTGCTTTTTCTAATGAATTCATCTGCCCACCAAAGTGCGGCGTCCCACTGCGTACTTAGTAGTGTAATAACGCTAATCAACCCTAAAGTGCCGAGCGACCAATGCAACACAGCAGAGCAGAGACCCTATCGATTCCCGAGCCGCACTCGCAATAAAAAACTGCTTCCCTATTGCGACCCAGTCATGCGATTCAGAGAGAAAATTAAGTTTAAACATATTCCAAATTAAATCAAGGTTCTGCCTTCTGGCAGCGAATAATGGGAACACACGGCGCTCGGGGATCCGGCCATCACCGGGCAAGGATAGCAATGACTACGACCTCTCGAAAACGGTTAAAAGCCACGCACACTCGACTTCGACATATAGGGAACCGGGCTGCGAGCGGGCTGAATAAACAAAATTCACGAAATTAGCTAATAATTCAATCGCAGCCCGGGTCAACCCCCGACGGCGCCCAGCCAGCAGCGGTACCGACCGGTAAAAAGGGGTGTTAATTCCAAGTAGTAAGCCACTCCAAGGGAAAACATGTACGACTTCCTGTGAACTCGTGAGGATTGACGCAGGAACTGGCCGGAAGGGTCGAGGAAGGGGTAATTTATACTGCCTAGAATTTCACGCCACTACACTGCATTGCACGGGCTGGATTAGCTTCGAACGGGCGGTGTGGTGGTCTGGTAAGCCCATTTACACTGGCGTTTAATGGCGATGATGATTACGGCAGTGATTATATGTTTTTGATATTTTTAGAAAAGAAAAGAACACAATCTTGGGCTGGGTTATTATGCCAATAAATGTTGGATCGAAATTGGTCCGAAACTGGCCAGAGGACAAAAGTTTGTTATCGTTAATGCTAACAAATAAAAAAAAATCTTTGAACAAATTTCGAAGCCCCGGACTCTCTCTTTAAAAAAATCGAAATTTCCACTCATAAAACCATTATTTTTCAGACGCTACCACAGTTCAAAACAACCTTCAAAGTAACAATTCAGGATCATTTCATAAACTCAAAAAAAAATTCTTTTCAATTCAGGAAAACTATCGTTTGATTCTTAAGAGGATTTTATTAATCCACTTATGGAGGATCAGGCCTACGACTGTAAGCCTCTTCAATAAAGAATAAAAAAAAGTTTTTCAATCCCAGGAAGACTTAAACAGAAAGATTGATTTTATTGAGTATTTGCAGATTATCAGATTTTTTTTAGTACTTAACTATCTAATAGGGTCATGTGCCATTAGGCAAAACGGAGCCGAGTTTGTTTTTAAATGTCTGTTTATAATTTCATATTATATTCGTCAATAAAAAACAGTACACTTTTCCGAGAACTATTGACAGAATGAGTAATATACTGGGAACACTGATTCGTGCAAACTTGCTTGTTTAAGGCTTAAATTACCGTCATCTAGTCATTGCCGAGAAAGACAGCTACGTACTCGTACCACCCCCCAGTAATAAAACCACCCACTTTATGTTATATATATATATATATATATATATATAAAAGAACGTAGAGTAAATCGTCGATTCCCCCTCTTGGAAAAAAATGTTGCAAAAGGTAGTTTTTTTCTTGAAAACAAAAGCGAAATACAACCAAATGAAGCATCCACCGGGTATAGTTATGTCATCCATCGCTATTGGATGATGTAGTTTTGAAACGAAAATACTTCCCCCATCCAGCTGGAGACTGCTTTTATTACTGGGGAATGGTTCGAGCACGTGGCTGTCTTTCTCGTCAATGGCTGGATGACGGTAATTTGATCCTTAAAATTGCTGTTCACTTCGATGAAATCAGTTGACCAAACAACCCAAATAAAGTTCAAACAACTCAAATTTAAGTTCAATTCACTTAATTTTAACCGTGGGTGGAGGAAGCCAACTTTGAGTCCAACCCGGACTTAGGTAGTTTACTATTGACACCATGTAAAAAAGTACTTAAATACTAAGTTGATTCCACCTAATGCTTAAAAACACAAACGGGTGGGATGAAAGATATGCCAAAACTAAAACAACGACAGTAACGGCTATCAACATTATTATCAGAATTATTCTACTCGGAATTGCAATTGACCTGGATAATTTTTTTGGCACACTACAAGAAATTACTCTGGAAAGTATTATCTCGGACGCATCTTGAACATTAAACACCACCATCATTGAATAACATAACAAACTACAATCAAAATTCGTTTCTTTCGCATTGCTGGTGTGCGTTTAGAATGTATCAGAAGCCGGACATAGCCTTGACTTCCTAATTTTTACTAAAAAAAATATTGCATTAGCTTCTCTGAAAACGTGTAATAAAGTATGTATGAGTGGCCGCATTATAGCATTATATTTATTTTGAGTAATCATTTTTTATCTGGCCTAAGATCAGTGCTTATAGTATAGGGGATATGGTTAATTAAATAGTAATTATAGATGGCAAGGTCTAGGAGAGATCAATGTATCCAATGTATGTAATGGTGGAAGTTCTCACAACTAGACACTAAACTGTTTGCTGATGTTCTGAGATTGGAACCAACCAGCAATATCTAAGTGGACACGTTCTGTCGATAATTCTAACCCATGCGTATGCTGCGTCAATGGCTAAAAGGATTCACACTCATGGAAGGAACCAACAGCTGACCTACCAAGGCGACTCACCAGAAGATAAAAATGAGTGAAAGTGGCATACATGCCAGCAAGACTGGCCCTGCATTATGAAATCAAGTGAAGCAAACGCTTCTTTTTTGAACATTTTATTTTATAATTTTATTGAATTTTATCCCCAAGAAAGCAGTTTGAAACTTTCTTGCAGTGTATTCTGGACTAGGACAACTTTCCTGTTAGGTGAAAGCAGCTGAAATATATTACTTTCTTGTGTATAGTGATAAATGCTTATAATACTATTAAAAAATAATTTCAAATGAACAGCCCTAGGTAACTATTGTATAGTACCGTCGTCGAGGGTGACAATGGGTCAAATGGGGGTGATAATGGGTCACTGTTTCAAGTACTTAGAATGCTTGTAGAAAAGATTGAATGTATCTGAGGGCAAGAAGACTAAAATATAAGAGACCGAACGATTTTGCTATCCAACCTCCAGGCTGCTGGTGAGATCGATGACCCATTCTCACCCCAGACCCATTGTCACCCCCGATGGCGGTATTTGGTATGGATGGTATTTGTCATCATAATTTGTGTCTCTTTATTAACATTGAGCAAACTTCTCGGAGGTCAACTGAATCAAGAAGCCGAATAGTAGATCTCAGATTGATGAACTGAGTCTCTAACCGTGGAAAAGGGATTAACACAGACTCATCGGCCGCATCGCCGCTGAAGCCATTCAACTTTCAGTTGAGGACATTCAGGTATCAGGTATCAAAAATATCGGCTGATAGAAGGGTTTTGGAACTTAAGTCTTTTCAAGACAATTGCGTCCCGTAGACCTTCCTTAGAGTCCCAGGGAATATTCACACAGATTTTGTTCTTTGCGGGCAGCAGAGACTATGTCCAAGGGCTTGACGATCCCTCCCCAGGCCATCTGCGAGTTGTGGCGCCTGCCTAGGATGTGGTGGGGTTTGACAGTGGGCCCTGTTAAACCTCTATAAAAAGCTGCATGTATCCGCAAGTAGGCTCCGCCAAAGCGACCGTGTGCCGCTCAAAGCGCACAAGCCCAAGTCCTGGTGTTAGGTGGGACGCTAAACAGCCCTGACACGACGGCCCTCCGGCGAGACAGGAGGTTTGCGCAGGCCCAATAAGCCGCCTGGAAAACCAATAATTACGAACAATATAAGAGATAATGCGACTCGATATAATCGGCAAAGACCTAGGCGACGATTAAAGGATCACGATTGGAAGCTTGGAACATAGAACTGCAAGTCGCTAGGTTTCGAAGGTTGCGACAGGATGATCTACGATGAATTACATCCCCGCAACTTCGACGTCGTGGCGCTGCAGGAGATTTGCTGGACAGGACAGAAGGTGTGGAAAAGCGGGCATCGGGCGGCTACCTTCTACCAAAGCTGTGGCACCACCAACGAGCTGGGAACCGGCTTCATAGTGCTGGGAAAGATGCGCCAACGCGTGATTGGGTGGCAGCCAATCAACGCAAGGATGTGCAAGCTGAGGATTAAAGGCCGTTTCTTCAACTATAGCATCATCAACGTGCACTGCCCACACGAAGGGAGACCCGACGACGAGAAAGAAGCGTTCTACGCACAGCTGGAGCAGACATACGATGGATGCCCACTGCGGGACGTCAAAATCGTCATTGGTGACATGAACGCACAGGTAGGAAGGGAGGAAATGTATAGACCGGTCATCGGACCGGATAGTCTGCACACCGTATCGAATGACAACGGCCAACGATGCATAAACTTCGCAGCCTCCCGCGGAATGATAGTCCGAAGCACCTTCTTTCCCCGCAAAAATATCCACAAGACCACATGGAGATCACCTAACCAAGAAACGGAAAACCAAATCGACTACGTTCTAATCGACGGTAAATTCTTCCCGGACATCACGAACGTCCGCACTTACCGCAGTGCGAATATTGAATCCGACCACTACCTCGTTGCAGAATGCCTACGCTCAAAACTCTCGACGGTGTACAACACGCGTCGAATCCGGACGCCACGGCTTAACATTGGGCGGCTACAAGACGGTAGACTAGTCCAAGAATACGCGCAGCAGCTGGAAGTGGCATTCCCAACGGAAGAGCAGCTAGGCGCAGCGTCTCTTGAAGATGGCTGGAGAGATATTCGATCCGCCATTGGTAGCACCGCAACCGCTGCACTTGGCATGATGTCCCCGGATCAGAGAAACGACTGGTATGACGGCGAATGTGAGCAGTTAGTAGAAGAACTGAATGCAGCATGGGCGAGATTGCTGCAACACCGCACGGTGGTGAGGCACTGGTTAGAACGCTGCACTGGGTCATTACCAAGATTTGGGAGGAGGAAGTTTTTCCGCAGGAGTAGATGGAAGGTGTCGTGTGTCCAATCTACAAAAAGGGCGATAACGCAACTACCGCGCAATAACATTGCTGAATGCCGCCTACAAGGTACTCTCTCAAATTTTATGCCGTCGACTAGCACCAATTGCAAGGGAGTTCGTGGGACAATACCAGGCGGGTTTTATGGGCGAACGCTCCACCACAGACCAGGTGTTCGCCATTCGCCAAGTACTGCAGAAATGTCGCGAATACAACGTGCCCACACATCATCTATTCATCGACTTCAAAGCCGCATATGATACAATCGATCGAGACCAGCTATGGCAGGTAATGCACGAACACGGATTTCCGGATAAACTGATACGGTTGATCAAAGCGACGATGGATCGGGTGATGTGCGTAGTTCTAGTTTCAGGAGCATTCTCGAGTCCCTTCGAAACACGCAGAGGGTTACGGCAAGGTGATGGTCTTTCGTGTTTGCTATTCAACATCGCTTTGGAAGGCGTAATACGAAGAGCAGGGATTAACACGAGTGGTACAATTTTCACGAAGTCCGTTCAGCTATTTGGCTTCGCCGACGACATAGATATGTTGGCACGTAACTTTGAGAAGACGTGGTAAGACGCGCGGCTACAAAGCAAAACCATGCTGAGGGTGGCTGGGTTCGATTCCCGGTGCCGGTCTAGACAATTTTCGGATTGACGACTGCGGACGACTGCGGTGGGTCGGGCACGTAGCCAGAATGTCGGACAGAAACCCGGTGAAAATGGTTGTCGACAACGATCCGACGGACACAAGAAGGCGAGGTGCGCAGCGGGCAAGGTGGATCGATCAGGTGGAAGATGACTTGCGGACCCTCCGTAGACTGCGTGGTTGGCGACGTGTAGCCATGGACCGGGCCGAATGGAGAAGACTCTTATATACCGCACAGGCCACTGCGGCCTTAGTCTGAATAAATAATAATAATAAGATTGGAGGAGAGATCAATGTATCCCACCCCTACATGTATTGGTGGGAGCTATCGCAACTAGAAACTAAACTATTTACCGATGTTCTGAGATGGGGACCAACCAACAAGATCTAAGTGGACACGTTCTGTCGATAATCCTAGCCTATGCATATCCTGCGTCAATGGTCAAAAGAATTCAAGTTATCAGGACGCCATATATCGATATATTAATGGAAGGAAGCCACAGCTGATACCAAGGCGACTTTACAAAGAGCTAGTAGAAAGATACAACAAGATATCAGAAGAGAAAAACGAGTGAAAAGTGGCATACACGGCACCAAGAGTGGCCCTGCATTACGAAATCAAGTGAAACAAACAGCAAACGTAGATCCCTATGAACCCTATGAACGATCTCCAAAAGTAAGTGCTGCCAAGCATAATCGAGGTTCTGTTTTAAAGCCCCGTGTCAACTGATTGCGCTACTTATCGAAATGGAGGCTTGTCCAAATGACTAAACGCTTGAAATATTCTAGGGCTAAGGCACCACCGGGATCTAGACGAGAAACCGAGTTTTATCCCCAAGAAAGCAGTTTGAAACTTTCATGCAGTGTATTCTAGACGAGGGCAACTTTTCTGAAAAGTGAAAGCAGCTTAAACTTGTTTCTTAGGTAATTCTCTTTCTTGTGTATAGTGGTAAATGTTTATAATACTTATAATACTATTAAAAATACAAATGTTCGCAAAGGTGACGTAGGACTAGGTAACTATTGTATAGTGTTTGCTATGTATGGTATTTGTCATCATAATTTGAGTCTCTTTATTAACATTGAGCAAACTGCTTGGAGGTCAACTGAATCAAGAAGCCGAATGGTAGCTCCCAGATTGATGGACTGAGTCACTAACCGTGGAAAAGGGATTAACACAGACTCATCGGCCGCATAGCCACTGAAGCCATTCGACTTTCAGTTGAGGACAATAGGACATTACAATCCTAAAAGATACCATCCTCAAAAATGTGCGAAATAAAGGAGACATGAGCAGAATCAGAAATAGCGCGAAACCAAACGCAAATATATTTATTTGCAAAGTTCGGTTTCCGTTTGCGGTGGAAGCATACGAATATCGTTTTCTATGGCGCAGGTGGCAAAGTTTCCGTTTAAACTCGATAACAGAAATTGGTATGAACTAGCCCTGCATAAGAGGTAAAATACACGAAAATAATACCAAAAATGTACATGCAAAATACTTTAGGCATAACATACTTAGGTATTTCAATACCAAACGAATAATAATTTGTGATGCGTTTGGTATTGTAATAACAGAATATGTTATGCCTGAAGTATTGTGCATATTATTTTTTGGTATTTTACCTCTTATGCAAGGCTAGTTCATAACAGAGTATGGTATCAATAAAAGAATGAGATATTATTGAGGTAATTTCTCCTGCTCGGGAATACTCCATTTTTGCAATCAACCCTTTCTTTACAGAAAAGGCTGGTCCTGAGAAGGACCAATATTCATTCCCCAATGCGCCTCCCCAATAAATATCTGCAACCAAACGTTTGATGGAACCTTGCGTTGGAATTTCGCTTCGTGCTGTTATTGTCTGACGGCCACTTGATGAGCTTTCGCTAAGACGCCACAAATTGGAATACATTTTCAGAATCGCCACTGGTGGCACGAGATCGCTGCACATGCCCCCATCAATCAATGCGCTGATTTTCCGTTGAAACTGCCCCAGAATCAGTGCCTTCGTGTTGCTGAGTCCGCTCTGTGTGGAATCTTGTTCGACTGCTCTCTAAAGAATCCCGATCTAAATGGATCGCGCGCGTTGGAAAGCAGCTTTCTTGAATACAATAAAGTAAGCCCATTAGCCCCGCCCCTTTGTGATCCGATATATAAATGTGTAAATATGATGTGCACTCATAACGATTAACGAAATGGCGGAGCTGGGATTAATTAGTTAGATCGGGATTCTACAGAGAGCGGTCCCGAAGCGTGAGAGACTGGAAATCCAAAGCTTCTTGTGAAATTTTCTCGAGAGATGCTAAATTCGGTTATGAGCTGATAATGTTTCAAAATACGTTTTGTTGAAAAGAGTAACACAATAAATTTGATCGAAATTTTCTTCATAGTACAAAAAATAATCGCTTGGCGTCTGTCTGTCTGAGCGACGGTCGCCGGTGGGTGGATGCTGTAGAAAATTTCCTATAAAGTAGCGTCTTTATCGATTCGGCTGTCATCGGCAAAAGGTGATTTTTTTAACAAGATTTTTTGGTTTTGTTTCTGTTAGCATTTGATTTTGTTTCTGCTGGTCATTGGAAATGAAATCGATTTTTTCCGGCCCGCCATTTAATACAAAAGAAGGTTGATCCGAGAATAATTTTCTACAAAGTGCAAAACTTAATCGACTTTTCGGTAAGACGCCACCATTTGGAATACATTTTCAGCATCGCCACTGCATCACGCGGGATCGCAACAAAGAGCATTTTTGTAATCAACCCTTTCTTCACATATAATTCTAGGTCGTTGAGGTTAAATGATGACCACCGACGCCGAAAACCACCATCAATGCGATGGTTGCCTGATTTTGATGTCTGAGCTTGGGATGCATACACGGGATTGGTTGTTTCACTATTTCTAAATTTTTTGCCAATTTTCAATAATAAATAGTTGAAAATGTGTATTTTTTACCAATACAATTAAGCGATGAGTCACCTTTGTCGAATGGTTTGTGGTTTGTGGAATCCCATAACGCGTCTGGAAGACCGTCGGAAAATGTTTTTTTGGTTTACAAAATTACAAGGCGCGCCTGTAAGATTGCTGGAAAAATGGTTTGTGGCTTAGAAAATCTCAAAATGCGTCTGGAAAACCGTCGGAAAATGGTTTGTGGTTTGCAAAACTACAAGGCGCGTCTGTAAGACTGTTAAAAAAATGGTTTGTAATTTGGCAAATCACAAGACGCGCCTTGAAGACCGCTGGAAAAATGTTCGGAGTTTGAAAAATCACAAGGCGCGTCTGGATGACTGCTGGATATTTGTTTGTGGTTTAGAGAATCATATGACGTGTCTGTCAGGCTGCCGAAACATGTTTTGCATTTTGAAAGACTACAAGATGCGTTTGGAAGATCAACGAAAAATGGTTTAGTATCTAAAAAATCTCAAAGCCCTGCAAGCATTGATTTTGGTTAAAGATGGAATCGAGATTTTATGTACCTACTTGGTGGTGTTAGTGTACATGAAGCTACCAGTTGAGCTATGATATAACGAAATATGACAGCTAGGGTGAAATATTCTATGCTGCAAAATTTATTGGAAAGCCACATACATTATCCGTTAATTTATCATAGGATGCACAGCCATAGTAGGGTTATCTGTTCGATCAGATATCTTAGAATTTTCAAAATTATTAAAGTTACCGGACTTCACAAAGCTAATCAGAAGTTCTAATTTATTATGCGTAACTTAACCAGCTTAGATAAATATAATGTTTTGGAAAGTCAACATCGATATGTTGAAGGTCTTCAGAGCTTCATTAATCTTCATGAAGCCATTTCGGTCCGAATTTTGACAAACATCGCATGATTATTCAAAACATAGAATGACATAGTCAGACGACTACTCCACAAACTCATTCATTCGACTGTCATTGAGTGTGCTTGCTATGTGCAGAAAAAATATAATTAGCATTTTTTATATTGATGTTTACCGTTGACAGTGCCTCGCGGAAGAAAATCGGTTCAGTTCTATGTGATATTCAATGACGAATATTCAACCGAATATTGACAGTCCAGAGCCGACTATTGATGTGTCTGGAAGTGAGCTGACAAGTGAAGAAAGGAGGACTTCAGTTTTAAAAGGTAGTAATCGGTGCAGCAAATGTTCACTACCTTCTTCTTCTTCTTCTTCTTCTTCTTCTTATTGGTATCACACCCACACTGGGACAGAGCCGCCTCGCAGCTTAGTGTTCATTAAGCATTTCCACAGTTATTAACTGCGAGGTTTCTAAGCCAAGTTACCATTTTTGCATTCGTATATCATGAGGCTACGATGATACTTTTATACCCAGGGAAGTCTAGACAATTTCCCTCCGAAAATTATCTAGATCGGCACCGGGAATCGAACCCAGCCACCCTCAGCATGGTCTTGCTTTGCAGCCGCGCGTCTTACCGCACGGCTAAGGAGGGCCCCGGAGGAGGAGGGTTCACTACCGTTTTATTTAAATAACCGAGGTTTAAATAACAGCATGCTAGTAGATTTTTTTTCTGTGATTTTAATAGGAGAAGAAGGGGAATGTACGGTTTGAGTAAAATACATTCAGCGTGTGTTCATAGATGCATACCTCAGCCTGTCAACCGGCGAGCAGCAAGCCATGACTCTGCCAAACTAACTTGTCAGATCTCCGTGGCGTGCACACGCATCCATGGAAAGCCGTTGTCATATGATTTCGTTCCGACCATTTAGGGTCACACAAGTATCTCACCACTGTGATTAAGCAACCCTCCTGTAGTGGATCAACCCCTTTTTTGTTTTTCAGCCGGTCAATCTCCTCATGGATTTCCTGAAGATCGGAAGCTGGTTCATCACCATACCGTCAACTCTGTTGGTGTTGGTACTTCGGCTACAAATACCGAAGATCCAGAATTTGGAGACGCAAGTCACTTGGTTGCGTAATCAGTTTTGTGAAACACTACGCAGCAGAAGTTTGTCAATTGAACGCTCTGCGCACAATACTCATTGAACCGGAATTTTGCTTTTGGATTGGAATTTCCACTTTATTTATTTCAGTTATAAATTTGAAATTAATTTGCTTTCAAATTGTTTTGATTCCCGACAGAAACTTTACTCGGTCAAAAAGACGTTTGACTTTGATGTAAGTGAGCTATAGCCCAACTAACGGGAGCCCAGTTTTAACGAAGCCCACTTAAAGATACTCCAACAAACGAAATTCGTCTGTATATGAAAATAAGCTGGAACCATAAGTCATTTCGAACCAGTATTATGATTTTTTTTTTGAAGAAATTCAGAAAAATATTCATGTGAATTGATATATCCAAGTTTTGAATATGTTCGAAATGTGAAAAAAAAATTCACGGCACTCATTCTAATAACCGGATTTATATTTGTTTACATATTTACTAGCTGTCCCGTCGAATTTCGTCTCGCCAAAGATTGATTATTGATTGTACATAAAATTTTTGTTTCATTTGTATGGGAGCGGGGAGGGGTCTCAAACTATCTTAGGAACTTTCCCCGGCCCCGAAAACCCCTGCATACAAATTTTCACGCCGGTCGGTTCAGTGGCTTCCGAGTCTATAAGGTTCAGACAGATAGAAATTCATTTTTAAGTACATAAATTTTGTAAGCTGCTTTCTTGTGTATCAAGAAATTAAGTTTTTAGTTTAGTTTAATTTGATTAGTAATTGATTATTTAATTATACAGTTCCATAGCTTTTCCGAAATACAAATCAAGTAGTGGAGTTAAATCGAATAGCATTTTAACTCGTCTTTTAGATATGGAAGAATATTCAACTAAACAGCACTTATTTTATTTCGCTTCGACGCGCCAATATATGAACTTCTAAAAACTTAAATTGAAGCTTAATATGTTTACGCTACTTACTATACATTTTTCCTGATAATAACTAACCTGCAAGAAAAAGATAAAAAAAATATATTAGTATGAGAACACCAGAATTTAATTGCTTAACGAAGTATTTTCCCACAACCAACAATCCCAAAAGGTCACAAGAACTTCCAACCTCGCAACCAAATCAAAAATATGACATATTTCAACCCAAACTCGGCTGCAATTCCTCAGAGAACTGTAACAAAATTCCCAATAAAAGACGTTGTTGGCAAGAAAGACGACGACGACGGACGGCAAGTAACTAACCATACTATATTTACCCCCGAGAAGGGAGGAAGCTCATCTCCAAGGCAATCATAAACTCATTAAGGGAAAACATATTGTTAGGTTAGATTTGAGGTTGCCCCCTTCTTCCCGGATGGCGACGACGACGATGGCGACGGAAACCCACAGCTGGGACTTTTCTCCGTCGAGAGTGGCGCGTTGACGGTCGTTCGATTCGATGCGGTGCGGTGGTGTAGCGCTTTATGTCATAATTCTGAGCGCCGTCATTGTGGGTATGGGCGGGCAAGGAAGACGTTCACGACAGCAGCCTCAACGCCAGCGACTGTATCAATTTGAATACACTTCAGTCTATCGGCAGTGCCGAACTCATCACTGCGCAGTCTGTCGGTTCTGGTGAATGGATGCTTCGGGTTCGCTATTTCTTCAGAATCAATTCACCCGTGTGGTGGTTCTCAATGTCATATCATTGGGAAATGTATCTTTGAATAATCCACCCAGTGGCAGAAGTTTGTGATGTTGCTCAATTCATTGCTTTTCGTTCAACGATATTCAAATTTTTCTTCAGAACTAAAAACGTAATGTTTTGTTGAACGTACCATCGCTTAGGTTGCATCACTCCGCCACCATCGACATCGTAATCGCTGTGTAGCTCGCAACAACGGCAACGACAAAGGCATTAGTTTTCCTACTTCAAGAAAGGACCCATGAAATGTGCTTTCCTTCGCCACTGCTATGGAAGGGGATGGCTTTCCACGGCGGCTCCGCGTTTTGTCGATGACGGCCCGGTATGAAAAAGTAACCTTATGTCTTTTTCGTAGATTTTTTTTCCTTTTTTGTTTGGTATTTCCATGTTTGCCAATGTACCTACCACCCATCCAACTTTCCACAACCACCAACATTGAAACAAACGCAGTATAGGCAAACTTCCAACTTACAGCCGAGCAGGACCAGATGGTTTCCATTTTCCGCTTGTCACTGAGAGGTAAGTTTTCGGTTGTATCGTTTTCTTGTTACAAGAGGCCACGGAGGTAGCTACATTGCGTGATGCAGACCTTTTTTTTCTAGGGGAACGAGCAGGGGCGTTGAAGACTCGTTGATTTTTTTTCCGTCAGGGGTAGATCATCGATTAGTTGAGGAAGAGCTGAGTGCGCGGCAGTGCTTATCAGATTCAATTCAATATGGGAGGATTCAATATTTGTCAAGTTACTCATAAGCATGCATGAATGTTTGAAGGTTATTTTTTAAAAAAGAATACAATATTCAGGGAATTCTACTCGAGTCAGTTGTACAGGAAAGTAAATAAGATTGAATAACTGACGTCACTTTAAGATGAAAAAAAAATGCAGAACACAAACTTTTGCTTGTGTTAACTCAGGGTTATGCGGCGTGACTTTTAAATCCAACGAACATCTGCTTATTGACTTCTAGAGTATTATTTGAACAGGAAGTATATTCTTGAACAGGAAGCGAATTTTGGTTGTCATCGGTTTAAAATTGATTTATCGATTCGATTCTAAAGCCAAATCCATACTGAACGTCATTATTGCGTTTCATCTGAAAATATCTTCAACAAACAAACACTGCTTATCAAATATCCATTCATGTTCAATTTAGACCGCACCTCAACTTTCTTCGTTCGGAGCCGCTCACCTCTCCTTATCCAACCGCACGCTGTCATGCATGGAGATAAGAAAATTTGTCCCAACTACGCCGCACTTGCCCCCCCGCCTGTCTCGGAAATGTGTTTGCTCTATCACTTTTCCCGTCATCATCCGCCAACGGACAACAAGCCGAACGTCGATAATTTACGGACCCGTGTCAATCACGGCGACCGCGGACACTGACTGACATGTGCACGACGAAAAGTCAACGTCAACCCAACGCCGCGTGATAAGCGACAGCCGCGCGCTCTTTACGCCCCTTATCGTTCGGCTGAGCAAACACCGAAAGAGTGCAGCGATTTCTGGTTTTGTGTACTTACTTTGTGGGGTACTTACTTTGATTCATGTTTTATGTAGATGCGAAACAAAGGAATTGTTTGAGTTCCTAATAGGGAACTGTACGACCGCTCGGATTTCCGTTCCGATGTCGGACTTCAAAAGAATAACAGCAGCGCAGCGATTTCCTAATCGATATCATCAAAATACGATTACCGGATCCAGACCATGCCGCTGCGTGGATTGGCATCGGCAAACATATCTCTGAATATCTAAGCACCGGTCGAATTAGTGGAATAGTTCATTGTCGAGGAAATATTGCGCAGATAAATGGAATGTGTTTGATTCGTCGCTGTTGGTAGGCAAGCATTGAAAGGATTTGTGCGTTGGGGCATTTCATTGAACCGTGCCGCGCGTGATGGTGATTAAGGGTCGAGGTGCGTGTTGTATGCGAACTCGTTCTATGGATGCCAACTAATATAAATTCCTCCAAGTGGAAGGAACGGGTAATGTGTATGCTGGGGGAGGTGGGACATACCCGAAACGGTCTAATTTATGAACGCCGATCGGCGGACGAACGCAACGCGCGCGGCATCCAACCTTATAAATGGTCTCCCTTTCGGTGTCCGCACCCGGTCGGAACACCTCCACGTTTGGACGACGCGCAGCCTGATTTCCGATTATTATCGCGTACCGGTAATGAAATATCGTCAGATAATGATATCGAATTATGGCAGGGCGTGATTTTCGGGTCCGAAGCAGGTACCGACCTCACCGTCGGTCGGTCGTTGTCACAATCAAACCGCCATGATGATGATGACATCGGCCACCCTCCTAAATAGAGGAAACGCTGCACTTAACCGATTCCAGGTACAATCAATCGATTTTGCTCGGATTGTTAGTCATCAGAGTGGCGATTATCAATTGTTGTGTTATCGGTTGGGAATACCAATTTTTCGTGAAGAGGAAATTAGATCAGGATTACGTAAGATTGTAGACTACTTTCCAGGAAAAAATACATCATCGCATGAGACAATGTAACAAACTGGATAAACAAATTGGAAATAACCAAAAATCACCTATGCATGAAACGAAACCCTGTTTGGCGACTTTATCTCTTTATCTCTCATCACTAAGCACGGCTTTGGAACAGATCATCGAATTACATTTTGTTGAATGACGTTTAGTCAAATGACATTTGGTCGAAAGGACATTTGGACAAAGGGACATTTGGTCAAATGGACATTAAGTCGAATTAACATTCAGTGTAAAGAACATTTAGGCGAATGGACATTTGATCGAATGAATATTTAGTCGAAACGACATTTTATTGAATGGATATTTAGAGGATTTTTTACCTGAGCAAACGGAAACTTCTGGAGACCTTGACTAGACTATGGAAAAAATGAAAACCCACATAAAAAGTAAAATTTTAGGTACCGATGGGGAAAAAAACGCCTATTCTATTAGATTTTTTGTGCAAAAACTCAAGAACAACAAGTTCAAAAACCAATGATATCAATGTTATTTTACCAATCATTGCAGTCAGCATTGGGTGGCCTCAGGGGTACCTTGGACAAAAATGCGCAATGGCGGATGTAATAAAGTTCTTTCATTAATAAAGTTTTGATAATTGTTTAATTTTAATAAAGTTTAAATCAATAAAAAAAATTACATTGTACATGAATCATGTTAAATTACACATGTACATGTAAAATTTACATTGTACAAAATTTACATGTACAAATGTACGCCAATCCAATCAGCAAATTAAATCCTAGGTAATCTTGCCTACCACAACCAGCAACGTGGTGCATGAAGGGCTGTAGCACAAAAAGGTTGAAAACCAAAATGAAGAAGGAAGCAATTTTAAATATCTAGTCGAAACAAAGAATAAGTATATGTAAACTATATGCTTCTGAGCTAAAATCCATACCCATTTGAGAGGCTTAAAGGACTTCCTTCCTAAAAGCTGAGAAGCTGCGCTGCAAGAACCTTTAAAGCCCCCTTCAACGCGGTTCGTAAGCCTCCTTCCAAGAGGCTCGGAAGCCTCTTTTCAAAAGGTCTTTCGAGAGGCTCGATAGCCTCCTTTCCAGAATCTCAGAATTCTCGAGGCTCGAAAACCCTTTTCAAAAGGCTTGGAAGCCCCTTTTTAAGAGGCTTGAAAGGACGTCTGGAGGTCTGGAAGGAAGTCTTCTTTCAAGAAGTCCCGTCCAGACGGCTCAAAGGCCTCCTTTCAAAAGATTTGAAAGTCTTCTTTCAAGAAACTCGAAAGCTCCTCGAAGGCTCCTTTCAAGAGGCTCGGAAGCCTCCTTTCAAGAGGCTCGGAAGCCTCCTTTCAAGAGGCTCGGAAGCCTCCTTTCAAGAGGCTCGGAAGCCTCCTTTCAAGGGGCTCGGAAGCCTCCTTTCAAGGGGCTCAGAAGCCTCCTTTCAAGGGGCTCGGAAGCCTCCTTTCAAGGGGCTCGGAAGCCTCCTTTCAAGGGGCTCAGAGCCTCCTTTCAAGGGGCTCAGAAGCCTCCTTTCAAGAGGCTCAGAAGCCTCCTTTCAAGAGGCTCAGAAGCCTCCTTTCAAGAGGCTCAGAGCCTCCTTTCAAGAGGCTCAGAGCCTCCTTTCAAGAGGCTCAGGCCTCCTTTCAAGAGGCTCAGAAGCCTCCTTTCAAGAGGCTCAGAGCCTCCTTTCAAGAGGCTCAGGCCTCCTTTCAAGAGGCTCAGAAGCCTCCTTTCAAGAGGCTCAGAAGCCTCCTTTCAAGAGGCTCAGAGCCTCCTTTCAAGAGGCTCAGAAGCCTCCTTTCAAGAGGCTCAGGCCTCCTTTCAAGAGGCTCAGAAGCCTCCTTTCAAGAGGCTCAGAGCCTCCTTTCAAGAGGCTCAGAGCCTCCTTTCAAGAGGCTCAGAAGCCTCCTTTCAAGAGGCTCAGAAGCCTCCTTTCAAGAGGCTCAGAGCCTCCTTTCAAGAGGCTCAGAGCCTCCTTTCAAGAGGCTCAGAAGCCTCCTTTCAAGAGGCTCAGAGCCTCCTTTCAAGAGGCTCAGAAGCCTCCTTTCAAGAGGCTCAAGCCTCCTTTCAAGAGGCTCAGAAGCCTCCTTTCAAGAGGCTCAGAGCCTCCTTTCAAGAGGCTCAGAAGCCTCCTTTCAAGAGGCCTGGAAGCCTCCTTTCAAGAGGCTCAGAAGCCTCCTTTCAAGAGGCTCAGAAGCCTCCTTTCAAGAGGCTCAAGCCTCCTTTCAAGAGGCCTCAGAAGCCTCCTTTCAAGAGGCTCAGAGCCTCCTTTCAAGAGGCTCAGAGCCTCCTTTCAAGAGGCTCAGAAGCCTCCTTTCAAGAGGCTCAAGCCTCCTTTCAAGAGGCTCAGAAGCCTCCTTTCAAGAGGCTCAGAAGCCTCCTTTCAAGAGGCTCAGAAGCCTCCTTTCAAGAGGCTCAGAGCCTCCTTTCAAGAGGCTCAGAAGCCTCCTTTCAAGAGGCTCAGAAGCCTCCTTTCAAGAGGCTCAGGCCTCCTTTCAAGAGGCTCAGAAGCCTCCTTTCAAGAGGCTCAGAAGCCTCCTTTCAAGAGGCCTCAGAAGCCTCCTTTCAAGAGGCTCAGAAGCCTCCTTTCAAGAGGCTCAGAAGCCTCCTTTCAAGAGGCTCAGAGCCTCCTTTCAAGAGGCCTCAGAAGCCTCCTTTCAAGAGGCTCAGGCCTCCTTTCAAGAGGCTCAGAAGCCTCCTTTCAAGAGGCTCAGAAGCCTCCTTTCAAGAGGCTCAAGCCTCCTTTCAAGAGGCTCAGGCCTCCTTTCAAGAGGCTCAGAAGCCTCCTTTCAAGAGGCTCAGAAGCCTCCTTTCAAGAGGCTCAGAAGCCTCCTTTCAAGAGGCTCAGAGCCTCCTTTCAAGAGGCTCAGGCCTCCTTTCAAGAGGCTCAGAAGCCTCCTTTCAAGAGGCTCAGGCCTCCTTTCAAGAGGCTCAGAAGCCTCTTTTCAAGAGGCTCAGAAGCCTCCTTTCAAGAGGCTAAGAAGCCTCCTTTCATGAGGCTCAGAAGCCTCTTTTCATGAAGCTCAGAAGCCTCCTTTCAAGAGGCTCAGAAGCCTCTATTCAAGAGGCTCGGAAGCCTCTATTCAAGAGGCTCAGAAGCCTCCTTTCTGAGGCTCAGAAGCCTCCTTTCAAGAGGCTCAGAAGCCTCCTTTCAAGAGGTTCAGAAGCCTCCTTCCAAGAGGATCAGAAGCCTCCTTCCAAGAGGCGCGGAAGCCTCCTTTCAAGAGGCTCGGAAGCCTCCTTTCAAGAGGCTCAGAAGCCTCCTTTCAAGAGGCCTCAGAAGCCTCCTTTCAAGAGGCTCAGGAAGCCTCCTTTCAAGAGGCTCAGAAGCCTCCTTTCAAGAGGCTCAGAAGCCTCCTTTCAAGAGGCTCAGAGCCTCCTTTCAAGAGGCTCAGGCCTACTTTCAAGAGACCCGGAAGCCTCCTTTCAAGAGGCCCGGAAGCCTCCTTTCAAGAGGCCCAGGCCTCCTTTCAAGAGCCCCAGAAGCCTCCTTTCAAGAGGCCCAGAGCCTCCTTTCAAGAGGCTCAGGCCTCCTTTCAAGAGGCTCAGAAGCCTCCTTTCAAGAGGCTCAGAGCCTCCTTTCAAGAGGCTCAGGAAGCCTCCTTTCAAGAGGCTCAGAAGCCTCCTTTCAAGAGGCTCAGAGCCTCCTTTCAAGAGGCTCAGAGCCTCCTTTCAAGAGGCTCAGGCCTCCTTTCAAGAGGCTCAGGCCTCCTTTCAAGAGGCTCAGAAGCCTTCTTTCTAGAGGCTCAGAAGCCTCCTTTCAAGAGGCTCAGGAAGCCTCCTTTCAAGAGGCTCAGAGCGTCCTTTCAAGAGGCTCAGAAGCCTCCTTTCCAGAGGCTTGGAAGCCTCCTTTCCAGAGGCTCGGAAGCCTCCTTTCAAGAGGCGCGGAAGCCTCCTTTCAAGAGGCGCGGAAGCCTCCTTTCAAGAGGCGCGGAAGCCTCCTTTCAAGAGTCGCGTAAGCCTCCGTTCAAGAGGCGCGGAAGCCCCCGTTCAAGAGGCATGAAGCCTTCTTTCAAGAGGCGCAGGAAGCCTCCTTTCAAGAGGCTCAGGCCTCCTTTCAAGAGGCTCAGGCCTTCTTTCAAGAGGCTCAGGCCTCCTTTCAAGAGGCTCAGAGCCTCCTTTCAAGAGGCTCCAAGCCTCCTTTCAAGAGGCTCAAGCCTCCTTTCAAGAGGCTCAGAAGCCTCCTTTCAAGAGGCTCAGAAGCCTCCTTTCAAGAGGCTCAGAAGCCTCCTTTCAAGAGGCTCAGAAGCCTCCTTTCAAGAGGCTCAGAGCCTCCTTTCAAGAGGCTCAGAGCCTCCTTTCAAGAGGCTCGGAAGCCTCCTTTCAAGAGGCTCGGAAGCCTCCTTTCAAGAGGCTCGGAAGCCTCCTTTCAAGAGGCCTGGAAGCCTCCTTTTAAGAGGCCCGGAAGCCTCCTTTCAAGAGGCCCGTAAGCCTACTTTCAAGAGGCCCGGAAGCCTCCTTTCAAGAGGCTCGGAAGCCTCCTTTCAGCTTCGATATTGCAGCTTCATCATCGCGGCTTTTTTCGATTCATTGTTTTTACCAGTGTCGGGTCATTTGGTCAAATGCCATTTGGTCGAATGCCATTTGACCGGATACCGTTTAACAGAAAGTGTTGTTGGTCCGATGCCATTTGGCCGAACAGTCGAAAAATAGTTTCTCAGGTTGCGAGTAGAGAAAAATGACAAATGAAAAGTGAGTACTGAGAATTGCGAAGTGTAAAGCGAGAAATAAAGAATGAGAAATTTTTCACTGAACATCAGAAATAAGACGTAAAAAGTAGAAAATGCATACAGTAAGATGTGAGAAAAAGAAGTGAGGAATGCAAAGTGAGAAGTGAATAGTGAGGATTAAGAAGTGAATAGTAAGAAGTGAAAAGCGAAGAGTGGGGAGTGATAAGCGAGAAGTGAAAAGAGAGACGTAATTTATTTTTACTACTTCCTTCTTCAATATTTTTTAAACTTATTTTTTTTAATATTGAGGGTAACAGCTGACTGGACTGCTGCGGTTTTCCCCGATGGGTGTTTTCGTTTCTCTCGGAAAGTAAGCGGACTGAAGCGGGACATTTGCGTTCTTTCCCGGAATGTCTTCGCCTCATAAAGCCACGAAGGTGGTTGAACTGGACAACTAGCACTTCAAATTAACTCTCTGAGCCTTGACGGCTGATTATTTTCATCAACTATGGAAGGAATGGAACGGACAGCGATCAGATGCAAAACATGGGAGATTACTTTTAACGACTGTATTTATTTTCTTCTCTTTCATAACAGAAGGCAGCTTCTTCTTATTTTTCATTCGCCGTTGCTGCTCGTACGATGGCTCGGGAGACCATTGCCGGTCGTCACTAATACGCTGCTCTTGATGCTTCGGTGTTTACTTGCTGTTGCTTCTTCTGCTGTTGCTCTTATGGTTGAATGGAAAATTGGAAATTCAGTTCGGTTGGCAGTTAATTGAACCCTTCTTTCTTTCCTATTGTCTTCTTCCTGTTTCTCATTTCTTCTTCCCTCTCCCTTTTCGCATTTTTGATTTCTTCCTTTTCTTTGTTCTCTGCTTCCTTTTTCATTTTTCTTTTTTACTTCTCATTTATTTATTCATTTTCTTTCTTTCTTCTTGAATGATCCATCTATTTATCTTCCATCTTTCTTCTTCTTTCTACCTTATTATTCCTTCTTCTTGCTTTATTCTTCCTACTTGTTCCTTGCATCTTCCTTCTTACTTTTTCCTTCGTCTGTTTCTTTTTGCTCCTTCTTCCTTCATCTTTCTTCGTATTCCTTCCTCCCTCTTCCCTTCTTTCTCTTCCTTCTTCCTTATTCGTTTTCTTCTTTCTTCTTTCTTTCTTTCTTCATTCTTCCTTCTTTCCTATTTTATCGTTATTCCTTCTTCTCTTTTTCTTCTTCCATCTTCCTCTTCCTTATTCCTTCATCCTTTTTCTTTTATTTTTCATTTCTCTTACTTTTTCCTTCTACTTTCCTTCTTCTTCTTTCTTTCTTTTTTTCTCATTTCTTCCTTCTTTATTATTTCTTTTCCTTCCTGTTGTTTCGTATCTCTCCACTCACTTCACACATCCCAACTATAATCTTTTACTTCACAACTCATACATCCCTCTACTCATTTCTTACTTCTCACTTTTCACCTATCACATCCCATTTCTCACCACTCACTTCTTACTTCTAATTTTTCACTTTTTATTACTTTATACTAACTTCTAACATCTCACTTCTCACTGCTCACTACTCAATAATAACTGTGACTACGTATATCTCATTATTCAGTACTCACTTCTCATTTTTTGGTTCACCCTTTTCACTGCTCTCTACTCACTTCGTACATATTTCTTACTTTTCATTTCCTACTTCTCCCTTCACAAAAATAATAAGAACACGAATTTCAGCTTTTTCCCAAATTGCGTTTGACCAAATGCACCTTTTAACCAAATGGTATTCGGCCAAACGGACCGTGGAATAGAAAAAGAAATTACTGCAATGAAAAGCTTGTTGAAACCTTATTTGATCTATTGCCTGATTTCAGCGATGCGAGCTGTCTTTTATCTCACTCTTCATCTACGATGCTCTGAAGCGTATCCTTTAGTTCGACCATGGCAGCATTCATGGATAAAAAGCGTTTTTATATCAAACATTACTCATTATGCCACGATAGCCTGTACAAATCCAGGAATTGGAAGAGCTGCCAAATATTTACTTGTACAGACCCCATTCGGTTTTGGCAACTTTCTATTCGATTTAAACAAAATTCAATTTTGGCAACTCAAGAGATGAGCCAGCCTAGGGCTGGAAATCTTTTTAATAAAGATATATATAAAAAAAAAATTGACAACTTTCGATTTTGGCAATTTTATTTTTTAATTTTGATACCTCATGAACCACGTATTTCTCATAGTCCTTGTCAAAAAAACTGGTTAGAGCCCGATGAGAAAAAAAAATCGTGGACATTTTGTTTTCAAGGAAAACGTCCCAAATTTCAGAATTCTTTCTCTTAAAAAATTTGGCTAGACCGCAAAACCGACGTAAAATAATTAAAAAAAAAGTTCAGTTTCAACGCTGTTGAAGGCTAGGTGGACTGTATGCTGCGCTGCTGGTCGGATGGATTGCCCGTTCCCCTCGTGGGACCGAGCCACGGATGGACAACACCGGTGGTTGCCGTCGCAATGGAGGCAGGTCTGGGACTGGCTGCCTGTTGACGATGGATCGTCCCTAAAATTTCTTCGTAGCCTCGCTGCTACCACTACCACTACGCAACGCTTGCGATATCGGGCGACGTCGGTGACGATGCATCAGCAAGAATCAGCTGCACCACCCCTCGCACTCCTACGGCTGTTGCTCGACGCACGGCTGCTGATCGCCGCACGGCTGCGGGTGTCGGGTCGGTCTCGTTCTCGCTCGTTGCTGGATTCCTTTTCGGGTCTGCTGCTTCGGCTTGCTTCGTCCGTGGCGTTTGAACAACTGAATGACGGTTGCAGAACAGCGCGCTGTTTTATAGTTGAATCGAGATGACTACTGCGCTCTGATTGGTTGATTGTATCTGACCAATCACCGTACTTCAGCCCGTCTTGCGGACTGAACAAACGCTTAGATTTCAAAATCCGCGTAAAAAAGTGTCACTGTGTGTATTGTGTCACAATAAGTAAATTATCATGAGAAAACAAAAACCGTTCAATTTTGGCAACATAAATGTTCTGAACGTGTTGCCAAAATCGAATGGGGTCTGTAAAGGTTTTCCGTGAGATGCTGTGGTGGGTATTTTGCGTTATTTTGTTATTTTACAGATTTTCTCTTGCTACCGCCCTTTAGTGATGTGCAAACAACCTGCTGTCATTTTATCGTTGCCTGACTATCATCGATACCAGCTGATATCGATTTGGCATCAGGATATTAGTTTTTGAATGCTTAAGAGATTTTTTTCCAATGATCTTTTTCTCGCTGGATTTTGACCCACAAACTTAACATGCTATCTTTGTGCAGCAACACCATAGCAGAACTCCATTTCTTAGCAGTGAGGTTGGCCAGGATGCTGTTGATGCTACCACAACACGGAAGAGTCGGCAATGTTTATGACGTTTTCCGAAAGATGTTCTCCCTAAGGATCACTGATTCAATTTTGGACACTTCTCACACACGTGAGGGTATGATCAACGACATATGAAGACTAAGATCAGTAAGTAGGGAAATAATTACGAACTTGGATATTGATGTATTTTTGCCCGGTGTTCTCTTTTGATGAACTGCAACTGACAAATGTTAATCATTTAGTAGGATCACCGCGGAATTTAATTTTTATATATGTTTATATTTTTGGTCTATCTCTTTTTACCAAAAAATATCAACAAATATAGAATGTTAATCTTTTGCAAGATGAGCCAGCCTCGGGCTGAAAGTCTTGATAAAAAAAAATTAAAAAAAATGTTAGTCATTTTCCGAATAGTGTCAGTTTCTGAGGTGATTGCGCAGACGAACATTTGAATCGGCATTTTATGTACGATTATGAACACGCCTATTTGAAAATTTCCAATTTCAATTGGTGGAGTTCTAGCGAAATTAATACATGCCTCTGTCAATTCGCCTTTACTTCCACCACGGAGGCTGGAAATCAACGCAGAACACCTTCTGAGAGTAAACTAAAACACATCTAACCGCTCATCGCATTCATTCCCACAGTTTGTGGGTATGTGAGGTAAATTTTCCATAAATAAATGACAGAGATTTCTAGCGAGTAATTTCCATATTCATCCAGCTGTATTTTTTGGCAAACTTAAACTAACATTACGTCACTTATCTTAAAACAGCATAAAAATCTAAACTCAGGTAAATGATCAAAGACTTTCCAATAGTACGATTTTCTCCCCGTAACCTGATTAACCATGTTCGGATCAAATCCCCCCTAAGTGGTCCACGAAAAGCTCGATACGAACTGTTTTCATTCATGAACAAATTCAAGAGTCCATTTCCAAACGAGATTAGCAATCTTCAAACGAACTGTGATTCCAAACTCCAGCAGTCGCCGCTGCTAACTTCTCGCACTCGACCAAGTTCAACGGAATCATTTTTAATTCATCAGTTCCATTGCTCTTCAGACCCCCTCACCCCATCCACCGGATCGGAAGTTGGGAGCCACGCCAGTCGGATCAGAAAATCCCAGTCAGGTATCAAACCTGTCATCGGTTGACTCGTGTTTGGTGCGTCGTCGTCGTCGTCAATTCCTTTGAAGTGCAAATTTCTACATTTCACGTTGCGCCCCATTTGTAATGTCACTTCCCGGGCGAGTGGTGGATATTTTCGCTTTCGCATCCCGCAGCTACCCTTCCAGTGCCGGTACCACACCATCAACATCAGTAGGTAAACGAAGTGATGCTCGGTTGGTCCTGTCACTACCAGCGGAACCTCCCCGTCGATTTGCGATGATGGAATCCGCCCAACAGCCGGCAGATTGGCAGTCTTCTTGACTTCTCGGCGACGCCGTCCGTAATGCAGTTCACCCGTCCTGGTGTTAGCCAGGGGATGTGGGACTTGCACATCTGGCGGGAACATGATCAGGGCGAATCGCATCGCTTGCATCGAGAACCGAGCACCGTCAAACCGGGGCTAATGTTTAACTTGTTTGTTCTTCTCGCCTCGCTTTCCAAACAACCAACGCTGCAAAGTTCAACTGCATTTATTCTTCTCGCAGTCTTCAAGTGGGTACACTTCATTGCTGCATTATCTCATTAGGCGAGATGAAAATTAAATGAATCACACTCACTGTCTCTGGTTGGTTCGTTTATCTCTGGGAGTTTGAACAGTTGTGGCGGATTGTAATCATCTATGATCACCCTCGTGGGGAGATAGAGAGTCTTCGAATTCCAAAAAATATTCAGGGGAATGATTATAATTCTTTAGCAATGTTTTGATATGTTGATTCCTCTCACAATATTTGGACAGAGTAGTAAGTAGTATTAAAATATTCTTATTCATGTGCAAGTCTCCCAAATGTATATTGATGTTGTAATAAAACATGATGTAACAACAAATAAAGGCATAAAATGTATCGTTCTTTCAGTTTTTGAATTCAATTACTGCACTTCTTTGCGGTACCAAACGATGTTCCGAAGCACGAAGATCGAACAACCAAAAACGACAACGATAGTCCTTGTACGGTTCTCATTCATTATTCATAATGATTCACTACATTGAACATCTGGTTCACATTTTCATTTTCGTTCATTGTCACTTCACCCTTAACCTCATGGGATTTGCTCCGACGACGACGACCCCGGGGCGTTCGGACAGAAAATCCACCACGGAAGATATGTGTGTTCGTCTGATTCCTTTTTCCCATCCTGGCCAGTTGTTGAAAGCGGAACCCATTAGGGCCGATGCCGTGTGTGGAAAATAAAAGAAGAAGGACTCTTTGGTCACGGTTAAATAGTTTTGCGGGATCCGTTTTCTCTGGCTTTGACTTTTCCGAGAGCCGAGCGCCTGGCAGGCAGAGGCAGGGTGATGAATGGATTGTGGTTTTTGGTGGTAACAGTTCAAAAGTTCCTACACGAGGCGCCACTTGTGTCGCCGTCGGTTTGGATGGCACTCACTAATGGAAAAAGGGCAGAGAACGAAAATTTCATAAATGATTCAAACCGAATGCGGAACGGAAGCGGAGTGGTTTTTCCTAAGATCCGCACGTGACTTACATCGCCGAACAGTAGCTTCGTGAGTCGAATCGAGACTGTACCTTAGGTTTTGCTGTTGCTGGCATTTGGCTGCTGCAGGATACGTGTTTAGGAGCCTGCGGCTGCTGCTGGCTCTCGTTCTGCCTCTTGGGAATGCCAACCTGGCTGGCAGACAACGACGATATCCGTTTCGTGGCGTGGGATAATGTTGATCAAGATTGACGTTCGTAATTAAGATTTATGATGATCTAATGTGGCAGCCGCAGCCCAGGTAGATAATGGCGGGGATATAAGTCGAGGTTTTATTAGCGATTAATATCAATTGGTATGGTTTCGGTAGTTTCCTTTGTGAATTTGGGAGCATGACTTTTCGGAGATTGTGTGAGCAGATGAAAACTATCAGCGTCATGAATTTTTACTACTTGCTAATTTGTTTCCATTGGCCTTTGCATGAGCTTTGGTAGTTTCGATTAGCAAGACCAATAACAAAACTATATTTCAGCTAGTGCTCAATATTTAAAGACCACTTCCATGCACTTCCAAGCCATAGAAAATTGATGTTTATACGTACAATAAGATTACAAACTGATATTCTCGTATGCTATTCTGCTTGAAAATGGTTCCTGTATGTGTGTACTTTTTGCAGAGTCTTCTTCTTCTTATATGGTATTACCACAAAACAGATAGACATCATAGAACAAACTGCAAATTTCAAAGTAGGCTCTTTGTGTATCAACAATCGACGAATGGCACTCCTGTATATCCAAGGCGAAAGAAAGAGAAAGCAAAGCATGCGATGCTGCTCTGTCTAATGCGCGTTGTTCAGTAAAGCTTGACTTCCACCGCTAGGTTCGCTAGCGTTCCAAAATCATGGAAGCACCACATTCCACGGCAAAGATGCATATATGTTATGTGGTATTACATTCCAACTGGAACTTGGCCTACTGTTCAACTTTTAGCACTTCCTCGATTATAAATGCACTATGCCCAAGGAGCCGAGAAAAGTGAAAATTTAATTCGCATCCAGTTGATCTTCAGTGACCACAACGATAATCAAAATTTTTTGTTCTGCTAAGTGCGGTCGGAAGTTGATCTATCAAAGCGAGTATCATGTTAACAATTTCCTACCTATTCCTCAATTGTCCTGCATTCGGACCGGCCGGCACTGGTATTGCTTATTTTTAAAACATCAGTTCTTACACATTGAAGATGATGTTAGTCCCAAACTTCATCTGTTGGTTCTCTGTGTTATTACAGCTAACCTGGCAATAACGGAGTGGCAACCGTAAACGGTCAACCATGCTCATACTCAATATAGTTTCGATCGAACAGAATCACTGTCATATAAAGTTGACCTTTTTACAAAAACCCTTATTCAGGGATTGAATCCAAAAGATAATGAAAAAGTCTCTAACTTATCATCTCTGTATACATATACGATATGTAGAACACGTGGGATTTTTTTCGCAAGCCGTCATGATAAAGAACTGATTCGAGCGGCTATACCTCATGATAAATTCTTTTAAAACGCTGTAAACGCGGGGAGCACTGATTCCGATGATGCATTTCAGCTTGTTCTACAAAGCTGTGTGGTCCCCTACACAAAATGAGCAAAAACAAAGCGAGAATCATCACTTCTCTGTGGGGGCTGCCTACCCGATTCTGTTTTTTCGCACTTGTATACAAGTTTGATAATATGTTATCATGGCTTGTTATGATTCGGAACAGTTTTTGCCTTTCTTTTATCATTGTTCGTTATTGAGAGCGATTTCTGCAAACCCGGCCCTTATTAAACTTGTATACTACTATTATTAATAGTACACTATTAGTATACTATAGTGACCCAAGAACATAAGGACAAAATGCTCGTGCTCGAGATAGAGGTGCTTTTTTCTTCCTTCTTTATTTTACGACGGCCCATTTCCTCACAGTAACAGCCACCGAGTTCAGGAAGAAACTCCTACTCCTGGACGCTACAAATGAAATTAAACTTTTTTTTGGCAACACTTTTTCAGGTTGACACGAAGTTACGATTATCCGCGTTAATTTTCTTTAATAGTTGTGTATTATCTAACTTTTTTATTCTGAATTAGTGTATATTTGTCTAGTGATAACCTTAATGTTTGTGAATGAAGTGGTGTTTTTTAATGATATGTTGTAAAATAGTTAGAACTGAAATTAATTTTTGCACTTGCTGTTGCCTTTGTGTCATAAAAAAACGAGTCTATTGTTGTGTTGCTATAAGGCCACTTCTCGGCTTGTTGTTGTTGCTGCTGCTGTGCTGTTGCTGCTGTGTTGGAGTAGAGGAACCTACGTGGCGAAATCTTTTCGAAAAGTTGAAGGTAAATGTGATTACACCTATAGACACGCTTTGTGTTATCAAAAGTCCTTTCGAAAGTGTATCGTGCTATCCTCTGCCGCCAAAACGGCTACTTGACAAACGAGAAACAATTCGTTAGAATCTGCGATACGCATTGTGGTCTCGCTCCCTCGATAAGAGCACCATATTTGTGATAATATCTGCCGCCCAAACGGCTACTTGACGAACAAATCGCTTTGGTTGTGGTTGAGTGGGTTTGGTCTGGTAGGCTGGAAAACAGACTTTCGCGTTCGATCTAGTGAGTAGCCGTGGGAACTAAATACTTTTTCAGTATCACCTACACTGCTATTGCTAACTTCTTACTCACACACATAACGACTGTTTTGGATACCAAGCATTCAGCAACTTACATCAGGTGTTAGTCTAGTACTACATATCTTCACAGACCCACTTCATTCGTTGTGTTTTACTTGTGGCATAAATATATTTCTGTTAGTGTGTGTTGCAACTGTTTGTTTACCTTCCTAATTCAGCTTATTTGATGTCTTCGTTAACAATGGACGATGAATTTGTCTGCTCTGTGTGCAAGAAAAAAGATTTAAATGGCACTAAAGTTGTAACGTGCAACTAATTCTTTTCGAGTGATCATTTCAAATGCAAAAATATTGTTGGAAATGCGATACGACGTTTGCGAGAAATCAATTATTTTTGTTCGCCTGACTGCTCTATCATTTACCAGCGAAACGTATCGATGCAAAACAGTAACAATTCATTAATGTCTTCCTTCGCTGCAGACGTAGAAGCGACAATTGCTCAAACTGTTGCTAATGAGTTGCAGGCTGTTACACACGAAGTGAAGCAGATTACCACTTCAATTGAAAAGTTCCGAGCATTTTTGTCTGATAAGTTTGACGAAATCGTAACTGATACTGATTTCAAAGACCTGCGGGTCGAGAATGAAAAATTAAAAGACGAAGTAGAACAATTGAAAAAAAAAACACAAAACACATGATGGGTACGGTTTACAAGTTGGATCTGACAAATCAGCTCTGATTAACAATGCAATCGTGTGGGGTATTTCTACAGCTGACGGTGAAAATGTACTTCAACTTGTAGGCAAATTGTTACTTTCTCTAGGTTTGAGTGGACATTCTGAACTCGTAGTGTCTGCTGAACGTGTATTTGTCAATAATAAGACGAATAATGCACTAGTGCCTATTAGAATTATTTTTCGCAATAAAGAATCGAAAGAGGCAGTTTTCACCAAGAAAAAAGCCCATGGACAGTTATTATCCACAACTATTGATTCAAAATTTGTTGTTAACGGAAGAGCAATGAATGTGATGTTACGTGACGAGTTGACTCCTCTTTCGTTGGAAATGCTTAAGGAGCTTAGACAATCTCAGGAGATGTTGAAAGTTAAGTATGTCTGGGCTGGTAGAGGTGGCATTATATTAGTCAAAAAAGATGACAATAGTAAGCCAGAATTGGTTAAAAATAGAGATAATCTTACTCGTGTATTGAGTCATTTCCTACAGTTTACATAGAATCAAGTATCTGCATCTGTTTCTGGAAATACTCCATCGTTGAAGCGTAAAAAGAGTAATCAATAGTTAATTTCACGTTATTTTTTATTTTATTTATTTTTTTTTAACTTGATATTAAACTGACTAAATGGATTCTACACCGAATATGATTTTAAATAAATTTTATGATAATTTGTGTGATTTTAATAATAAGTGTGTAATTGATGGTACTAAATGTTTAAATATAGTTCAGTGGAATCTTAGAGGAATAAACGATTTTGAAAAATTTGACGAACTGATTTATTTTGTGAATGAATGTAAAGTTGATGTTGATGTTATTGTTGTCGGCGAAACATGGTTAAGTAGGAAACATTGTGGTATTTATAATATTCCCGGCTATTATGGCTTTTTTTCGTGCCGTGATAGTTCTTCAGGGGGTTTAGCTGTATTTGTTCGAAGTTCATTAGAATGTAAAATTATAGATAACCAAGCTACAAACGGTCTACATTATATCCACATAGAGGTTAAGCTTCTCGGCCATCTATACTACCTTGTTGGTGTTTACCGTCCTCCCTCGTTTGATTATAATGAGTTTCAGGATCTCTTAGAAAGTTGGCTTTCAAAATCTACCCCAGCTAAACCGCATTTAATAGCTGGGGATGTGAACGTTCCAATTAACAGGCAAAACAACAATTAAATGGCAAGTTACAAACACTTTTTGGATTCATATAACTATATTTCTACAAACACCTTTTCAACACGTCCAGTTAGTGATAATATTTTAGATCACTTTATCTGCCCAATAGAAGTTGCTGCACGGTTGCACAACAGCACCATTTTTATCAATATTAGGGATCATCTTCCTGTTTCGTCATCGCTCTCTTTGCGAAACGAAAAGAATGAACAAATTTTAAAAATGAGTAAAACGAATACCCGATCATTAAACTTCAAAATGAGTTCACAATGTTTTTAAATGACTTCCAGGTCACTAGTGATGTTGAAGAATCTCTAAAGACTCTTGTTGAAACTTATAATAAACTGTTAACTGACTGTACTAGATCATTTATTAAAACTGTTAGGATTAAAGGAGAATATTGTCCGTGGATGACTTACAACCTTTGGCGGTTAATACAAATAAAAAACAACTATCTTGAGAGAGTCAAGCGTTATCCTAACGACATGCAAATTGCTGCATTGTTGGATCATGTTTCAAAGAAAGTAAAAACAGCTAAAGCCAAAGGAAAAAAAAAATATTATGAAAACATATTAAAAAGCTCTAACCACTCTAATGTGTGGAAGAAGTTAAAAGAAATTTTTGGTCGTACCAAAGCTACAGAAAAAATTAGACTTCGGAATAGTCATAACGTTGAAGGCTCTGATTTAGAGACAGCTGATGTATTTAATAGCTTTTTCTCTACCATTGGTATTAAATTAGCTAACAAAATTCCAAGCAATAACTTTGATTTTTTGAAACCTGTCAAACGTGTTGAAAGTTCTATTTTTCTGAGACCTGCTAGTGTAAATGAAGTTTACGTAATCATCAGTCAGCTCGACGTAAATAAAAGTAAAGGGTACGATAATATACCGGCAGATCTGATGAAGGCTAATGTGGGACCATTTTCACAAATTATCGCTGATCTCTTTAATAGGATGATCATAAACGGATCCTATCCGAATATTCTAAAAATAGCTAAAGTCACTCCGGTATTTAAATCTGGTGACTCGTCTGATCCTTCAAACTACCGTCCAATTTCAACTTTGTCGATTCTCAACAAAGTTTTTGAAAAGCTTTTGACTAGCCGAATTATGAAATTCTTGTGTGATAAAGATGTTCTGTACAAATATCAATACGGTTTTCGTGAAGGCTGTGGAACAGCAACTGCTATCACCGAGCTCTTTGATGCGTTGACTGGTGAAATTGATCGAAAAAAGATTGTGGGCGGATTATTCATTGATTTAAAGAAAGCGTTTGACACTATAGACCACAAAATTTTATTAGATAAACTTGATCGTTATGGAATAAGAGGTGTTGCCAACGATTTGATCAAGAGTTATCTATCAGATAGGAAGCAGTTTGTTGTAATAAATGGTGTTCGCAGTAGTTTACGATCAATTGAAATAGGAGTCCCTCAGGGTAGTAATATAGGACCCCTACTTTTCTTGATATTTATCAACGATTTGGGTAATTTAAAACTTCGTGGAATTCCCCGACTTTTTGCTGATGACACGGCATTGTTTTACCCTCATCACAATGTGGAATCAATAGTGGAAGACATTAAATCAGACCTGGGGAGTCTCATAGAGTATTTTAATGGTAATATGCTTTCTTTGAATTTGACAAAGACAAAGTACATGGTTTTCCACTCACCACGGAAAAATATTGCCGCATTCTAATCCATGCATCGGAAATTTGTGGATAGAAAAAGTTTCATCCTTTCAATACTTGGGACTTCACTTAGACCCTTGCCTTTCATGGGACAAGCACATACAACATGTAGCATGTAAAGTATCTTCGCTATGTGGACTTATGAGAAGAGTCCGCTCTTTTGTGCCTCCTGAAGCCCTGTTGCGATTTTATTATGCGTGCATTCATTCTATACTGCAATATCTCATTATTGTTTGGGGTCATGCTGCTAAGTCAAAACTTAAAAGATTCAAACATTACAAAACAGATGTGTGAAAGTGATTTTAACTTGCCTCCATTATCTTCTACCGTTTCGCTTTATACTAGTCTACGGCACAGAATTGTTCCTATCATCGGATTACGTTATTCTCAAACGATCATATTTGTGCATAACGCTTTATACAACTCGAAGTTTCATCACAATATCGTATTTTCGACAAGAGACAGCTTTCAGGGCACTAGAAATGCTAATTGGCTATTGAGAAGCAATGCTTCCACGAACATAGGTCTTGTGCGCATCACATACCACGGTCCATCCAAATATAATGCACTTCCAACAGATTTGAAATCAATATCAAATAACACCATTTTTAAAAATAAGTTGAAGCAGTATGTAATTAGGAATGTAAACGAATTTCTTTTCTAATCGTGTCGACGTTTGCGAATGCGGGTTTTTCTAGCACTTGCTAGTTTTTTCCCTGCATCTTATGTTAATTGTAGTTTAATAGTATAATTAAATAAAGCCACATCGTTATCACTTTGTTGTAACATAATTTTTGATTTTGTTCCGGGAATCCCTTCAAAGGAGCCAAGTTCCACTGGGATTCACATTAATTCATGATAGTAGTTTCTACCCCGCGTTTTAATTTGTTTGTTAGTAAGTGTCCATTACCAGGGGGCTCAAAATGTGAGCTCTTTGGTATGGGGGTCAGAGGAGGGTATTAAAAAAAAAAAAAAAAAAAAAAAAAAACAATACACGGAACGGAGCCGACGGGATATAGTATTATTCTTAATTCAATTTTAAGAACGGTCACGCAGTCTTGAAGATTGAAACAAGATGCATATTTGTCCGAAGTTTCGACATGTGTCTTCATCAAGGGAAAAATACTGTGTTTGTTTCTAGTCTATGGTTTAGTCTAACGTTCATTGTCTGGCGTGGATTATTCTGGTACATGACTCCGAGAACACACAATTTCAAAAACATTGACACTGACAAATAATGCGAATTTTCTCCATTTTTTTTTCGAATTTTTTGCTAGTATGCTCCAGCCAAAAAGTGTCGTCCTTAGGGCCCTATAGTAATCAAACTAGAAAGTCTGAACATTGACTATGCCAGAAACTCGATTTGTGCAATTGCATAACATGTGAAAGATTTAGTTCGAATAATTTATTCGATATGGCTAGAATTACTTTCCCTACTAAGCTACGAAGGGCCTATCCATTTTGAGACGACAGATTTGGTGCCTCTCAATAATGGTCATTCGGTCACCGCCATCGATGTGATCACTGTCAGTCGGTCCCATCCAGTGTTGTCCTACACTCAGTGCAAAAAATTCTGCTCTTTGATTTTACTCCATCTAAACGATTTTATAGCCTTAACTAAGTAAGTTCAACTAATAGAAAGATATTTGAATTTTCTAAATGGCATCGTTTAGAGCATGAGCATGAGCATGAGCATGAGATGATCGTACAATTCGTAGTTGCTACTCCGTGATTGACCAGAACTAGCGGAATTGCACAAGGAACCAACAGATGGGACTTGGGATTAGCACTCCATCCTCAATGTGCACGTTCCGAAAGCTCAACATTTGAAGGTTCAATAACGGCGCCGGCCACGTCCTTACGATCATCGAGGAAGAGGAGGAATGTTATTGTAACAACCGTTGTTTTAGAGACCGACGAATCGTCTGCATCTCTACGGTTGTTACGGGAAGGAGTATTGTAGGTAGGGAGAGGAAGTGTCATTACTTAGATAAGGATTCACCTTGGTAAGTGATGTAATCCAAGTAACTAGCATGTTAATGTTGACGCGAGAACAAAGCTAAGATCAGCTACGACGTATTTTGTTGTGTCATTGTTCACCCAACGTAAGGGCAGACAATCAATCGCTCCGGTAGAGCAATTGTAAATGGTTTGTGATAATTCTAACATAATCTGCTCCTGAAAAATGTATGCTGGGTGTTTCTGTAATTGTAATATTACGTGGTCCCACTCAAGAAATCGCGTACCGCACATAAGAAAACATCACAATGTTATTTATTCATAGATTAGCGGCGAGACGTGAAGTTTTGAGCAAATTAACCACTTTCTTGCTTTGTTATAAATTATTCAGAATACATCAATTTACTAGAAAGATCAAACATTTTCATTATACTAATTTTCAATGAAAGCAACATGCAACACAGCAGCAAATAGAATATCCATTACGTAGACGAGCCTTGAAACTATAGCCTAATTATTGTTTCTATACATTCCTTTACACCATAAAACTAAACTATCTCGCAATTCGTTTTATGAATTTTTATCGAACTTCGTGTTTCAGCAAATCAAATGTTTCAGCAACACATCACTCAATAATGTCATAAAAATATTTCTATCATGCTGACTGCCATGGAGGATTATTAACTAATAATTTGAGTGTGCGTTGCTAATTTCCATTGATTAATAAAACTCAAGCTGATGTCATCAATATAAATAAATCGTTACCTTTATGGGAACACCCAGTTAAGCCGGCACTAACCAGATTGATTTGTTCTTAAAAATGAGATTATGACAAATCGTGTATACCGTAATCGATAAGTGTAAATTTGTAATAAATGTAATGAATATAATGTCTCAAATAGCTGTGCCATCAGCGTAAAGTTGTCAATTCAGAGATTCAGTTTCTAGTTTGGCCCGGTTCAGGATGTTCAGTGTTTTGTAGATAGAACAGAATTGTGTTTTTAATTTCTATGTCTTTTTTCGATCGTATTTTTGGTCGTGTGATCAATAAACCTCAACGATTTAAAGAAAAATCAAGTTGCCCAATAAAATGTCATAAAATAGAATTTTGTTCAATAAGTTTGTTGAGATTAAAAAGGCTTGTTCATCTCGTGCAATCATTCGCATTGAATAATGAAAATATAATGTGGGTTTTGAATATTTTTTCTGAACCATACAATCCAGCTTGCTTTCACACTAACAAAAATACTCCCTTGCGTGATGAAAACTCCTATGATCCTCTTCTGTTCTTGAATAAACTTATCACTCACTTTAGCACTTAACACCACATGTTTCTGATTCAAATTAAAAAGCATTGAAGAAGAAATCTTAAAATACGAGAACATTAAACAGAGAAAAAAAGCGTGATAAAGAACTTGACAGTCAACCGTCCGCGGCAAAGCTTGCTACGCTTTTTTTTCTATTTGAATTTTCTAAATGGCATCGTTTAGATGGAGTAAAATCAAAGAGCAGATTTTTTTGCACTGAGTGTAGGACAACACTGGTCCCATCTCCCAGCTCTCAAGTGGGAAGTGTCTTGCGATTTATTCGGGAGCAACCAGTGCCCAATTTTGGTCACCGCCCACGCCTCTCCGGACATCTCCCGGAGACCACGATGGCGCTACGATGCCGTTGATTGGGAGCCATACGAGCACCACCCTCGACACACGCTACAGCAAAACACACCGTTAACTCTGCCCGACTTCACCCAAACTATCTTATATCCCGCTGGTGCTACAATTCCACAAACCAGTAGCCGGCGGAAGGCACACCGTTGGTGGTCTGATGAAACGCAAACGGATGATAAAAGCAAGGAAAAACAGATCTTCGTGCACTCAGGAGGCTTCCCGCTGGTCATCCAGGCAAGGTAAGCGCGTTACAAGTGTACAAAGAGTGTTTATCTGAATGTGGGTCTGTCATTCAAGAGGCCAAGACTTTGTAAACCCGGCTGAATCCACCGCTGAACTATGGGGAAAAGTAAATGCGCTCAGTGGCACCCCGATGATCAAGATCGTACTATCTCCGATTCCCCTGAGGTGGCTAACGCACTCGGGGAATACTTCGCAACATTGGTTTCGGTAAGCGAATACTCACCTGAGTTCCAGAGGACCATCGTCGTCAGATCCTCATCACTGGCAAACTTCCGAATTCCCCATCAAACATTGGGATCTGATAGAACGCTTATTCAACCAAAAATAGTCTCTTCAGCTGAAAAACAAGCTTATTCAACTTAAATTGTCATTAGGTCCAACTGGAATAGAGTACCCCATGCTAAAGAGCCTCCCTCCCCCAGCAAAAATACTGTTTCTCGAATTGGTTAACCAGGCTTGGTCTGGCAAAATCTTCCCTGATGAGTGGGGACGAAGTTTCGTTATCCCAATCCAAAAATCAGCGTTTCCTCTTGGGACGTTTCGAAATTTTAGCCAATCTCGCTGATATCTTGAGTATCCAAGATCGTCGAGCCGCCGGTTACGGGAAAAACTCGAAGTAGATGGCAGCACACCTTCCTCCCAGGCTATACAACGGGCTCCTACTTTGCTGGCCTGGGACGTCCTACAGGACGCTTTCGAGAAGAGTAGACACGCGGACCTGGTATCCCTCGGCATTTTGAAGGCGTTGAACAGGACATGGACGCCTTTCGTACTCCAACAGCTGAGCGTCTGGAGTATTTCCGGCAACATCCTGGCTTTTGTCCGGAATTTCCTAATAGGTCGTTCCTTCCAGCTACTCATTGGTACTTCCATATACAGCCCAATCCGCCGTTACTGCTGTTTTCCGTTGGGCTACCTTGGTTGGGTTTTCCATGACCGCAAGCAAATACGTTCGTGGGCACGTTTGCACAGGAAGTCTTCAATTATCCGGTCCGAACATAGAGTAAGGGGTGTACCCCTTACCTAACCGGGAAAAAGTAAAGGTGCTAGGAGCCTCCTTCGATCGAGGGATCACTTTCCTGCCGCATTTACGTGAAGTCAAGACTTCAAAAGCAACTAGAGTTAATCTAATGAAAACCTTGTCCGAACCACACAGAATCAACAATAGATTCCCAACAACGCTACAGTGTTGTAAAGCCAGATGTCGCTTAGAAATACGCTCACGCTGTGCCCAATGGGACGAATGAGCATGATAGTTGGCAGTAAAATAAAAAAAAATAACCACCTAAACATCCCTGTCGTCCTTGCCAACAAGCACCCAAACACGACGTTTGCCTGAATCTCAGGGCACTGCGGAATACCTGGCAATACTACCGCGAATCGTTTTGAGCGAACGGGTCACCAAGGTCAGCGGATCTCAGCATCCGCCCCTCTGGGGGACACCGAAACCTGGATAAACAAGATTGGAACCCCTGTCATAAGACGAGTTTAAACAATCCCATTGAATTCCACCACTTAATTGTATCTTGACAGATACGTATTTCGACATCAACAGTAAGGCCGTCTTCAGTGTCTCGTACTTGACTCGACTTAGTCGAGTCAACTTAACTTAGTCGAGTCAAGTACGAGACACTGAAGACGGCCTTACTGTTGAGGTCGAAATACGTATCTGTCAAGATACAATTGTGGTGGAATTCAATGGGATTGTTTAAACTCGTCTTATGGCAGGTGAAAACATTCCACTAAAAAGCTCAACATAATTTTCTTATCAAGATTGGAACCCCAATTGGAAATCATATCATCTACCAACACGCGACTCCGCAAAGTAAAAGCCACCACCTCCGCTTGGACAGACCTCTCTAATTTAGGAGATCAGCAGGTCATCTCCCGACCACACCAGGGGCTCCCACAACTTTGGAGGAGGGCCCATCCGAATACACTGGGAAGTCTGCGATGTTCCTATATCAATTAAATATTATCTCTGCCAGTGCCCCACATATCAAGCCCCCAGAGAGGCGTTTGGATACCGCCAGTATCTGCTCTCTAAAAGCTTGGGCCTATATCGTCACATCTAGACATAACTTTCCTTCGGGTCTTTCCAATAATATTTCGGGTATGGGGCACACTATCCGAGGCGCAAGGGCACTTCTTGGCTTCATACAAGGTTGTAAGTCCCGTACCCACAGTGATCGGGAACCCTAATCCGGGCCTAAAGTCCCCTTGCGTTTCTTCAACACTGCATTATTCCAAAAAGATCAGCTGGGCCCCCAAAATTAATCATCGTCGACAATATTTCACCCCTCTCCTTATTTTATGGTCAGTCTCATCAGCTAAGCAAGTTTTTCAAGTTGTTTGTCAGAATACCGAAAAGACTATTGCTGAAGCTTGTCATAAGACGAGTTTGTACAGTCCCATTTAATTCCACCACTGATTTGTACCTTGACAGATACGTATTTCGACCTCAACAGACCTTACTGTTCTTACTATTCAGTGTCTCGTACTTGACTCGACTTGTGAATACATTCCACTAAAAAGCTCAAAATAATTGTCTTAACAATATTGCTGAAGTGCAGCGTTCTGAGTAGACTCCAATTTTGATACGCATATTGTTCTACCAAACAGGTGACCTGAATCAAATTTGCCGTCGGATTTCTCATCCGTTCTGAATTATTTTCATTGACCAGAGGACAGCGAGCTGGATTTTGATGATTTCGGAGCTCTGCCGTCGCATCGAGCAAGAATAATCATTTCCGGAGAGCAGCGCATCAAGTACAATAAGATCCCGAATACAACACCAACGTATTGGCTGGTTTTCAACAGAAGAATGGTTTGCCCTCTGGTTTGATTTTTTAAATACCTTTCGTTTTATATTCCGTTCCTGTTTCGACCAGTTTTACCAACTGTTATCTGTCGTCCGTTTTTTATTTTTTTGTCGTATAAACCTATAACTGTTATTAATTTTAAAAATCTTCTTACGGAAGGTCCCTGGGTTGGACTACTTTGGTCCCCTGCCCTTAGGCTGAATGCCTGTCCGGCCTCGACATCACCATGACAAGTGAAGAATTGGCTGTCAAAGTCAAACTCAAAACTCACATTAATAATGATAAAAAAGACAGCTTATTCCACCAGAGGTGAGTTGGCAATGTCCTGTTATTTCATTTGTAATTTCTTTTAATTGTTGACGTTCCGTCTAGAGTTTCCAGCCCACAAACTAGCCGTTTGCCGCCTGGCCCTCAGACGATCGTGTTGCCAATTTACTTCAGATGCTTGTTTCAACATCCTCCCTCGTGTGCTTTTCACTGTATTTGTAGACCACTCCAAGCAGCACAAGTTAGACAAAAATCTGGTCACATATTAGTTGCAGTAACCTATGTGGAACATATGTACTGCTAGCGAGAGATAGTCCTTACCTCAAGTACTGCCAGTTTTGACACAGGTCGGTGAAGAACTCCTCCCGTAGTTTGCACCAGAGCCTGATAAACGTGGCCATCCGACGCTTTTGTCGTCTAGTCGATGACTAGCAAGCTGTCTTGTGATGATCTTGCGTCAATTTCAAGCCTCATTCTCATTCAAGGAAAACATTCTGACAAGAAGACAAGAATACTTTTCAAATTGTTTCCCCTTGAATAGAAGAAAAGAAATGTAGCTAAGAATATACATGTTGAGGTGTGAACCAACACACTATTGCCAATAGTTTTCGTTGAGAATATGGTGAAAACAATCTTACAGCTTTGCTTGCCGGGCTAAGTGGAGATTCCAGCTTGTAGTATTACAAACTGCCAAACATTTTCGGTTGTCTTTTGGACCCGATTTATGGTTTTCTAAACCACTCACCTTATGAAATCAGCGAAAGGAACCAAAAACACTGGCAGGATCGCCAAAATGTGTGACCCTAAATGGTCGGAACGAAATAATATGGCAGCGGCTCTCCGTGGATGCGTGTGCCCGCCACGGAGATCTAACAAGAAGAGGCTAAATCATGGCTTGCTGCTTGACACATTGAGGTGTGAATCTATGAACACACGGTGAAGGTATCTTATTCAAACCCCACAGGATGCAGTTGAAGAAGTGATAATACATTTTCAACTGTTTGGGATGTGCCATTTGAGAGGCCTCTCAATGTTTGTGGAAGAATCCAACATTGTAGTGCTTTGGCTGATCATGATTATGAAACTGTCAGTTATATAGAATACTACTGCATCCGTCATCTAGGCTCGCAATGAAAGTAAACTGCCCATTTTCAACATATATACATCACACCCTGCACCATTCATTCCTGCACTCAAATATGATGATCCTTGTCATTTTTCATTAAAGCAGCACTACGGAATTCAATTTCTTCATGATTCTGTTTTCGATGGCTAGTTACAGTCATGTGAATGTATGTCACTCGATATTTCACGCATAAATTATGTTCAATTTTAGTGAAGTGAGAGTTCATTTCCGTTGGAATCCTCTTGTAATACGAATACTGCAGGTGTAATATGCCTAAACCGGAAGCCTTGCGTTGCTGTTTGAAATGATCGTACATTTTCTGGCATGATGGATCCGGAGACAAATAGAGTACATTTTGCCCGTGTTCTCTCCGATAGTGCGAAATAAGCGAACTGTAATATATCCTGTTCTACGGCTTCTACAATGGGCTCGGTGATACATTTTTAAAGAAATTATTATCATCCACAGACAGCGACGCGATGTGCTCTGTATATAAAATAACCACAAAAAATAATAAAAACGATAAAGTTGAATTGTTAACTTACTTGCACTTCCAGTTATACCCCAATGTGCTAAGAAAGAATTTAGCACCTACTACGTGAACCGCACCTTTATCGTCAGCAAGCTCACAAACGAATGAGAATGATTTCTTATAATATGATGAACAAATGCCCGGCAAAACACCTTGTCAGCTGGAACTGTGTTCAATTATGAAGATTCTCTCGAATTAATCCCGAATTAATCTCGAATTATTTTGCGGCATGCTTGTAGAACATTTCAAGTTACACGAACACTTTGCAATAATTACGGCATGTGATTCTCGTCTTCGATGATAAGCTCTTCAGGGAAGTTCCATCACGGCCTTTCAATGCATTCCTCCTGGATAATTTCTTCTTTTGATTCACATCCACTTTTAGTATCGTAGCATAAAATCAGCTCCATTTTTACAACCTCGAATTCAACTGATTGGCAGGATTGTGAACTATGAAATAAAGACGCATGCTAAGATGGATTTACTATGCTAAGATATAAAAATAAACAGTTGCTATGGCAAAGTGTCGTACGTATCTTACGTACGGAATCGGAAACAGTTTATCGTGTACTTTTATTGTCACTGTTTCAAAGATTAACTCTTTAGGGTCTGTCTCATTTGGAGAATTAAACTTAAAAGTGACAGTTCGAAAATTAAAAAATCACCCCGTTATAAGAATGGCTGGTGCTACCCAGCAATTCCAATAGGACATCGATGGAAAATGATTCGATATCTGTCAAAAGTAATCTTGCTCTGCGAGCAGGGTTATTTGATAATTATTGAAATGTCACTTTTAAGTTTAATTTCAGTTTAATTATCCAATTGAGACAGACCCTTATAAGGCAGACGAATCTAAACAATACATTAACAAAAACAACAATAGGACAATGTTGGCATGGTATTAATCTCAAATGTATGTTTGTTATACATTAAACAGTTCAGAAACATTGCCAAGCTGGTGGAAATATAATTGCATCTGCCCGGCAAGCGGGAAAACAGGCAACAACAAAAATAATTAAAAGATTTTTAAAAAATAAGGTTTTACTAAAACCAGTTAAATCAAGGCACGTTAAATTTTTTGGTGAAGACTCCTAGTCGGAAAACGCATTATTTGTGAAACAAATAGTGTAACAAATATAGTGTAACAAATATACAGAACGGAAAAGCTTTTTTCACGCTAATCACGTAATAATCTAACACAGGAGATTCAAAATAATGGTATTAATACTATCTATATATCTTTATCGTTTTTGACCCTTCCTTCGGAAGTGTCTATAATTTCACTTTGTATGCGTTACGCAGGCGTGTTATGTATTAATCTATTAATAAATCTCTTGAATTATGAAATAAAATGTATGGTATTTGAAACAAATTCACTTTAATATTAAAAATGTAATTATAACAAATGATATGATATAAAAATATGCTTAATTTGCTTATTTGTTTCAAAGAAACAAATGATCGAAATATCGAGGTCTCTGGAAATTACGGATACGATAAATGCTACCAGCGTTACGATAGTTACCTACCATATCACAATAGTTATTCAATCTGAAGAGCACCTTATGGATAGGCAGCATGACGCACAGTACGTTACCTTGGTCTGGTTCCCCCCCAGAAAATTTTAATAACTTTCAAATAAATATTACATTTTACTTTGTTCTGATCAGAATGAAAAAAAAAACTCCATGGTGTGCTAACAGACAGTAGTATTGGGACAATCAATTGTTACAAATGTCAAATGTTCTGAAACGTTTATCATTCAACCCTTATGCATATGCTGCCTCGGAAAAAAGCGTAGCAAGCTTTGCCGCGGACGGTTGACTGTCAAGTTCTTTATCACGCTTTTTTTCTCTGTTTAATGTTCTCGTATTTTAAGATTTCTTCTTCAATGCTTTTTAATTTGAATCAGAAACATGTGGTGTTAAGTGCTAAAGTGAGTGATAAGTTTATTCAAGAACAGAAGAGGATCATAGGAGTTTTCATCACGCAAGGGAGTATTTTTGTTAGTGTGAAAGCAAGCTGGATTGTATGGTTCAGAAAAAAATATTCAAAAACCCACATTATATTTTCATTATTCAATGCGAATGATTGCACGAGATGAACAAGCCTTTTTAATCTCAACAAACTTATTGAACAAAATTCTATTTTATGACATTTTATTGGGCAACTTGATTTTTCTTTAAATCGTTGAGGTTTATTGATCACACGACCAAAAATACGATCGAAAAAAGACATAGAAATTAAAAACACAATTCTGTTCTATCTACAAAACACTGAACATCCTGAACCGGGCCAAACTAGAAACTGAATCTCTGAATTGACAACTTTACGCTGATGGCACAGCTATTTGAGACATTATATTCATTACATTTATTACAAATTTACACTTATCGATTACGGTATACACGATTTGTCATAATCTCATTTTTAAGAACAAATCAATCTGGTTAGTGCCGGCTTAACTGGGTGTTCCCATAAAGGTAACGATTTATTTATATTGATGACATCAGCTTGAGTTTTATTAATCAAATGGAAATTAGCAACGCACACTCAAATTATTAGTTAATAATCCTCCATGGCAGTCAGCATGATAGAAATATTTTTATGACATTATTGAGTGATGTGTTGCTGAAACATTTGATTTGCTGAAACACGAAGTTCGATAAAAATTCATAAAACGAAATGCGAGATAGTTTAGTTTTATGGTGTAAAGGAATGTATAGAAACAATAATTAGGCTATAGTTTCAAGGCTCGTCTACGTAATGGATATTCTATTTGCTGCTGTGTTGCATGTTGCTTTCATTGAAAATTAGTATAATGAAAATGTTTGATCTTTCTAGTAAATTGATGTATTCTGAATAATTTATAACAAAGCAAGAAAGTGGTTAATTTGCTCAAAACTTCACGTCTCGCCGCTAATCTATGAATAAATAACATTGTGATGTTTTCTTATGTGCGGTACGCGATTTCTTGAGTGGGACCACGTAATATTACAATTACAGAAACACCCAGCATACATTTTTCAGGAGCAGATTATGTTAGAATTATCACAAACCATTTACAATTGCTCTACCGGAGCGATTGATTGTCTGCCCTTACGTTGGGTGAACAATGACACAACAAAATACGTCGTAGCTGATCTTAGCTTTGTTCTCGCGTCAACATTAACATGCTAGTTACTTGGATTACATCACTTACCAAGGTGAATCCTTATCTAAGTAATGACACTTCCTCTCCCTACCTACAATACTCCTTCCCGTAACAACCGTAGAGATGCAGACGATTCGTCGGTCTCTAAAACAACGGTTGTTACAATAACATTCCTTCCCTTCCCTCGATGATCGTAAGGACGTGGCCGGCGCCGTTATTGAACCTTCAAATGTTGAGCTTTCGGAACGTGCACATTGAGGATGGAGTGCTAATCCCAAGTCCCATCTGTTGGTTCCTTGTGCAATTCCGCTAGTTCTGGTCAATCACGGAGTAGCAACTACGAATTGTACGATCATCTCATGCTCATGCTCATGCTCAACCCTTATGCATATGCTGCCTCGCTTGCGATTTTTTAGGACGTCGGTGTGCTTGAGTTTTGCTACATTTGATCCAGCTCTCATAAGAAGCCGTGCAATTATGTACGTCATTTATTTTGTTGGTATTTTCCATCATCCACTAATACGCTTGCAGTTGTTTTTTTTCCTCACCCCTATATCTATCACATTAATGCTGTCCAATGAGCAGCTCGAAGTAGCTCGAAGTTGTTCCCGTCCTGCTCGTTCTTTTTTGTCAACAAACGGGCATGAGCGTGACAGGAACAACTTCGAGCTACTTCGAGCTGCTCATTGGACAGCACTAAGATGCCAGATTTGAAGACATGTCTTCAATTTGAAGACATTCGAATCTCTGTGAAGACAATTATTTCGTGAAGACATTTTGAAGACTTTTCAAAATATTTGAAGACTCATCTACTTATTTGAAGACACTTGAAGACAATCAATAAGCCAGCGAATAGAAAATACAATTTCATTACTTACTTAATAAGCTTGTAAATTTTGCGACCTCTATGTAAACTAGGTATATAAATATTACAAAAGTTATATGTAATAGTCTTTGTCTCGAGCTTAGAATCTCAAACATAAAACACACTAGCCGGTTGATAACTGCAACGCATTTTAGACCTCATACACACTTAACTTTGAGCTGTGCGCTGGTGAAAAAATTTTCGATGGTAGCATTCATCAACATAGCTAAAAGGAATACTCGATAGCCAGAGCCGTAGCGTGGACTCCCAGCGCCCTTGGCGAAACCGTTATTGGGCGCCCTTTACTTTCATGCATATTTGAAACAAATAGCATGCTATGAACTGGGATATTGTTAAAATAAACCATTATTTGCGTAGTGGATTTAATTAATTAAGCCTCCATATCCTGCATATGTTCCAATAGGTGTAATATCCTTACCTATCCTTAAAAGGCCAGAATTTCTAAAAACCTTTTTTCTAGAAATGTCAATGAATTTCCAAAAAAATCCAGAATTGCTTGTTGTGAATTCACACACTAGTGGATATAGCTAGGCCAATAAAATCCATCTCTCAGGTGTGCCGGTCAGTGATTTGGTCACTATCGGACGTAGCCGCATCAAGAAGATCTCTGCTTTGAAGTGGACCAAATGACCTTCGGAATCGCAGGTCGGTGGTTTGAAAGAACTATTGGACTTGGTAGCGTGCTTTCGACTGGATAATATGTAATACTCGGAAGTTGTTGAAATTTATTGGGCTAACCAAGTCACCCAATGCCACCAAACTACCGATAGACCCACTGGAGGAATTGATATATCTTGAATCAAGATTCTTGATCCGAATTGGTCCGGAATTGGTTGGTTCTTGGATACGACTCTCCAAAGTTGAATTTAATTTAAAGTCAAGTAAATTTACTCGGAAGTTGACTTTCTATGTCTGAAAAATCAAGACGTTTGCCCGACGAATTATACGACGTTTGCCCGACGACGACGAATTATACGCGTTTTTACAGTCTACTCTGTGTTTCGCCTTTGGCGTATTAGATTCTGCAGCAACTGTATGTAACCTCAATCTGATGACAGATTAATAGTACTTTTTGTTGGACTCAGGGGCAGCCAACCAATCACGAACGCGAAGCTTGTCAGAGTCCTGGTCGGAGTCAGTGGATAGTACTACCGAACTGTCAAAAAAGTTCATTCGACAAGGACTGAATTCATTCCTGAATTGAAGAATCTAATTGAAGTCCTCGTCTAGGGCTTCATATTCCAGAAACTTGTTTCATTCTTCCATTTTCATTTGTGATTCATGTTCCTTTATATTTTTCACTTTCTTTTTCATCAGGTACATGATAAAAAAGTCAGTGAAGTCCCTGAGCCGACGTTCTGACACCTGTACATTATTGACGAAAAGGACCTTTCGGAAATTAGTCAAACGATTGATTACGAATGTAGTCCTCGATGGAATCGTCTGTTAAAAGCTGGAATCTTAAACATTTTGAGCCGGTACATTTCAGAATGTAGCAAGGTTTTTTACACGGATTGATTTTAGCCCATTGAGACCCAAAAACTCTTGATGAGATTTGTCATCGTTTCCCGTAGAGCAGTTATGGATTTCGGCGCCCCCCTATGGCCTGGCGCCCTTGGCCAACCTGGCCAACCACACGCTACGGCGCTGTCGACAGCTTTCACCAAATGGAAACCGCATATTGATTAATCGCCCCAATAATAAGTAATCGATTTTAATACAGGCTGCAAATCTTTAGTCATGATCGTTAAACTTCTTCCAGGGCATCACTGAAATGTGCAGTGCAACATAGTAGCCTGAATTTGTGTGTGCTATCTTTCGCGCCACGAGCAGCAATGTTGCCTGTTGAGGAGTTATGCAATTAGCTCCAGAAAACCACAGTATGGATTAAATTCGATTATTGTAGATTCAGTTGAAAACCGAACTGAGCTCTCGCGACAATCGCATTTTCTCCCATTTCCAAGTGTCGCAACTGCATCGCGGGTGGTGCGCAGGATGGCGCACGGCTATGGCATAGATGCGCACTACTCGCGATGCAGTTGCGACATCCAGAAATGGGAGAAAATGCGATTGTCGCGAGAACACAGTTCGGTTTTCAACTTGATCTACAATACTAATTATTGGAACGATGAATTAAGATGCGGTTTTCACGGAGTGAAAGCTGTTGAGTATTTCTTTTAGCTATGTAGGTTTTCTTTTAACCTGCGCTTAATGGGGGAACGTTATGAACAGTATAACGAAAAAATAAATTTCCCCATACTAATTTGCATGCAAACTTGAAACGGCTTGTGCTAAATCAGTTTTAATCCAAATGAGCTCAAATTTTCAGAGGACACTCAGAAAGTGATAAAGAATGATATGATCGCTGTGGAGCAAAATCAATTTTTTGAACCACCCTAGCATACCATCGTTCCACATTCCTCTAAATATCCGCCGGGAAACTCTTTGAATTTCCCGTGGATTTTTAAAAGACTTCTCAGTGAAAATTTATAAGAATTTTTCGTGAATTTTATAAGGAGAATTTCCGATGAAGAATTTCTTTTCTAAATTTAAGAGAATTAAAATTGAAAATTCAGTAAAAATTATCGTGGAAATTTACAATAATTTCCGTTAAGAAGAAATAAGGGAAATACTCCAAATATTAAACGGGAAATTCTTCTTAATTTCCACAAGTTTTACTGAGCTCCCACAAAAAAAACCCTTTTGATTTCCACAAGAAATTTGCCTCAATTAATTCTCATAGACAATTCTTACGAATGTTGACAAGAAATTGAAATTGTTTTGGTGTTAAATAGATATTTCTCAGATCTTCCATGGTAAATTACTACAGGAAAGTGTTCTTAAAAGAAATCCGGAGGAAACTTATTACACACCTTCGCTAAATTCTTCCTTGAATTCCTTTGATAATTCTTCAAGAAATATCTTTGGACATTCTTCCAGTATTTTATCTGAGAATTCCTTTATGAATTTTCCAAAAAAATCGTTCTAGTGTTCCTTCTGAAATTCTTCCCAAATTTCCTACACGAATTTGTCCGGAGGTTTCAGGAATTTCTTCGAAAATTCCTCCAGGAATACCTTTTGAATTTCTTCTAGGAGCTCCTCCGTAAGGTCGTCCGAGAATTCCAAAGAAAGAACATCCAAAAGTTCCTTCGGAAGATTCTCCTTAACTACTCTGGTAGTTCCTCTCCGAATTCCTCCAGCAGTAATTCCGTCGGAAGTTCTTCCAGTAATTCTTCCGAAAGTTCCCCCAGAATTTTAAAAAATTCCCCCTTAACCTCCTCCAGTGATTCCTCCGGAAGTTTCCCCAGAAATTCCTTTGGAAGTTTCTCCAGGAATTCGTCTGGAAGATTCTCCAAAAGTATTGCCGAAAGATTCTCCAAGAATGCCTCCAGAAGTATACTACGGAATTTCTCTGGTTTTTCCTCCAGGGTTTCTTTCGGAAGTTTCTGCAGCTATATCTCAAGAAGTTCCTCCAAGAATTCATCCAGAACTACTTCCAAGAATTCCTCCGGAAATTTCTCTAGCAATTTCTTCAGGTATTCCACCGGATATTCCTTCAGTAATTCCTCAGGAATATCGTTCAGAAATTTCTCCAGAAAATACCTCCGGAATTCATCCCGAAGTTTCTACAGGAATTCCTTCTTAAGTTTCTCCAAGAATTCCTTCTAAAAGTCCTTCAGCTATTCCTCCGGAAGTTCCTTCAGAATTTTATCCAGTTTCTTCAGTAAATCCTCTGGGTGTTCCAACAGGAAACCTTCGGGAAATTTGGTCTGGATGTTTTTGAAGTATTTCACGGTAAATTCTGAAACCTTACGTGGTATTCTTTAAAAATAAATTTGGAAGAATTCCACATGGAAATTCAGTTTAAAAATCAGATGAAATTTTAACCAGACTCAGTATAAAATCCCGGGGAAACTCGTTATACACTATCTCGTGAAAATTTTATAGAATATTCTCTTGAATTCTATCAATTTGAATGTTTAAAAAATAAATTATTCCACATCTATAAAACAAGGACATGATTGAATTTATTGGAACCTATTGGAATTTGAAATTTCTCGCTAATAATCATAATTTTTATATTGAAGACATTTGAAGACATATTTAAACGACTGTGAAGACATTTGAAAATATTCTCTGGCATCCCTGCTATTGTATGTGCTTGTTTCTGCTTTTCATCGATTTGTTGACGCTCGACGCTTATACGCGGTTGTTCAAATTTTGTATTTCCGCGCATTTTCTTGTCTCTTATGCTCCTACCTGTGAAGCTCAGAAAAGAATTGTGTTTTTCCTGCTGTATTGCATTGCAAGATGTCCAAAAACAAGCAAACCAGTTCCCAGAACTATCTGTTCAATTATTTTCGACGGAAAGGTAACATGATTTAAAAATTCTTTTAGCTATACAATTATTAACTCTTTCTCCCACCAAAATAGCAAATGTTGCCAAATCCGAAGTTTCTTCACCCGATCCAAAAATTTCTCAGGAGATCCGGATCAACGACGACGGTGAGCCATCCAGAAAACCAACATCAGATTCAAGTATGTTTATCAGAAATGATAAGCTATAGCGTCATCTGTCATTTAGCGAAAGATTCCCACTTACTGCTGGCAATATTAACGTCGATAATTTCAGTAGAATAAAAAATTTGAAAACTGAAATTGATATGTATGTTGGGCTGAGTGAAACTAGAAAGTGTTTACGTTTAAAACATTTCCTACATTTTTATCGCCTGAAATTTTGTTTGGGATGCGTAAATTACCTATCGGAGTTAAACAGGACAAAAAAGAAGTGGTATATTCTACAGCCCATGATTTCATAGTTGACGTATCAACCATTTTGAATGTCAGCGAATATTACTTACTACGCATTTACAAGGCCTGTAACATCCATACGTTGCTTGATTAAAATCTCATTCAAGTGTCTACAGGTTGAAATGTGTTAAATTTGTGATGTTTGTCCGTAAATCATCTTAATTACATCGGAAAGTGCAATGGTTGATACGTCAACTATGAAATCATAGGCAGTATGACTTGACTAATTTTATCAAATACATTTCAAATTAGGTTATGGCATTGAAAAAACCCATATTAATCCACCTAGCGGTGATGGCGCCTTTCTCGCGCAAAAAGGTAATGAATGTAGCCTTTACGCTTACACCTCGATGATGTACAAGAAAAGCAAAACAGTTACACCGTTTAATGTTATGATAGAAAATTTACTCTAGTAGACGACAGATGGCGCTGCTAAAAATTTCTCGAATTTCCTACGTTCGAATTTTGACTTTCGGACAATTTCATAGTACTATGAAACTGAACGAAGAGCATACTTACGCCTAAATACGTGCAACACGAGCATCTTTATAGTACGATGAAACTCTTAATGGGAAGCCACGGATAAAATATTCATAGATGCAAGGCATTTTTCATAACACATTATTGTTCTATGTGACTATGTCTCATCACTATTTTAATATCATATATTTTTTGCAATTTGCAATTATTATGAAATTCAATAGTGATCAACAGCGTTTTAGTTTCTGTCGGATGCAACTTGTTGCAAGAAAATCGGTTAAGAGTTTCTATGTGAAAATTTGGCTAATGTTTTTTATGGCATTTTGTGCACACACACGCACACACATACACACACTCACACGCACACACGGACAGACAGACATTTGTTCAGCTCATTGAGCTGAGTCGAATGATATATAACACTATGGGTCTCCGGGACTTCTATCAAAAGTTCGAATTTGGAGTGAAATGATAGCCTTTCGGTACAACTTAGTTGTACGAGAAAGGCAAAAAAATTGATACGTATTATATTGAATTTTACGCAGAATATGCCAGTCAATATCTTGATGTTATTCAATAATATTCCAGTTATCTTTCAAATGGGATTAAGGCTGTTCATTTTCGTCTTTCGGAATCAAAAACGGGGTTTTAAGCATATGAAAGATTTTAGAGCTTTTAGTGGAATATCGTCGTTTATCATACACAGAAAAAATAATGAAAACTAATCGGCGCGTAAAAAATACAGGCGCGGAAAATTACACTATTCTGAGCATACATGAATCTTTTCCATAAATTTCGCCCTAAATGTATGCAATTTGTATAGCATTATGCCAGTTAGTCGACTAAATAGTGACATAATGCAATACAAATTGCATACATTCAAGCGAAAACATCGTTTAAGGTTACGCTCTTTTTGGCATTCCCTTTATGTGCATTACTTTCGTGTAAATTTCAACAACTTTTTCTATCTGTGTAAGACGAATTAATATTATACCGCTTGATTGAAACTTTACAGACACATATTTCGACCTCAACAGTGAGGCCGTTTACAGTGTCTCGTTTTTTATTCGACTCGACTAATGGTTGCTGCTTCTACTATTTACACTAGGGTAAATGACCCAATAGTGGAGGAACTAAGCACGTTCCACCACTGTTTGTTCGCATGCACAGAAGCTATAATTTATTTCGCTTACCTAAATTTTGCATTCGAAAGCTCCTCTTTTATATTTTTAGTAGAAAGTATTACAATGGCAGCAGCTCCTGTCATTATTACTTAAAATGAATCCTCCAATTATTGGTGCAATGTTCCAATAGTTGTGATATTTTCTAATTCGTGTTCCTATAGTTGCGAATCCCATTGTTTTCATACGGGACTCGCAACTATGGGAACACTACCGCAACTATTGGTATAACGCAGAGAAAAAATTACAGTATTTCAGTGATATTTTACCTATTTTTTAGTAAATCCAAAACAGTTTTCAACTCTTTCACTTAATGACAGGTCAACTAATTGATAAACAATGTGGGTTGCTGCGTTATTTGCGTATATTTGATAAAAACCACACTACCGCAACTATATGAACACCCACGACTATCGGATCAATTACCCTAGGTGTCTTCAAGGCAAGTTGAGTAAGAAAAACTGAACACGATCTTACTGTTGAGGCCAACATATGTATTTGTGAAGTTACAACCAAGTGGTGATATTGAAGGAAGAGTATTTACTCGTCTTTTGTGATTTTTTAAGGAATAAAGGGACATGACACTACCTTTTCGATCCTGAGAAACTAAAAGCAACAACTTCAAAAATCGTCATCTTCTTCGAATAATTTAAGGAATTTATATTAAAAATTTGATTTTCAGAGCTAGCTGCTGATGGCACAATATGCAGTAAAGCTCTATCGAGTATCGACATAATAAATCAGTCAGAAGATAATGAACCAAGTACATGGCAAGTAACTGGACAAACGTATCCACTGACGCCGATAAAATTTTCTGCTATGTCTGTAGAATGTTCTCAACAGGAGAGACGCGCAATCAAAATGAGAAGTTTGATACATCTGGATTTTCTTCTTCTGGAAGAAGTTTGGAGAATTCATAAAAAAGCACGAGGAGTGTTCTGCTCACGTCAAGTGTTTGGAAAGATCTGTGGCATACAAACTCTCAAAATCATCCGGTAATTTACAGGAGTTGATAACGGCGAAACATCTCGAGGTAGTGGAGCACAACCGAGATTACTTGCTGAAATTCATAAGCGTGATTCTCTGTCTTGCTCGACAAGGTTTGCCTCTGAGAGGTCATCGAGAAGAAATTACTTCCAAAAATCGTGAAAACTTTCTTGAATTCTGTTAAGTCTTGGGAAAATTTGATGAGAAATTTTCATCACAATTCGATCGTCATGTTAATTACTGAAATCCGCATTACAAAATGAGATAATTGAAATTGCCAGTGAAATTGCAATTTCTAAAATCGTTGAGGAGGTTCAACAATGCGGCTTCTTTGCTCTCATGGTAGACGAGGCAAGAAGCTTTAAAGAGGAGCAGTTGTCAGTAGTTATCCGCTACGTGAAAGGCTTAGAAGTGGAAGAAAGATTCTTAGGATTCCTGGACTGTTCATCTTCTAGAGATGCAGAGTCGCTCAAAAAGTTAATTATAGGCTTCTTAGATCGGTTGGGAATCGAAGGCGTACCAATGTGCCAATGTGCACAGTGCTATGACGGTGCCAGTGTCATGTCAGGCTCCCGTGGGGGATTACAAGCTAAAATGTGAACAATATATACCCACGCCGTATACATCAATTGCCTGGCTCATAAGCTAAATTTGGTTGTCGTGGATGCTTGCTCGGATATTAAATCATCCACCAACTTTTTTAGTGTACTGGAGGCATTACATGTGCATTTTTCCAAGCCAGGCAACCACGCCCATTTGAAAGAGATACGAGCCAAGTTAGGCATAGTCGAAGGAGTACGAGAACTCAACAGTCTCAGCACAACACACTGGAGTTGCCGATATGATACCGTGGGGCATCGAAATCCGTACACTTAAGCATCATAATATATGAAAAAGTCATTTGAAATAAGGAATCGAATGTAAATAAAACTTTTGTCATTGACACAGGCGCATGAAGGCTTCTACTTTTGAAGTGTTTCACATTTACTCATAAAAAACTACAAAAAAACATGATAAAATAATGAATTAAATCAACTACTACTGACTCGAAATCCGTCCACCGTGGACGGATTTCGAATCAAAGGATCAAAATCCGTACAGCTATTTCTTAACTAAATATTTAAATTGAAACAGTCTGATTGACTAAACTACCACTGTAAATAGTTTGATACGCACCTAGAGAAGCGATCCCTTCGATTTGTGTTCCGCTTATCTTATGTAATGATTTGCAATTAGCAATTGAAACAAATTTACTTTTGGTGCAATTATATTCTACCCGAAAACAAAATGGCGGCATAAACTCCGCGTTTGGTGGGTGGAGATTTGTTTTTGATTCTTGTTGTTTTAATTTCAAAGCTTTCTTTTCAATTCTATGCCCTGAAAGCTTACTGTCAAGTATCTGAACAGGATAAGATTAATTATTCCTACATTAATTACCTTTAACCTCCTTTAATTTACCGATACCTCATGAAGTGGATGGATTTCGGTGCTGTACGGATTTCGGTCCCGCACGGTAATTGTAATGCTGTCTTGGTAAATTTTGAAGCAATCAAGAATGCACTGGAGGATGAAGCCGATCAGTTCCGCAGTAAGAATGCCGTAGAAGCTTCAGGATTGTTAACACTTATCAGTAAGGCTGAATTCGCGGTAAATTTGATAATTTTCCACAAGGTCCTCTCATTGACCAATGTGCTAACGAAATACTTGCAAGCGAAAAATGCATCCCTTGGACAGGCTGCCGATACTGTTATTGGCACTGTTGCCGCCCTCAAGGCAGATCGAGATCAGTTTGCAGTAATATGGAAACAAATAGAGAAATTTTCGTTGGATCATAATATTGATCTAAAGCCAGGTAATTTTCTAGCTGAATTATAAATGTTACTAATATAATATAATATAATTAATACGAAACCAAAAATCCTGAAAACAAACATGTAATATATAATAGCCCTGTTTGTCTGTCCGGTGACTAGCCAACCAGGCGCAGCACGCGGGGAAAAATTCACAAAAAATAAAATATTTGACACTTCAATTCTTTTTTACTATCAGATACAGAAAACAAAGCCAGTGACAACCTTAGACAACCAGACACAGCATTTTATGAAAAAAATCACAGACAACAGACAGAAATGAATATATAAAAGAATATATCACTCTTAAAAATTGACAAAAAAAAAACACTTGCCACGGGCGCTATTGCGTCCACAAATAAACTAGTGTAATATAATTCTGCATTCCTGTTGATAGGTAACATCGCTAAACGACGTAAGCAACCACGAAAGTTGGACGACTTCGTTGTTGAATCTCCATTAGGTAAGGCTGGATACATTGAGACTGCTGAAGAACTTTTGCCATGCGATTTTTGAAAAAGCAACGTTTACATCCCGGTAATGGACAGCGTAATTGTTCATTTCGAAGAACGCTTCGACACAGTACCCTTTGCTCGATCAGTGGATGATTTTCTGAATTTAAATATGGCTGAGTCTACTGAATTTGTTGAGCACTACAGTAGTTTGTTCAATATGGACAGTACTATTTTGAACGCTGAAGCAGTTGTACTCAATAGTATTTTCAAGGCAAAAGATTTACCATGTGATCTAGAGAACCTCAAAATTCAAATCTCTGAAGAAATAACTCCTCGAATATTCAAGCTCTTACAAGTAGCAATTGGGCTACCTGTAAGCGCGGCAGGATGTGAGAGGAGCTTTTCTGCTATGAGACGGATAAAAACTTGGTTGAGAACAACGATGACCCAGAATCGATTTGCTTCGTTGGCTATACTGAATATCGAAAATGAGTTTATCAAAGGTATGGTAAAACCTGAAGAAGTTTTGGACCGTTTTGCCAAAAATAACCGGAAACTTAAACTGATCTAAAGGAAGAAAAGTTTCCTGAATTTTATTTTGCTGAATTATAATTTTCTGTAATAAAGCATTTTGCAACATTAAGTTTTGTGTATTTTATTGAAACAGGTTTGTCTGCTTATTGCATGCTTTTCATTACATTACATTATTCATATATGATTTTTATCAGAACGTACTATTAGGAAGCATGAAAACTAGCTCCGCCCCCCCACGTCGGGACTCTAGTTACGCCTATGATCTTTCGCTACTTGCAAAATATGTGGCAATTGAGCTGGAACACTGCATCTAACTTCACCGAAATAGCGATTAGATTTATTCGGAGGAACGAAAAACATGCTTATTGCAAGTAACTCCACATGTAGTGTAACTTGCAACACATGACAAAAACTTCAAATATTCCCTGCAATTTATTAAGAACAATGTCGTGTAACAAATAAGGGACCACGCCACTCAAAAATAAGCACACCCATGCTCTTCTTGCGGTTTTTGAATCAATTTCTCTAATAACATACGAATAGAGTAATGTTTCAAAACCACTATCTCTTTCTCTCTTGAAATGGTAATACCATTGTCATTTTATTACTCTAAGTAGAGACATTTTCAAAGGCACGGGTACCGGTGACATTTTTGTAGTTACGAAGCATACTTATTAGGGTGGCTCAAATTAGTATGGGAAAAACTTTTTTCAATTTTTTTGATGGGCCGCCCTCTTATTCGGTTCTATTTGATGCCCTGATGCTCTTGACAAAATTTCAGCCAAATCGGTCAACGTTTGGGCGGTGCTAAACTCGTTGGAAGTTTATATGCAAAAATGTATGCAGAAACATCCCAAAACAGTGAATTACAGTTGGACGGCACAACTTACGATGAAGAACTATGATACTCACTCAGATCTTGAAGAATTTAATACAGAATACTATGCAGAAAACCGCGAGAAGATTAGAGATTGCCCGGCTAAGTTATTAGCATTTCTCTGGAGTGGGGTTTGAGCAAATTTCGTTTCTTTTACCTTTGAAAAGAAATAAATTCACCCCTACAACACTCCAGTAAAATGCTAATATCTTTGCCTAAAAAACTCTAATCTTCTCGCGGTTTTCAGCATAACATTCTGTATTTAATTCTACAAGAACTGAATGAGTATCATGGTTCTTGATCGTAAATTGTACCGTCTAACTGCAAATCACTGTTTTTGGATATTTCTGCATACATTTTTCCATATAAACTTCCAACGAGTTTAGCACCGCCCAAACGTTGACCGATTTGGCTGAAATTTTGTCCAGAGTATCAGGGCATCAAATAGAACCGAATAAGAGGGCGGCCCATCAAAAAATTTGAAAAAGTGTTTTTTGAGTCTCCCTAATACTTAAAAATATTAATTGGTTGCAATGTTTAAAAATTAATTTTAAACATATTTTTGCTGTTATGCTAAACAGCAAAAATATGTTTAAAATGAATTTTTAAACATTGCAACCAATTAATATTTTGCTTGAACAATCGCCGGAAAGTAGGCAATTTCTTATGTTGAAGTAAGCATTTTCACTGTTGCAAATTACCCCATACGGGTAGTCGAAAAAGTTTATTACATTTTTGAAGTTTTGTTGTTCAATTCATACAACTTTTAGTACGAAGTTTTGTTCATTAATACTTATTATTTCGAAATGTGAAAGTTTTTAGCTTTGAGTACTACCCATCTGAGAAGGGCGAGGCACGATTTACAGCCTTAATTTCAATGCAGAAATTAACTAAGAACTTTTTAAGCATGGAGCTTGAAAACGATACGGAATTATATTCCTTTCTGAACTTGCTATCACTTACTAAAGCTGTATATCCTTGATGTCCAGATGGGGTATGACCAATGTATGAATGAATACATGAATTAATTATGGATTTTCTTCTACAAATAAAATGTCACAAGTTAGCCAATCTGATGGTCCCCGATCATCTGTCAAGCCGATTACTAAAATTGACTCTTTCCAATTGGCCTTAATTACAGAAGTAACTGGCGCTCAACAAACATGCAGTTAATATACTATGTCTAAGTACAATGAGACAAAATTCAAAAGCATTTGCATGAAGCAACCTTTAGTACCTAAATGCATAAGAAAGCACACGATCAAAGTTCATCTTCACTTACATTTCCTACAATTTGATTAGTAAATTCCACGAACATTTTCATGGATTTCCAGCGTTCTCGTACTCCCAGTTAAATTTAGATCCCAACCCAGATTAGCAGCTCATTGGCAGCCAAGCAAAAATAAACCAACATTGCACAATTTCGCTACATACCGCCCAACACCGCAATGATATCATCGGCAAATCCAACCAAATGAACGCAAATGATGGCATAAATCTCCAGTTCGTTCGCTGCTTGATGCCGCCCGGCAGACTGAGACCATAGTGGGAAGTACTGCAGTAGCAAAAGTTCCATTTGAGAACGAGCTCTCGAAGAAGAAACGATGTTTGTTTTACTAATTAGGTAGCCCTGCTTGCTTTTCGTCTCGTCCAGCCCCCATTCAAAACCATCATCCAGCTGCTGATGATGGCCCCACAGCAGCACCGCAGTTAATCTCTAATTTGGTGCCAGTAGCACTCAGGAAAAGTTTTCTTCTGGCTGGTTTTATGATCATCAGCACAAGCTCAGCAACTACTCATACATACATTAGCTACTCAGCTACTTGATAGCGCTGTTTGCCCAGGCACAGCTCTTGACGCGGGAAAGAAAGTGTTGTTGTAGAACAAAGAGTGTGATTCAGGGGTTTCACTGGAATGGACCACCCTGCTTGTCGCGCCAAACCGACCGACCGGCCGGATGTTCACGGGGACCGGCTGGGGTTGAATATGTCCCATCTGGGAAATCATAGAAGCTTGCTCGCTGTTTTACTGCGTTGCTGTCCTGGCTGTTTGAGTGGGGCTTTTCGCCCGAGCTGCGGGTTGGGTACTACGCGAGAGGCCAATTGCATTACTTTCCTCGGAGAAGGCGGGGCTCTAAACACATTCTAGATAAGATTAGAGAGCGACGGTGACGTGTCGTAAAACTGTTGACAAGTTAATATCTCAAGCGAACGTTTGAAAGCATAAACGAGTCTTATCTCGTTGGTAGGTGTCGTGAGAATTTTAAATTACTTTAACCTATGTGAGGACTTGAGGAGTGGAGTGGTAATAGGCGGTATTAAGTGATGATTAGTTTTAGAATCAATATTTTACCAATGATATGTGGTCGAATATCAGAACCTAAATAAATAAGCATCACTTCAGTTCAACAATTTGGTTTTAATTTAAAATCAATAATCTAATAGACCACGTTGAAGGTGACTAAGTACGATTCTCGGTCAGATTCAAAAATACACACCCAAACAACAATTCTGTGTAAAACTGTCTTACAAACACCGTATTGAAATAATACAGAAAAGTTACCTTGCAACATGAAATCCAAATTTTGATAAAAATGGTTTCTGGATCACAGCGAAAATAGGTCGATGATAGCGCGAAAGAAAGATCATTCCTCATTATTGTATGGTGGAGTACAATAATGAGGAATGATCTTTCTTTCGGCAAAGCAGTTCAAACAATTTTCCAAATTCAACAGCCGTATCCAGCTGGTTGCCAGTACACAATCCTGTATACAAATAAGTCCCAACCATAAAATAATTCTTAAACAAAACAAAACCTAGGGAATCCAACCCGCCACCAAAAGAACCAATCTGTAATGTAATAATAGGCCAATGAATGGAAACCAGAACAAACCCAATGCATCACCGGAGAACGAGCTGCTCTGTTCCGCACCCTCTCCATTGACAAAGACTGCATGACGTCTGCGATCGAGAATGGCCACTTTACTTCTGACCGTTTTGTTTGAGACTGCGAGTCTGCGAATGATTCACTCACGACAGCTTCCCGTGTGTTGCCATGCCACTACTATAGTGCTGCTGCTGCTACTGCTGGTGGGTGACTGATGATGCCCGAAAGGGGCCGACAATATTTGAACCATGTCAAATGTGGTGACATACGCAGTCCAAGAAACAGAGCCACGCAGTCCTCCCCCAGCCAAGAACAAAGTGATTGAAGTAATTGGATATGAAAGAGTGCGGCACTTCAGCTACCTTACTTTGGGTGCTGACGACATGACGAACATGACTGATTGACTGGCAGTCGGAGAGGAAATCTGGATGCAGTAAAAGTGGGTTTCTTTCTGTTCTATACGGTTTTCTTCACGGATCGACGACGGTTATTTTTATGAGCGGTTTCTCGCACTCGTCGTTATGGTGGCGCTGCGCTGCACTGCTCGGGGACGCTGCTGGTCGGTGCGTGCGGTTTGCAAATCGTGACTTTCTGTTTCCTGTTTGACTAAATTTTTACGCAGCATGTAGATGACCTCATTGCAAACGATAAATAAAGCGGGTCTTGTTTATGTCGAGGAAAATTTCAGTTGTGAACCGCATGACCAGATAAACAGTAAAGTTGCTTATCAAATGGCAGTACCATCTGGGAATTTTTGATTATCGTTGAAATTTACCAAACAGACTGGGATAGACTATTGAGGCAAAAAGTCAATTGTACACGAGCTGCATATACTTAAGCCCCAAGGGGCTGCACATATACCACGTGGAAAGGTTTTAGTCCTACCCCACTCTCTTGTGTAAACAATGGCTTATACATCTCCAGCGCTACCTCCTGCTGCTGAAACGGATTTGATAACGGATCAAAGAGAGACTCTTTCACCGACGAAATTTGCGGTACGTTCGCAAAACACGGAACAGCTCATGTAACTTTTCTAATTTTACCAGCTATATCTCGATATATCGTTCTCCCTGAAAAGTAGCTACAATTAAATTTGAAAATAATCAAAACTTTCACAATAATTCGAAGTGTACCCACGCTGCACAATCTTGCGTTGTTCGGAACGGGTAACCTTTCCGAAAAGTTATAAAAATCTATCAATTAGCACATTTCGATAGCGGAATTCGGCAATCGAAAGAAAGTAATATTTTCAATCGTACGACACGATTCATTTCGACATTTGCAATATAAACACTTCATTATTATTTGGTTGATTGCACCTTTAAAAACCGATGTAAGTTCTTTTTGTTTGGAATACGAAATTGCGGAGTGAGTTTTTGAACATTTTACAATGTTGCCAGTTTTTTTCGCAATCTATCCGAATGCCAGTTCTGCGGCAAATGCATCCGCTCATCTATGAATTTCACTATCTAATCATATAATAATTACCTTTTTCTTGGTTTCTGAACCGTTTTAAACGTCTTTTTTGTTTCGTCCAATTCGGTGTAGCTGTTCACTATAGATTTTAACCTGTATTAGCCTTCGGTTTTAGGTTTCAAATTAACAAATACTAACCATACTAACACTTAACTATACGCTTAGTGAACTAACAAAGCCAATAATATAGGGGGAAAGACGGCTTTGGCAGGTTTTGTTTTATTATTGGCAGGGGCCACAATATTCTTTGATATGCAAAGAATGTTTAGGCCAAACTTGAGCCTAGTCAGTCATAAAAGACCCCTGCCAATAATAGAACAAAACCTGCCAAAGCCGTCATTCCACCTATGTATCATTTTTACAGCTTTCTGCTTCATTAGCTGAACCTAATTTATTAGATAAAAGATTCCCCAAATAATTAGAAACTTCACCAATTTGAAGATTTATAAAAATTATACCTCACAAATTAAAATGTACATGCGTGCGCACTACAATTAGTGATTAATCCTCCGGGAATTCTAGCGGAAATATTCCCACAAATGTTGGCAGAAATCCAACTGCTCTTGGAACTGCTGCAGAAGTTGCTCCAAAATTGTCTGCGGAAATTCTTCCGAGAACTTCTGGGGAAATTCATCCGGATATTCTTACCAGTGGCGTAGCCACGGGGGTGGTTTTGGACATAACCCCCCCCCCCCCAGAGACAAAATTTTCAGAAGGAATTTTTTCGTCGAAAAAAAAATGTTCGGAAACCCCCCCCCCCCAGTCCAATTTTCTGGCTACGCCACTGATTCTTACTAAAGTTCCCCTGGGATATTATGCGGAAATTCATTTGGGAATTTTATCTTAGTTCAAGTAAATTCTTCAAAAATAACCTGAGGAAAACCTTCAGCACCTACTTACAGAAATCCCTTTATGAATTCCTGCGATAATCGCTTCAGAAATTGTTGTACAAATTGATTGTTGACTTCCTGCGGAAAAACTCCCGGTGTTATTTTTGAGGACTTTTTACAGAAATTCCTGTGATCATCTTCATAACCTTCCGGATTTTTTTTTTGTGTATTCAAGGTAGCATTCTTAGGCATTTTTTAAGTCGTTCCTGCTGTCTCCGCTCCAAGAAATTAGGCGGATTTTTTTTTCATAAGTTCATTATAATTTTTCGAATTTTAAATGCTGTAGAAATCGTTTTTAGGCTGTGGAAATTTATTTATAAGCAAATGATGCAAGGATCCTCATAAGGTCTGTTGGTAATCCTATATAAATACAATCGGAGTTATCCGAAAATACCGCAAAAATGCTTCAGAAATAACTTTTGAGAATCCTCATTATATTTGTTTAAAGTATGCTTAAGATTGTAATGCATTTGAGAAGGGCTTGGATAATTCCTAAAAATAAGGTTAACAGCCTTCAAACGTATATTTTTTTCAACAACATTTGCCTGCAAGTTGCATTCGACGGGGAATCCTATCCTATTGCTTTCTGTTGAATATTGATCAAATCGGACTATGGGATCAAAATTTATGGCCAAATTTTTTTTTTTCGTGCAGACAATAGGAAAAGGAAGGGCATGTGGAAACCATCAGTCTTCTTATTTAGTCTGCTGAACTCTTATTTTCATTATTTATTATCATCATAAAAAGGCATAATTTAAAGGGACTGCTTTCCAAAATCACGTGTTTCAAGAACAACATATTAAATGCTTTAGCCACGGGTTGAACGGACGGATTTATGTGATATCGAAAACGTCAAAATTGTTGAAATAATCAAAAGACACTTCCCAAGTAAAATTTTAAGATTTATGACGCTCTTGAAGATCATAATTTACTCTAGAAGAGTGTTATAAAACCAGTATAAAAACAAAATTTTACTAGGGTTGTAGAATCTCAATAGATTAAGAAATTTCGTGATTTTTAGGGTTTTCTAAAACTTTTATATCTCAGTATCTCATATTATTTTTTCAATCTGTTTTTTCTAAAACTTTCGTTATGAATATACTTTTTGGAAAATACTTGAAAATACTTGGAATATACGATGCGAATTTCTGCGAAAATCATTGATAGAATACAATTTTATAATGATATGGAAATGTCAATGCCATCTTCCAAACTTAGACGTAGGGTAAGACGGTATAATATGCATTTTGCAACAACTTGCCAATGAGGCACGCCGCATGAAGCTTGGAATCCTGGGACTGAGTGAAGTCCGTTGGCCAAACTTTGGAGAACACAGAACGCCGTCGGGACAAGTTCTGCTATACTCTGGTTTACGAGGTGAACACGCTCCCCGGCATCGCGGAGTTGGCTTCCTACTAAGCGCTCAGGCACACTCTGCGCTTATGAAGTGGGAACCTATAAGTGAAAGTATAATCGTTGCCAGATTTAGAACACGGATCCGAAACCTTACTATAATCCAATGTTATGCGCCAATCGATGCTGCCGATCTGCAAGACAAAGAGAACTTCTACAGTCAACTCAATGCCGTCGTAGATAGAATTCCGAGGGGTGATATCAAGATCTGTTTGGGCGACTTCAATGTGAAGTTTGGAATCGACATCTCGAACCATGAGCGCATTATGGGACGCCATGTTCTCGGAGAAATGAGCGAAAACGGAGAGCTGTTCACAAAATTTTGTGGTAAAAATGACATGATGATCGGGGGATCGCTCTTCCCTCATCGATCAGTTCACAAGGTCACGTGGGTCTCCCGTGACGGCTTTACAGAAAATCAAATCGACCACATCTGCATCAGCCGAAAACGGAAACGGAGCCTTCTTGATGTACGGAATAAACGTAGTGCCGATATCGCGTCTGATCATCATCTCCTCATCGGCGAAATACGCCTGCGCATTGCGCGGATTCGTCGGCAGGAGGAAAGAGTTGGACGACGATTCAACACACGCCGACTGGAAGATGCCACGGTGAAACGATCCTTCGTTGAAGAACTGGAGACGCGTGCTGCAGATATTCCGGAAGGTGGCAGCGTGGAAGACCAATGGACCGCCATCAAGAATGCCTTCATCGCCACCAGCGAGAAAAATCTGGGCGAACTACGCACCCAGAGAAAATAATGGATTACCGATGAGACCTGGAGGAAGATAGAGGAGCGAAGAGAAGCCAAAGCCGCGATAGAGCGATCGAAAACCAGAGGAGCCAAAGTCTTAGCCCGTCAACGATGCGCGGCTCTTGAGAAGGAAGTAAAACGCTCATGTCGACGAGACAAGCAAGCGTGGGCCGACTCTCTGGCCGACGAAGGAGAGAGAGCTGCCGCAACCGGGGACATTCGCCTCCTCTACGATATCTCACGACGCTTAAGCGGGGCGAAGATGAATGCAACGATGCCTGTGAAAGACGCGAATGATCAGTTATTGACCGACCCAACTGACCTGCTGAAACGCTGCACAGAAGAGTAACTAGAACAAATTCGTGGACAAAACCCAAAAAAAAATTTTCAACATTTATACATTCTTATATTTTTTTTAGATACTTAAAAACATTCTGCATACTATGGCTATTTCAGAAATGACCCAAAATTTTGTAAAAAAATATAATTAGGGCTAAAAAATGAGGTATTGGATTGGATTTTATCTACTTTATTTGTGGAGTATTTGGAAAATCTGATTTTTACACAACATAAATGTTATCAACAAGCTATTATTAGTACACAATGAGTAGATTATAGTTGTATGTATCCATTTTGTTCATGTTTATTGTCAAATTATAAATTTTATGTTTCAGGTGATGATCACTTGAAAATCACTATTTTTTCTATTTTTTATGTTTTTCTTCAGAGGAAAATTTAATCTATACGGCAAGATCCGGAAAGATAAATCACTTGGGTGTAACTTCAAGATATGAACTAAGCATTCCACGTGAAAACTCGTCCGCAAACGTCCGCAAATTAGATTCTGAGCTATTTGAATAAAATGCGATTTTTCATCATTTTCAAACAAAATTTTAACATTTGTTCATAAATTACCACATATAATCCAGGAAAAAAAATGTAAAGTGCATGCTATTTAGCATGCATTTTGTCAAGACACAAATAGAATAATGGGTCTCCCATGAGTTGCGTTGATATCTTTTTGAAAACCTTATATTAAAATCGCTTATCTATAACTTCTGCATTGTAGAGAAATCTGTTACTACCTAGATTTAGGATGAACCCGTTTTCATTGAAGTGATCATAATTTATGAACGGTGCCTTATTATGATAGTTTCGTCATGGCTAGCTATGCTATCTTGTGGGCTTCGATTCGGACATGGTAATCGTTGTTGTTTCGAGCCATGGTATATAAATACAGGTGATTTATATTTCTTACTACAGGCTTCACCTTTTCAGACCCTAATTTTTAAGGTTAAGATTTAAGTTAAGGAGAGAAGAGTGTTCAATCAAAAAACAGTGTTTAGTTTTGTACATGCGAATTTATACAACCATTTTTCTTTTGAGATCTTGGGCATGGGTTAAAATAATTTAAATTTTTTTTACCCTATGTAAATGTTAGATAATCCATCTAAGGATACAGCTTTAACTACGGGTTTCTTGCTACTGTGTGGAATATAGTCATTTTAGAATCGTTTGCGTAGCGAATGCAAGAGATTTTACATAAAACGCGAGGTTTTATTTGAAAATATATGTGCTTTGACATTTTTATCTGGTTTTACACTGTTAGGTGGATAGATTTATCCAAAAAATGCATTTTCCTGCATAATTGGCAATTATTACTTCGTCCTAGGAATATCATGCCCAAATAACCGCAAAAAATAGTTTTGGCCAAGAATTGGCTTATTTACTCCTATGTGCGCTGGTTCGAGCACTTCGAACAACTTTTTGCAAGTGCCTGCCAGGCCATCACCACCTCGGCATGATCTGCCTAGGATCCGACGTATAACACGCGTCAATACCGAAGCTCCATCACTGCTAGAGATTCAAACAGTCATACAAAGCATGAAATCGAATAAAGCCCCAGGGGTCGATCGCATATCAGCCGAGATGCTCAAAGCTGACCCCATTACATCCGCTCAACTACTGCATCGTTTATTTCGTAATATCTGGGACACCGTAACTTTCCCGGTCGACTGGATGCAAGGTATCTTAGTGAAGGTGCCCAAAAAGAGTGACCTGACTGTATGCGATAACTGGCGAGGCATTATGTTGCTGTGTACCGTTCTCAAAGTTCTGTGCAAAATTATCCTAGCCCGGATTCCAGGAGAAGATCGATGCGACTCTTCGGCGGCAGCAGGACGGATTCCGTGCCGAAAGATCCTGTGTGGATCATATTGTCACGCTCCGCATAATTCTGGAGCAGGTCAACGAATTCCAAGAACTCCTTTACTAGGTATTCATTGACTACGAAAAAGCTTTCGACCGTCTCAATCATGAGAATATGTGGGGCACCCGGAGACGCAAGGGGATTCCTGAGAAAATCATCGGCCTCATCGAAGCACAGTACGAGGCCTTTTCGTGTAGAGTGCTGCACAATGGGGTCCTGTCCGACCCTATCCGGGTCGTAGCTGGTGTGAGGCAAGGATGTATTTTATCACCGTTACCATTCCTCATCGTAATCGATGAGATTCTGGTAGATGCGATTGACCGTGAACCGAACCGCGGGCTGTTATGGCAGCCTATAACCATGGAGCACCTAAACGACTTCGAATTGGCGGATGACGTTGCACTCCTCGCGCAACGGCGCTCTGATATGCAGAGTAAGCTCAACGACGTTGCCGAGCGCTCCTCCTCGGCAGGTTTAGTCATCAACGTCAACAAAACCAAATCGTTGGATGTAAACACGGTGACTCCTTCCAGTTTCACAGTAGCCGGGCAACCAGTGGAGAATGTTGAAAGCTTCCAATATCTTGGTAGCCAAATGGCGTCAGACGGCGGTACCAAGATCGACATAGGCGCACGGATCAAGAAAGCAAGGGCTGCCTTTGCGAGTTTAAGAAATATCTGGAAAAACAGGCAGATAAGTGAACGCACCAAAATACGAATTTTCAACTCTAACGTGAAATCTGTGCTGTTATACGCTAGCGAAACATGGTGTGTATCAGTGGAGAACACTCAACGGCTGCAGGTGTTCATTAACAGATGCCTGCGGTATATAATTCGGGCCTGGTGGCCTCACAACTGGATCTCAAACAACGATCTCCATCGTCGTTGTCACCAGAGGCCGATAGCAACAGAAATTCGGGATCGGAAGTGGGGCTGGGTCGGCCACACTCTACGTAGGGGCGGAAACGAAATCTGTAAACAAGCATTAGACTGGAACCCAGCGGGACATCGCAGCAGAGGCAGATCCAGAGGCTCATGGCGGCGAAGGTGGGATGACAAGGTACAGCACCACTTGGCGAGCGTGGGGCGCATTCGAGGATGGAAAGATGTGGCCTCGAGTCCTGCATTGTGGCGTCAAATTGTTAATTCAGTGTTATCTGTTAAATTCTAAATAAATAAATTATAAAATAATAATTTTAAAAAAATATAGGGACCTTCCTTAGCCGTGCGGTAAGAAGCAAGACCATGTTGCAGGTGGCTGGGTTCGGTTCCCGGTCAAGTAGATTTTCGAGTTGGAAAATGCAAAGGCAAAAATGGTAACTTGGCTTAGAAATTTAGCAGTTAACAACCGTGGAAGCGCTTAATGAACACTATTTTGCGAAGAGGCAATGTCTTCAGCTTAAATTGTTTTAGATTTGGATAAGCCGAACAAGTCACACGGCAGAAATGTCGTTTGACTGAACAGGTCATATGACCATGAATGTCATTTGTCAAATAGGGACATACAACCAAACATATCCTTCCAAGGGGTGTCTCACATAGAATGAATTGAATATATTTGTGGAAAATCAATCAAGCAACCAAAGCAACTTTATTTCGATGTAAATCGAAACTTATAAAAATGCAGATGATGATTTAAGCAACGTAGCAAATATCCCACACAAGATGAATACAGAGCTAGGTGTTTCAACCTGCCCAGTTGATGGAAGAGAAGAAGGCGGGGGTGAAAAATTCATTTTTGGTGCAAAACATAAACAAACCGGCTGGCTCTCCCATACTAAAATCCAAGATGGCTGAATCGTGAATTTGGCAGATTGGAACACCTAGTGGTGTATTCATCTTGATCCCACCTGTCAAATCGACATGAGACAAGATGAATACACTACTAGGTGCTCCAATCTTCCAAGCTTATGGAAGATAAGAAGGTGGAGGTGAGAAATTCATTTTCAGTGCAGAACGAAAACAAACCCGCTGGCTCTCCCATACTAAAATCCGAATTGGCTGAATCGTGAATTTGGCAGATTGGAAAAACTAGTGGTGTATTCATCTTGGTGACAATCATTGTAAACATGTTTCATTCACAGATAGTGTGTAACCAAATCTAGGGAACTTAACTTAAATCAAACGGTATTCAATGGTTCAAATTATAATATTCTACTTTAAGGACAATCCATACTAAATCCAAATTTGTAAGTACTCCCGTTTTCAAGGGCACACTGCACTACTCAATACGGGAGAAATGCACAACTGTCATTTTTATTAATCCACGCAAGCTATGACGCAGCAAAGCTGAAATAATGAACATTACATTTGTGCGTTGCTTCCGCATTGAGTGGTGTTCCCTTGAAAACCCGAGTACATTCAATTGGATTCTGGATTAGGGTCATAATAATGCCGTTCAATGCCAAGGACAATGAAAAAACGGTGACTGGTTACTACGGCTTAGTTTCTGTAAATTGACTGAAGATAACAAAATTTTAAACACTGTAGCTTGAGTGATTTTTGCTTTCTAGTGAGTCATCTTTGGAAAGATTATTTCCGTTCTTGAGCGACCGATAGCCAACAGCGACTCAAGTGAAAAAAAAATCTAAAACAGAAAACGGATTACAAGTAGGTATGTCAAACAAGTAAAGCCAATGTTTGCTTAGATTAAAACTACAGATTAGTTCTGCCAAAACGGGAGAAGGTGCGTTGCAACATTGATAGTACAGGTCCCAGTCACATTCGCTTCGAATCGACTGTATCTCGATTGAAATTTGCGGCGATTGAAAATTGTTAGACACCGCTTGTGTGCTTCTGTTGAACTGGTCATTTGGCCCAGCGAGTCATGTGGCCGAAAAAGTTGATTAGCCGATAAAAAAGACAGGATCACACAGACTGAATACTTGACACCTAGCATTAAACAACGGACAAGACATTTACACAACACCCAGTGGACTAGTGGATGATTTTTCGCTTTATGTAAAGTTTTCCCCTTACTAGCGCAGGAATCGAACCCACACCCCACAGCATGTAAATACGCCCAGATGGCTGATACCAATAACTGTACGGCCGTGAAGCCCACACAAAATGTTTGGCCGAAGAATTCGTGTGGTCAAACAGATCATCTGTTGGAAAATGCCTTTTCTCCGAAATTGTCGTTTGGCTGAAAACCTTATATCACAAAGTGATTTTTGTCCGAATGGCCAAAAATGCCGTTTGGTCGAACAGGTCATCTGGCTTAAAATTTCAATACAGCGATCGGAAACCGTAAACGTCGTTTGTCGAACGTGTCATATCGAAGATAATTTATTGGCTTTTTTCGGTGATAATTATACCATCATACGACTCAAAGCGAAAGGGAGTATGGTAATTCGTCAAATGTTGAACGGCTAATTTCTTCGCCTATTGTTGAACGCACGTGCATTTAGAAGCTGCCAGATTCGTCGGAGTTCGTCGGGCCCCATCGATCATCAAAAACCTGCGCAGGTACGTGTTAGAGCTTAGTTACATGGCCATGTTTGCTCTTATGTTTCCATTTCCGTTGAAAAACGTCCAGCACGAATAAAATATTCTAGAAGTAAAGTGATGGTGATTTAATGATTAACCTTTTAACCATGGTGATTTAGTTTAATTACGTTTAACGTCAGTTTCTTAAATAAACGACTCACTAATTTCGGGAGCCAAAACACGTTATTTCTTGGTTGTATGGAAACTTTTTGCGGTCCCTAAGGTCTTGCGGTGAATGAATGGGAGGAGATTTAGCTTGCGCTTGAGAGATTTTGCCAATTTCGCTTAATAACCGTTCTAGAGTTTTCCCTGAGCCAAACAGTCTCAAAAAGTCGGGCAATTAAAACGTGACCGGTGGTCTCTCGTTGAGAGTGGCGCTAAAGCCGCCGATTAATTAAACTCGGTAAACGTGAACGGTTATAACCCCTACCACGCACCACTACAAGGAAGCAATACATATTGGTGACGTTAGATCTCTTTAGTAAATGGGTCCAGTTGCACGCTTTTCCCAAAATATCTTCCAAAACGCTCTGCTCAGTTCTAGTCGATCAATGGTTTTTAAGGAATTCCGTTCCTGCCATCGTACTATAACTGATAACGCCACGACATTCACTTCGCGTGAGTTTAGGGATCTGTTATCGCGGTATGAGATTCAACAATGGTTAATCTCGCGTTACCCTTCGCCTACCTACCCTACCCTTCGCGAATCCGGTGGAACGCGTAAATCGCGGGATCAACACATCGATCCGCTCATATGCTAGAGACAATCAGAGAACCTGGGACTCTCGATTGTCAGAGATAGAGGTCGTTATAAATTCCACCATTCATTCATCCACCGGATTCAGCCCCTCAAGAATTGTGAAAGGAGAAGAGATCGTGCTTGAAGGGACGGATCACTCTCGCTTTGAAAAAGAGGGAGAATCATCCACCAATGAGAGGGTGTTTCGTATAAAGGATCAAACCCCCGACTGTTTGCGCTTGTGCAGAAAAATTTGCAAAAAGCACACGAAACCTCGACAAAAACTTACAACTTACGCACCAGAAAACCTGCTAAACCATTTGAAGTTGGTGATGCAGTGTATAGAAAGAATATAAAACTGTTTAATGCTAACGAGTATTATAATTCGAAGCTGGGTGCCCAGTATGTACCTTGCATAGTAATAAAAAGACACGGGTCAGCGTCCTATGAGCTGGCTGATAGCAACGGCCGCAACATCGGTGTGTGGCCGGCCAGTCCATAGGTCGTACAGACTGAACACTTAACACCTAGACAACAGACAGGACACATAACACCCAGTGGACCAGTGGAGAATTTTTCGATCACGAAAAGTCTCCTCCTTACCGGGGCGGGAATCGAACCCACGCTCCATAGCCCATGCGTCTAGACGATTGACGGCGCTAACCGCACGGCCACGAAGCCCACGGGAATTGCTATTGTTAACGAGCACGCTGACGACGACGCTGAACCGTATCAGGTAGCTGAGTCAAGGCTCTGGGAAAAATAGAATAATAAATTGTGAATAATAAATCCACGACCATCCATTAGTTAATTTTCAAATTGCAAAGATACCTTTTGTCCTGTAACCCATTGCCTAGGGCAATCGCTTTCGCGAGGCGATCCACGTAGGATATTTCGGGTAATTAGGAGTGCTGCAATAGCAGTTAAATCAATTCCTGTCTTTAAGAGGAGACGTTAAGTTCCATCGTGAACGACGACCAATCGTAAACTAAAGTCCGGACATGTTACTCTCGACCTCCAGATAGGTATATTGGAGAAACTCTCCCAGTTGAGATTAATAATATACACGATCGTAAATCATACATTAGAAATATGCGAGTATATGTATATTGAGGTACTAGAATAAACAATTAAAATGTCCAGTATGTGCCTATAGCACAATAGCGTAATTATTCTGTCCTATTGTTTCATTATGTACTGATGTTTAATGTGTAAGGATTATCAGAAAGTCGATACCTCAAAGATAGATTTTCGAACTAGTATCGATCGGTCTTACGCGAACGTTGTACCTGTCCCGCGAGACAGTCGGTGGCGAACACAAAACTTGGACCACGGCTCGTATCCGAGGGGATAGAGGGAATGTGGAAGTGTAATCCGCGATAGCTGGGTCGACCCACCTTAGGAAGTCACAAGATGTTGTAATATGGGACGATCGAGCCAACCCAAAGGAATGTTTTGACCTTTTGACCTCTAAAATTCGTGATGGGTTCCAATTCAAACAAGATGCTAGTTATTGGTAGTTTATTAGTGTTGAGGCATGTAGTTCCGTATTGTTTGGTATTTAGTGTTTAGTTCTTTTTTGTTTTGTTGATCCTGTTGAAAAATGTTTAAATATCCATTTTTACCCTGACCAGAGGGGGATTGTTACCGAACGGTAACATTCACTTGCTGTACGGCTGGTGTGGGAATTTAGGGAAACGATTGTAAATTTAGCAACTTCATTTCAAACGAGTGAGCGATGCATGAACAGTGTATCTCTGCACGGTGGGTGGCAGCTGAATTCGGCTACGAAAAGCAAGCTACCACGGCGATGCGGAAATATTCGCCGTTAACCCACACTGCGGAATCCTGGCTACTGAGTATAGTGAGAAAGAAAAAAAAGACGGAAAAACGGCGATCATTCGGCAGACGACGCACAACCAATTTGGAAGTGGTTAGTCCGAAAGTTTTGAAGCAAAGATTTGTGATTTTTATAATACGCTTGGGATAAAATCAGTTATTCCCAACTTAAGTGCGAATGTCGCGTTGAGAAACCGAGACCCGAAAAAGTCATCGCGAGTACTTCGAGTGAGAGAAATTGTGCTACGGCAACAACTCGCCGCCTAACCTCGCCGCTCGGAAAGCTTTAGCATTTTCCCGACGATCGAACGTGTGCAGCCCTAGTGCCAGCCGGCGGCCTGCGACCGGATCAGTTTCCGGACGATGAAAGTGACTGTATAGCTCTACGCGTCCAACCTCCCGCTTCTAGTGCACCGGCACGTTTCTACCCGACTCTCTACCGTGCAACGCCGTGACCGGCGCTCCGTTACCAGCACCAGGCTACCGCTGGTAAAATTTTGTCCAAGAATCTCCGTGTCCAACTTCCAGCCTAGAGGGCACCGAAATTAACTCGCTTCTGCCGGGCGCACTGTCGAGCGACGCCGCTACCGGTTCTCGTTTTCCCACCTTGTCAAACATCCGATGGCGACTCCCACCAAGTGAGGTGAACGTGCGACCGCCATCTTATCATCGTCATCCTGCAACCTCGTGTGAGCCACTTGCTCCGTCACTCCAACTATTGGCCCTTCCGATCCTGCGGTTCGGCCATACTCGTCGAGAAACACCAAGAACGTCTTCGAACTGGCAGTGTCCAGAACCGCCCAGTCCAGCTTCCTGTCGATATACGTGCAGTCAGTGCTGTCGATGTGTTAACCGACGTCTAGTTCCCGTGGAAGAGAAATTTTGACCACCACCGACCACCAGTGTAAATCCTCGCCCGCTCGGATAGCGTAATGAATTTCTAAGGTAAAGTACCGTGTTTTAGGTAGGATCCCCACCATTCGAAAATTCCCCTCGCTCACACGCCCTGGGACCCGGGATAAAAGAGGCCTTTCGCGCCCACCCCGGAAGCTGCCGTTGGTCAGACCAGCAGCTTGGGGTCGAGGCTCCTTCCAGGCCAGCAAGAAATCCCGGGGTCATAACGTTTCAATTACTTTCATCAACTCCTTTCGCTTCGATTAGCCAATAAATTAATTTCGATAAAGTCACGCAGTGATCAAAATCATCCTAATTATAATTTGTCTGGTATGGATGAATCATTCGTTCTGATCAATTGCATATCTCAACGATAGAAAGTCTTGGACAACAGATTGTTTATACTTATGTCATTTGTTACGGTTCAAAAAAGTGATAGATCTTTATATTAACATCTAGCTGTTCACATCGTAATTCTTCATGGTTGTTCCACATCTAAAGGTCGCGAAAGTACCAATAAATTCTTTAAGGAACTATTTCCAAAATTCTTTCGGGAATTCCATTTTCGGGAATTTCTTCTGGAAAGCCTGCCTATATTCCTTTGAGAATCATTGCAGAATTTTCTTCGCGAATTCGTATAAACAATTTCTAAGGAAAATCTCTCAACAACATTCTTCTTGGAATTTTTTCAGGCAGCCTTTTTCTGGAATTCCTTGAGATACTTTTCCTGGGACTTCATTCGCGAAGTACAATAGAGGGTAATCTCACTAGAATGTTTTGCCTCTCCAGAATGATTCCTACCTTCGTATTTGTTATTTTGACACTTTTTTTTTCACTAAAACCTATATAATTTTATGTCTTGTTTCCTTATGTCCATCTCAATCACGAAAAATATAAGGGAATAACCAAAAGGCATTTTTCCTCGGTAGGCGTTATGGGGCTACTTCATCTACTACACGATTGGTTTTTACTCGCAACTTTCATCAAACAAGGTTAGGGACTGTTACACAAAGCTCATCTTCTTTATACAAGCGCCACCGTGACCATCCTCTGAAGACATCAGAAACTATAACACAAGCACCGTGATCACATAAAAGGCACTTTAATTCACCCTCAGAATGCACACGTTGGTGGCTATCGGTTTCCGATTCCTCCCTTCCTCGACCGAATCGACGACGCAGAAATGGAACCGGGGAAAATCCATAGTGAAGAGGCCCCAACCAAGTGAACCGTAACAGTATAAAGGGTAAACCAGCAACTACACGCTGCAATAAAGCCAAATGCAATTTTCAAAATTGAAAAAAAAGAAGCATATACCAACACAAGCAGTGTGCGGTACGAGAGCGAGATCCAAAAACCATAAATTATGGTTTTTACAAGTTCTACACATGCATTTTATTTTATTGCACTTTTAAATCGTTTTGCTTGCTGGTGAACATCTTTTGTGTTTGCACAACAGTGAAATTGGTGAGAGTCGCTTTCGCAGCGCAGCGCACGGACCATCATCGGCTGGGACTGCGACTGGTCGGTCGCCGGGAAAGGGTCCTGGCTGGGTCTGGTCCGTGTTGGACAAATTTCACGCTCCAAATTCGGACGGCTGAATGCGATGTCATGCAAGTAGAGTGCCACACCCTCGGCTCCCGTCGTCGACTAGCTGCATCAGTGCTGCGAGTACGAGGGTTGTTGTATATGGGTTCGTGTAAATGTCACAGCGACAGTGAATGGATGTGAGTTGTAATTTCTTTTTTCGTACTGTCACGGTAGAGAGATTAACAACGAAAGCGAATAATGAGTGAATGAATTATAGATTTTATGACCGTATGTTTATTGAGACACTTCGGTCGAGTACTACTTGTACGATGCATTCAGTGTATGTCATCATAATTTAATCCAATAGAAATTTTGTTAACTATCATCCATGTGGCTAAGACCTGAAGGCTGATATTTGAGTTATTTGTAATTTTACGATTTTTGGCACGCAAAAAGTTGCTCTGTACATGTTCTGCAAAGTTATCCTGAAGATGATACAGAAGAGAATCTTTGGGATTCTTCGACGATGCGACGACGTTATGGATTACGTAATGATCGATTATGTTTGGCTGGTATTGTCATGCTACTGTCAAACAAAACTCTCATGAAAATGTATTTAGTATTTAAAGAAATCTTCAAAAATGATTCATATTTCAAAACTTTACTTGATTCGGAACTGAAATTACACAGCAATTGTAATTTTAAATTTATTCATTCAACATAGTGATTCAACAAATATGTCATCGAAATTATACTGCGAAACAATGTATCGGCAGAATCTAACACAGCTGTGAAAACCACAATAAAATGTGTTATTATTCTCAAAATTGATTAATCCATAATAGGAACGCATGCACCAGTTGTGGCATTATTCTTAATTTTGGTTCCTTATTTGGAAAATCCCGTTGTTTTCTTATGGAACTGGCCAAATTGGGACCACTAGTGCGACAACTGGTGCTATAGCCACAACTGGTATATCTAGCCTACATTGGAAGAAGGTAAGCAATGATGTTAACAAAACAGGAATTAATGAGAAATTATTCAGACTTCGTCACTTTGGTTCTTTTGAAAAATAAAACGTGACTAACTCTCTTAAACACAACATTATCGAAGTACTGATCCACCATAAACCAGATTGTATGAACATCATAAAACTCGTCTTGTACCTGCTACTGAACCGACTTCCTTCCGAAAATAAACGGTCCGATCATCTCGCACTCACATATTTGCGTCATAATTCTCCTTACTTCATCTACATCCATCGTGCGGCCCCCGCCAACCAGCATTGTGTGAGAACTTTATCAACCTCACCGCAAGAAAACGATTTACACAATGTGATATGTTTACGACTTTGGAAGTGGAAAATCATAAAAAAGTTACATTGAAACATGGTCAAATTTACGACAGCCAAAACGATCACTGACTGGAGGGACCTTGTTCCGAAGAAGAAGAAGAATGCAAACATCAGGTGAGGAGCAACGATAGGAGGAACAGAAGGTACGATAGACGACAAGATATGAAGAAAAAACAAAACCCGACAGCACACCTAAAACCGACTGATGATGATGAAATGATGGTGTTTAAAGCGATGTTTAAACGAGGAGTAACAGGGGTCGCACCTTAAATACCAACAACAATGTGAAAAAGCGCAGACAGTCATCAAACATGAAACGATCGTCCGGTTGTCTGGTGCTGGGAAGTCGTTGGCGTTTGTTCGTCGTTAGCTCGTCATAATGAAATTATTCAATTAATTTACGATTTGTTCCTGTGTTTCATTCGGAGCGAACGTTCAATCATAGTGTCCCCGAGCACGACAACTCCGGTGAGACGTGATGATGTTAAGCAGTGGTTTATGTTTCGCTTTTCTTTTTGTTTATTTCGGTTTGAATGGCTCTTTCCCCGTGAGCGAAAGAAAAAAATCGAATCATCGAATAGATGGAGGTAGGACAGAGGAAGAAACCCTGGAACCGAGGAACTTCCTCTCCCGGTCTGGTCTCTTATGTGCATTGCACTGCTGGTGCTTTGCTTTCCGACGAGAAGTTGGGTGGAACGGAAATTCCGACGATGATTTCTCTTTACACGCGTGCCACGTGCCTCTTCCGTTTCCAGATGATTAAGTGCAGACAATGTGCTGTAAAGCCGTGAATGTTTCGAATGTGTGCAATTAATTTTAATGTGCGTTGGAGGGATTGAAAGGAATTATTCGTTTGATTGCTCAGGATTACACTCATTAGGACATTAATGGCACGGAGGGTTCCATCGATATCGATGGTGCTTCACGAACGTTTAGTCAAATCTTAAACGGAGATTCTTAGGTTTCCATAGTCCCTCAGCTAGATAACAAGAAATCATTGGATCGAAGCAGACACAATTACGTTGAAATCAAATAAATTAAACCATAGAATGCAATTTAGCAACACGAGGAAGGAATACGACAATTAAATCTGATATCCTAGAACTTAGAATGAGGCATGTGGTAAAAATCACTGACAAATTTTGCAACGATAGCGTTTGTATAAACTAAGTTTTTTTTAAGAATATTGCAAGGAAAGATGTTTAAAATTCAATTGATTTTTCACCTCTTGCATTTCCGCTGATCCACCCCGTATCCAGCATCATCGTCAGACCGTGACAAATCAATCGAAATCACGTCCACCGTGATTACTGCTGCTGTCTGCTTCTGTGAAATGATTTTCGAATGACAACCAGACGCCTCACTCGATTGAACCCATAAATCATCATTTCCTTTCGTTTTTCCGTCATCGTCTGGTGATCTTCATCAAAGGGCTCATCTTCTTTCAAGCTCGGTGCTCGCTCGAGACGCACCATCATCATCGGTGTGTCGCGTTTTTTGTCTACCCATGACCGGATTGATAAAGATTTCAAACGGCGCGCGACAATCGACAACTCCAATGACAACGGCATTTGAAAGGAAGTGGATGTTTTATTATTTTAAGTTCCTCGTTCTCCGTCTTGTGATATGGGTGGAAGGGAGACTCTGTACTCTGAGAAATGGGTGCTCAGAATTTCTGAAGTGGCGTTCTCGAGCAGTACATATTCACAAAAAGAAGGTATAGCATAATTGAATAAACAATATGATTGCGGAAAGAGATCCGTTTTCTTCTTTCCTGGCGGGGTAATTTTTTACTCGTTTGTTTCGCTTTGACAGACATGACGATATCCCACGTTTGTCTTGAGGCAATGTCGTAGTTGAGGTTCAAGGCACTCGATAGCTCAATTTTTCAATCATTTTTTTCGGGAGCCGCCGCTCGCGGGTTTATGGGATTTCGTATTTGGAGAATTATTGTCGGTTATCGTGTTTTGCCTCTTCAACCAACTAAACGGCATTGCACATCTATTTGGAATCGTTGTACCCAAAGGCACACACGAAAAAATGAAATTGATTCATGCTTTGTAAAAATAAAAAAAAACAAATTCATGTTGTTTTTCGTTAGCATGTTTTATTGAAGCAAAAATGAAATGTACAGAACCCGTTCGATTTCAGCAACACATTCGAATCTTTTATGAATTTTGTCAAATTCGAATGTTTTTTGTGTTCCATGGTACTTTATATTTGTTGACGCTGGGTGTCTAGTTACTAAAATTTTTAAACTTCGTACGAAGATCAAATTTTTAACTCACTAGTAGTTAGTTTTCTCATTTTCTCTCATGAATGATATCTATATACATAAAAATGAATTTCTGTCTCTCTGACTCTTATAGACTCAAACTCGAACAGATTTGCCTAAAAAAATGTATGTTTTTGGGATGGGGAAGGTTCTTAAGATGGTTCGAGACCCCTCCCTTCTTTGGAAAGCGGGGCTCTCATACAAATGAAACACCAATTTCATCATAACTCGAGAATTAGTCAAGCAAATGAAACCAAATCTGGCATGTGGAGGTTTTGGAAGGGAAGGTATGTATCTCTGGTGGTTTAAAACCCCTCTCCCTTCTGGAGAGGGGGGCTCCCATACAAATGAATCAGAAATTTCTGCATAACTCGACAACTAATCAGAGAATAAATCAATTTTAGGCGAAATTAAGTTCGTCGGGTCTGCTAGTTACAAATAAAGAGAGCTGCTGCGACCCAACGTTTACTGTTCCGTGGAAGTGAAAGAAGCCAAATTTTAGTTGTTTTCACCATAATCCCGGGTGCGTGAAAATATCATAAATTTGAGTTGGTGAAACCTAGTGGTGAGTTAAAATTTAATATAGGAGTACTCACAGGCTTTTTGTTTCTTCCACGCAAGAGCGAATTTGCAGTTGACGATCACGCAGCTGTTATGGTAGTGCATAGAATGGAACACGAAATGGGAAAACTATAAAAAAAGACTTTTATCTTTTTTGAGGCGTTTAATACAAGTTTAGATTCATTTTTCATGAATTTGTCTGAGAACATCTTGAGCATGAAATCCACTACCCATCGTGGTAAAATGAGGTTCCCAAGCATTTTTTATTTAAGTATGTGCGGAGAAAATAAAATCAAATATACGATCTACGATCAACCACAAAATAAACTATAAATGTTCACTTGTCATAAGACGAGTTTATACAATCCCATTGAATTCCACCACTTAATTGTATCTTGACAGATACGTATTTCGACCTCAACAGTAAGGCCGTCTTCAGTGTCTTGTACTTCTTCTCGACTTCTCGAGTCGAGTCAAGCACAAGACACTGAAGACGGCCTTACTGTTGAGGTCGAAATACTTATCTTTCAAGATACAATTAAGTGGTGGAATTCAATGGGATTGTATAAACTCTTCTTATGACAAGTGAAGACATTCCACTAAAAAGCTCAAAATAATGTTCTCATCAACTATAAATGTTGGCATCTTTGAAATTTGTCACTCTTAATATAAATTGGTGTTAGATATGAATCAGCAACATGTAAAAAAATTGTAAACACCCTCGAAATATATTCAGCAATAATGATTTTAAGGAAAAAATCACTTTGTGAAGACAACCAGTTTTTTATACATATTACCAAATATCATTGCATGCTGATTGCAATACTTATCCCTGAATCAGTACCGAAGCGCATTATTTGTTTATTTTCCATTTGACGTTTTTATGTTCGGCTTCACTCATCGCGTGTCTTTGAAGAACAACGTGTAGGTACGGTTCGTATGTTTATCTTTTTCCGGTTCGAGTTTAAATTAACGGTACGCCTACGCATCGTAGTGAATCGTACAGTTGTTTTGGAAGTGTCGGATGTCGGATGAAAATGGATCGTAATCAGCTTTTTCAGCAACTGTGTGGTAGTTTGGCGAAAGCCTACCCATCAAAAACAAAAAAGCAAGTACAAGATGTAGCTGTGGTACAATGGAATGAATTAAAAAAACACCGAAAAAAATCCAAAAGAATTCACCTCGTTGGTTATGGACAAGATTTCTGATTATGAGAAGAAGGGCATGAATCAGAAAGGAAAACTACTGCAGTACTGGGCTAAAGCAGGTACGAGCAAATCAACTTCCAAGGGTTCATCGGAAACAGCAGAGGCTACATACAGTGAAAAGGATACACCAGCTGAAACTGTAGGTGGCTCCAGTGCAAAGCGCCCTGCCGAGACAACGGCTCCGGTGCAGCAGCAACTGAAAAATGATTTAACGCGAATCTGTGATGATATTGTAAGAAAACTGTGAGAATTTTCCAAGTAATGATATTGACTAATATTGACACTCATTTCAGGTCAAGCTGAGGGAGCGTGAAGACAATGGTTTACTCTCTGAAGAAGATGCAGCCCGCTTGAAGAAACTTGTGTTGGAGCGGAAGGAAAAGGAAGACGAGTTGCGCAAAAAAGTGAAAGGACAGGAAAGGCAAAAAAAGTTCCGTGCTGAGCAGAAGAAGTCTATGCAAACTTTGTTAGAAAACATTCCAGAAGCGAAGCAATATTTAAAATTTGAATTTAAGGCTCAAGACTCCATCACAATGTTTTGAAAATTAATGACTGTATCGCTTGTTTGTAATAGTGAGGCAATTGGTACGAAAAAGTGCAGCAGTGATAGATAAATTTTGTTTACAACTGGGGTGGGTGGAAATGGGGTGTTAAAAATAAGCCAGCTGATGCATAATGTTGCCAGACTTGACGAAATTTTTATTTTATATCATAACACATGTTTACGGTGTATCAAATATATGGGTTTTTACTGGTTAAAATTTTTGTATATACCTTTTGGAATGTAACAGAAGCTTAGGCTGACCAGATCATTTTGGTGGAAAAACGGGACAAACGCACTTGTAAAACGGGACAGGCAAGAAAAAACCTTGAGACAAAATTCAAGAGCTGTGGAAAATTCAAAATTAATGAGCATCATTTTAATTTTCCGCTTAAGAAGTTAGAGGAATAATTTCGAATGAATCATTCACCATCAACATTGTATAAAGTTAGAACTATTGAGAAATCGACTATATTCTATTCGATTTTAAGAACGGCTTTTTACGCAGTCTTGAAGACTGAAACAAGATGTATATTTGTCCGACGTTTCGACACGGGGATTTTTTTCTTTAATCTTCAAGACTGCGTAGCCGTTCTTAAAATTGAAGTATTAAGTTAGTTGTGGAAAAATGCTACAATACAAATATTTCACTATTCAAAGGGCCACGTACACAAACACGAAGAAACACAAAAACAACGCCTTTTTTTCAAAATATTTCAAAAAAAATGTGGAATTTTGAAATTTTATTTTAATCCTTTCTTAAACATTCATTATGGATTCATTACTGACCAATATCCTGAACTTTTCCTATTCTGAACAATAAAAAAAAAAATTTAAAAATAGTAGAAGTACCCTGCTTAAAGCCGGTACTTTAGTGGGCATTAGAAGGATAAAAAAAATTAGGAAAAAAAAACTCGAAAGACAAATGCGAAAAGAGCCGTAGGGTTGGATGGGCGCATGTGAATAAATGTCCAATCTAATAAATTCACAGTCCTTTTTGGTAGAAATTGATTTAAATTACGCTAAAAGTAGCCTCACACCTCGGGACTCATGTAATTCCGTCGCGAAAAGTGAAACAAATCCTGGCTAATTTATCGACTGGTTTACAGCTCGGACTGTGGGAGATTTCCACCGGATTGTATTTTAAATCGGGCCGGAATTCTAATTTTCTGCAACGGATTTCCATAATACCCGCCCACACATATGGAAGCGAAATTTGCAGACAAGCTTTTAATCTGTAAACTAACCTTAAAGTACGTGAGGACCAAAATCCGAACAAATTTTCCCTCGGTTTGAAACTGCCATTAATTCGAGTTTCTTCAGCTGATTTATAATTCATTTTTTTATGTCGTCGTTTGTTACAGTGGATGATATCGGAATATTCAGAAAGACTTTGAATGATTCTTAATGTTTCGAAAAGAATCAGACAATAGAAAAATATGCCTTCGGAATAAGCAAAAAAAAGTCATTGAAACTGTATGAATAAATCTCTCATTGTCACCTGTTGTCATTAACTGTTGAAAAACGGGACAAATTGAGGATTTTTTAGATTACGACGGGACAGCACAATAAGGTCTAAAAAACGGGACTGTCCCGTCAAATACGGTACGTATGGTCAGCCTACAGAAGCTTACATAACATGTTTAAATATTTATTTTTGGTTTATTTGTTCAATCCGACAAACAGCAATGTTTTTTTCAATAAATAAATCTGGCAACGGTGAAGAGATGATTATTTTCTTGTGTATGCACACCTTTGTTTGCGTGGTGGCGTGGACGTGGCTAGCGTATACGTTGTATTGTTCGGATTGAATGAAGTTGCATCGCGTAGATTTTGTTCTCACCATTTCACTTATTGCGCTAGTCAATTTGAGCCTTCCGCATTTTATTGCATTTGCAATACGGTCGTCAAATTTGTCTCTCACTTCGATTTTTGGAAAGCAGTTTTCGACAGTTTTTGGACGTGAAGTGAATTAATCGGTAGTGAAGATTGAATAAAAAGGTGAAACTCAGTTAGTGAATATGTTTTAGGAGTGATTAAATCAAAGAAACAGTGGGAAAAGATCAAGTGAAAATCGAGTGCGTGTGTATGTGTTTGCTCCGAACGTTCGGAGTTAGTATGCGTTCGATAAAATTGCGAATGTCGGTCTAGGAAAAAAGCAGTTTTCAGCGTTTTTCCAGCAATTCCTCAGTAATTGTTAGTTTGGATAAGTGAAAAATTAATATGAAAATGTAATGAATATGCTATGATTGAGGTAAGTCGGCAAATAGCCCCAAAATATTGAATTTAGTTCAAAACTTTATTAGTATTAGTGCGGATTCCAATAAAATCATCGTCATCATCGGATTGATTACGGTTTATAGAGCCAATTAATCACATTTAATGTGCATTCGATTGCGGGGCGATCACCTATTGAGGAAAAGCAACCTGGTCTTTTGGAAAAAAATTGTGTCGATCTCGCTGCTTGGATCTGCTGCCGAGGGAAAACGCCACGATGAAAGTATCCGAAGTGTAAAAACGCTTTCGGAACTGCATGAGGCGTTGCAACTGCGAGGATATCAGATCAGTCGCTCGGCCACCTATTTGAGGTTGCTGCCACGCCGGTCGAACACACAAGAAGGTAAGCGACATGTCACAACAGTTCCCGTAAAGCTTCTTCGCGCGACGAACGACCAACACTCAAAGCATCAGGATGGCAAATTCTGCACAGCAACCATTAAAATGTTGGAAGAAATGTCTTCATTGCTGGGACCAAATGAAGTTGCTTTCTTAAGTCAGGATGACAAAGCGCGAGTTGCCATTGGTATAACAGCAGCAAACAAACAAGCTCCACTTCTGATGCACTTATGTCGTTTTCGGTTTTAAACCTGGGTCAGGTCCGACCCCGACTCTGAATAACCGAACGAAAAACGAATCGGGATCGAGTCAGTATGATGGTATTAGTGAGAACGCAATCCTTATCATCTGTTTTGTTTTCCATTCGCATTTTTATCAGCTGGCAGAAACAGACATATTTTATCTATTGAATTTTGTTATTAGTGTTATTTTTTTTTTCTTGTTTTATGAATTATGGGGGAAATCAGACGTTTCTTCTGTTAATTGTTTAATTACTAAAATGACTATAGACGAATCCAAGTAAAAATAAGAAGAAGACACACGACGGTGTTAACTTTGACAGATCCTACAGCACAGCATAGGGAGATCATTTTAAAATGCTTATAATAAATTCTAGACAAAATGTAATTAAAATCTGATTGATGTACGGTACGGAAAAAGTTCTAAATTACATATCTGGAAGCTTATCTCAATTTTTTGAATATTTTCCAAAAATGTATCTATCATACAGTTCGGAACTTTTTCCGTATCATACATCAATCAGATTTTAATTACATTTTGTCTAGAATTTATTATAAGCATTTTAAAATGATCTCCCTATGCTGTGCTGTAGGATCTGTCAAAGTTAACACCGTCGTGTGTCTTCTTCTTATTTTTACTTGGATTCGTCTATTATTTCATCAATAAATTAATGTGATTAGGAGCTTGTGATGAATGACGACGGCAATGTGGATTGCCGTGAAAGAATATTTATGCCAATCCGTGTTTCCCGATAAACTGTTGTGCTTATTCTATATGGCTTTTTGGGTAACAGTGACTGTGTTACAGTAAACAGAACAGAACAAGAAAATATGGAAACACTTTGTAAAAAATCCAATACAACAACAATAAAACAAAGAATCAAATCGTACAAGAGTTGAACAGCATTATTTTTTGCTATTTGCATTTTTTTTTGCTATTTTTCTTCCAAGAAGAGGGGACCTTTTGGGATAAATTGCGATTTCGTCAAAACTGCAAAAAAAAACAAATATACAAGAGAGGAAAATAATTTTTCACTACATAATCTAAACAGGAGATTCAACATAATCAATATCAATGGGATAAAATATGTCTTTGTCGGTTTTTTAACGAATTACAACTAAAAACCTTTCTTCCACTGAAAAATTATGCTCAATTCGTATAAAAACTGTTCCTGAATAAACATTTGAATTTATTTATAAATAATCATTTATAAATAAATACAATGAATTTGTTGATGGCAATATAGTTGCCAAAGTCTTATAAATGGTTAATGCCAGGGTTAATACATTATGTTTATATTCTTCAAATCCGTAACCTTGAACAAATTATGCACAGACTGCAATAATGAATAAAATATGGTATGAACATTTTGGTATAAATAACTTCATAGCGGCAGATACTCTGGTACGCCATTTTCCCATTGATAGAGCAATTATACCTAAAGCATATGTTCGAATACACAACGTAATAGTGAATAAATAGCAGCTACCTTCTCGTCACTGCATTTTATAAATCACATTTTCAACCAAATTTTCAACCCTTATTTTGTTTATAGTGGAGCTATCATCTGAGGTAATCAGCGAAAAATATGTCGATATCTGAATCAGATTCACCATCAGAGCAACTTGAAAACAGCACAAAATTAAAATAATCCATTTTTGCGTGGAAGATTGATAAATTTAACAAATGAAACAAACAAAATCAAATACCCATCCGTGTATTTTACGTTTTCATTTTCCTTTAGCGTAAACATAAACACCAGTTTGACAGTTTGTGTTTGAATGTATTGGTGAACTTAGGTTGGATCTCGATAAATCGGCAGAGCGAACCTCATTCATTTTGGGTCGGATCTGGTGCGGATCGCGAAATAACCGAAAACGACATTAGAATATCGTGTGACATTGCCAGATCATGACTGGGTGGTGGCGAACCGTCACAAACTGATACCATCGGTTTATGCTGGAATCACCATAAAACCAAACGGGACAGGAGAACGTGAAGCGGTCGGCTATAGTGGCCCCACATACGTGGCTATTCGATCAGGTTCGTACACTCTATATTAATCCTTATATAAATATTACCCTGAGTTACTTATTTCTTAATCTCCAGGGAAACATTCTTCTTCAACGGCTTATTCGCATGGCCTGGACTATGAAAGACTACTGGACCTTCCCGAGTTCGCTGACATCATGCTTTATCAAGGCAACGTAAAGCCAGTGCATGTGGTTGTTGTGGATGGAGGACCAGACGAAAACCCTCGATACCGAAAAGTAATAGACGTGGCAATTCACAACTTCCGGAAACATCAACTGGATGCCCTCTTCCTGGCAACTAACGCACCTGGAAGAAGTGCGTTCAATCGCGTGGAAAGAAGGATGGCACCACTGTCTAGAGAATTGTCTGGTCTGATTCTTCCACATGATCACTATGGATCACACCTGGACGATAGACTACGGACCACGGATTCAGAACTTGAGAAGAAAAACTTTAAGTATGCGGGGGAAACTCTGGCAGAAGTCTGGAATAACCTAACGTTCGATGGATTCCCCGTATTATCCGAATATATTGACCCAACCGCCCCGGAGTTAACTTCTGAATCCATTCTTCGTTGGGACGCAGAATGGTTTTCAGCACATGTACGCTCTTCACATTATTTTCTTCAGATTGTGAAGTGTTCAAACCGTGAATGTTGCAGTGAACCAAGAAGCAGCTATTTTGACGTAATGCCAACGCAGTTCTTATCAGCGCCGATTCGCATAAAACAAACAGATGACGGGCTGAAAGCTGTGAGTCCTAGTTTGTTTGACAGCGGATCGTATGTTTCACTTTTTCTTCAGAATTCAATAAACATTGCAAAAATGCTTCCAAAATCCCTTCCGACATATAAGGAGCTGCCATATGATCTGTACTGTCCTTCAGTACAGAAGGTTCTGCAAAGTAGAATTTGCAAGACTTGTGGAATATATTTTGCATCGCAAGTTATGTTAAATCAACATAACCAAATCCATAAGACAGGCCATGGTGGTAAAAAAACCCGTGGAAATCGAAACATTCCAATTGCTAAACGAGGAAAGGAAATGTTGATTATCGAGGATCAGGAGGCAAGATGGACTGATGAAGGTTCCGATACCGATGAAGTGGGAAACGTTGCAAATGACGAAGGGATTCCTATCATCAGCATCGACGAGCATTTGCAGCCAGTATGGCGAGACTCTTAAACCAATTCACCCAACTCGGCACCAACATTTCAAAAGGGCGTAACTGCTTTTGTAAACAAAAGCTTCTCACGTCGCTGGTGGGTTAATTTGAGCCCACCCACACAATCCAATACCACTGATGGAAGCATCGAATCCTCTTCTTTCATTTAATGGTGCTGGATTGCGTGGGTGAGCACAAATAAGCCCACCAGAGACGTGAGAAGATCTTGTTTACAAAAGCAGTATCGCCCTTTTGAAATGATGGTGCTGAACTTTTCTTTTAATTTAAATTTGTTATATTGACTTGTTTTGAAGTACCATGAAATAAAAAGGTTAAACAAAGTGGAAATTTTCTAAAAAAAATGAGTTTTTAAGGGGGGGGGGGGTTGCCAAATTGTTACATAATAATTAGAGGGGGGAGCTCCCAGCGTTACATTTTGTTACCAAGGGGGGGGAGGGGGTCGGAAAATATCATTTTTAGCGTTACGTAATAAATGGATGTCGCCTTACTAAAAACCGATTTTTTTTACGTGAACCGTTGCCATGCACTCATATGACCAAAAAAAAACATAAATTGAAGGAAAAAGTAAAATCTATCCCCCTAAAGTGCAAATTTGACCTTAAATATTGATTTTTTTGCAAAAGAAAATAGTTAGAGCCCGAAACCGACAAAAAAAAATTTAAAAAATGCGTAAAAAAATAGTGTAACCGTTTAGAATTCAAAATTCGCATAAAAAAGGGTCAAAGTGTGTCATAAAAAGTGAAGCAATGTTGAAGTATCATGAGAAAACAAAAACCATTCGACTTTGGCAACATTCGATTTTGGCATCATAAATGTTCCGATGTGTTGCCAAAATCGATTAGGGTCTGTAATTTCAATGACATATTTCCATGAATACGGCTGGCGTATGAGAATAAATGTCAAATCTAATCAATTCACAGTGATCGAAATTGATTTAAATGACGCCAAAAATAACCTCGCACTTCGGGAATCTTGTTAATTGATTTTATTCCCATGTGCTACCAAACAAAGCGGGAATTTCTAATTTTTCATAACGGAATACCATAGATCCCGTCCACATACATGGGTGCGAAATTTAAAACCAAGCTTCTGATGTGTGAACTGATTTTAAAGTACGGAAGACTTTAAATCTAGCCTTTAATCCGACCAGATTATCGCTCGGTTTAAAACTGCCCTAAACTCGATTTTTTTTTACAGTGGGTGATTTCGAAATATTCAGAATTATTCAGAAAGACTTTGAATGACTTTTAATGTTTCGAAAAGAATCAAATTATTTAAAAATATGTGGTAAAGCAGATTTGAAAATATTTCATTTTTTGTCTTTATTAGAGAGGTTTGCAGCAGGGTTGGTAGTCATATGGCTACTGCTTCTGCCTTATACGCAGGAGGTCGTGGGTTCAATCCCAGGTCCGTTCCATTCTCCTACTTTGTATCTTTCTATATATTGCTCAAGTTTTAGCAATCGATAGAACTGGAAATGGACTTCCATATCGTTTCCATTTCTATCCTTTACCTTCAATTTGACTATTCTAGCAGTAGCTGCTAGAATTGGAAATGAACTAAAAAGCTCGTTTCCTACATCCAATAAGAAATTCCATCAGCTGCTTTCATCTATAACATTGGCAGCTCGTTAACCAAGACGAACCTCTGCCTCTCGAACCTAACCCAAAAATTCCAATAAATTCCGTACACCCAAACCAAAAATTACCGACATCCACTGTATAGTTCGTTTTTATACAGTTTCTGCATATGAATAATGCAAGAAATGTATAAACAAAATCTGCGGGCTCTTGTATAATATGTTTCTCACTTGATTTCAACTAACACATTGATCTTCCGCACTCTACACTGCATGTATCAACACATAAATAACGGGCGAAACATGCTCGGATCTCTCCATACTTGTTTTATACCCACACTCTTACACTAGAATTACGTGCCTAACAAAAAAATCTGCCGTGTGCAATATACACTTCGTTATTGTGTTTGTGAGCAACAGATATTATGTCCGGGACCGCCGGCACCACTGTCAGCAAAGGCGACTCAGTAGCAAAATCAAATATCTTCGGCTCCCACCGCTCCCGGATCGGTGGCCATTTGAAAAACTAAAAAGTACCTATTTTTGTTTTACGTTTCCTCCGCCGCGCCGCGACAGTGTAACGTACGAATACATAATCGGGTTTCGGGCACGGTTTCTGTAGCAGCGGAACGACGTTTTCCCGCAGTTCTCGCAGCGTTCGCCTCAAAGTGACCATTATTTTGGACATCCACCAGGACCTAAACGTCGTCGTCGAAGCCGAAGGAGAAGCATAATTTGTTGGCCTGCTGCGGGATTTGGGCTGAGTGGAAAGTTAGCTCTAGCAGCATAGGAATCAGTGCAACGGCGCAGAAGTAATATGAAGAAAAAGGTGCAACAGTGCTTAACACGATGCAGATGAAGGCAGTGCGTAAAAGAAACAGCTTTCTACAAAGTGGTGCCGTTAGTGTGACCGGGATTCCTGGGAACCAAACGAGGATAATCCAGAAGAAGCCCATCAATAATCAAACGAGCATGTCAGTCGTGACAACCAACAGCTTAGTTTTGAAGCAGCAGAAATGTTACGTTTGTGGGGATTAGCTGGTCATCAATGCTACCCTTCTAACGGAAGTGTTAACTACAACCCCGGTCACTAACCACCAGGACCATGCTAGTGGTAACATCACGTACAGCAAAACAGCAGCATCAGGATAGGAAAGTGGGACATCCGACTACGTTCGTGCAGTTCGAGTAACAAGCGTGGGATGGCATCGAGAGTAAAATAGCTATCAAGAATCAAATCCAACAACAACATTGATACGGCCACGCTCGATCAAGATGATGACCACGATAGCGTAGTTATGCAGGGCGATGAAGGTTTTGGATGAAGAAGAAACGCTGTAGACGGTCGGTTGGTGGCGATGGGCAGACCGAACAAATGATTCTCGTTCAGAGACCAACGAACAGAAACAGTTGATTGATGCTTCACTTTTGAATAGCGACGGTAATATCGTTAACCGGACCGGAAGGAACACACATAACCACACAAGATGTGCTGCAACTTTCGCCGGCGGAAAGCAAGCCATCTTAACTAAAAGTGGTCACATAATACTTACAGCGCAGGATCAGGTCAGCAAGCAGCATCAAAAGTATGACGGATTAAGATGGAAGCACTGAAAATGGAACCGTTAATGCAGATATGGTGGGAAGCTTTAGCACGGGAGCAAGTACGGCTGGTGTGACCAGTGCAGCAATAACTTCGATGAACTTCAACCGTAAGTGGTAATATGGTAGTAAAGCAACAGGTAAGGCATCAACCTCAGGACCAAATTCAAGTTCATTGATCTCAAGACCAAAACATTGATACCAATCCAAGTACATATTATTTAGGTTTGTTTCGACCCATTTTTTTGTACAAAAAGTTAATTAAATTTAATCCGTTGAGGAGGTTACTTCATGAAAATAACTTACCGTCGTCGGAGGTGACAATGAGTCTGGGCCCTGGGGTTGAGAATGAATCATCGCTCTCACCTGTATTTTGGAGGTCAGTTAACAAAATCATTCATAAGTTTTCTGGTGTGCTGTTCATAAGGTTTCTGTCGATAGAAGCGCCCCAATTCTTTGTTATTGATTGTGAATTTACAGATTCAAACTGGAAACTACCAGGAGTAGAAGCAAAAATACTAGAGCGCTAGTGGCGCTGTTGTCATTAAAAGTATTTTTCCAAATTATGCTTCCACAAGCCTAACTTGGTAATTTATTATGCATCATGTTGTTGTACATGTTTTGTTTTATCGCCGACATTGGTTTTACACTTGTAATAAAAGTACTTTGGCTGCCAGATCAAAGTGATCTAGATGTTAGTCACGCGAACAGGAACGACATTGCTATCTTATACTTTTGCATCAACTCTACCAGGTGAGTTTCAATTGTGCACTGATAGTTGACTAGAGAATTTGTTAGAGCTTTTTTTAATGCAATGTCTTCACTTGTCCACAAGACAAGTTGACACTACTGCATTTAATTTCACCATTTGATTATAACTTTATACACACGCATTTCACCCTCAGCAGTAAGGCCATCTTCAGTATTTCGTACTTGACTCGAGTCAAATAAAAGACACTGAAGATGGCCTTACTGTTGAGGTAGAAATAGGTATCGAAGCAGTTACAATCAATTATTTATTATTTAATCAGACTAAGGCCGAAGTGGCCTGTGCGGTATATAAGAGTCTTCTCCATTCGGCTCGGTCCATGGCTACACGTCGCCAACCACGCAGTCTACGGAGGGTCCGCAAGTCATCTTCCACCTGATCGATCCACCTTGCCCGCTGCGCACCTCGCCTTCTTGTGCCCGTCGGATCGTTGTCGAGAACCATTTTCACCGGGTTACTGTCCGACATTCTGGCTACGTGCCCGGCCCATCGCAGTCGTCCGATTTTCGCGGTGTGAACGATGGATGGTTCTCCCAACAGCTGATGCAATTCGTGGTTCATTCGCCTCCTCCACGTACCGTCCGCCATCTGCACCCCACCATAGATGGTACGCAGCACTTTCCTTTCGAAAACTCCAAGTGCGCGTTGGTCCTCCACGAGCATCGTCCAGGTCTCGTGTCCGTAGAGGACTACCGGTCTAATTAGCGTTTTGTAGATTGTCAGTTTGGTACGGCGGCGAACTCTGTTCGATCGGAGCGTCTTGCGGAGTCCAAAGTACGTACGATTTCCAGCCACTATGCGTCTCCGAATTTCTCTGCTGGTGTCATTTTCGGCAGTCACCAGTGAGCCCAAGTACACAAATTCTTCTACCACCTCGATTTCGTCACCACCGATGCAAACTCGCGGTGGGTGGCTCATTGTCTTCTCTTGAACCTCTTCCTATCATGTACTTCGTCTTCGACGTGTTGATGACTAGTCCGATCCGCTTAGCTTCCTCTTCAGTCTGATGTAGGCTTCCTCCATCTTCTCAAAGTTACGTGCCATAATATCTATGTCGTCGGCGAAACCAAATAGCTGGACGGACTTATTGAAAATTGTACCACTCGTGTTAATCCCTGCTCTTCGTATTACCCTTCCAAAGCGATGTTGAATAGCAAACACGAAAGACCATCACCTTGCCGTAACCCTCTGCGGGTTTCGAAGGGACTCGAGAATGCCCCTGAAACTCGAACTACGCACATCACCCGATCCATCGTCGCTTTGATCAACCGTGTCAGTTTATCCGGAAAACCGTGTTCGTGCATTAGCTGCCATAGCTGGTCCCGATCGATTGTATCATATGCGGCTTTGAAGTCGATGAATAGATGATGTGTGGGCACGTTGTATTCGCGGCATTTCTGCAGTACTTGGCGAATGGCGAACACCTGGTCCGTGGTGGAGCGTTCGCCCATAAAACCCGCCTGGTACTGCCCCACGAACTCCCTTGCAGTTGGTGCTAGTCGACGGCATAAAATTTGGGAGAGTACCTTGTAGGCGGCGTTCAGCAATGTGATTGCGCGGTAGTTGCTACAATCCAGCTTATCGCCCTTTTGTAGATGGGACACACGACACCTTCCATCCACTCCTGCGGCAAAACTTCCTCCTCCCAAATCTTGGTAATGACCCAGTGCAGCGCTCTAGCCAGTGCCTCACCACCGTGTTTAAATAGCTCTCCTGGTAGTTGGTCAACCCCAGGGGCTTTGTTGTTCTTCAGCCGGCCAATCTCCTCCTGGATTTCCTGGAGATCCGGAGCCGGTAGAATTATGTCCTGCGCGCGTTCTCCCAGGTCCATCACCATACCGCCATCTTCGTCTGCCACATCGCCATTCAGGTGTTCTTCGTAGTGCTGCCGCCACCTTTGGATCACCTCACGCTCGTTCGTAAGAAGGTTCCCGTTTATGTCCTTACACATATCAGGCTGTGGCACGTGGCCCTTACGTGAACGGTTCAACTTCTCATAGAACTTTCGTGCGTTATTAGCGCGGTACAGTTCCTCCGTCTCTTCACGGTCTCGATCTTCCTGCTGGCGCTTTTTCCTCCGGAAAATCGAGTTTTGTCTGTTCCGCGCCCGTTTGTATCGTGCCTCGTTCGCCCTCGTGCGGTGTTGCAGCAATCTCGCCCATGCTGCATTCTTCTCTTCCACTAACTGCTCACATTCGCCGTCATACCAGTCTTTTCTCTGATCCGGGAGCACCGTGCCAAGTGCAGCGGTTGCGGTGCTACCAATGGCGGATCGAATATCTCTCCAGCCATCTTCAAGAGACGCTGCGCCTAGCTGCTCTTCCGTTGGAAGTGCCACTTCCAGCTGCTGCGCGTATTCTTGGGCTAGTCTACCATCTTGTAGCCGCCCAATGTTAAGCCGCGGCGTCCGACTTCGACGCGTGTTGTACACCGTCGAGAGTTTTGAGCGCAGGCATACTGCAACGAGGTAGTGGTCGGATTCAATATTCGCACTGCGGTAAGTGCAGACGTTCGTGATGTCGGAGAAGAATTTACCGTCGATTAGAACGTGGTCGATTTGGTTTTCCGTTTCTTGGTTAGGTGATCTCCATGTGGCCTTGTGGATATTTTTGCGGGGAAAGAAGGTGCTTCGGACTACCATTCCGCGGGAGGCTGCGAAGTTTATGCATCGTTGGCCGTTGTCATTCGATACGGTGTGCAGACTATCCGGTCCGATGACCGGTCTATACATTTCCTCCTTGCCTACTTGTGCGTTCATGGCACCGATGACGATTTTGACGTCACGCAGTGGGCATCCATCGTATGTCTGCTCCAGCTGTGCGTAGAACGCTTCTTTCTCGTCGTCGGGTCTCCCTTCGTGTGGGCAGTGCACGTTGATGATGCTATAGTTGAAGAAACGGCCTTTAATCCTCAGCTTGCACATCCTTGCGTTGATTGGCTGCCACCCAATCACGCGTTGGCGCATCTTACCCAGCACTATGAAGCCGGTTCCCAGCTCGTTGGTGGTGCCACAGCTTTGGTAGAAGGTAGCCGCTCGATGCCCGCTTTTCCACACTTTCTGTCCTGTCCAGCAAATCTCCTGCAGCGCCACGACGTCGAAGTTGCGGGGATGTAATTCATCGTAGATCATCCTGTCGCAACCTGCGAAACCTAGCGACTTGCAATTCCATGTTCCAAGCTTCCAATCGTGATCCTGTATTCGTCGCCTAGGTCTTTGCCGATTATATCGAGTCGCATTATCTCTTATATTGTTCGTAATGATTGGTTTTCTAGGCGGCTTATTGGGCCAGCGCAAACCTCCTGTCTCGTCGGAGGGCCGTCGTGTCAGGGCTGTTTAGCGTCCCACCTAACACCAGGACTTGGGCTTGTGCGCTTTGAGCGGCACACGGTCGCTTTGGTGGGGCCTACTTGCGGATACATGCAGCTTTTTATAGAGGTTTAACAGGGCCCACTGTCAAACCCCACCACATCCTAGGCAAGCCCCACAACTCGCAGATGGCCTGGGGAGGGATCGTCAAGCCCTTGGACATAGTCCCTGCTGCCCCAGTTACAATCAAGTGGTAGTAATAAATGAGGTAATACTAACTCCCTAACTCGTCTAATGACAAGCACTGATAGTTTTTATGTCGTTTTTATAGAGATTTGTAGCCAAAAGCATGTTTAGCCTCTACGTTGTGAACGGTGTATCAAAACATGTTTCGCTAGTACATTTGCTGATGCACATTATCTGCCCAAATAGGCTCATCATCAATGCCCAGATTGGTCTCAGTTGTGCACTGACAGTTTGTAAAAGCAACTCAAAGTATTTTTTTGCAGATTTAGACGGCAAACGCTCAAATGAGTTTGTACGACTACTTCAAAGCTTTTTTGTCTCGTGTAGATGCATATAATTAGTTTCCATGTTATCGGGGCCCTCCTTAGCCGTGCGGTTAGACGGGCGGCTACAAAGCAAGGCCATGCTGAGGGTGTTTGGGTTCGATTCCCGGCGCCGGCCTAGGAAAATTTTTGGTTTGGAATTGTCTCGAAAGAAAATCAAAATCGTCAAAAATCGACATGGGACTCTTATGCGAATCGCGGCAGCTTAGAAACCTTGCAGTTAATAACTGTAGAAGTGCTAAATAAACACTAATGCACCGGGCTATTCAATATAAATCAATTGAATGAGATTTGTGCAAATAATGTAACAAAAACTTTTTAAGGCCTCCAATACATCTGACATATCGTGGTGAAGTTGCTCTGCGTTGAAGTACAACGCAGATGTTCTACGTTCTCCAAATTGTCCGGGAGTTGAGTTCAATTGGTCTACCAGGTCAATTACGACTAGTATCCAACCGAGAGCACCTCAGCGTGTCCATATAGGTCCTTAGAGGTCATGTAAATGCTTCAACAGTCAAATAAGTCCAACGCAGATGTTTTAGGTACTCCAAATGGTCCGGGAGTTGAGTTCAATTGGTCTACCATGTCAACTGCGCCTGATATCAAACCGATAACAACTATAGATAGTGGAATATATAGATGAGCGAAGATAAATCCTCTGTCTCCAAACGAACTGTCAAACGTGTCTCCAAGCGAGCATGACGTCACGATTTCAATGGAAACGTTAGAGCTGTGACGTCATATGCGCGTGTGCACGGGCAAAAAAATCGACTCAGCCATGCTTTCGCTCATCTATAGATTCTACTATCTATAATAACAACCCAGCGTGTCCATGTAAGTCCTAAGAACCCATGTGAATGCTCCATCATTCGAATAAATCCAATTCAGATGTTCTAGGTTCTCCAAATTGTTCTGGAGTTGGGGTCAATTAGTCTACCAGGTCAACTTCGCCTGATATCAAACCGACAGCAACTCAGCGTGTCCATATCAGTACTAAGAGACCGTGCGAATGCTTCACCATTAAAATGTGCCCAAATCAGATGTTCTAGGTTCTCCAGATTATCCGGGAGTTGAGTTCAATTGGTCTACTATATCAACTGCGCCTTGGGGCCCTCCTTAGCCGTGCGGTAAGATGCGCGGCTACAAAGCAAGACCATGCTGAGGGTGGCTGGGTTCGATTCCCGGTGCCGGTCTAGACAATTTTCGGATTGGAAATTGTCTCGACTTCCCTGGGCATAAAAGTATCATCGTGTTAGCCTCATGATATACGAATGCAGAAATGGTAACTTGGCTTAGAAACCTCGCAGTTAATAACTGTGGAAGAGCTTAATGAACACTAAGCTGCGAGGCGGCAATGTCCCAGTGGGGGATGTAATGCCAATGAAGAAGAAGAAGAAGAAGATCAACTGCGCCTGATATCAAACCGACAGAAACCCAGCGTGTCCATATCAGTCCTAAGAGCCCGTGCGCATGCTTCATTATTCAAATAAGTACAACGCAGATGTTCTAGGTTCTCCAAATTATCCGGGAGTTGAGTTTAATTCGTCTACCATGTCAACTACGCCTGATATCAAACCGACAGCGACCCAGCGTGTCCATATAAGTCATAAGAGCCCATGCGAATGCTTCATCATTCAAATAAGTACAACGCAGATGTTCTAGGTTCTCCAAATTGTCCGGGAGTTGAGTTCAATTTGTCTACCAGGTCAATTACGAGTAGTATCCAACCGAGAGCAACCAAGCCTGTCCATACAAGTCCTTAGAGGTCATGCAAATGCTTTAACAGTTGAATAAGTCCAACGCAGATGTTCTAGATACACCAAATGGTCCTGGAGATGAGTTCAATTGGTATACCATGTCAACTACACCTGATATCGAACCGACAGCAGCCCAGCGTGTCCTTATAAGTCCTAAGAGTCCATGCGATTGCTTCATTATTCAAATAAGTATAACGCAGATGTTCTAGGTTCTCCAAAATATCCGGGAGTTGACTTCAATTGGTCTACCAGGTCAACTGCGCCTGATACCAAACCGACAGCGACCTAGAGTGTCCATATCAGTCCTAAGAGCCCATGTGAATGCTTTATCATTCAAATAAGTACAACGCAGATGTTCTAGGTTCTCCAAATCGTCCGGGAGTTGAGTTCAGGTCACCAGGTCCATTACGACTAGTATCCAACCGAGAGCACCTCAGCGTGTCCATATAGGTCCTTAGAGGTCATGCAAATGCTTTAACAGTCAAACACAGATGTTTTAGGTACTCCAAATGGTCCGGGAGTTGAGGTCAATTAGTCTACCATGTCAATTACGCCTGATATCGAACCGACAGCAACCCGGCTTGTCCTTATAAGTCCTAAGAGCCCATGCGAATGCTTCATTATTTAAATAAGTATAACGCAGATGTTCTAGGTTCTCCAAAATATCCGGGAGTTGAGTTCAATTGGTCTACCAGGTCAACTACGCCTGATATCAAACCGACAGCGACCCAGCGTGTCACGTCGTAAGAGTCCATGCGAATGGTTCATCATTCAAATAAGTCCAACGCAGATGTTCTAGGCTCTCCAAATTGTCCAGGAGTTGAGTTCAATTGGCCTACCAGGTCAACTACACCTGATACCAAACCGACACCAACCCAACGTGCCCTTGGAGCCCATGCGAATGCTTCATCATTCAAATAAGGCCAACGCAGATGTTCTAAATTCTCCAAATTGTCCGGGAGTTAAATTCAATTAGTCTACCAAGTCTACGCCTTGTATCGAACCTATAGCAACCCAGCGAGTCCATATAAATTTAAAAATCCCAGCACGTCTTAGTCTGGTACCAGGCGTGAATCATTCGCCAAGGCTCTGAGATGTGGACATGATGGGTTGTTTTCGAATTAGAACCAGAACCATAATCTGAAATCGACCTATTTGAGTAGTCAATCAGTCATTACGTTTATAGGGATTTTTATGGACGTGCTTGGTTGTTTTTGGTTTTGTATCAGACATACCGTAAACGGGGGGAAGATGATCATTTGATGTGTCAGTCAAAAGTGCCAAATTTTTTTATGAAACGGTAGTCAACAATATTCTCCGTTCAAGTAATGTTACCGCTGGGTAGAAATCCGAGTTTTTCGATTATAATCATGAAAATGTATTTTGAGGAAGAAATAGAGAGATAGTCATAAATGACGCTATTTTCGTTTCAAATATTGACTTCTTAGACTTCTTTACGTAGTAAATTCAACATTCATACAAATAACCTAGTGTATTTTGACTACTAGGTCATAATGGTTTTAGTAGAGCTGTCTTGATCAACTTCACCCCAAACCAGATTATTCAAAAAATGTGTGATAATTTAATTTATTTTAATAAATGCGAACGCATTTCAGAAAACTAAAGTTGTTAATTATTGCTAAGTATAGCAGTACATGTTTTGAAAATATTTGTTTCGATTTCAAATGTGAACACACATTGTTATTGCTTGTCTTAAAAATGATCATCTTCCCCCCAGTTGACGGTACTCGAACTGGCAGACCAATTGATCTCAACTCCGGAACAATCTGTAGAACCAAGGACTTCTATTATGAAGTTATTTGAATAGTGAAGCATTCACAAGTGTTTAGGAAATTATCCGTACATGTATTACAGTCAAACCTCCCTGAGCCGATGTGTTGTTGTGTGTGGTTTACGAGGTAGACCAATTGACCTTAATTCCAGAACAATTTGGAGGATCTATAACATCTACTTTGGACTTATTTGAATATCGAAACATTCGCTAAGGTTCAATGAACTAACATGGGCAAGTTGAGTTGCTTTTTGTTTTTACCAGGTGTAGTTGACCTGGTAGACCAATTGAACTCAACTCCTGAACAATTTGGAGAACCTAGAACATCTGCGTTGTACTTATTTCAGTGATGAAGCATTCGCATGTGCTCTTAGGACTGATATGGTCACGCTGGGTCGTTGTCGGTTTGATATCAGGCGTAGTTGACATGGTAGACCAATTAAACTCAACTCCCGGACAATTTGGTGAACCTAGCACATCTGCGTTGGACTTATTTGAATGATGATGCATTTGCATGACCTCCAAGGAGCTATATGGACCCGCTGGGTCGCTGTCGGTTTGATATCAGGCGCAGTTGACCTGGTAGACCAATTGAACTCAACTCCCGGACAATTTGGAGAACCTAGAACATCTGCGTTGTACTTATTTGAATAATGAAGCATTCGCATGAGCTCTTAGGACTGATATGGACACGCTGGGTTCCTGTAGGTTTGAGATCAGGCGTAGTTGACATGGTATACCAATTGAACTCAACTCCCGGACCATTTGGAGAACCTAGAACATCTGCGTTGAACTTATTTGACTGGTGATGCATTTGCATGACCTCTAAGGACCTGTACGGACACGCTGGGTCGCTGTCAGTTTGATATCAGGCGTAGTTGACATGGTAGACCAATTGAACTCAACTCCCGGACAATTTGGAGAACCTAGAACATCTGCGTTGTACTTATTTGAATAATGAAGCATTCGCATGAGCTCTTAGGACTGATATGGACACGCTGGGTTCCTGTAGGTTTGAGGTCAGGCGTAGTTGACATGGTATACCAATTGAACTCAACTCCCGGACCATTTGGAGAACCTAGAACATCTGCGTTGAACTTAATTGACTGGTGATGCATTTGCATGACCTCTAAGGACCTGCACGGACACGCTGGGTCGCTGTCAGTTTGATATCAGGCGTAGTTGACATGGTAGACCTATTGAACTCAACTTCCGAACAATATAGAGAACCTAGAACATCTGCGTTGGAATTATTTGACCGATGATGCATTTGCATGACCTCCAAGGAGCTATATGGACCCGCTGGGTCGCTGTCGGATTGATATCAGGCGCAGTTGACCTGGTAGACCAATTGAACTCAACTCCCGGACAATTTGGAGAACCTAGAACATCTGCGTTGTACTTATTTGAATAGTGAAGCATTCGCTTGGACTCATAGGACTGATATGGACACGCTGGGTTTCTGTAGGTTTGAGATCAGGCGCAGTTGACATGGTATACCAATTGAATTCAACTCCCGGACAATTTGGAGAACCTAGCACATCTGCGTTGGACTTATTTGACTGTTGGTGCGTTTGCATGACCTCTAAGCACCTAAATGGACACGCTGGGTCGATGTCGGTTTGTTATCAGGCGTAGTTGACCTGGTAGACCAATTGAACTCAACTCCCGGACTATTTGGAGAACCTAGAACATCTGCGTTGTACTTATTAGAACAGTGAAGCATTCGCTTGGGCTCTTAGGGCTGATATGGACACGCTGAGTCGCTGTCGGTTTGATATCAGGCGTAATTGACCTGGTAGACCAATTGAACTCAACTCCCGGACAATTTGGTGAACCTAGAACATCTGCGTTGGACTTATTTGACTGGTGATGCATTTGCATGACCACTAAGGACCTATATGGACACGCTGGGTCGCTGTCGGTTTGATATCAGGTATAGTTGACATGGTAGACCAATTGAACTCAACTCCCGGATAATTTGGAGAACCTAGAACATCTGAGTTGGACATATTTTAATGGTAAAACATTCGCACGGGCTCTGGGGACTTATATAGATTTGTTGGATCACTATAAGTTCATCCTTCAGGCACATAAAATTTTTATTTATTCAGAGCAACTTCACCACAATATGCCAGATGTATTGGAGGCCTTAAAAAAGTTTTTGTTACATTATTTGCACAAATCTCAGTCAATTGAATCATATTGAATAGCTCTGTGCATTCGGGCTGTTAAACAGACTATTAAATCTCCAAATATGACCAGTTTCATATATCACTGCCTAAAATTACGCTTTTGGGCCACCTAGTTTTCTCAACCATAAAAAGGGGGAGGGTCCGAAGGGGGAGGGTTTGCATGTGCCCAAAAGTACAACTATTCCCCTTGATTCCCCTTGAAAACCTCCAAAAACCTCAGAGATATATGGTTTTCAAAATTAAAAGTTCGTCCTGGGCATTTACGGGACAAAAATAACAAAAGCATGAGGATTACTACTCCTGGCCACGCCCATTTTCACCGTATTTAGGGAGAGGAAGGAAGTGTTGATGTAGTACTTACTTAACGAGAGGCCACCGACTTAGCGACACCCTCATAAGTACCATGGTGTTGGAGGAAGGAATTCGTTCTTCGTCTTCTTCGTTGGCATTACATCCCCCACTGGGACATTGCCGCCTCGCAGCTTAGTGTTCATTAAGCACTTCTACAGTTATTAACTGCGAGGTTTCTAAGCCAAGTTACCATTTCTGCATTCGTATATCATGAGGCTAACACGATGATACCTTTATGCCCAGGGAAGTCGAGACAATTTCCAATCCAAAAATTGCCTAGACCGGCACCGGGAATCGAACCCAGCCACCCTCAGCATGGTCTTGCTTTGTAGCCGCGCGTCTTACCGCACAGCTAAGGAGGGCCGAAGGTATTCGTTGGGTCAGGATTTGCCTGTAGCTGGCAATGTAACCGTGGTAGATCTTACCCCGTAACACACCACGTAAAGGTGTCTACCCAACATTACGGGTCCTCTTGTAAGTCGTTTGTCAATCCTCCCCCAAACTCAATCATATCCAGCTTACCACGGATAAGTTAAATAGTAAAGCTTATTTTACTGTTATGGTATTAGATGCTGTAAATTGAGCTTTCTGGACGATGCACAGGCTTTCTATAATATCCGCCGTTACCCTACTGTAATGTATGTTAAATGAAACGCGCAGATTCGTAAATTTATCTTAGAAACCGCCACGTTGCGGGACACGTTTCCTTGATGCACTCCTTATGATATTATCCACACATAAAATCTAACATTAGCACCTCTCGCTCAACGGTTAACCATTCTATGATGATAAGTTCCTTCATGTATCCAACAATGCCTTCATTAATGTTCAATCCAATAGTTCTAACTCTTCGAATGTTTAGCGCGGAGTACTGACACCAACTGAGCAGAATCGACCCATAGTAATCAGTGATTATCGTTAGCAATTGAAACAAGACAAACGGTGTCATGACCATGGCTTCTTTATTAGGAATTTCGGCTGCGAGGTTGTAGATCACTGTAGATATTAGCGTTGCACCTAATATTTGCAGAAGCGGTTAACACGGTGCAAACCTTTTCCGCCACTTCGAGGCGAATGTGTTCTATCTTATAACCGTCCCAATCTCATTCCAGGGACCTATCTTGACCAGATCAAGATTAAAGAAGGTGGACATGATTTCTTCACCGGGTACTAGATCCAAAAGCTCGATTTCATCGAAATCTGCATGCTCGATAATCAATAATCAGGTGAATAGCAGCTCCTGACCTGGATGCTACAACCGAAAAATTTGCTTGCTTGAGACTGTTCCGTTCTCAGACGTCCTCTGAGTTACTTTGTTTGGCGGAGAAGGGAATGGCAATGCCACATGGTAGGATGATACTTGAACCGGTAGGAAAGAATTTATTTGGACCAAGCGCGGGCAGAGGCGGTATGAGGCTACGAATACGCCACACTCCAGTACGAGTTATTCGGAAACATGAACGTGGGACGGGTGGTTTCCGCTGGCACCGTACCGAAATGTGGCCACCCCATTCGGCACAACCCTTTGATCATGTGGTTGCACGACGCAATTCGATAGAGTGTTGAAAGCCAAATTCGCTCGAGCGCTGATCTGTCCCCATACTGTTTGAATTGCTGAGGTTTTACTTGAAAGCTTTTACTTACTCATACAATAATTTACAGATTGTTTTGTATACCACTACAATCATTGATGTTGTGCAAAGTTTGAATAAGTTCCATTAAAATCAGAGAGTTCCGATAGCATCAACAATTAGAAGAATACGTTTAAAAATAAATTAAAAAGTGCAAGAAATGTGTCACCCGTTCTAAATAAATTTAGCACACTTTTGATATAATTTTTGGTCCTCGCTCGTCTTGTCCCGAGAGGGTGGTCATAGCGCCCCATATGATAAATATTGGTATCACAAAAAAAAACTTTTGAAAACCCGGTTTATAAGATACTGAAACGTCATTTATCAGTATTTATTGTTACTTATGTCAAAGACAGGTCATCATAAAGGTGTTTCATGCAAAAATCAGCAGAATTCCAAGCAGTTTTACTATTTTACAAGGATTACCGCTAAGGGTGGCAATCTTGCCCCACTTTACCCTAATATTCAAAGTAATACAATAACGTTGAAGACGGCTTAGGAGGTCGTTTTCGATAGTTAATCGGAGTCGGCGACCGGTTGATCTTCCGTTTCGATAGAAGTCGTTCCATCTTCCTCCGTCAAGGGAGGCTGTGGCGGTGGTGATTTCGCCATCGCACTTGTGGGCACTCATTCGAGCTTGTCATCCGCCACGTCCGTAGTCACGTGTATGCAATTTTGTGTCAGTGACTATTTTTTGAATGACGTAACTGCAGAAGATAGGGACGCTGGGTTAACTTATGCAGTGCCAGCTACGTGAGAGCTTCCTCGATGATGAACTACTGTCGCTTACGGCCGATAGTTTTAGAATCTTCCCATTCATCCAGCTTTTGGGTGACAACCTTAACGAACACTTCGGTTCGGTCAATGTTTTCGAAAATTCCTAAACATCTATCCAGCTCTCCAATAATTCCGGCGTCTTTCAAGACATCGCGAGAACCCGTTAATGAAGACTCTTCGTCCGATTCTACTCCGCCACCTGGAACTATTCATAATTCGGGACGTAATGACGTAATGACGATGTAATTAGTAACGCTTTTCCACTCACCTCCGCTTCCGCTTCGGACCGCACACAAATGCAAGCCGCACGTCGTCGGTATCCGTCCTTATCGTAGGTTCGAGCTGAATAGGGCTTTTCCTTGACCATCATGTCCGCACAAAAGAAACTTTGCGCACAGTTCTAGCACTCCTCCGGACCGGGTTTATGCGACTAATCGCGACGGGTATTGATCCTCTGTTCTAAACAATGGGGAACTACCGAAATTCAAAACGCTTTGTCCTTTTGTTATTAAAAGGACCCGTCCCCGGTACGGTTTTTATCTCAACTGGTGGGTGTTGATAACGGGCACTACACTCTCTCGTTCTCTATGCTAACCCGGAAAGGTTCTCCGTTCCTTTGGTTACGGCAAAAAACAGTTAGCTACGGATCACAATCAACGAAAGATTTTTACTAATTTTGATCGAATCCGGCAGAGCATTCTTCTTGGAGGGTGGCTTTTGAGAGAACTGCTTCTCCGTGTTGTGCGTTGTTCCGAGAACCCACCGTAAGCCGGATCCGCAAATTCGTTTGAATTTCAACCATCCACCGCCAATGCCGAGCTCGCCGTATTAGGGGTCGCGAAATCTTTTCCTCTCGATCCGTTTGATTGCACCACAATCCGGCAAAAAGGAAGTTTTCTGGCTTTACCAGCACGTTAAAAAATATTCCGGAAATCTTCAGTGGGTCCTGCTTCTCCAACAATAATATTCGAACTGTCACCTCGGTTTGTTTTGTTTTGTCCGTCCGTGATCTCACCACTACATGTACTGTTCACGCGAGAGGAGCTGTCACTAATACATTCACAGTTTTTAAACCAACACTAACACATACATACATCGGATATTTTGTATCACAAACACACATATAGTCTTTAGGGGTACAAATACATGCAAAATGTCTCCAAAACTCAAATCTCTTCCTTATACAACGTGCCGCAGTTCGTACATATGCAATTTTCGCATATGCGAAGTTCTTATACAGTTGCTGCATATGAATAATGCAGAATTGTATTAAAATCTAGCAGACTCTGGTTGGGTGTATGAATTCGTGGTAAGTGCAGAGGAATATTCGTCTTGCAGTGGGCGAGTTATTACATCATCATTTCCTCCCCTTCCCTACATTGACTTCCATTCTGACGTGGCAGGCGCCAGTATGACCTAACAAATGAGATCACCAGTACTTGTACATTGAAGATGAGTGCTGCTAGTCCCAAGCAAACATCTGTTGGTTCTCTGTGCAAGAACAACTGATCTGGTCATAATGGAGTAGCAACTACGGGCAGTCAATCAAGCTCAAGCTCAAGCTCAAGCTCAAGCTTATTAGAGAGGTTTACAGATGATGGCGGAGATGGTCCATTTATCGTGTATTATAGAAAAAATTGAAAGTGCTATGATATGGAAATGCTAATATCATCTTCCAAACTTGGACGTACATGTTCATGATAGAATTAGAGGCGAAAGTATAGAATTGATAGTTCCGTTAGGATACGGCAGGCATGAAGAATGTTTTCATAGAAGTCGATTTGAAAGCGAGCGGAGGGCAATATTTGTGATGATATGTGCCACGACCTTCCTTCTGCCAAGCTCCCGTGTGAAGGGAGAGGGAAGAATATCAGTGTGGAATCTGATATATCTTCACTGGCAAAAGGAAGGTGGTTTGACTTGCTCATATGCCATAGCGTGCGGAAGGATTTGCTATCGACGAGTACTGTCTCCAAATTTCTAATATGACATCAGCATTTAGTCGAATAGGATTTTTATTGCACAGTTCTGTTTTCTCATTGCGCTGTGCTGTGCGAAAGTGCTGTTTTTAATTTTACACTACATTTTGTGCGGCTTTAGACCAACATCAGACCAAGTCTTCAAGCCAGTTAACACATGCAGGACTTTATCACATTTTGTTTTCGACTTTTGAAATAATCAAAAGTTTAAAAAATATGGGTTCTTTAGAAAGGTTCGCCTGAAATAAGTAAAAGAATTGACAGAAGCAATAAAACAACACAAATCAAAATATTTAATGATTTAAAATGTATTCTTATGTACATATTTGGAACATGCTAATAAACGTAACTTTTCATTGAACTTCCTGCTACTTTAAATCGAAATGAATTCAAACTGCACTGGCTTGTAAAATTCAATCTTATATAAATGACTTTCGAGTGTTTATATTTCCAGTTGACTCTTTACATGTTGTAGTTTGAAAAAAATGGGTCAATTCTGTTGATTATTTGAATATAAATAATATAATTTTAGAGCAGGGAGTAATTTCAAAGTGGATTGATCCGTAGATAAAATAACGCATTCATACACCAAAACATTTGAATCTCGTGGTTCATTCGTGGTTCAAATCTGCAGAAAATAGAACAGCTGCTGAGAAAACGAATGTTTCAGGTTCATATTCAAGACTGCCTCGAACAATTTGAATCACTGCTGATTTTACTCTTAGTGTACGAGAAAGGCGAAAAAAAAAGAAATGGTTGAAGAACATAAACACTGACTTACTGAAAGTGACTTCGGGATGGTATTTCAGGATAATACACGAAGCCAGTATAGAAATTTGCTTTGAAATTCCGGGACGAATTTCCATAAATGATTTCTCCTCAAGCATTCCATGAGGATATACAGGGGTTAGGCAAAATTTGGCCCAAATTCAAATCCTTATAACTTTTTGAAAAATTGATGAAATTGGACAAAACCGGAAGTATTCGACGGCAAATTTAGTCAAGATTCAGGAACATGCACGGTCACGAATACTGGCCATCGGACACCGGAGATGTTCCGGATTTTCGGAGGCCATGTCAAAAACACATTTTTTCTGCCGCTGGTATTTTTGTGTGGTTTGAAGTTTCATCAATAAACACTATTTTCCTAGAAACTAGATATTATTGAAAATTGAATGCGGGCGGTTGCGCTAAGATCCGTTGAAAAACATCCGAGATATGGCCATTTCAGTAAACCTGGTTCCGGATAGTTTGATACCAATATTGATATGGTACCGGATAATATATACGTGGTTGGAAGGATATACATATATTGGTCAATTATGTATATCCTTCCAACCACGTATATATTATCCGGTACCATATCAATATTGGTATCAAACTTCAAGATTTTTCATAGAGATGCTTCAGGAAGCATATGCAGGACGATCCGTTGCCCTGACCACTCTGTAGTAGGTTCCAGGTGCCCCGGGTGAAGTTGCCAATTTGTAAAACGTTCAGAACCCTATCAATATGGGTATCAAACTTCAAGATTTTTCGGATCATTATCGAGCACCATCTCAAACGGGTTGTCGTCTGACATTCTGGCTACATGCCCGACCCACCGTACCGTGTGGTAGTTCTCCTAACAGTTACAACTCGTGGTTCATTGGCCTCCACCACCACCTCCATTGGCTTCCATCTGCACCCCACCATAAATAGTCCGCAACACCTTCCATTCGGAAACTCCAAGGGCACGTTGGTCCTTCGCCAGCAACATCCAACTTTCGTGGTCATAGAGGCCGACCAGTCTAATGAGAGTTTTGTAGATGGTCAACTTCGTGCGGCGGTGAACTCTATTCGACAGGAGAGTCCAAAAGCATCTCCATGAAAAACCTTGAACTTTGATAATGAGTATTGAGTATTTGATATGGTTTCGAACATTTTGCAAATTGGTCACTTCCCCAAGACACCTGGAATCTACTACAGAGTGGTCATGACAGCTGCTGGTTCTAAAATGCATTTAAAGCCTGTCCACGTTAAATTTCGGACACCCATCTTCTAACTCGATTTTTTTTAAATTTTCGCAAACCACTGAGAATATAGATTTACACACAGCTGAATAACTCCGCTTTATGTGATACATTCAGCATGTTTTCATTATCGTCCAAATTGATAGAATGGCTTAAAATCATTTAGACATTATCTCAGTGTCCGAAATTTAACGTGGACAGGCTTTAAAAGTATCACCTCGAAAAATCTTGAAGCTTGATACCCATATTGATGTGGTGAACGTTTTTCGAATTGGCCACTTCCCCCGGGGCACCTGGAAGCTACTACAGAGTGGTTAGAGCAACTGATCATCCTGAATATGCTTCCTGAAGTATCTCCATGAAAAATCTTGAAGTTTGATACCCATATTGATAGGGTTCTGAACGTTTTTCGAATTGGCCACTTCCCCCGGGGCACCTGGAACCTACTACAGAGTGGTTAGAGCAACTGATCATCCTGAATATGCTTGCTGAAGCATCTTCATGAAAAATCTTGAAGTTTGATACCCATATTGATAGGGTTCTGAACGTTTTTCAAATTGGCCACTTCCCCCCGGGCACCCGGAAGCTACTACAGAGTGGTCAGGGCAACTGACTGTCCTGAATATGCTTCCTGAATCATCTTCATGAAAAATCTTGAAGTCTGATACCCATATTGATAGGGTTCTGAACGTTTTTCAAATTGGCCATTTCCACCGGGGCACCTGGAACCTACTATAGAGTGGTCAGGGCAACTGATCGTCCTGAATATGCTTCCTGAAGCATCTCCATGAAAAATCTTGAAGTTTGATACCCATATTGATAGGGTTCTGAACGTTTTACAAATTGGCCACTTCCCCCGGGGCACCTGGAACCTACTACAGAGTGGTCAGGGCAACTGATCATGCTGAATATGCTTTCTAAAGCATCTCCGTGAAAAATCTTGAAGTTTGATACCCATATTGATAGGGTTCTGAACGTTTTTCAAGTTGGCCACTTCCCCCGGGGCACCTGGAACCTACTACAGAGTGGTCAGGGCAACTGATCGTCCTGCATATGCTTCCTGAAGCATCTCTATGAAAAATCTTGAAGTTTGATACCAATATTGATATGGTACCGGATAATATTTACGTGGTTGGAAGGATATACATAATTGACCATAGTATCCGGAATCAGGTTTACTGAAATGGCCATATCTCGGATGTTTTTCAACGGATCTTAGCGCAACCGCCCGCATTCAATTTTCAATAAGATCTAGTTTCTAGGAAAATAGTGTTTATCGATGTAACTTTCAGCCACTGTAACTAAAAATACAAGCGGCAGAAAAAATGTGTTTTTGACATGGCCTCCGAAAATCCGAAACATTTCCGGTGTCCGGTGGCCAGTATTCGTGACCGTGCATGTTCCTAAATCTTGACTAAATTTGCCGTCGAATGCTTCCGGTTTTGTCCAATTTCATCAATTTTTCAAAAAGTTATAAGGATTTGAATTTGGGCCAAATTTTGCCTATCTCAATCATTTTGCCTAACCCCTGTACCTTGAGGAATACGAAAAGCAACACATATAAAATATCGTGGAGAATACTAATAATCAAGGTTCGTATTTTACGTTTCTATGATACCAAAGCAAGTGATTTTCGGGCCAAAGGAGGTTTTTTTGTTTGATTGGTTTTGGTGAGGAGCACAATTCTCCCCGTAACGCTGGGTAGACACCTTTGCGTGGTGTGTTACGGTGTAAGCTTCACTACGGTCACATTGTCAGCTATAGGCAAATCCTGAGCCAACGAATACCTTCCCCAATATCCAACTCCGTGGTACCGTGGCTAGGAATAGTAAACCTCATGCTTTTGTGATTTTTATCCTAGATTGAAATCAAGGACCTAATTAAAAAAACACCTAAATAAAGAATTTAAAAAAAATCAAGGACCACTCCCACCTTGACTTCTGATAGCAATCTGAATAATGATTTCAAAAGAAAAACACGAGTATCACTAGTGTCCAATCTACGAAGTACACCGTAACTATGCTATGCTTGGTATTGGTGAGGAACATAAAAGATGTAGTGCTTTAGAATGCTAGAGATTCATGGATCATGCCTTGCGTTCATGGCGAAATAGCAGGAATATTATTGTTTTTCTTGATCATGTCCAATGGAACATACTTTCATATTAATTGCTGAATTTTAGTTTTGTTATGGATCTTAAAATTATTCTTTATGTAGCTTCCTGAACTATTCTATGGATTTTTGATAGCGTTTTACGAAACAATCAGGCGGAATTTACGGATGGGTTTTCATTTTTATGGATCATTCTTTATTGTTTATATGCAAAAGTATGTTTTGCCTTATGGAACCGATATTATTACCCAGAGACGTAAAAAAAATTGGGAAGGTTGAAATACATATTTACGCCATTGCTTGGAGGCAACTATTTTTCAAAGGCACAGCACTAGCCTAACGCAAACAAATTTCACTGAAATCATATAAATATTCACCCGTTCACAACAAAGCCCTGTTGAGATTTTCTCAACCGTGGTATTAATTGCTGTGCAAACATTTCAGCAATTAACAACCAATTCCACTCGCTGCAAACGCAAACACAAATCATGAAGTCACCTACAGATCCACCGAAAGAAAGCTCCACTCAATCATTACTCAATTCTAATTAAGTCGCTCCCCCATCAGGGCCAATCCCAAATAATCCCAGCACGCGATAATCGTCAAGCTCGCCACCAACCGGTCGCCATGAATGAAATCGATTGCAAATAGGCGCGACGTCGACGGCGAACATCTTGATCTGCACCACCGAGTGCCGACCAAACGTATCCCTTGGTGGTGTATCGAGCGGCAATATCGTCGGTAAATATTTGCCAATATCGTTTGCTTCCTAATGTATCTCGAGAACACATCAGCAAGCCGTATCAAGTGTGTCTGGCCCCCAGGCCCAGGCGGTCGTCATGGGAAGCAGACACGCAGCTCCGGGCCATCCGTGTTTGGGTAAACAATCGCCAGGAAATTACATTCAAGCCACTCTCGAGACTCACCTTGCCTTATGATGACGGTGAAGTGCGATTTGTTCCAGCTTCGGGGATATGCTTCTTCGTCGGCGTTGTCTTCGTTCGATGGGTCGGGTTCCCGAAAATCAATCAATAACACATCGACCCAACCTCTTATCACGCAATCACGAAAACCACTGCCTATCGATATCAGAAATCTTCACACAACACTCAATCACTTCACAATGGAACGCACTCGGCGCTAGGCAACTCGGTGGCAGGGCTCTTCTCCAATTTCCAGAAGTAGATAATCGTATCACTGAAACATTCCTTCACAGCTCATCGAGCAATTTTTTTCTCGCTTTGTTGTGGTCAACGTGATTGATTTCTGCACCCACTTGGGGCAAACGAGGGACAGGACACTTGAGTAAACCCGGCAAGCTTCTTCGATTGTTATCACTGGACCACCCAAACCCCAAGATTCCGTTCCGAGCGAGTAAAAGCTGCCTTGGCTCGGGTCTCGTAATCGCGTTTCGTGGTCACTGATTCTGTGGTCAACCGCAGCTTCTCGTAATCTAATAATGATTAAGCACTCGTCACCGCATACACAATTCGAACTCGGTGCTGATTATGCCAAAACGGAAGCTTTGCACTATGAACCAATTTGTAGCACCAACTAACACAGCAGGGTCACCACCAGCACCGCAAGCACGCTTGAACGAGCACGGCGCTTCAGGAGGTTCCGAGAGGGCAGAATTTCTTGTGTGCACCAGCGCCGAATGATTTATGCATGTGCGTAATTTCTAGTCACATAGAACGACGCGCACCACGCTCCAGGCTTTCGGTTGGCTCGGGTTGCACTTTGCGGTCAACACTGATATAATTAATACGATGGTACTATAATTGATATTACACGAGGCCACTCGTCCTGACCGGGAGCATCAACAACAATTTTCAAGCACATTAACACACTTGAGGTCGTCCATGGCCAAAGTGGCTCTCAGAGGAATTCATACTATATGGGTGTGTAATGTATATTGACATAAATTAGACTCGAGCCTCGCTGTCTGGAGCTGATGGCTGTGCTGACCTCTTCCTTTCTCACCTTGCGGCCAGTCCCGGTCAACCAACAACTATCAGATTTCACGATCCCGTTGATGACTATTGCATCTAATTGAATCCGATGGACGTGTCACTCAAAATTTTACACTCCTTCCACGACGACCATAAATTAACTCACGCAATTTCCCATAAACTTCACCGCCAGATGTTAGAGCAAAGTCGCCCACGAATCACTTCCGAGCACGGTATCGATTGAAACAGCCCCCTGAATATGCCCCGAACGAAACTGGGAGGGCCATGGAGCACAAATATTTTCCTCCTTGCGTTGTCCTGTCGTGAGCAGTGCCCATAAACCGTTACACTTTTATCATTTTCTCGGTTCTTTAATTTATGCAAATTAAAAAATAATAACAACGATACACCCGACAAAAAGTAAACCGCCCTCCCTGGCTCCGAGCGAGGGGGGTATGACACAGCACTGCCGTATCGACCGCGCCTGCAAGAATTCTTCCACGGTTGCCCCTACATGTAGACTATGGAAGCCCCAAAGGCTCGCGATAGCTCCTGTTGCTGTGCTTCCTTGTCTTGCTTCTCGCTACCGGCGCAATGTGATTTACGAACACGGACAATCCTTTGTACAGGTTCCAAACACACACCCTTGTCCTCGCAGGACACCGAATTCGCAATAAATTACTAAACCCTCCGTGCACACACGTATGTATAGCTCGGTATGTATATGCTTTAATTTGTGCAGGTATAACCGCGAAGGACCACCGCGCGCGAAATGTCCACCGGACGCCGTTAGTCGAGCTCGCTTTCCAGCAGTTCTGAACCAAACGAACCGAACGTCGAAGAATGACTGAAGGGACAACCCGCTCGCAATCGGTGCGGCTGGAACGCAACGACCGGCGTCGGGCACGCTTCACGATCACGGGCAGCCCGACCGAACCACGGTATCGTTTATCTCCAATGCATAAACAGAGCACGCGCATAAAATGCGCACACTTTCTCTGCTCTCCCGGTATGGCACCGGAATGCTCTCGGGCCCCGTCATAAAAGTCTATGGGCGAGCGAATCATGCTGCTGCAATGAAAGGCAACTTTGTTACATTTGACATTGATAATGGTACTTTGTGCTCGCGAGAGAGCCCATGCTCCATTCTCTCGTGTTGCAACAATGTTGATGTAAGGAAAAACATGAATAATTTACTACGGCTCTATGACTGTCCGTTCCATTGATGCTCGTGGTCGATTCGACGGGACGACTTGGTTTGTCGAGCACTTCTGCCGTCGAGCACACGCTAAATTTGAACTGCTCAGTATCTGATGGTTATCTCGATGCAAATGGGGAAAGAAACGAATCAACGGTGAAACTCGGTCAGAGGAAACATTCGTTAATGGGAAAACTGCTCCCGTTTCCCTCCCAATGAATTTATATTCATCTCATCGTGAAATTAAGGAATACAGCGCCAATCTTGTCGCTTCTTGCGTGCTCACCAAAAGAAGAAACAAATTAAATTATTTTTCAAATGTTTATTTCTGATGGGATAAACATAGGATCTAGGAGATGAATTGCGAAGTAGTAGCCCTACTTGCTGATGTAGAATACAATTTCGAAATTATGAAGTTTGTTAGTACATATGTGTTACGGAAGATGATGTACAAATATTCATTTCAAAAAGACAAATATTAGAATTATCTTACCATATTTTATCAGATAGGGTACATCGATTTGTTTGTTCTCTGATAGGAAACCCAAAGCCCGTTTGGGCAGACCATCTATTTAAGGAACTGATATTTGAATTCACTACACGGTGTTCCAAGCAAATGACAAGATTGGAACTAATGAGTTGGAATACAGCTGAAAAGAAGTAAACTTCGTGTGAAATGGAGGTGCTACCCAAATAGATTATCTCCTTATCAAATTTATTCAAGTTTGAATCATATTCACTATGAGGGTGTCTATCAGATACATTCGCGTGGTCATTAATCATCAGCTCATAAATGTTGAAAACCGGAGAGCGGTAGGTGGTTTCTCTCTTTCGTCTCATCGTGGTTTGTATCATCTCTCGCGTTGCAGTCAGTGGAACGTGCGACATCAATAGATGGAGCGACATTATGATGGAATTCACTCAAGTATGGTTGCATCATCTGTTGCTTGTTTTGAAGCAGGATATGTTGATGTAGGTATGTTCACAGCACATAGTTCATTTTTCATGAAGCGTCAATTAGTGTGACCTAATGATGCTACGCTACATCGGTCCAAATTATTTTGGCAGATGTGATACAAAAGCAATCGTAGATAGCAGAAGTATCTACATACTTTCCTTATTGTAGCTTAAGGTGATTATACAATCACCAATAGGTAAAATACGACATAATGCTTTTCATACAGTGCTGAAACTGAAGTCGATTGTATAGCATAAGTATGCTAATGATTCTACGGTTGTAGATTTGATTTGTGACTTTGTTGTATAACCGCCTTAACAGATACATATTTCGACAATAAGGTCGTCTTCTATTCCTCGTACTTGACTCGACTTGCTCACTTACAAGTGAAGTACAAGAATCTGAAGGTTAAACATTCATATCTGTTAAGTTACAATAAATTGGTGGAATTAGATGGATTTTTCTTTTTTTAACTAGTTTTATTTGCTTATTATCTAATACATGCATTCATCTCTTAGACTAGGTGTTCCGTGTTATCTTAACACTATCATCCTTATTTGCTATGTTACTTTTTAGTTATTATTAATACATTTCAGTTGCCTCTGGCAGTTAGGATTTTCCTCTGGTTGAATTGAACCAGTAGCGCCGGGAGTGGGTGGGACAAGTAGGACATGTCCTACGCATGAAAATACCTGGGTAGGACAGTCAAAGCATTGTCCTACCCATGATTATGGTAAGAACATACAATTTGGATAACTGAAAGATCTAATACTAGCAATACTATTTCAATTTCAAGATCTTTAAAGATATACTGGGGGAAGTGGAAAAAGGGGGTAAGTGTAAAAATCGACTCGAAAAATTGGAATTGTACATACTTTACAGTTTTTACCACATCATAACATTATGCAAGAATATACTTTGATGCTCACACTAATACTATGTTGAAATTTGTATAATACATACACTAACACGGTTAACGCTTGAACTGTAATTTTAAGTTTCGCGAAAAGTTGATTTTTGCACTCATAAAATCAATTCTTATTTGCACCAATTGTCCTTTTTTCAAGTGAATTTATATCTCAGGTGACCATTATAATACAATTAAATTAATCCCATTCATTTGGTAGTGGTTTGTACCAAGAAAGCAAATAATTCAAAGATTTTACACTTACCCCAGGTATCAAACACTGTGGGGGAAGTGGATAATGTTCTAATTACGCAATTTTTTTCTTCCCTCCAGGGTTTATTTCGATAGCTGTGAATCTTAATATGTACCTTCTTTGCTATCATTGTGATTCCAGTGGTGATTGTACTCAAATAAATGAGAAAATGCTTGATTAATCCACCTATCGTTATTGATGCCTTTCACATGTTTTACATATGAAAAAAATGTATAAGAAAGTTAAAAATAGCACTTATAGATATTTACCTATTGTATAATTTATATTAATTTTTATTCATAACAAGTTTCGCCGTTGAATGGAATTTTTTTGCGAACAAATTGTTCAAGGACAAGTGCTTAAGAATAGCTGATAATTTTGTACGTGCTTTGCGCACACACATACATACAAATACGCACATACAGACATCATCTCAATTCGTTAAACTAAGTTGATTAGTTTATAACCCTGTAATTCCCATTTTTCCTTTAAAAAGTTCATCTTTGGGGCGAATATATAGATTTTACGTACAGTAAGTGTTCGAGAAGCAAAACCAACCGTCCCATAGCTATTAAGAGCATTCCTTGAGGATCTATTCCGTAAAGGTAATGAAATTTTTCCACAAAAGATACTCAGAGCAATTATCGTATTGATTTTAGTTATATGTAACTACTCATCACTATTGAAGGTCAAGGTAACATGGGTTTTCCACTTACCCCATCCCACTTGGGTAAGTGGAAAAACAACTCTTATTTTTTAAATTTATTTCCATAAATTTCAAGCGACCAAAATTGTATAAATTACTGCAGAGTTGGTGCAAAATTTGCTGTTTTTGATAGCCCATTTTGATTGAATGCATTTAGATCATTTAAACTGGTTTTACACTTATTCAAACATGCACTATCGATTTTTCCTTTTCCACTTCCCCCAGTGTACCTTAATCAAAACATTTCAAAATTAATCAGAGGTTAAATGACAATCGTGGAGGTCTCCAGGGATTGTAAAGGAGAAATCTATTCTGAAAGGCTTCTCAGAGTTTTTGAGGAATTCTTATCAATCCAAAAAGTGCTCAATGATTATATTAAGATCCTCTAAGAAGTCTTAAAGTTTCTGATAGTATCTGCTCTTCCATGAAATTGTTGAATACTTTTTGGAAGTTCGTATGTTTTTCTGCAAGTTCAGGGAAGCTCAGAGAATTTCTGAAATTCTGAAAACAATTGACAGGCTGACTGTGAATTAATTATAGGCTGAATATCTGAACAAGGATATAGCTTATCTAGAATTTGGCTAAAACTGACTGTACTTGTCAATGGTTGCTTCTTCATAACTGATTAGAACAGGTTTGTGCAATGTCCAAATGAATAAATAAATGTCGATCCAAATGAATAAATGTTAAATGTTGGTTTTTACTACCTACGGCTTCAGTCAGTTGGGAAAGGAGAGGAATGTTAGTGTGAATAGTTATTGTTGCTAATAGAGACCAAGAAATACCACGAAAAGGAGATTTTGTTGACTTGGTAAGGTAGATGGTATGTACAATCAATATAACATTATTATTAATTTAGTAAGAGAAGGATAGGAGCCAACGTACTCGTGGTGACTCGATGTCAGATGAACATTTTTAAGGATGGATGGGGCTTAGGATTCGGGATTAGGGAATTAGGGAATTGTTCTTGAGATTTCTGAAGACCCGTAAATAGTACTGAACACCCTTAAAGATTCTTGGACGATCATAAGCTTTACTGGTAGATCGTAGTGAAATTTCTGAAGATTTCCAAAGGTTCAAATTCCTAGAAGTTAGTGATAATAGCTTGGATTCATCCAATATTTTATAAAATTTACAGGAATCCATAATTACTTCTGGAAATTTGTAAAAATGTTTGAAGGCATGCTTTCTAGAAATTTCAGTGTAAATGTAATGATTATCCTAATAGTCATAGGGAATTTCATAACAAATTTCATAACTTATCTGAGGATGTCCGAAAGAACTTCTTGAAATCCGAGAGGATCTCCGGAAAGTCGCTCAAATTCCATAAAAGTATTCTATGGATTTGATAATCCAGTTTTTGTCCTACCCACGTCTCGGAACGTGGCCGCGCCTCTGACATGAACCATCATTCTATTTAAAATAATCTTTTCAAAGAGTTTGGTTATTGAAGAAAGCAAATTTATTGGGCGATAACTAGAAGCCTTAGCTGGATTTTTGTCTGGCTTTAAAAACTTTCACGTTTTTCCATTTATCTGGGAAGTATGCCAATTGGAAACATTTGTTAAATAAATTAACCAAAAAAGGTAAAAATCTTTCAGGAAGTTTTTTGATAAGTATGTAGAAAATACCATCATCACCCGGGGCTTTCATATTTTTAAATTTTCTAGTAATAGATCTTACATCATTCAAATTAGTTCCCAACGAAGGATCAAAAACATTCTCTTGATTGAGAATGTCTTCGAAGCTCCGTGTAACCTGATCCTCAATTGGACTAGTGAGACCTAGACTAAAATTATGGACACTCTCGAACTGCTGAGCAAGTTTTTGAGCCTTTTCGCCATTTATTAATAAAATTTTATTTCCCTTTTTAAGCGCTGGAATTGGCTTTTGAGGTTTTTTAAACAATTTTCGTTAATTTCCAAAAGGGTTTCGAACTGGGATCCAACTTCGAGACATTATTCTCAAAGTGGGTATTTCTCAGAAAAGCGAAGTTTTTTAATTTCATTTTGCAAATCTCGCCAAATAACTTTCATCGCGGGATCGCGAGTTCTTTGGTATTGCCTTCGCCTCACATTTTTAAGACGAATCAGAAGCTGAAGATCGTCGTCAATAATAATGGAGTTGAATTTAACTTCACATTTCGGAATTGCAATGCCTCTGGCTTCGACAATTAAATTTGTCAAAGATACGAGAACATTATCAATATCACTTTTGGTATCGAGAGGAATATCAACATCAAAATTCCTATCGATATACGTTTTATATAAATCAATCAGCTCTATGATAATTAAAAGTAGAGCTGATTGGATTATAAATGGCTTCTTGTGAGATTTCAAATGTCACAGGAGGTGATCAGAGTCAAAGTCGGCATGAGTTACCAATTGGCCACACAGCTGACTTGAATCCGTTAAAACCAAATCAATTGTCGAAGGATTTTGAGTGGATAGAAAACAAGTTGGGCCATTGGGATATTGAATAGTATAATATCCCGCAGAACAATCTTCAACATGATGTCGCCACTGCATATGCGCAGCATCTCGAGGCAGCGTTGCCGGAAGAGGGTGAGCTCGATGGGGCCCCTCTTGAGGACTGCTGGAGTACAGTTAAAGCAGCCATTAACGACGCAGCGGAGAACAACGTCGGGTATATGGGTCGAAGTCGACGGAACGATTGGCTCGAGGAAGAGTGCAGACAGATTCTGGAGGAGAAGGACGCAGCGCGGGCGGTCGCGCTGCAGCAAGGTACCCGGCAGAACGTGGAACGTTATAGATGGAAGCGGAGACAGCAGACCCGCCTTTTCAGGAGAAGAAACGCCGCCTGGAAGAAGCGGAGTGCGAGGAGATGGAACAGCTGTGCCGTTCTCAAGATACACGCAAGTTCTATCAGAAGCTCAACGCATCCCGCAAAGGCTTCGTGCTGCGAGCCGAAATGTGCCGGGATAAGGATGGGGGCATCTTGACGGACGAACGTGTGGTGATCGAAAGGTGGAAGCAGCACTACGAGGAACATCTGAATGGCGCTGAGAGTACAGGCAGTGAAAGTCAAGGCAGCAGAGGAGATGACTACAGTTCAGCGGACGATGGAAGCCAACCAGCCCCCAACTTGAGGGAAGTTAAGGATGCCATTCAACAGCTAAAGACCAATAAAGCAGCTGGTAAGGATGGTATCGGAGCTGAGCTCATCAAGATGGGCCCGGAAAAGCTGGCCACTTGCCTGCACAAACTGATAGTCAGAATCTGGGAAACCGAACAGCTACCGGAGGAGTGGAAGGAAGGGGTTATATGCCCCATCTACAAGAAAGGCGACGAACTGGAGTGTGAGAACTTTCGAGCGATCACCTTCCTTAATGCCGCCTACAAAGTGATATCCCAGATCATCTTCCGTCGTCTGTCACCATTAGTGAACGAGTTCGTGGGAAGTTATCAAGCCGGCTTCGTTGACGGCCGCTCGACAACGGACCAGATCTTTACTGTACGGCAAATCCTTCAAAAATGCCGTGAATACCAGGTTCCAACGCACCATCTGTTCGTTGATTTTAAGGCGGCATACGACAGTATAGACCGCGTAGAGCTACGGAAAATTATGGACGAGAACAGCTTCCCCGGGAAGCTTACCAGACTGATCAAAGCAACGGTGGATGGTGTGCAAAACTGTGTGAAGATTTCGGGCGAACACTCCAGTTCGTTCGAATCGCGCCGGGGACTAAGACAAGGTGATGGACTTTCGTGCCTGTTGTTCAACATTGCGCTAGAAGGTGTCATGCGGAGAGCCGGGTGTAACAGCCGCACAGATAGAAAAATCCACTGAAATTTACGCTGAAAATCATGCACATAAATGGAACGTCATTATTAGCGTAATACCACACGAGAAGTAGCCTAAATGTATACAATATTTGACGTGAATCGTCGATATTGCATACAAGTTGTAAGCAATATTGTAAGGAAGGGGGCCATTTCAGCGTAGAATAGCGTAAATTTCCGCATGTCAAGTTTCAAGCGCTGTTTATTTTTCATTATTTTTTTCTGTGCGGGGTACGATTTTCAACAGATCCAGTCAATTTATTTGCTTCGCGGATGACATGGACATTGTCGGCCGAACATTTGCAAAGGTGGCAGAACTGTACACCCGCCTGAAACGTGAAGCAACAAAAGTTGGACTGGTGGTGAATGCGTCAAAGACAAAGTACATGCTTGTAGGCGGAACCGAGCGCGACAGGGCTCGCCTGGGAAGCAGTGTTACGATAGACGGGGATTCCTTCGAGGTGGTCGAGGAATTCGTCTACCTCGGATCCTTGCTAACGGCTGACAACAATGTTAGTCGTGAAATACGAAGGCGCATCATCTGTGGAAGTCGGGCCTACTACGGGCTCCAGAAGAAACTGCGGTCAGAAAAGATTCACCACCGCACCAAATGTGTCATGTACAAGACGCTGATAAGACCGGTTGTCCTCTACGGACATGAAACATGGACAATGCTCGAGGAGGACTTGCAAGCACTCGGAGTATTCGAGAGACGGGTGCTTAGGACCATCTTTGGCGGTGTGCAAGAAGACGGTGTGTGGCGGCGAAGAATGAACCATGAGCTCGCCCAACTCTACGGTGAACCCAGTATCCAGAAGGTAGCTAAAGCCGGAAGGGTACGATGGGCAGGACATGTTGCAAGAATGCCGGACAGCAACCCTGCAAAGATGGTGTTCGCTTCCGATCCGGCAGGTACGAGACGGCGTGGAGCGCAGCGAGCAAGATGGGCAGACCAGGTGCAGAACGACTTGGCGAGCGTGGGGCGTATCCGAGGATGGAGATACGCGGCCTCGAACCGTGCATTGTGGCGTCAAATTGTAGATTCAGTGTTATCTGTTTAGATGTTAACTAAATAAATGAAAATGAAAAATGAGTTATCAATTGACCATACAGTTGACTTGAATCCGTTAAAACCAAATCAATTGTCGAAGGATTTCGAGTGGATAGAAAACAAGTTGGGCCATTGGGATATTGAATAGTATAATATCCCGCAGAACAATCTTCAAATAAAAATTTGCCGTTGGAATTGCTTTGAGCATTATTCCATAAACGGTGTTTGGCATTGATGTCACCAATTACGAAGAATTTTGATTTGTTGATAGTCAGAATTTGAAAATGAGCTTTCAACAAATTCTTTTGCTGGCCATTGCATTGAAAAGGCAAGTAGGCTGCAATGAAGGAAAATTGTCCAAAATTTGTTTCAACAGAAACTCCCAAGGTTTCAAAAACTTTGGTTTCGAACGAAAAAAATAATTTATGTTTGATACGTCTATTAATGACAATGGCGACCCCACCACAGGCGCTGTCAAGACGATCATTTCTGTAGATAAAATAATTTGGATCTCTTTTAATGGAGAGTCCTGGTTTTAAATAAGTTTCTGTTATAATGGCAATATGCACATTATGAACTGTTAGGAAGTTGAATAATTCATCTTCCTTACCCTTTAGAGAGCGGGCATTCAAATTTAGAACTTTCACACAATTAGTTAGGATTCATTAAAACGGAGTCCGACAACAATTTTTTGTGTGTACTTTATACCAACCTGAACAGCTTCAGGTAAGGTATTTGCATCAATCATGTGATGCAATTGTTCAGTTAAAAATTCAAAATCGGAAGCAGACATGCTACCTGAATTAGCAACATGACCGTTATTTTCCGTTGGGACATGGGTATAAACCTTATTTTGAGAAGAGAAATTGGATTTATGATTTCCCCCACATTCATGCCTGCCGTATCCTAACGGAACTATCAATTCTATACTTTCGCCTCTAATTCTATCATGAACATGTACGTCCAAGTTTGATATTAGCATTTCCATATAATTGTAAATCGTTTAACTTCACGTAGAAGTAACACACAATTGTGTAATTCAACAAAATAGCCACATTTTTTTCTGTGATATCTATCGCACCAGGAGCGGATACTTCATACAAAAAGTGTGACATGGGGGTGAGCGGAGTATAAAATGCTATTTCAACGGATCTTTCCTAAGGTGCGTTCAGTGAAGTCTCTGGAATGTTGCTTTCAGCTGTGTGTGTTCTCTGTTCGCCAGCGTTTGGAGGAAAAGCGCTGTAGCCAGTGTAATGAAAGATTTAGTTTCCCATTATAGTTGTCATACAAACTTGAACCGGCTTGTTCTCAATCAGTTTTTGTTCAAATCGGCTCTTGGAGGACACTCGGAGCATGGGACGGAATCAAGTGAGCGTGGTGGAGCTGTGTCGTTTTTAGAACCACCCTACTAATATTCTTTGTTTTTTTCATAAATACGACACCAATACTACTACAGTATATGACTTAAGAGCGCTAAGCGCAGAAGATTGTAGAATTTGACAATTATATTTTAAAAATTCTGGAAGGTATCAAAAAGTACAAATTTAAAAATGAACTCACGACGTCAGCACATTTGGGATCGCCCTCGTTGGAGATATTTCGAAAGTGATAGTGAAGATGAGGAGGATATTATTGGCTTACAATTAGCACGTCGTCAGTATAAAATGCGCACTCGTATAAGTATTGATACCTGGGATGATCAGGATTTTTTTATGAGATTCCGCCTTCAAAAAGTACCGTCGCAATGGTCTTGGAAATAATTCGTCCTAGCTTAGAAGTTGATGAAACAAGGTGAGTTTCCGTGTTATATGACCACAGATTTCATAATATTTAATTTAATCTGATTGAATTTCTAACATATAGATCACGGCACATTCACCCGATGGTGCAACTATTGATAACACTTCGGTTTTATGCACTGGGATCTATGCAGATAGCTATTGCCGATTTTGCTGGAGTATGTGTTTCGTCCGTTTGCCGCATTATTCAGCGTGTTTCGTTGGCATTAGCTGAACAACGTCAGCGCTTCATTCAGATGCCAAGCACCCAAAGTCAATTACTCGCTGCAAGTCGCGATTTTTACAGCATTGCTAAATTTCCTCGAACTATTGGTGCGATTGATCGTACACATGTCAAGATACAATCACCCGGAGGATCATGGATCATGCTGAGAATTATAGAAATCGCAATTCATGGTTCTCACTAAATGTACAAACAGTGAGTTCAGCAAATCTAAAAGTTTTGAATATAGTTGCAAGATGGCCAGGAGCATCGCACGACCAGCACATTTTTAATAACTCAACTTTAAAAATGCAACTTGAACGAGGTGATTATGGACATTTCATACTTGTCGGTGATTCCGGATATCGTAACACCAAATACTTGGCCACACCTTTCCTTCGATGTGAATCGCCAACTGAAGCTCTGTACAACGAAAGTCAAATTCGTACCCGAAATGTCGTGGAACGGTCATATGGCGTGCTGAAGCGTAGATTTCCAGTTTTATCTTTGGGTATGCGTGTTAGAATATCTACAGTTCAACTAATTATTGTAGCTTGTGCGGTATTGCATAACATAGCAATTGATGCGAAGGAATCTGAACCACCTGAAGAAATCGAAGGTTTTGAGGAAATGTTGACCGCGACTATTGTTCCGGATTGCCCAAACATGGAGAGAAGCGCAACAGGTTGTGTTCGTGAACATTTAGTTAGACAATATTTTTCTCAACTTTAAACCCATTATGACATACCTAAGTTCCTCAGTTGCTTTAAATAAAAAGGCCAAGAGCTACAGTAAAACAAAATTTATGTACACTTCCTAAATTTCATCAGTAGAGTATACGATAACCTCAACGATAACATCGCTAACGTGTTTTATGAATTGTCGGTTCCGAGTTAGTCTTAAATGTGTCGTACGATAACTCTTTTTGCATGGTACGAATAAACTTCTAATGAATCTTCACTGGCCATTTGACTAGACTTATTTCTCGTCATTTATAGAAAATCATCACCTTACAAAATAACGAATTTCGGGGTTTCGGGAGTGGCCCTGGTCAATGAGTTCTACCGGCATTTACATAATTATCAGAATTTATTCGTCAGAAATCGTGGAGAGCAGTTGCATGACACGTTTTGAAAACACATGATTTTCCGTTAGTGTCACCGTTAGTGCAGGTAGCGCGTGAGTTAGGTACCTACTCGTCAAAACCTTATTTGTTATTAAATAACACAAATTTTGTGATATTTTGTTGATAAAAGTAAAACGGAAATCATTTCATATCAATGAATTATTAGCAGTGGCTGGTTTCCTATCCGCCGCTGCCAGCATCCAGGCGCTATCGTATATGCGTAAATAGCCAGCATTAGTTAACCGCCAAAAAATTGTACGGCGAAAGACATTTAACGCGGATTTTCTCAAAAGTGGGAACTTTTTCGAGAAAAATATTTGGTACCAGTTATGTAGGAAGGTATCTGCTACTACGCTTAACAAAAATACTTTTTCGATAAATACTGATTTCAAAAAGTTAACTTATAGTGCGCCGCTGTTAACACTCTCAATATGGGTGATTCATTCATACATACATTTGTTGAAGGATATCCTAATGAGATTAATGAAATCTGCAAAACGAAAGCATGGACTGAATAGTAGGTAATTTTTTGAAGGCGCTTGGTGCGATTTGGCAGAACCCCGGCCATTTGTAGAAAATCATTGAAGCCATTCGAAACCAATTTTTCAACCCTAAAGGCCACCTTACACCTCGGGAATTTGGTCCGCGGATTTTTTCCCCATGCATTTTTGCATATGCGATGTTTTCGGGATTTGGGCACGGGAAATCAAAATCCCGGCCCCACACCTCGGGAAAATTTTCCAGCGGATTTTGAGCCCCGTGTATTTTAAATGGGGCCGGGATTTTGATTTTCCGTGTCCAAATTCCGAAAACATCGCATATGCAAAAATGCATGGGGAAAAATCCGCGAACCAAATTCCCGAGGTGTGAGGCTACCTCTAAACCGATTTGCTTCGACATTCGACAGCTTTCCCAGTTGATGACTCGGTTGATGACTACCAAATTTCCATACAAGTGATCATTACGTTCAAAAGTTATTAAGAAAATAATGGTTCAAACCATAAAGGTTGATGTATTAGCTTATTGAGAGAAAGGCAATATCCCTAGGAAAGAAAAAAGGCGAGTGTGTAACATTCTCGTCTCCCTGGGCATAGTGTACCCATTATATCTGCCACACAAGATATATACTTTACTTATGCAATGGCGGCATAGAAACGGTTTCAATACGTACGTCCCCAACCCCCATTTTACGACAAAACTCAAAATTCAAAACCACGCAGCTCAGTCAATTTCTAACGGATTTTCAAGCATTCTTCTGGAATCGATCACAAAATTCCTATAGTTTTAGGAACCGAGGTCAAATTTTGTGCAATGGCCATGGTTCCGGATATATTCCGGGGAGTACTGGGGTTACCTCCCTCCCAGAAAAAATAGTCTCTGGCAGATCGGCTTCGAAATCCATCGTGCGACATGTCAAACTTCATGATTTTGCAAAACAAGTACACTGGAGTACATTTCGGCGATTTTCGATCGAATTGGCCGCCCTCCGGGTACTTCCAGGGCCTGGTTCCCTTGGGGAAGTGGCCAATTTTTATTCGCTCTTGGAACCCATCTTGAGACATATCAAACTTCATGATTTTGCAAAACAAGTACACTGGAGTACATTTCAGCGATTTTCGATCGAATTGGCCGCCCTCCGGGTACTTCCAGGGCCTGGTTCCCTTGGGGAAGTGGCCAATTTTCGTTCAATCTTGGAACCCATCTTGCGACGTATCAAACCTCATGATTTTGCAAAACAAGTACACTGGAGGACATTTCGGCGATTTTAGATCGAATTGGCCACCCTCCGGGTACTTCCAGGGCCTGGTTCCCTTGGGAAAGTGGCCAATTTTCATTCGCTCTTGAAACCCATCTTGCGGCATATCAAACTTCATGATTTTGCAATACAAGTACACTGGAGTACATTTCAGCGATTTTAGATCGAATTGACCACTATCCGGGTACTTCCAGGGCCTGGTTCCCTTGGGAAAGTGGCCAATTCTTATTCGCTCTTGGAACCCATCTTGCGACATATCAAACTTCATGATTTTGCAAAACAAGTACACTGGAGTACATTTCAGCGATTTTCGATTGAATTTTTCCACCCTCCGGGTACTTCCAGGGCCTGGTTCCCTGAGGGAAGTGGCCAATTTTCATTCGCTTTTGGAACCCATCTTGCGACATGTCAAACTTCATGATTTTGCAAAACAAGTACATTGGAGTACATTTCAGCGATTTTCGATCGAATTGGCTACCCTCCGGGTTCTACCAGGGCCTGGTTCCCTTGGGGAGGTAGTCAATTTTCGTTCTATCTTGGAACCTATCTTGCGACATGTCAAACTTCATGATTTTGCAAAACAAATACACTGGAGTCCATTTCGGTGATTTTCGATCGAATTGGCCACCCTCCGGGTACTTCCAGGTAGGCCTGTGCGCTGATTGAGATTTTACCAGCAGTGGCGTGATAGATCATTTTCAGGCAGCGGTGGCGGCGTCACGCCGTTGGTGATCAGGTGGATCGGCGTGAACCAGTTTCAAGCGCCAAAATTTCTTCCAAAGTTCGTCAAGGAATTCTTCCAGAAGTTCCTCCACTAGATTTTTTAAAAGATCGTCAAGAAATTCCTTTGGACGTACCTCCGTAAGTGCCTCTGGGAAATTCCTCCAGAAACTCCTCCCGGATTTCGCCTGGAAGTTCCTTCAGGAATTCCTCCAGGAATTCATCTGGAAGTTCCGGAGGAATTGCTGGAGGAACTTCCGGAGGAATTCCTGGAGGAACTTCCGGAGGAATTCCTGGAGGAACTTCCGGAGGAATTCCTGGAGGAACTTCCGGAGGAATTCCTGGAGGAACTTCCGGAGGAATTCCTGGAGGAACTTCCGGAGGAATTTCTGGAGGAACTTCCGGAGGAATTCCTGGAGGAACTTCCGGAGGAATTCCTGGAGGAACTTCCGGAGGAATTCCTGGAGGACGGAGGAATTCCTGGAGGAACTTCCGGAGGAATTCCTGGAGGAACTTCCGGAGGAATTCCTGGAGGAACTTCCGGAGGAATTCCTGGAGGAACTTCCGGAGGAATTCCTGGAGGAACTTCCGGAGGAATTCCTGGAGGAACTTCCGGAGGAATTCCTGGAGGAACTTCCGGAGGAATTCCTGGAGGAACTTCCGGAGGAATTCCTGGAGGAACTTCCGGAGGAATTCCTGGAGGAACTTCGGAGGAATTCCTGGAGGAACTTCCGGAGGAATTCCTGGAGGAACTTCCGGAGGAATTCCTGGAGGAACTTCGGAGGAATTCCTGGAGGAACTTCCGGAGGAATTCCTGGAGGAACTTCCGGAGGAATTCCTGGAGGAACTTCCGGAGGAATTCCTGGAGGAACTTCCGGAGGAATTCCTGGAGGAACTTCCGGAGGAATTCCTGGAGGAACTTTCGGAGGAATTCCTGGAGGAACTTCCGGAGGAATTCCTGGAGGAACTTCCGGAGGAATTCCTGGAGGAACTTCCGGAGGAATTCCTGGAGGAACTTCCGGAGGAATTCCTGGAGGAACTTCCGGAGGAATTCCTGGAGGAACTTCCGGAGGAATTCCTGGAGGAACTTCCGGAGGAATTCCTGGAGGAACTTCCGGAGGAATTCCTGGAGGAACTTCCGGAGGAATTCCTGGAGGAACTTCTGGAGGAATTCCTGGAGGAACTTCCGGAGGAATTCCTGGAGGAACTTCCGGAGGAATTTCTGGAGGAACTTCCGGAGGAATTTCTGGAGGAACTTCCGGAGGAATTTCTGGAGGAACTTCCGGAGGAATTTCTGGAGGAACTTTCGGAGGAATTTCTGGAGGAACTTCCGGAGGAATTTCTGGAGGAACTTCCGGAGGAATTTCTGGAGGAACTTCCGGAGGAATTTCTGGAGGAACTTCCGGAGGAATTTCTGGAGGAACTACCGGAGGAATTCCTGGAGGAACTCCTGGAGGAACTTCCGGAGGAACTCCTGGAGGAACTTCCGGAGGAATTCCTGGAGGAACTTCCGGAGGAATTCCTGGAGGAACTTCCGGAGGAATTCCTGGAGGAACTTCCGGAGGAATTCCTGGAGGAACTTCCGGAGGAATTCCTGGAGGAACTTCCGGAGGAATTCCTGGAGGAACTTCCGGAGGAATTCCTGGAGGAACTTCCGGAGGAATTCCTGGAGGAATTTCCGGAGGAATTCCTGGAGGAACTTCCGGAGGAATTCCTGGAGGAACTTCCGGAGGAATTCCTGGAGGAACTTCCGGAGGAACTTCCGGAGGAATTCCTGGAGGAACTTCCTGGAGGAACTTCCGGAGGAATTCCTGGAGGAACTTCCGGAGGAATTCCTGGAGGAACTTCCGGAGGAATTCCTGGAGGAACTTCCGGAGGAATTCCTGGAGGAACTTCCGGAGGAATTCCTGGAGGAACTCCCGGAGGAATTCCTGGAGGAACTTCCGGAGGAATTCCTGGAGGAACTTCCGGAGGAATTCCTGGAGGAACTTCCGGAGGAATTCCTGGAGGAACTTCCGGAGGAATTCCTGGAGGAACTTCCGGAGGAATTCCTGGAGGAACTTCCGGAGGAATTCCTGGAGGAACTTCCGGAGGAATTCCTGGAGGAACTTCCGGAGGAATTCCTGGAGGAACTTCCGGAGGAATTCCTGGAGGAACTTCCGGAGGAACTTCCGGAGGAATTCCTGGAGGAACTTCCGGAGGAATTCCTGGAGGAACTTCCGGAGGAATTCCTGGAGGAACTTCCGGAGGAATTCCTGGAGGAACTTCCGGAGGAATTCCTAGAGGAACTTTCGGAGGAATTCCTGGAGGAACTTCCGAAGGAATTCCTGGAGGAACTTCCGAAGGAATTCCTGGAGGAACTTCCGAAGGAATTCCTGGAGGAACTTCCGAAGGAACTCCTGGAGGAACTTCCGAAGGAACTCCTGGAGGAACTTTCGAAGGAATTCCTGGAGGAACTTCCGGAGGAATTCCTGGAGGAACTTCCGGAGGAATTCCTGGAGGAACTTCCGGAGGAATTCCTGGAGGAACTTCCGAGGAATTCCTGGAGGAACTTCGGAGGAATTCCTGGAGGAACTTCCGGAGGAATTCCTGGAGGAACTTCCGGAGGAATTCCTGGAGGAACTTCCGGAGGAATTTCTGGAGGAACTTCCGGAGGAATTCCTGGAGGAACTTCCGGAGGAATTCCTGGAGGAACTTCCGGAGGAATTCTTGGAGGAACTTCCGGAGGAATTCCTGGAGGAACTTCCGGAGGAATTCCTGGAGGAACTTCCGGAGGAATTCCTGGAGGAACTTCCGGAGGAATTCCTGGAGGAACTTTCGGAGGAATTCCTGGAGGAACTTCCGGAGGAACTCCTGGAGGAACTTCCGGAGGAATTCCTGGAGGAACTTCCGGAGGAATTCCTGGAGGAACTTCCGGAGGAATTCCTGGAGGAACTTCCGGAGGAATTCCTGGAGGAACTTCCGGAGGAATTCCTGGAGGAACTTCCGGAGGAATTCCTGGAGGAACTTCCGGAGGAATTCCTGGTGGTGCTTCCGGAGGAATCCCTGGAGGCACTTCCGGAGGAATTCCTGGAGGAACTTCCGGAGGAATTCCTGGAGGAACTTCCGGAGGAATTCCTGGAGGAACTTCCGGAGGAATTCCTGGAGGAACTTCCGGAGGAATTCCTGGAGGAACTTCCGGAGGAATTCCTGGAGGAACTTCCGGAGGAATTCCTGGAGGAACTTCCGGAGGAATTCCTGGAGGAACTTCCGGAGGAATTCCTAGAGGAACTTCCGGAGGAATTCCTAGAGGAACTTCCGGAGGAATTCCTAGAGGAACTTCCGGAGGAATTCCTAGAGGAAGTAATTCTTGGAGAAGCTTCCTGAAGGAACTTCCAGACGATATCCGGGAGGAGTATCTGGAAGAATTTCCCTGTGGCACTTATAGAGAAATATATGGAGGAATGTCCAAAGGAATTTCTTGACGATCTTTTAAAAAAACTCGTGGAGGAACTTATGGAAGAATTTCTGGAGGAACTTCTGAATAAATTTTGGCGCTTGAAACTGGTTCACGCCGATCCACGCCGCCGCCAATCACCAACGGCGTGACGCCGCTGGCTGAAAATGATCTATCACGCCACCGCCGGTTAAATTTCAATAAGCGCACCGGTCTACCTGGAAGCACCCGGAAGGTGGCCAATTCGATCGAAAATCACCGAAATGGACTCCAGTGTACTTGTTTTACAAAATTATGAAGTTAGACATGCCGCAAGGTGGGTTTCAAGAGCAAATGAAAATTGACCACTTCCCCAAGGGAACCAGGCTTTGGAAGTACCCGGAGGGTGGACAATTCGATATAAAATCGCCGAAATGTACTCCAGTGTACTTGTTTTGCAAAATCATGAAGTTTGATATGTCGCAAGATGGGTTCCAAGATTGAATGAAAATTGGCCACTTCCCCAAGGGAACCAGGCCCTGGAAGTACCCGGAGGGTGGACAATTCGATATAAAATCGCCGAAATGTACTCCAGTGTACTTGTTTTGCAAAATCATGAAGTTTGATATGTCGCAAGATGGGTTCCAAGATTGAATGAAAATTGGCCACTTCCCCAAGGGAAATAGGCCCTGGAAGTACCCGGAGGGTGGCCAATTCGATCGAAAATCGCCGAAATGTACTCCAGTGTACTTGTTTTGCAAAATCATGAAGTTTGATATGTCGCAAGATGGGTTCCAAGAGCGAATGAAAATTGGCCACTTCCCCAAGGGAACCAGGCCCTGGAAGTACCTGGAGGGTGGCCAATTCGATCGAAAATCGCCGAAATGTACTCCAGTGTACTTGTTTTGCAAAATCATGAAGTTTGATATGTCGCAAGGTGGGTTCCAAGAGCGAATGAAAATTGGCCACTTCTCCAAGGGAACCAGGCCCTGGAAGTACCTGGAGGATGGCCAATTCGATCGAAAATCGCCAAAATGTACTCCAGTGTACTTGTTTTGCAAAATCAAGAAGTTTGACATGTCGCACGATGGATTTCGAAGCCGATCTGCCAGAGACTATTTTTTCTGGGAGGGAGGTAACCCCAGTACTCCCCGAAATATATCCGGAACCATGGCCATTGGACAAAAATTGAATTCGGTTCCTAAAACTATAGGAATTTTGTGATCGATTGCAGAAGATTGCTTGAAAATCCGTTAGAAATTGGCTGAGCTGCGTGGTTTTGAATTTTGAGTTTTGTCGTAAAATGGGGGTTGGGGACGTACGTGTTAATAGCTGTAAATTGCTTTTAGAACATAAAGTTGAGAAGCTGCTTAAGTTCAAGTGGGATTGTAGAGTCATTGAAGAAGAAAAATGATGCCCTGAAGCATCTGATGCTCGAAAATTTCATCAGTTATTTTGCTATTCAGAAGTAAAGTGAACAAATCATAAAAATGCAGTAAAATACAGTGAATTTCAGAATAATAATCTATTGTAACTCTTTAACTTCATTTATATATTCAACATGTGGAATAATATACATATAATAGTTTTAGTCATTCTCTGATCCAGAACTATTATTCTGGTTTCCTGGGTTCTGATAATTTGTGACTCCCAGAAGCTTCATACGCACAGCATGTTCTTCCCGCATATGCTGGTAACGCAGCTGCTTTGTTTGAAGTTTCATTGTGTTGGTCTTGAATCCAATATGCGCCGTTTCAAGCTCTACTTTTTTTCTCTGAACTTCGAGACGATGGAGCTCTTCCATCATCTCCTGGTCACGCTCCAACAACTTCCTCTTAAGTTCCGACTCAACCGTCGTCACCTGTCGTGAGGCTTGACGCTTCTTGCGTGTTTTTAATGCTTCGCTCGTGGGCTTTCTCAACATCGCAGGGCTGTAGTTTTCCCTTGGTCATCACCAGATGGAATAACGAGCGACTTCTCAGGGGATTCGTGAGATACGGCTTCCTGTTCTCCACTGATATGCTCGTCTTCCAAATATTCCACCACAAATGCATCGCTCGTATTCACTTCGGGCACCAGTATGTTTTCAATGTGCTTATCAGCGTCCACATTTAGAGCTTCGCCTCGACCGTCGTCATCGTCATCGCACAAGGAAGGAAGTCCATCTACAGACAGCGCAATCACATCGCGAAGCTCTGCCATCGCCTCTGATTTTGGACACCATTCATCAGGACCTCTACCACCTCCGGTGGCCTTACGTGACATTTTTTCTTTCGAAGCATTTTGGCGGATATATTTTTAATATTCTCATATTTTTCCGAAGTACCGCTGCAGTACGAACCTAAAAAATATTTTTGAACTGATTTGCATGCCTTCATTTACGGTACCCTAAAAACCGCAAACAACTCACAAAGTTTTAAAATTCAACTATTTCACTCACCGTGTTAAGGCAGTTAGCATTAAACTCGGAACAAATATCGTTCCATGCTTTAGATTTATCTTCGTTTCTTTGTGCGTCACTAGCCTTGCACTCGATTATGTACTTCCGGCTCAATGCGAGCCGTACCAGTAGTTCTTCCTCCGCTTCTGAAAAATTTGCCGAACGGATTCGCTTTTTCTGTTCAGAATTCGCTGCCATTTTTTTCACTTTTAAAATTTCAACGCAAGATTGAATGCACCAACAACAACAAAACGAAAGGCTGAGATTGACGTTTCAATTGGAAAGTAATGGAAAGATATTGGAAAATTAGTTAAACGCAACTTACGTTAAGCGACCGCCTCCAACCATTAAGCGCGCGTGAAGAAATCAAAATTTTAGGCTCGGCTTAAAAGTGACGTTTAAATATAAGCAAAGCTTACGATAGACCAGGTTTATGACGCTAAGCGGGGCTGGTGAAGAAATCGGAGGAGGAGAAGGAGGAAATTCGAGGAACCCAATTTTACGCCATTAGAAATATCGTCTACTCTACTCAATAGAATAATCATGAAAACATCATCTCAATCCATTTGTTTTCTGCCTGCCGAATTACGACCTTTTTTGCCTAACCGTGTTATGAATATTTAATCATCTGGGAAAGTGCCTAATCTCATTATATCAGACCAGTATCTAGGCATGAAAATGGAAAGATCTTTCTGTTTTTCATCTACTCGTATGCTCTTGAATTTACTAAAGCCAAGATTTTTTTCATTTCTTTCCACGAGAAGTAAGAAAATACCATTACCAAAGGTTCCAGCAGAAGTTCGTCGGTCTGATGCCGTCATCCGTTTTGTTACATGTCGGTTTTTACGCCAGAAAAACAGGAAAGCAAAAAAAATCACGGAAAAGACGAAGACACGAGTAGTGATGCGGAACCTAATTGAAACACGGAGCAGCCAGGCCGACAAACATCTCAACCTCAAATCGTGTGCGCTTCCAAGTCCCATGGCATGCCAGTCTCAACAGAAATCCTTCCTGTTGCTCATGCAATCTTTATGTGTTCATCACCCTGGCACAAAAGGTCGACGGCTATGGCAGCAGAAAAAAGCGTGTAAATATTTGTATCCTGATTATGGTTGCTCTCTGACAAACTCGTTAATAAGTAATTTTGCTATTGGATTTTCTAATTACCATCCGTAAGGAATCCAATTATGACACTGTGATGTTCGATTCAAGCATGGGCAGCTGCTATTTAGAGGAAGAACAAACACCATTAGTTGTGAACTCAAATATGTATTGCAATATTGTCTTTCTTGCGTAATAGAAATGTAACGGAAGGAGATCATTTTCGTCCGTTAAATTCAGTGGAAATTAAGTAGTAAACGTACAACTAGTGCTGAAAAAATCATCTTTTTGCAACTTGTTGCACAAACTACTATTTTCTCGTTAATGTAGAATGGAAACTTTAAAACTCATGTTAATAAAATATTTTGTTTCCGTTTCGCATTTTTCTAATGAATTTCGGTATACATTTTTACAGCTCATTATGTTGCTTTATGGCTAAATAAAACCAAATCCTTATTGGTTATAAGTCTCTCCAGATAAATTGCATTCAACCAAAAAGCTGTTTGTTATCAGAGTTGTCCAACTGTTTGAGTTGTGGCCTTAAAAAGTTATTGGCGCGCTAAGAAGTCTTGGAATACATAGTATTAAAGGTTCAGTAATTGAACAACAGGTGTTTCAAATGCTTTTTCAGTATTCTAGTTTATCCAAGAATTCCATGGAGCTTGGACCTCTTTAGATCTACCAGCTCAACAGAAGTCGTTTCTGGCGTACTCTTAAGTGCTGCAGTGTAGATACATGTTGATATATTAACGCATGATAAGCAGGTCTTCCCCATCTTCAAGTGTTCAATGATCTTCGAAAACCTCCAGGAGTTAAGACCTGTCTTTTGTGATACATAGGATAGAATGCGTTCATTGTGTATGTTCGCCCTAGTAGCACAGTTCTGATCAATTAGGTTACTGCAATCTAAATATAATTTAATTTAGTCGTAAATGAATCATAGGAACTCGTTAATAGCTTGGGCATGATCACCTAAGAAATCCCTAGAATAAGGCCTTTAGGTCTAATCACGTGGCTGAAGATCTACCGGCCTGTTTAAAAAAAGGTACAGTCAAGCCTCCATAAGTCGATGTTCTATAACTCGATATCGACTAATGGAAGCAAAGTATTCCATATTAAAGCAAATCTGGGCTACTGTAATTGTTAATGGTGTTGTATTGGCACTATAATGGTCAAACAGCGTTCCAAGGATTTTCTATTCCATGAGCTCACGGAGGTTTGACTGTATAGACTAGGGTGGTTCAAAAAATCGATTTTGCTCCACAGTGCTCATCTGATTCTTTATCATGTTCTGAGTGTCCTCTGAAAGTTTGCGCTCATTTGGATTAAAACTGATTAAGCACAAGTCATTTCAAGTTTGCATGCAAATTAGTATGGGGAAATTTATTTTTTCATTATACTGTTAATGACGCTTCCTCATTAAGCGCAGGTTAAAAGAAAACCTACATAGCTAGAAGGAATACTCAACAGCTTTCACCCAGTGAAAACCGCATCCTAATTAATCTTTCCAATAATTAGTAATCGAATTTAATCTATACCGTGGTTTTCTGGAGCTAATTGCATAACTCCTCAACAGGCAACATTGCTGCTCGTGGCGCGAAAAATAGCACACACAAATTCAGGCTACTATGTTGCACTGCACATTTCAGTGATGCCCTCAAAGAAGTTTTACGATCATGACTACACACTTAATTTTTTTCGCCGAGATCTCAGCATTTTTCGTTTATTTTCCCGAGGTGGGCACCGCCGAGTTTCAGCAAACATAATTTTTGCTGAGATCTCAGTGAAAGTGACGTTTCGGTTGCTGAGATATGGTAAATATTTTGCTGAAAATCCGTAATAAACGAAATTTTCTGCCGAGCGTCAGTTTTTGAAATTGCTGAACTACAGCGGTGCCCGATTTTGCCGAGCTAGGAAATGAAAAACTTAGTGTGTAAAGATTCGCAACCTGTCTTAAAATTTTTGACTGCAGGACTCATTCGGGAAAATGACAGCCGAATGACTTTTTGGCCAAATTACTTGTTACCGTCATCAACGGTAGGGAGATTTGCTACCGTGAAAATGGACTTCTGGCGAAAATAAAGTGAATATTCTTGCTAGTAATTGAACTCAAAAATTTAAGTTTTCATTCGTCTGTCCTACGATATGTCCCTCGTTCCTATCTCACTACTCACCTAAACCAATTCCTAAAGGTTGGTATCTCTGTCCCACAAGCCGATTAAACAAGATAAAGAAAATTGAAAGGAGAGAAAGGGGTATAAATGAGGAAGGAAAGAAAAAACGGAGGATCAAAGTAGAAACCGGGCGTTCGTTGCTAGACCGCCGGAGAATCGAGTTCGACGTCGGAACGCATGTGAAACGCTTCGATGTAAGAGGAAAATAAAACCCAAAGATAGATAGTGGAAGCAATTGGACCGTAACTCCGGTATGCTCATCGTCGAGACACGGATTCGGACCTTAACTCGGAGAGTGCAAGTGTTACGCCATAGATAAGGTGCAGTACAGGCGGATAACCCTATTTCACACTAGAAAGTGCGGACAGGGGCGAGCTCATAGTTGCGCCACATGTGGTGAGAGTGTGGCAACTTACGCTTACGGAAAGCCCAAAATCTGATTTTTGCTAAGCCACACACGAGTCCTGGGACGTTACCCAGCCAAGCCATCCTAATCTTCGCCATACCCATTTTGGAAATCATCGGACACCATCCGGCGCATCCTTAAGGGAGCAAGTCGTGACGAGCTCATAAGCTGGTGGCCGTCAAGCCCTTTCGATATTGTCGCGCCATACGTGGTAGGAGTATGGTAACTTACGCGTTGGAGGTTAGGGCTGCTGTGAGGTCCGGTGGGATCACCCCGCTTACGGATAGCCCAATATCCGATTGTTGCTGCCCTACTCACGAGCCATAGGACGTCACTGTATTATTTGGCCATGATCATCGAAACAACAAACCCGGCGAGCACTCAGGACACTTGGAGGTGGTTCTACCGCACCAAACACCATCGCAGTCCAGGTAGCAACCGCACTTAAAGCCGCTTCAGACAGTTTGACGCAAGAAACCATACCGCAGTCAACGCCATCGCAGTCCAGTTATCGAACACGCGTAAGGTTACTCTAGACCGCTCGCCGCCAAGAACCACCCAAGCTAATCCCATCGACCACCCGGTGATTCAGCACTGGCAAGTAAACGATCATTCCTCTATCTCTCTCTCGCATGCAAGCTCCCGAAATTGTGTTCCTTGTACAATTTCGCAGGTTCAGTCAATCACGGAGTAGCAACTACAAATTGTGCGGTCATAATGCTCATGCGCATGCTCTACGGAGCTCGTAAACTACCTGGAACCTATAACAACAGACCACTTTTACCATATGTATCTTCCTTTTGTACTGCATAAGATGTTGGGAAAACTTCTAAATGTATCGTTTTCAGAGATCTCGCTATCTAATTAAAAAGGTAAAGACGTGAGATTTCTAGACCCCCCTCTCCCTCTGTCACGCTTTTTTGTATACCTAGTATATGTACTTTCACAAAATCGACAAGCGAGAAGTATGAATCGTGATTTTTTAACTGGGGACTGGAACATGAGAAGTGGAATATGGGATGGGTGAAGCGAGAAAGAAGAATGGGAATTGAGAAATAAAAACCAAGACGCGAACTATGAGAAGTGAGAGGTAAAACTTGAAGTGAGTCAAGATAATCGAGTAATGAAAAGGAAGAAGTGGAGGGTGAGAGGCAAGAAAAAGAGAAGAAATGAAGAGTTAGAAAAACAAAGTAAGAAGCAAGACGGGAGAAGTGAGATATACGGTGTGGGAAGTGAAAAGTATAAAGTTTAAAGTGAGAATTGAGAAGTGAGAAATAAGTAGTGAATAGTGAAAAGTGACGAGTAAGCGAGACGCGAGAAAAATGTAATGAGAAATGACATGTGAGAAAAATGAATTTAAAATTTTGTTGCGAGAAGCCAGACGTGAGAAATGCGAAGGGAAACGCGAGAGATGAGAAATGAGGTGTAAGAAATGAGAAGCAAAAAGGGAATTGTGAGAATTCGGTACCAACATACTGAGCGAACAAGAGCTGCTCACGTCGCTGGTGGGATAATTTGTACCCACCCACGTAATCCTGCACCATTTAATGAAATAAGAGGATTTGCTGCCTCCATCATTGGTGCTGGATTGTGTAAGTGCGCTCAAATTAGCCCAACAACGACGTGAAAAGCTCTTGTTTATAAAAGCAGTTTGGTCGTTTTGAAATGTTGGTGCCTAATTAGGAAGAGAAAATCAAAAACTGTAAATTTAAAATTTAGAATTAAGAAGTGACGGATTCCAGCCAGAATGTGCTGGAAAACCTGAAAACCAGAATCACCTATCATCGATTTAACATATTTTTAGACGGCTGGAACAAATGTTTTTCGGTCATGTTAAGGCCATTAACTTCAAAAAGTGGTTTGTGGGAAGGTCTTAGGTCAATAACAATTTATTTAAAACATCGTAACTCCATTTTTTCCAGTTTTTTGTTGCGATTTTTTTTTTAAAAAGACACATAAATACTAAAGCAAAAAAAAACCAACGTTTTAAGATCAACTATGGAAACTCATCTGTTAAAAAAGTTGTTCGAGTCAGTTTTTGTACATTTTTAAATTATTGCTTAAAATGTAATTTCATGGTGCGCTAAAATTAATGAGTTTATTACGAACAATCAGAGCCGTAGCGTGGATTCCTGGCGAACTGTTTTTTGGGCGCCCCTCCCTTACTAAGGAAAAAGTGCTGTATTTAACCCTTATGCGGCCGACGGGGTACCCGTGTTCCTTTTTCAAATTCAAATGGTGATATTTCAATGAATTTTTATCCACCTTTCCACGCTCGCCATAATGGCGGATGCTATAATAATTTTGACATTAACTGCTTCCCGACACTGAACTGAAATTCTAGTCTAAGCAAACATTGATATTTGCCGTTACTAATAACAGCGAATGTGTTGTTTGTTTTTCATCAACAAAAAAACGGGAGCTCGAAACTTTTGATAATCATTCTATTTTAGATATTACTAATTACTAATTTATTTCAGATATTTGGATCTAACATTTACTTTTACAGAATATGCGATCCAAAACTCGATCCAAACTTGGTTCGCTGGATTTTCTTGCCTTGGTGATATATTGTGATGTATAATTATAAATCTCAATGGACATACGCTTGAGGACATTAATAATAAGGATAAGGCACCTTGTGGCAAAATAAATGTTAGGTCCTATCATGTGATCGATGTGAACAATATTCCCCTGGTCCTAAATACAGTGACTAAGGGATGAAATAGTTCTCGGAAGATACGTAGTTTGATCGAGACGATCATAAACCAGATCTCTACAGACGAGCCTCGACTGGGTGCTTACCGCAATTCCCGGTACTTTAACGCAACTCTTATGCTGAACTCGTAAATGTTGACCAGGTGCATAATCATCATTTTAGCTATTAGGTACTTGCCCCCTTTTTCCTTCAATAGACTTTTTTCGTATGTACAATATCCTACTGATAACCCTTTAAGTAAATTTAATAAGGGTAAGATAGGTAAAAGTAAGGAATGAGATTCTTTGGATATCATTTCTATGCATCAGTTGTTTAAATAGTATTGTTTTTTATAAAATGAATAATGTTAAACCTATGTGATTCCGACAGAGCAACCAACATTATAATGCAGTGGAAGACCCAATTGAATAAAAAAATGTGTATGAGAATTCAAACTTCAAATCCGGAATCTTCAATCCGTTTAACTGTACGTCTTCTACAAAGAACCGATAGTAAAGCATCAACTACTATTTCCACTTAAGGGGCGGACTAGCGTGTTTTTCTGATATTTGCTTCTGAAATGTCGTGCCTTAGTGAGTCCGAATACAAAAAAAACAAGAACTTCGGTCTTTTACTTCAAAGGCGAGCATGCGTTGATTATTCGAATAGCGTCACATTGAAAAGTCTGAAATAAAACATTCAAAAGTTAAAATGTATTCCAATATGGAATTTAAAAATAGTAAATCTTGATATTCGAGTAGTTCCTATTGTTGACGAAAAAATAACAATTTTTTAGTAGTCGTTGGTGACGAGAAACATCACTGTTTGCTTAGACGACAATTTAAGTTCAGTGGCTGGAAGCAGTTAATGTCAAAATTGTTATAGCATCCGCCATTATGGCGAGCGTGGAAAGCTGGATAGCTGAAAGCTGAAACTCGGTGACATCTAAGAACTCCATAAAATGTAGCATCTGTGAGAAAATCACGTTGATACAGTGAGGAGGGACGTGGGGAGGGGCATCTGATTTTTTTTTACCACGTGGATGGCCGACAGGGTACCCGTGTTCCCATAAATTGATATTTTCATAACTATTTTCAATCGATTTGGATAATTTTGACAGTTTTGGAAACAGAAACTTATATACTTTTTGCCCATTGTCGAGGTTTCCAGCTTTTGTCCATGGTTATACAAGAAATCTTTGAAGTAAGGCTTAAGAGTCTACACATGTAACCGAAGGGCTTTCAACCAGTTTCAAATATATTACATGCTCATTGCGCTTCTTAGAATAGTCGGTGTTCACAGTATATATTCTGGGTCTCCAAAAACCCCTGGAGTAAGGCCTCAGTCATCCAAAAAATCCCTGGAATAAGATCTTATGGTCTGCTAACGTTACAAAAGGTCTATCGTGTAAATTCAAAAACGGTACATGCTCTTTATGGTGCTTAGCATATAATACTTTCACAGTATATGTTCCGGGTCATCCAATGACCTTTTTTTAAAACATGTTTGCATTCCAAGTAGTTCTTGTTGTTGTCATTGATTCCAGGTAGTCTACGAACTCCATACAGTCAAGGTCTTCGGATCAATCTCCGTAATGGAGGAAGTTAACGAAGAATAAACAAGTTGCGTGACCCCTTCTTGGAATATGTTTGTATTCTAAGTAGTTCTTGTTGATGTCGTGGGCTCCAGGTAGTCTACGAACTCCATAGAGTCAAGATCTGTGGATCAACCTCAGTAACGGAGGCAGTTATTGAAGAATAAACAAGTTGGGTGACCCCTTCTTGATATATAATTGTTTTTCATGTAGTTCTTGTTGTAGTCGTGAGTTCCATGTAGTCAACGAGCTCCATACAGTCAAGGTCATCGGATCAATTTCCGTGATGGAGGCAGTTATCGGAGAATAAACAAGTTGTATGACCCCTTCTTGGTATATGTTTGTATTCCAAGTAGTTCCTGTTGTTGTCGTGAGTTCCAGGTAGTCTACGAACTGCATACAGTCAAGGTCTTCGAATCAATCTCCGTAATGGAGGCAGTTATCGAATAATAAACAAGTTGTGTGACCCCTTTTTGGCATATGTTTGTATTCCAAGTAGTTCTGGTTGTTTTCGTGGGCTCTCGGCAGTCTACGAACTTCATAGATTTAAGGTCGGTGGATCAACCTTCGTAATGGAGGCAGTTATTGAAGAATAAACATGTTTTGTGACCCCTTCTTGGTATGTGTTTGTATTTCATGTAGCTCTTGTTGTTGTCAAGAGTTCCAGGTAGTCTACAAACTTCATACAGTCAAGATCTTCGGATCAATCTCCGTAATGGAGGCAGTTATCGAAGAATAAACAAGTCGCGTGACCCCTTCTTGGTATATGTATGTATTCCAAGTAGTTCTTGTTGTTGTCGAGGACTCCAGGTAGTCTACGAACTCCATAGAGTCAAGGTCTGGGGATCGATCTCGGTAACGGAGGCAGCGTTTGAAGAATAAACAAGTTTTGTGACCCCTTCTTGATATATGTTTGTATTCCAAGTAGTTCTTGTTGTTGTCGTTGGCTACAGGTAGTCTACGAACTCCATAGATTCAAGGTCGGTGGATCAACCTCCGTAATGGAGGCAGTTATTGAAGAATAAACCAGTTGTGTGACCCCTTCTTGGTATATGTTTGTATTTCATGTAGTTCTTGTTGTTGTCGTGAGTTCCAGGTAGTCTACGAACTCCATACAGTCAACATCTTCGGATCTATCTCCTTAATGGAGGCAGTTATCAAAGAATATACAAGTTGCGTGACCCCTTCTTGGTATATGTGTGTATTCCAAGTAGTTCTTGTTGTTGTCAAGGACTCCAGGTAGTCTACGAACTCCATAGAGTCAAGGTATGGGGTTCGACCTTGGTAACGGAGGCAGTTATTGAAGAATAAACAAGTTTTGTGACCCCTTCTTGATATATGTTTGTATTCCAAGTAGTTCTTGTTGTCGTGGGATCCAGGTAGTCTACGAACTCCATAGATTCAAGGTCTGTGGATCAACCTCCGTAATGGAGGCAGTTATTGAATAATAAACAAGTTGTGTGACCCCTTCTTGGTATATGTTTGTATTCCATGTAGTTCTTGTTGTTGTCGTCAGTTCCAGGTAGTCTACGAACTCCATACAGTCAAGATCTTCGGATCAATCTCCGTAATGGAGGCAGTTATCGAAGAATAAACAAGTAGCGTGACCCTTTTTTGGTATGTGTTTGTATTCCAAGTAGTTCTTGTTGTTGTCGTGGGCTCCAGGTAGTCTACGAACTCCATAGAGTCAAGGTCGGTGGATCAACCTCCGTAACGGATGCAATTATTGAAGAACAACTGGAAGGGACGGAAGGTAGCGGTTATCCTCCAATACCTTTTCCGAATTTAATCTATCACATGTTGTGCATATGCATAATCGAGTTTCAGACATAGTAATTCATTTCCACTTCGGGTGGCTCAACACGCGGAACATAGGCAATTAACTTTGAATGTACTGAACTCGAAAGGCGATCTCTCTTCGCTTATGTGGTCGGGTTGAGATCTGACGACCAACTGGCACAATCTCACACAACCCTACTTCATCGAGCGCCGTTGGTGATGAAGCAAGTGTGTATGAGCCAGATAATACTAAATACTAATCCTACGTGGTTGGCATTGTACAAAAACATATATGAGAGAGTTAGTTCTGAGAATGTATTGCGAGAGTTCGGCTACATGCCCGGTGCTGTGCATTTGGTTTCATCAGTACCCGCTAAGCTGCGGAGGACGACGGAGGTCCTTCGTAGCTTAGTAGGGAAAACACCTGTCTAGCGTACTGGTTTCGTGGGATCAAACCCCACCGAAGTTCTGTAGATCAATCTCCGTAATGGAGGCAGTAATCAAAGAATTAACAAGTTTTGTGACCCCATCTTGGTATATGTTTGTACTCCAAGTAGTTCTTGTTGTTGTCTTGAGCTCCAGGTAGTATATGAAATAGAGTCAAGGTCGATGGATCAACCTCCTTAATGGAGGCAGTTATTTGAAAATAAACAAGTTGTGAGACCCCTTCTTGATATATGTTTGTATTTTAAGTAGTTATTTTCATTGTCATGGGCTCCGTAATGAAGGCAAGGCAAAATACGTGAATGGAATCCGTATTTTTTTGTCAAAGAGACTTACAAGCTTATTAACAGGTACTCGTAAATGATTCATAATAAGCTACAGGCAATAAAAGTTATTTCATGAAAATCTTTATTGTTTGCGGCAAATTGGGTCGAAAACGTGATAAAATCGGGTTAGGCAAAATCAGGGGTAGACAAAATCTGGGAGTGTCAAAATCGGGTCAACCTCATCTGAGTGAATGTACGCATTCCTAGTACAGTAGCCGTTCGATAACTTGCAAAATGTTTTTTCACTCTAGACGTCAAACGGTTGTCAATCGACGTCAGATGCAATAAAAGTACATCTAAATGTGCAGTGCAATGCAGCTGTCATTGAGTCTGACATCGGTTTGAAGTTTAGGGGTCCGATAACTGTAAAACTGTTGCAACTATCGAATTGCAGTTAAAAAGCATTGCAGTTAAATGACTTGCAGTTATCGAACGTCTACTGTAGTTTTTGTTTTTGTCATGGTACTAGGTAGTCTATGAACTCTATATAGGAATGATCTGCAGATCAACATACGAACGGAAGGCTATTGGTATATGTTTGCATTTCAAGTAGTTGTTGTCATTAGCTCTGGGCAGTTATTGAGGAATAAACAAGATGTGAAACCTCATCTTGATATATTAGCATTCCAAGGAGTGATTGTTGTCTTGTTGTTGTTGGTTCCAGGTAGTATACAAACTTCATTCATATCACTAATATGAAGTTTTCTATTCTTTGGAAATGCAAAATGTAAATACAGTCAAACCTCCATGAGTCGATGTTCTATGACTCGATATCGACTCATGGAAGCAAATTATTCCATACTAAAAATATTTTCTGGGTTACTGTGATGGTCCCACCAAAGAGCTTTCCAAGGATTTTCTATTCTACATCTCGATATTTCTATGAGTCGATGGTCCCTTCAATATCGACTCATGGAGGTTTGACTGTAAATTGGAACGGTACAACTTCACGCCGAGAACGTGAGGGAAAAAACGGGCTAATATCGCAAAGATCATGTACCATATTAAAATTAGATTAAGGACACTCATCACGGAATCCAAGTTTCAAAGTGCTCGCGTTTTCGGGGCACACCAATCGATACGGAGGCGGCGCACAACTGTCATTTTTGTTGATTTAGCTTTGCTGCGTCGCAGCATGCGTGAAATCAAGATGAATACACAGCTAGGTGTTGCAATCTGTCAAGTTTATGGACGAGAAGAAGGCGGGGGTGAAAAATTCATTTTCGGTGCAAAACATAAACAAACCGGCTGGCTCTCCCATACTAAAATCCAAGATGGCTGAATCGTGAATTTGGCAGATTGGAACACCTAATGGTGTAATCATCTTGCGTGAAATAATAAAAATGACAGTTGTGCTTTGGTTCCGTATCGAGTGGTGTGCCCCCGAAAACGCGAGCATTTTGAAACTTGGATTTCGTAAGGAGTGACCTTAAAGACCCTCTAGATATTCGTGTAAGCCTAGAAGTCTTTCTCCATAAATTTCTTGGATGACCATTAGCATATGCCATGAACGCATTTTATTCATGGACCCCAAAGGCATGTACCAAATTTAAAACAGGCTGATATATCTCTGGTGTAGATCCTAATGCCTTACTTTAGGGTTTTCTTGGATGACCATGAACATTTGAAATGGGTGCATTCTATTCTACGTACCATAAAAGGCATGTATAACTATTCAAATAGGCCGAAAGAACTCTGGTTACGCGTGAAGTTCTTGAGGATTGTTCAAGTGTTCTCTTGGATACCCATGAATATATGCAATGAAAGCGTTATATTCAATGTACCACAAAGGGCATATGCCACTTTTGAAACAATCCGAAAGGTATCTGGTTACGTGTGAAGATCCTAAGGCCTATTCTAGCATTTTCTTGGAAGACCATAAACATATGCAATGGACGTATTTTATTCTATGTACCACAAAGGGCATGTACCACTTTTGAAACAAGCCAAAAGATCTCTGAGTACCAAAGCAGATTTAAAGGCCTATTCCAGAGTTTTCTTGGATGACCATGAACCTATGCAATGGACGCAATCTATTCTATGTACCACAAAGGGCATGTACCACTTTTGAAAAAATCTGAAAGATCTTTGGTTACGCGTGTAGATCTTAAGGCCTTTTCCAGGGTTTTCTTGGATGACCATGAACATATGCAATAAAGGCGTTCTATTCTATGTACTACAAAGGGCATGTACCAGTTTTGAAACAATTTAAAAGATCTCTGGTTACGCGTGTAGACCTGAAGGCCTTTTCCAGGGTTTTCTTGGATGACCATGAACATATGAAATGAAGGCGCCAGAGGACTTATCCGAGAGATTTCTTCGATAGCGCAGAACATATGTAGTGATCACATTTGATTTCAAGATGCGCAAAGAGCATGTACCACTTTTGAGACAAGTCCATAGACCCATGGTTACGAGTGTAGACCTTAAGGCCTTACTCCAGAGATTTCTTGGATGATTCGGAACATATACTGTGAACGCATTCTATGCTAAGTACCACAAAGAGCATGTACCGTATTTGAATTTGCATAATAGGCCTTTTGTTACGCGAGTAGATCTTTAGGATTTACTCCAGAGATTTCTCGGATGACTAAGACCTTATTTCAGGGATTTTTGCATTACCCAAAGCGTATACTGTGAACACCTTCAATTCTAAGAAGCGCAAAGAGCTTGTAGCATATTTGAAACTGGTTGAATGGCCTTTGGTTACGCGTGTATACTCTTAAGCCTTACTTCAGAGATTTCTTGCATAACCATGGGCATAAGCTGTAAACCTTGACAATGGGCAAAAAGTATATGAGTTTCTGTTTCCAAAACGGTTAAAATTATCAAAATCGGTTGAAAATTGTTGAAGTTATGAGAATATCAATTTATGGGAACACGGGTACCCTGTCGGCCATCCACGTGTGTTTTTTTTGTTGGCCGCATAAGGGTTAACATTCAAACGATATTTTGAATCTTACGTAAAAGAAAAAAATAAAAAGTTTAGTGTATATGATAAATGCTTCAAATAGCAAGCAGTATTCGGTGGTATGCTCCGGTATGCTTGGAGAGACGTGGCCATTTCTGTAAAAACATTCAAATTATAAAGATTCCTGAAGGCTCTTCACTCAATATTCATTTCTGCTCATACTGTCCGGCTGTTTCTTGCACTCAATTGAAAGAACTTACGTACTTTAAAGTACATCACTGATTAGAGAGATTTTAAAAACGTAACAAATAATGTACAAATTGTACATGTACAAAACTTTGAAATGGATCGAAAAAAGGTCGAAATCGCTATCGGAACTATTCGGATCAAGAAAAATCCTACTTTGAAGTAGTCGGAATCGCAATCGGAAGCATGAGGGCCACGTGGTGAAGTAAGGTGATGAATGCTTTGATAGCACGTGCTGTTTGTAATGCGGAAAAAATTTGCTAATCTACGAGAATCTTGAAAATGATAACCAATGTAGTCATTTTAGCAAGGTACATTATTACTGTCGGGTCAAATGCGGATTGTTTTTCGAACTGCATGGAGTTTTTTTTCTGAATGGATTATCATAAGGTCATAACTTTATTGATCGATTTCTCTTCATCATCTATCATTATTTCTCAAACTGTAAAATTTTCGGAAAAGTACCGCAATTCGCTACATTGGTAGAAAGAAAACATCGACTATGAAAAATCGATCAATTAAGAAAAATATATAAAGCTCTTTTAGTGGAATGTATTCAACCGTCTAAGACGAATTAAGTACTGTCCATTTAATTCCACCAGTTAATTTGCAAGTCGAGTCAAGTACGAGACACTAAAGACGACCACACAGTTGTGGTCGAAATACGTATCTGCAAAGATAACGAAAATCAACTGGTGGAATTAAATGGACAGTACTTAATTCGTCTTAGACGGTCGATCAATTAATTTACGCTCATTTGATTCTAAACGCGAGATTGGAGTGGAAGGGCCCTTCGATCAAATGTTCTAGAACACGGAGAACTGTGGTTTCTAAACGCTGGCAATTTCGGGAAAATTGGCTGTCACTGAGCTTTTGTAAAACCCAGTAAAAACACACAACATTAGTAATACATAATCCGATCCACAAATTTCATATAAATTTTCGAATATGAGATTTTTAGACTTCTTCTTGGCCCTTTTATCCGGTTTTGGAAGTATTGGATAATCCGAAACAGCGGTAAAAACTAAGACCAATTTATTTGACATGTTGATTTGAGGTAAAAGAAATATTCTTTGTTTGCTCTGAATAACTCAAATTATTCTCACTATAAACCTTTGAACTTTGTAGTCGTTTTGTTATTAATTGGCCCTTAAACTAAAACAATTCTTGATTTCGGCGCCCCCTGTGGCTTGGCGCCCTTGGCGGGGGCCAACCCGGCCAGCCTCACGCTACGGCGCTGCGAACAATAGTGGTCATACTGACTCAATAAACAATAAACAATAAACAATAAACAATAAACAATAAACAATAAACAATAAACAATAAACAATAAACAATAAACAATAAACAATAAACAATAAACAATAAACAATAAACAATAAACAATAAACAATAAATAATAAACAATAAACAATAAACAATAAACAATAAACATTAAATAATAAACAATAAACAATAAACAATAAACAATAAACAATAAACAATAAACAATAAACAATAAACAATAAAATAATAAACAATAAACAATAAACAATAAACAATAAACAATAAACAATAAACAATAAACAATAAACAATAAACAATAAAACAATAAACAATAAACAATAAACAATAAACAATAAACAATAAAACAATAAACAATAAACAATAAACAATAAAACAATAAACAATAAACAATAAACAATAAACAATAAACAATAAACAATAAATAATAAACAATAAACAATAAACAATAAACAATAAACAATAAACAATAAAACAATAAACAATAAATAATAAAACAATAAACAATAAACAATAAACAATAAAACAATAAACAATAAACAATAAACAATAAACAATAAACAATAAACAATAAACAATAAAACAATAAACAATAAACAATAAACAATAAATAATAAAACAATAAACAATAAACAATAAAACAATAAACAATAAAACAATAAAATAATAAACAATAAACAATAAACAATAAACAATAAACAATAAAACAATAAACAATAAATAATAAACAATAAACAATAAAACAATAAACAATAAACAATAAAACAATAAATAATAAACAATAAACAATAAACAATAAACACAACAATAAACAATAAACAATAAACAATAAATAATAAACAATAAACAATAAAATAATAAACAATAAACAATAAAACAATAAACAATAAACAATAAACAATAAATAATAAACAATAAAACAATAAAACAATAAAACAATAAACAATAAATACAATAAACAATAAACAATAAACAATAAATAATAAATACAATAAACAATAAAATAATAAACAATAAACAATAAACAATAAACAATAAACAATAAACAATAAACAATAAACAATAAACAATAAACAATAAACAATAAACAATAAACAATAAACAATACACAATACACAATAAACAATAAACAATAAACAATAAACAATAAACAATAAACAATAAACAATAAACAATAAACAATAAACAATAAACAAAAAACAAAAAACAATAAACAATAAACAATAAACAATAAACAATAAACAATAAACAATAAACAATAAACAATAAACAATAAACAATAAACAATAAACAATAAACAATAAACAATAAACAATAAACAATAAACAATAAACAATAAACAATAAACAATAAACAATAAACAATAAACAATAAACAATAAACAATAAACAATAAACAATAAACAATAAACAATAAACAATAAACAATAAACAATAAACAATAGACAATATAAAATGAGACCTCATCTGCAGTGCCAATAAATTCAATTGATTTTCCATCTACTTGAAACTGTTATGAATTTATGGGCGAAAAGGAAAAAATATAAAATTGGAAATTTTCCATAGATCACATAATATTTCACATTTTTCTTGAATTTTTGTAGGGGAACTGTACCGGTTTTGGCCATGTTCCTATTTTGGCCAATTTTGCGAATAACTTCAAAAATAAAGCAATTCGCAAGGGTTTTATTAGTTCCAACAAGAGATATATCCCTCACGCTTCAACGCTGCTTTCAACTGATCGATTATTTTGGAAAAATATGTATTTTTCAGGGTTGGTCAAATTAGGCACTAAGTTGGCCAAAACCGGTGCACTTCCCCTATATCAATGATTTGTTTATCGGCTTTATCGGTCAGTTCTACTTAAAGTATGAGGGAGTAGATAATCTAAATATAATTGAAAATCATCAGATTGCCGTTCGTTCATTCATCACAATCACGGTCGTAAAATCTGTTTCAATTTCTGTATATCATACAATCATTTTATCGTCTTTTTTATGAAGTTAGGAATTTTAAGTATTTTTTGGTTCGTTAATTTTGGTCGACTCGAATGCAATTTGTTTAATAGAAATTCCTTATTATACCAGGCATATTTTTTCCACTGTGAGGTCCAAAAACGATCTTACACTGCAAAACATTTCAGAAGTGATAAATCAATGAAGAATGCTTTAAAAGAGCATCGGAATTCATGATAACTCCCTAATGAGATGCATTTTTTCCTACTATCTGCCCGAGTATCAACATCTCGGGCGGGTTTGTTGACCATTCATTCATCATGTGATATATTAAGATTCCATATAAGTTCGACATAATTAAGCTCGGTAGTAATTTACGAGCGTCGATCGCTGGATTCAGGTAGGTTGGCTTCTTCCTTTTATCCGCTCAATCATTATTAGGTCGCTTCTTCTGAATGGGCTCCTCGAAGACAACGAACATCATAAGATAGATGGTAACTTTGCCCTGCTTCTTGATCAAGATTTCAACAACCATTCATCGAGCCTGACTTTATGATTCTGTCTGGCCCTCCACGGACGTCCCCCGATGAGCCCCTGTTTCTACTTTCTAGAGATGTGCCGCCAAGTTGTTGTACCTGATTCGATGCATATCATTTAAATATTTACTGACCTGCATCTCCTGCCACGGCAGATGCCGAAATGGAATAGTGCAAGATGCAGCAGCTCATATATGCGATAGTCCTCTTCATACATATCTGATCATCACTTACCGGCAGGAGGTCTCTGAGCGAGCATGGACTTTCCTCCGTGTTTCTCGTTTGCAGTCAGTTGTTTTGAATCTCTGGGAGCCAGCGCAATGCAACCAGTTCCACGGGGTAACCTTTTCGCCCTGAAGTGGTGGCGCCCTGCACCCGAGCATGTCGATCGTCGCGACGTCTCTGACGAGGAGCGAAATTCCAGGGAAAGGCTTCGGCAATCGATCCATCCATTCCGTGCCGCCCAGCGATCGCGGTTGTCGATCTTATCTTGATCATTTGAGTACCACTTATTCAAACGAAGACAGATTATTATCTAAACGAGGGCTCATAAAAATCCGCTTCACTGGCAATGGAACGTTAACAGTGAACTCGATCTTCAGCTTCGAGAGTCCCCTTCTGATCGTTTAACAACAACCATGCGGAGTGGAATATGTTCATACCGATTTTGGGAACAGGGTGGTTCTGCGAGTGCACCTCATTTGGCGACTACATCACAGGGAGAGAGTCGCCCTAATGCTTCGAACAACTTGATAAATTGGAAAAGTGTTTTCGAATAAAACAAATTCAGATAAGTATCTCAGCTGTTATCTTCGAACTTCTTGTATTTGTTTCTCATTTCGCTTTGGACCTTTCGTTTGGTCAGTATATTTGGGCCAGGGCTTCCCCTTGCTCTTCATTCATATTTTTTCCGTCTGAGTGCTGGATATTTGCCGAGTGTGTTTTCCAACTGAACTGTTTAGGGCTGCATGGCTGACCCACACCGCCGACGACGAAGGGAATGCATAAGTTGTTTGGCTGGAATCCATCTGGTGGGCTATTTGGCTACGTTTGATACTTGGCCCTTATCTCGAGTTTATAATTTATCGACTATTTGTTTGTTTTGTATGGCTTTTGAAAACTGAACGATCGTTGAGATGGGTTGAAGATTCTTGGAAACCGTGAAAAATAACAGAAATTTGAAATAAAGATAGCAACTGGCCTGGCACAAAAATTGGAAGCAAACTACAGCCGACTAACGAAAGCATATATTAATGAACCTTTAGTTTTGATCACGACTTAGCCAATACAACAAAAATAAGATAATGGATTATAATAATACATATTACAGAATTTAATTAACCTCGAAACGGTTCAATCACCATAAACTATCAACTGCAACAACAGTGTTTTGTTCAGATACATAGCTGGATGTATGATGTCTTAGTGGAAGTTCTAAATGGGGGAGGTCTTTGAGAAAGATGTATCTCCAGAAGAAGTTTTGCGGATTCTCGCGGTCGCATAGATAAACCGAGTGGAAACAAGAGGAGGTTTACATTTCGTCCAGCCCTCTTCGACTTGATAATAATAACACGCGACTCGCGTGTTTTTAACTAAGTATATATTTTGAAATTCTATTTACAAATGGTGCTCCACCGAGGCATGCCTGAGTTCACCCGATTCCTGCAAAAAGGGAAATATCCTGACAACTTTCGCTCAACAAGAGACGACAAAAAATGACACTAGTTCTAAAAGTCATTCATTTTACAGCATGACTTTTTGTCGCCCGATTCCAACAACACTCCCATTTTTCCGCACAGGTGGCTTTTCATCAGCGCCAGGTAAAAGTTTCCGCTTACATGAAACACAATAATTTTTATCACCACCGAAAGCGGAACATCCAACCGACCGAAGTGCAGTCCAAAAAAAAAAACGGCCCGACACCATCTAGTCGAAAAAAGAAAACGAACCTTCCTTCCAGGACAGCCAGTCCTACCACACCGTCGCCCACCGCCCTCCGTACGAAAGCCATGTCAACCGAAATCAGCCAAGCAAAAACGAGACTTTCTGGCTCTCGTTCTTCGTCCTCAGTTTGCGGGATAAAAATGGACCACAGGAGAAATCTGCCACTCCCGTCGCCGACAAGCAAAAACAACATCTCACAACATTATGTTTGTTTATTCGTCCTGTTCGGTATCCGGCTCCGGTCCATTCCACCCTGGTGGAAAAGGGTAAAAACTGTGAAATATTTATGAAAATTTTAATCAGTAGGTGGAAAACTTTTTACTTCGTCGTAAAAGTTTCACTGCCCCGCGTGGAGTTCCTCCACATACACGACATACTTCAGTGGGCGATATTACATCTTTGGACTCGAGAGTTGGTTTTGCGTGGTATGCCCATGAAATGGGGAACTATGATAAATTACAATGATAATGTCTCTATGGGTTAACTTTACAGCCATCGTATATGTTACCAAATTTGAACATTATTATTTGTTGTTTTCATCCAAGCTTTACTATCATTGTTGGTCATTCAGGTGCATTAAAATAAAAATTGACTTCCTATAATTCGTATTTTTAATCCATCCACTATAAACTAATAACTTGGAGCAGAATATCTTCAAAAATTAGTACGCAAATCCATATGGACATCCTTATTGTCTTTATCGTTGCTGCATCAACAGGCTATTTTAAGCCCCAATGATGTGGAGTATTTCAATGAAAAGAAAAATTATGCGTATAAAAATGTAGTCCAAGAATAAAAGAAAATAGAATATCGAGGTATATGAAAAATCAGATGAAAAAGTTTTTTGAATCAATGTACAAATCAACTTCCAAAATATTCGGCTACAATTAAACTCTCCTAATTCAATGAAAGAATTCAGAAAGCTTATTTCATTATTGAAAGGAAAACGTATAACAGCAGGGTCCAAGGGCTTGACGATCCCTCCCCAGGCCATCTAGTAGTTGTGGGGCTTGCCTAGGATGTGGTGGGGTTTGACAGTGGGCCCTGTTAAACTCTTATAAAAAAGTGCGGTCCTGGTTTCAGGTGGGATACAAAACAGGCCTGACACGATTGCCCTTCGACGAGACAGGAGGTTTGCGCAGGCCCAATTAGCCGCCTGGAAAACCAATAATTACGAACAATATAAGAGATAATACGACTCGATAAAATCGGCAAAGACCTAGGCGACGATAAAGGATCACGATTGGAAGCTTGGAACATGGAACTGCAAGTCGCAAGGTTTCGCAGGTTGCGACAGGATGAGCTACGATGAATTAGATCCCCGTAACTTCAACGTCGTGGCACTGCAAGAGATTTGCTGGACAGGACAGAACGTGTGGAAAAGTGGGCATCGAGCGGCTACCTTCTATCAAAGCTGTGGCACCACCAACGAGATGGGAACCGGCTTCATAGTGCTGGGCCGACGTGTGATTGGGTGGCAGCCAATCAACGCAAGGATATGCAAGCTGAGTATAAAAGGCCGTTTCTTCAACTATAGCATCATCAACGTGCACTGCCAACACGAATGGAGACCCGACGACAAGAAGGAAGCATTCTACGCACAGCTGGCTGGCGCAGGCGGATGCCCATTGCGGGACTTCAAAAATCGTCATCGGCCACATTAATGCACAGGTAGGAAGGGAGGTAATGTATAGACCGGTCATCGGACCGGTTAGTCTGCACACCGTATCGAATGATAACCAGGGATGCCAGATTTGAAGACATGTCTTCAATTTGAAGACATTTGAATCTCTGTGAAGACATTTGTTTCATGAAGACATTTTGAAGACTTTATAAAATACTAGCTTTATGTACCCGGCCTTGCTCGGAGTTGCCAGTTTGGTTTGCACTTTTTTTCACAATCGGAAAATAATAAAACCAATTGGTTAACAGGGTAGTTGTGTTTACTTGTTGATACTTCATCATTTGATTAAAAGAAGGCTTTTGGAAATATTGATTGATTTTGAAGAAGGGATTGTTGGTTTGAATAGCCTTATTCCGGACAAACGTCTATCTCTAAAGTAGGGAAAACATCCACCAATGTCTTATTCCGGGCAAACGCATATTTTTTAAGAAGGGATCACACCCACCATTCCCTTATTCCGAGAAAATGCCAGCTTTTAAAGGAGCAATCACATCCACCATCCAGAAGGAAACACATTATTCATTGCTTTTCACTGGGCAAACTATGATTCCGATAAAGGGTAACAATTATCATTGCTTTATACCCAGCAAATGCATGCTTTATATGATTTTTTTTTCTGATGATGTCCAGTATTATCCCAAATTTACTTCATGTTAAATGACCTTAGGCCAAATGGTGTTATGTTAATGGCCTGCTTCATTCAGGGTTATGCCATTTTTAGGGAAATGTTATTGTCGAGGATTTGCTATTTTTGAAGAATTGCTTTCGGAGCATTGTACAGTGTCAAAGAACCTCGGATGAACTAAATAAGAGGGATTTTAAATTAAGTCGTTTTCTATACAATACTCAACCCCAACATTCTCCCGCATTTCAAATACTCCTCCCAGCCTCTCTAAAATAATTTCCTTTGGGTAAACAATACGTGTTTAAATATTTGGTTTGAATTCACCCATGCGATAGAAAGGTATACTAAACTGTTCGTTTAATAAATATGCCCTCTCTCGTTCAGCTATGCAAGTCCTTCCTAACCTGATATAGTCTTCCTTAGACAGAGAATATGGGTTCCAAATTTGGTGGACATCGGTAAATGGGTTCAAAAGTTATGCTGAATTGATCGCTAACTAATCAATACCCCTCTCTCACAACCACCCCATTTTAAAAGGACCTACCAATATCCACTAAAATCGGTTCCTTAGGTCAGACAATATTTGATACAAATTTGGTTCAAATCGGTCATGGGGCTCAAGACTTACATTGAGTTGATCGATTGTTAAACAATACCCCTCCCCACATACCATCTCTTATTTCCAAAGCGCATGCCTAACCCCTATCGTCGTCTCCTTAAGATAAAGAATGTGTGTTCCAAATTTGGTTGAAATCGGCTAAGGGGTTCAGAAGTTACACTGAGTTGATTGATAACTTATCAATACCCCTCCCCCCCTTACCCTCCCCCTTTTTCGAAGAGCATCCCTAACCCCCCTATCGTCGTCTCCTTAAGATAAAGAATGTGTGTTCTAAATTTGGTAGAGATCGGCCAAGGGGTTTAGAAGGTACACTGAGTTAATCGATGACTAAGCAATACACTTCCCCGCACACCCTCCCCCTTTTCCGAACAGCATCCATAACCACCCTATTGTCGTCTCCTTGAGATAAAGAATGTGTGTTCCAAATTTGGTAGAGATCGGCCAAGGGGTTCAGAAGGTACACTGAGTTAATCGATGACTAAGCAATACCCCTCCCCCCACACCCTCCCCCTTTTCCGAACAGCATCCATAATCGACCTATTGTCGTCTCCTTAAGGTAAAGAATATGTGTTTTAAATCTGGTTGAGATCAGCCACGGGGTTCAGAAGTTATGCTGGAACATACATACAAACATACAAACATTGAGTTTTATATATATAGATTTGAAGACTTACCTTCTTATTTAAAAATACTTGAAGACAATCAATAAGTCAGCGAATAGAAAATATAATTTGATTACTAACTTATAAATTTTGCGACTTCTAAATGTAGATAATAGCAAAAGTTATACATAATAGACTAATGCCTCGGGCTTAAAATTCCAAACGTAAAAACACATTTACACTAGTCGGTTAATAAGGTTGATAACTGCAACGCAATTTAGACTTTGTTAAGTCTAAGTCTTTTTTGAGTCCATAGAAAATTCTTGTCGACAGAATAGCCACGGTAAATTATTTTCAATTATTATTATGTACAGGAGAATCTTTTGGAAAATAACCAGAAGAATTTCATAAACAAATCCGCCAGAGTTTTTATTAAAGATTCAGTAGAAAGTTCAGGGTAAACTCGATACACTTTCTTGTTGAATTCTTCCTTGAATTCCTTTGGTACTTTTTCAAGAAATATCTTTGTGCACTCTGCGAGTATTTTAACTGGAAATCCCTTTATGAGTTTCTCCAGTAAATCCATCTCTAGAATTCTTTCTGAAATTCCACATGAAGCTCCTCCAGGAATTCGTCCAGCAATTCCTTCAGAGATCGTTCAGAAAAAAATTTCTCCAGAATTTCCTTTGAAAGTACCTCTAGGAGCTCCTCCATAAGTTCGTCCAGAATTTTCTCCGTAGGATCCTCCAAGAATTCCGTCGGAAAGTCCTCCAGTCGTTCCTTCAGAAATTCCTTAGTTTGTTTCTTTCATGACTTTCTACAGCATTTCTTCCAGGAATTCCCCTCGAAGCTCCTGCAGGCATTCGTACGAAAATTCCGCCAAGAACCCCTTCGGAAGTTTCTCCATTCCTCTTGATGGTGCTCCAATAATGTTGCCGAAAGTTTCTCCAATAATACCTCTGGAATTATACTCTGGAATTTCTCTGTTATTTTATCCAGGAATTCTTTCGGAAATTTCTGCAGCAATACCTCAGGAAGCTCTTCCAAAAAGTATTCCAGAAGTTTCTCCTGAAGTTTCTTCAGAAATTTCTTCAGGAACTCCACTGCAAACCCTATTCCTCAGGAAAATCCCTCAGGAACTCTTCAGGAAAATTCTTCAGTTATTCCTCCCGAAAAACCCTCGGAATTCCATTAACATTTCATCCGGAAGTTCCTTCAGAAATTTATCTGGAAGTTCCCTCAGAACATCTTTTGGATGTTCAAACAGCAATTCCTCCGGAAATTCCTTCAGGAGCTCCAGAAACTCTTCCGGAAATTTCTTCAGAAAATCTTGTGAAAGTTAAAGAAGTCTTTAAAAATAAATTCAGAAGAATTCCACAAGGAAATTCAGTTAGAAAAATCCGTTGGAATTATATTTAAAGACTTATTAAAAAATCCAAGGGAAAGTCATTGCCGTTACTCATGAAGATTTAAAAGAGTACATATTATTTTGAATTCTAACAATTTGAGTGTTAAAAAATAAACGATACATAAAACAAGGAGATGTTTGAAGTAACAAACCTATTGTATTTTGAAATTTTTCACTGATAACCATAATTTTGATATTGAAGACATTTGAAGACATTTTTACTCGAGTGTGAAGACATTTGAAAATATCCACTGGCATCCCTGATGATAACGGCCAACGATGCATAAACTTTGCAGCCTCCCGCGAAATGATAATGCGATGCACCTTCTTTCCCCGCAAAAAGATCCACAATGCCACATGGAGACCACCTAACCAAGAAACGGAAGACCAAATCGACCACGTTCTAATAGACGGTAAATTCTTCTCCGACATCACGAACGTCCGCACTTAGCGCATTGCGAATATTCAATCCGACCACTACCTCGTTGCAGTATGCCTGTGCTCAAACCTCTCGACGGTGTCTCTTGAAGATGGCTGGAGGGATATTCGATCTGCCATTGGAAGCACCGCAACGACTGGTATGACGGCGAATGTGAGCAGATAGTTGAGCAGAAGAATGCAGCATGGGCGAGATTGCTGCAACACCGCACGAGGACGAACGAGGCACGATACAAACGGGTGCGGAACAGACAAAACTCGATTTTTCAGAAAAAAGCGCCAGCAGGATGATCGAGACCATAGAGAGACGGAGCAACTGTACCGAGCTAATAACACACGAAAGCTCTATGAGAAGTTGAGCCGTGCACGTAAGGACCACGTGCCACAGCCCGATATGTGTAAGAACATAAACGGGAACCTTATTACAAACGAGCGTGAGGTGATCCAAAGGTGGTGGCAGCACTACGAAGAGCACCTGAATGGCGATGTGGCAGACAACGGTGTCGGTATGGTAATGAACCTTGGAGCACGCGCGCAGGACATGCGACTTCCGGCTCCGAATCTCCAGGAAATCCAGGAGGAGCTCGGCCGACTGAAAAACAACAAAGCCCCTGGAGTAAACCAACTACCAGGAGAGCTGTTTAAACACCGGGACCAGCCATGGCAGCTAATGCACGAAAACGGATTTCTGGATAAACTGATACGGTTGATCAAGGCGATGGATCGGGTGATGTGCGTAGTTCGAGTTTCAGGGGCATTCTCGATTCCCTTCGAAACGCCCAGAGGGTTACGGCAAGGTGATCCTCGTTCATGTCTGCTATTCAACATCGCTTTAGAGGGACTAATATGAAGGGCAGGGATTGAAACGAGTGGTACGATTTTCACGAAGTCCGTCCAGTTATTTGGTTTCGACGACGACATTAATATTATGACACGTAGCTTTGAGAGGATGGAGGAAGCCTACATCAGACTGAAGCTAAACGGTTTGGACTTTGATGACTACGTCGAAGACGAAGTACATGATAGGAATATGCTCAAGACATGACAACGTAAACCACCCACCACAAGTTTGTATTTATGGTGACGAAATCGCGGTGGTTGAAGAATTCGTGTACTTGGGCTCACTGGTCACCTCCGATAACGATACCAGCAGAGAAATTTGGAGACTCATCATGGCAGGAAATCGTACGTAATTTGGACTCCGCAAAACGCTCCGATCGAATAGAGTTCGTTTGTGCATCGAACTGACGCTGATGTTTCTTCAATAATTATGAGTTTCTTGGAGGGAAAAGTATGGTCAATCGATTGCGAGGTGTTTCGTGCTGGTCAGAACACTTTCAAGTGCCCATTTTGACTCAATTACTCTTAAATCACAATATTTCTGCTAAGCCTCGATCTGATGCTGTTATTTCTTCAAAAATTTTACATGTTCTGAAGGGAAAAAGTACAATAAATCGATTGCGAGGAGATTCGTGCTGGTTAGACCTCTTTAAAAATGCCCGTTTTGCCCCAATTCCCCTTAAATCTATAAGCGTATAATACTATGGAACTGGGTGGTGCGGATAGAATTGATTTTGTTGTCAAACTGAAGCCAAAATTTTCTATTGTGCCGGAGCCAAACATTGAAGATTGTGGTTATGTTCGTTTTAGATCTTATATTGAGAAGTATTGTTATTATTTGGGGAAAAAGTAAAAATAAACTTAGTTTGAGTTTTGCATTCTTTGTAACAAATATATTCACATTATATTTCGAGTAAATAATTAGTAGGAATGCAACTAAAAAGCACTCGTTACGAGATTTCACGAGATTCAGCAGCTGATTAGAGCAGGAATGTATGTAAACCATCGTAAAGTTATGTAGAATCTCGCGCATTCGTGCGCCTTCATGCAGCATGGAAAGAGAAATTCGAAGAGCGGGAAATGTTCGACAGCCGGAGAACTGCAAAATAATTCTGCTTATAGAGTTGATTTCAAAATATCCCGCAACTCGCTTGGAAGCAGAAAAACAGCTCTATCCGCAGCACCCAGCTATGGAACTCTGAGTCTTCTATCGAGACATATGTTCTCTTCTAAGACAAGACTGATAAATGCTTAAAAATAAGGAATGACAGAGATGGGAAATGCATGTTTCATATCCTACCTTACCGTCAGCCGTAAAAATGCATTCTTCGGAAAAAGAGATCATATATCCTCTCGCCTTAAACCGAGAAAATGTGAATTTAAAATAAGAATCATATTCTTTTTTGCCTCCCGCCCTCAAAGAAGGGATCATATATCCCCTTGCTTAAAACCGAGCGAATGATTGAATTAAAAGAAAAAAAAACCTAGCAGTGATTGCTTTTCTCATGCATTATTGTACGTGGATTCCCCTATTGGACCCGACCGTTCGAAATAGTCGCTCCTTGAACGGTCGTTGAAATCGCCGTTTTCACCTTCACACCCGTCTTCATAGTAAAATCTGTCAAAACTGACAAGTCTGCCACGTGCTTTTTGCTGTTTCCCTCGGACTTCTCTTTCTTTTTCCGATGTTTTGACATCTGTTTTGATAGACAAGGAGCAAAAAACAAGGTAATCTACCATACATTTATTGAGTTTGGCAAACCTTGCTGGAATAGGGAATGTTTGAAATAGGTAAGTGAACCGACCTTCGAATCCATTGGTCAAGTAAATCCACAATATTAAACAACAAAATCCAACAATCAAATGCATTACATATCGGGAAATTTGTTGAAATGCTGAATTACTTGTGATATTAATTTTAAAATCACTAAGTGAAGTATTATTAGCGTGCGCGTTTTTATGCGAGCTTTCTTATTATACCAGAATGCAGCAGAAACATTATACCCGGTAAAAATCGTTTACTCATTAATGGGTACTTTTTGTCTGCTATCTCTTTCTCCCTGCTGAAAAATTTACTCATTTTGGGAGAATAAGTGGATTTACTCATTTAAATGAGTAGATCCACTTATTCTCTCAAAATGGGTAAATTTTTCAGCAGAGGGAAAGAGATAGCAAAGAAAAAGTACCCATTAATGAGTAAACGTGTTTCTCCGTGTAGGGGGATTCACTTAACGGCGTAGGTTGCTGTGTATCTGTTTATGGAAATGTTTCATAGGCGATTTGAAATATGTCCCTTGTGATTGAGTGTGAAACATTTCTATAATCAGATACGCAGCGACCTACGCCGTTAAGTGTATACCCCTTATGATTTTATGCGTCGTAACTAGAATGCAATCAAAGCTTGCGTTTCAATTGTTGTAAATACTAAAGTAGTGTACTAAATCGAGTAGAAGAGCTTGCATGGGTTGATACTTCAAAGCATTTTATTGCATGCTATAACTTAATTACTATGTTTCATGACTATTTTAATACTTAGATTTTTTTTTTGAATGCGCAATCGTTATGAAATTCAATAATGATCAACTACGCTTTATTCTCTGTAACTTGATGTGAGAGAATCGGTTTAAAATTACTATGTGAATTTACACGAACACACACATACACACGGACAGACAGACACTTACTCAGTTCGTCGATCTGAGTCGATTGGTATTTAACACTATGGGTCTCTGAGCCTTCAATAAAAAGTTCGATATTGGAGTGAAATGATAGCCTTTCAGTACAACTTTGCTGCACGAGAAAGGCAAAAATCGTATTCCCCCTTGCCTTCTGCTGGGCAAATGCTTGCCTTAAACCAAGCGACTATACGAATTAAAAAAAGGAATCAAATAAATCTTACATCTTCTTATTATTATCTTCCCTTGTCGTAAACCAAGAAAACAAATCAATTGAAAGAAGGAATCAACGTGATGAACATTAGTTCTAGTTAAAAAAAACCCAGATTAATCCACCTAGCGGTGATGGTGCCTTTCTCGTTCGTTCAAAAGGTTTGGAAAAATCTAAAATAACACCAATATGTGGATTGGTCTTATTTTTCATTTTCGTTTATATGAATAAAACAAAATTCTCGCCAAACGCAATTTGTTGCAATCAAATCGGATGAGCATAAGAGCAAAAAATGGCATTTTATTTTGTAGTTTTAAAATTAGTATTTTCGCCATAACTTTTGACCCAATTGTACGATCCGGCCAAGTATCTATAGGAAACAATGGGACAAGATTCTGCGTCGAATGCAATCTGATGCGAGAGACCTGAAAAGCACACATATTTCACATCAATCACAGTAACTTATATATGACCGGATTAAGTCACAATATGGTTACTGCCACCAGATGTTGAACTTGTGTTGCTTGGGGAATAGATGAAGTCTAAGTACTAAAAAAGTGTGCTAGACTTTTTTTAACTCTTTTTCACAATAAATAGTAATTTTACCATAACTTCTAAGCCCATAGTCCGATCTGGCCTATTTTCAATAAGAATCAATGAGACATTCTGCGTCGAATGCAATTTAATGCGAGCAAATCAGTTGAGGAAAAGTTCCTGAAAAATGAGTGACATTTTTTTAGCGATTTTTGCATGGTAAAATGGTAAAAATTTCGATCCCATAGTCCGATATGGCCAATTTTCAATAGGAAACAACGGGACAGGATTCTACGTCGAATGCAACTTGTTGTGAACAAATCGGTTAAGGATAAGTGCCCGAAAAATGAGTGACATCTTTTACGCGATTTTTTTGTATGAATTTATATTTTGGCCATAACTTTTGATCCCATAGTCCGATCTGGCCAATTTCTAATAGGAAACAATGGGACAGGATTCTGCGTCGAATGCAACTTGTTGCAAACAAATCGGTTGAGGATAAATGTCCGAAAAATGAGTGACATTTCTTACGCAATTTTTTCGTATGAATTTGTATTTTGGTCATTACTCTCGATCCCATAGTCCGATTTGGCCAATTTCAAATAGGAAACAATGGGACCAGATTCTGTGTCGAATGCAACTTGTTGCAAGCAAATCGGTTGAGGATAAGTGCCCGAAAAATGAGTGACATTTTTTACGGCGATTTTTTTGTACGAATTTGTATTTCGGTCATAACTTTCGATCCCATAGTCCGATCTGACCAATTTCAAATAGGAAACAATATGACAGGATTCTGCGTCGAATGCAACTTGTTGCGAGCAAATCGGTCGAGGATAAGTGCCCGAAAAATGAGTGACATTTTTTACGCGATTTTTTTGTATGAATTTGTATTTTGGCCATAACTTTTGATCCCATAGTCCGATCTGGCCAATTTCAAATAGGAAACAATGGGACAGGATTCTGCGTCGAATGCAACTTGTTGCAAGCAAATCGGTTGAGGATAAGTGTCCGAAAATGAGTGACATTTCTTACGCAATTTTTTCGTACGAATTTGTATTTTGGCCATAACTCTCGATCCCATAGTCAGATCTGGCCAATTTCAAATAGGAAATAATGGGACAGGATTCTGCGTCGAATGCAACTTGTTGCAAGCAAATCGGTTGAGGATAAGTGCCCGAAAAATGAGTGACATTTTTTACGCGATTTTTTTGTACGAATTTGTATTTCGGTCATAACTTTCGATCCCATAGTCCGATCTGACCAATTTCAAATAGGAAACAATATGACAGGATTCTGCGTCGAATGCAACTTGTTGCGAGCAAATCGGTCGACGATAAGTGCCCGAAAAATGAGTGACATTTTTTACGCGATTTTTTTGTATGAATTTATATTTTCACCATAACTTTTGTTCCCATAGTCCGATCTGGCCAATTTCAAATAGGAAACAATGGGACAGGATTTTGCGTCGAATGCAACTTGTTGCGAGCAAATCGGTTGAGGATAAGTGCCCGAAAAATGAGTGACATTTTTTACGCGATTTTTTTGTATGAATTTGTATTTTGGCCATAACTTTTGATCCCATAGTCCGATCTGGCCAATTTCAAATAGGAAACAATGGGACAGGATTCTGCGTCGAATGCAACTTGATGCAAACAAATCGGTTGAGGATAAGTGTCCGAAAAATGAGTGACATTTCTTACGCAATTTTTTCGTATGAATTTGTATTTTGGTCATTACTCTCGATCCCATAGTCCGATTTGGCCAATTTCAAATAGGAAACAATGGGACCATATTCTGTGTCGAATGCAACTTGTTGCAAGCAAATCGGTTGAGGATAAGTGCCCGAAAAATGAGTGACATTTTTTACGCGATTTTTTTGTATGAATTTGTATTTTGGCCATAACTTTTGATCCCATAGTCCGATCTGGCCAATTTCAAATAGGAAACAATGGGACAGGATTCTGCGTCGAATGCAACTTGTTGCAAACAAATCGGTTGAGGATAAGTGTCCGAAAAATGAGTGACATTTCTTACGCAATTTTTTCGTATGAATTTGTATTTTGGTCATTACTCTCGATCCCATAGTCCGATTTGGCCAATTTCAAATAGGAAACAATGGGACCAGATTCTGCGTCGAATGCAACTTGTTGCGAGCAAATCGGTCGAGGATAAGTGCCCGAAAAATGAGTGACATTTTTTACGCGATTTTTTTGTATGAATTTATATTTTCGCCATAACTTTTGATCCCATAGTCCGATCTGGCCAATTTCAAATAGGAAACAATGGGACAGGATTTTGCGTAGAATGTAACTTGTTGCGAGCAAATCGGTTGAGGATAAGTGCCCGAAAAATGAGTGACATTTTTTACGCGATTTTTTTGTATGAATTTATATTTTCGCCATAACTTTTGTTCCCATAGTCCGATCTGGCCAATTTCAAATAGGAAACAATGGGACAGGATTTTGCGTAGAATGTAACTTGTTGCGAGCAAATCGGTTGAGGATAAGTGCCCGAAAAATGAGTGACATTTTTTACGCGATTTTTTTGTATGAATTTGTATTTTGGCCATAACTTTTGATCCCATAGTCCGATCTGACCAATTTCAAATAGGAAACAATGGGACAGGATTCTGCGTCGAATGCAACTTGTTGCAAACAAATCGGTTGAGGATAAGTGTCCGAAAAATGAGTGACATTTCTTACGCAATTTTTTCGTATGAATTTGTATTTTGGTCATTACTCTCGATCCCATAGTCCGATTTGGCCAATTTCAAATAGGAAACAATGGGACCAGATTCTGTGTCGAATGCAACTTGTTGCAAGCAAATCGGTTGAGGGTAAGTGCCCGAAAAATGAGTGACATTTTTTACGCGATTTTTTTGTACGAATTTGTATTTCGGTCATAACTTTCGATCCCATAGTCCGATCTGACCAATTTCAAATAGGAAACAATATGACAGGATTCTGCGTCGAATGCAACTTGTTGCGAGCAAATCGGTCGACGATAAGTGCCCGAAAAATGAGTGACATTTTTTACGCGATTTTTTTGTATGAATTTATATTTTCGCCATAACTTTTGTTCCCATAGTCCGATCTGGCCAATTTCAAATAGGAAACAATGGGACAGGATTCTGCGTCGAATGCAACTTGTTGCAAACAAATCGGTTGAGGATAAGTGTCCGAAAAATGAGTGACATTTCTTACGCAATTTTTTCGTATGAATTTGTATTTTGGTCATTACTCTCGATCCCATAGTCCGATTTGGCCAATTTCAAATAGGAAACAATGGGACAGGATTCTGCGTCGAATGCAACTTGTTGCGAGCAAATCGGTTGAGGATAAGTGCCCGAAAAATGAGTGACATCTTTTACGCAATTTTTTTGTATTTTTGGCCATAACTTTTGATCCCATAGTTCGATCTGGTCAATTTCAAATAGGAAACAATGGGACAGGATTCTGCGTCGAATGCAACATGTTGCGAGCAAATCGGTTGAGCATAAGTGCCCGAAAAATGAGTGACATTTTTTGAGTAGTTTTGCGCACACACACACATACACACACACATACACACACACACACACACACACAGACATCACCTCAATTCGTCGAACTGAGTCGATTGGTATATAACACTATGGGTCTCCGGGCCTTCTATAAAAAGTTTGTTTTTGGAGCGATCATATAGCCTTTACCGTATACTTAGTATACGAGAAAGGCAAAAATACTATAGGGGAACGGTTCGCCACTTCATCTCATAGCTCCTATTTCCATCCCATCAAAAACAAAGCAATGGGGGGGTCCCGTAGCGTAGTTGGCTACACGTTCGCCTTACAAGCGAATGGTCATGGGTTCGATTCCCAGCCCCTCCACCAAACCCTCGTCAGTCGCCAGATCCGCAGCCCATACGGTGGCGTTTGGGGTACGCGCCTTACCGCCACAGCTGCCTGATGACGACTGACAACTTGTTCTTCTCGGAGGCATTCCTCCAACGTTACCCGGATTATTGGCAACCGAACAATGCAACGATCATTGAATACACGACATGGACAAACGGACACAATGGACTCACGATGAGATGGACTGGCAACGACAATAATAATGGTAATGGAAATCTAAAAATAGATTCTGTGTGGATTCTGTAGAGCAGAATACCACAGTAGATCTCGGCACAGTAGCGGTCAAGTAACACAGAGTGCCTAACAAATAAATAAAGGAATAAAAATAAAAAAAACAAAGCAATGGAAAGGAATTTGGTTTGTTTATTATTTTTGTGATTTTTTTCAGCAGTGAGCACGCATGTTGACAAAAAGAAGCGACGAATTTGGTGCCGTATTTTTTTGTTTAGCGATGAGATGGATATATGTACAGTGAGATGGAGAGCGGAACATTTCCCCTATATATATTTGAAAAAAAGGGATTCATATCTTCCTTTTCTATATGGCGGGAAAAATGCATCCTTTGAAGAAATAATCGCACAAGACAAAGTGTGTTTGAACAAAATGCTTCTACCTCCTGAAGAATGTTCTTCATTGAATTTTATTGTCTTATTCGTAACATAACATTTTTGTTGAGAAAATATCAGCGTCACTTCAAGGTAAAATGAAAATATTGTGATTTTCAAGAGAATTGTACAAACTGGGCACTTCAAAGTAGTCGGACCAGCACGAAACCCCACTCAATCGAATAATCGCATTTTTCCTCCAGGAAACATATAATTATTGAAGATCGTCAGTTCGAGGCGTACCAGAAATATCGATTTTTAGGGAAATATCGGCAAAATGGGCACTTTAAAGAGGTCTGACCAGCACGATACCCCCCGCAATCGATTTAGCGCACATATAATTCGTAGCAAAAATATTGTAATTTCATGGGAATTTTGGCAAAATGGGCACTATAAAGTGAATTCAGTAGCACGAAACCCCGCGCAATCGATTCATCGCACTTTTTTCTTTAAAAAAAACATATATTTATTAAAGAAACATCAGCGTCAGCTCGATCAAAGATGGCAAGAAGCATGCTTCTTGCCATCTTTGGCTCTATGCACAGCAGAAATATTGTGATTTAAGGGGAATTTGGGCAAAATGGGCACTTTAAAGTGGCTTATTCAGCACGAAACCCAGCGCAATTGGTTTATCACACTTTTTCCCCTTCAGGAAACTTATAATTATTGAAAAATATCAGCGTCAGTTCAAGGCTTAGCAGAAATATTGTGATTTCAGCGGAAATTGGGCAAAATGGGCATTACAAAATGGCCTGACCAGTACGAAACCCCTCGCAAATGATTTATTACGTTTTTTTCCATCAGAAAACATATAGGGGGAATGACGGCTTTGGCAGGTTTTGTTCTATTATTGGCAGGGGGGTTTTTTATGTCTCACTATGCTCAAATTTGGCCTAAACATTCTTTGCTTATCAAAGAACATTTTGGCCAAATTTCATAAAATTTGGTCGACAAAAACCCCCCTGCCAATAATAGAACAAAACCTGCCAAAGCCGTCTTTCCCCCTATTTATTGAAGAAATATCATCGTCAGTTCGAGGCATAGTAGAAATATTGAGACTTTCAGGGGATTTTGGGCAAAATGGGCACTTTAAAATGGTCTGACCAGCACGAAACCCCGCGCAATCGATTTATCGCACTTTTCCCTTCAGGAAATATCTACTTTCTGGAAATTTTGCAGCGTCAGCTGGAGTAATTGAATTTCGAGCCTTTTGCTTTTGAAAATCCCCAGTGTGCGCTGGCTGAAAATGATCTATCATGCCGCTGCCGACAATTTTTCACAGATCTAGTTTTGATGAATTTTGAGCACCCCTACATCATGTCCGATTTAGTACATATTTTGCATAGGGGGTCGTTCAAAAATGATGTCACAGGTTTTAGGGGGGGGGGGGTGTAAGATTTTGTGACAGTACATGTACTAGGTATACACAAAAAGCGTGACAGAGGGGGGGGTCTAGAAATCCCAATGGACGTCATATTTGAATCACCCCTAGGGGAATATTTTTGGTTACGAAAACGTTTGCGTATCGTCCGGTGTTAAAATTCGATGAAAAAAGGTTCATCATCTGAAAAAAAATCCCAAGATGTTCCAAAAGAAAAAATAGATTTTTTTTAAAATAATCTCAGATCTCCACGTCTCATGCATTTATAAGTCATTTAGCATTAGCATTAGCATTATCATTGTTACGGTGTAATTCGTAGATTGGACACTAGTGATACTCATGTTTTACATTTTGGATCTTTATCTAGAATGCTATCAGAAATCAAAAAGGGGAGTGGTCCTTGATTCCAGTCTTAAACAAAAATAACAAAATCATGAAGATTACTACTCCTGGCCACACCCATCTTCACCGTGGCTAGGGAGAGGAAGGTAGTGTTGATGTGGTACTTACTTAACGAGAGGCCACCGACTTAGGGACACCCTCATAAATACCACGGAGTTGGATAATGAGGAAGGTATTCGTAGGGTCAGGATTTGCATGTAGCTGGCAATGTAACCGTGGTAGATCTTACCCCGTAACACACCATGTAAAGGTGTCTACCCAGCGTTACGGGTTTCATGCATTTATAAGATTTTCGACTTTTGCTTTGGTGCCCCTTGGGAAAATTTTCATGGGTAAAAATTTTAAAACTCTGATGAATTTTAGGCACTCCTACATAATGTCCGATGGAGCTCAATTTTTGCATGGAGTCATATTTTGGAGTATGAAACTTGTGAGCAATGTCATTTTTTGAAGTTCGAAAATGTCATTTTCATTGGCACCCTGACTATCTACAAAACGCTTATTAGACCGGTAGTTGTTTACGGACACGAGACCTGGACGATGTGAAAATCGTTAGCTCACGGGAGGGTATTCTACCGAGTCGTTATGCTACTTCAATCACCCCTCTACTCAAGGTGAGGATAATTCGGTTCTTCGCAGGAGGGAACTATGGACATAGTTGTCGGTAATGCTATTAGCATTGCCAAAGGGGGGGGGGCAGTATATCTATTCACAGTGATCCAAGAAAGACGAGGCTTGGTGGTCCCTTTGTGGACCCGGGGAAACGACGAAACGAAAATTGGTGAAAGGCCTTCTAAATCAGGGCTGCTCTTTCTTATAGTTTTCTACACCTGAGATTAACGTTCTAACAATTTATTTAGTGACGTCACATTTATGGGTACTACTTGCATGCTTGGTGTTGGATTCAGTGTTTTCCGGTGCGGAGGTGGCCGATCAGGCTCGATCTGGCCGGCTTGGCGTTGGTCGCAGGGTCTATACAGTCCGGAAGTCAATCCACGGACGGGGCGAGTGCGGCACAGGAATGTGGCTGGAAGATGGCGGCCTACCTGCAGCAAACGACGATCCCGCGTTTTTTTTTAACCTTATTAATGTGTTTTTGATAATACCACACTATCCGGCCGGCACACTAGCACTTCCTCTCCGAAAGCTGCCACTATTGCACTGTCAAGAACTGGGAAAAAGTACCAAAGGAAAAGGTCCCTTGGCGTGAACCTGGACAATACGGATTAACACCCTGCGACGTCACTTCCTAACCTCTAATTTCTGATCTGCACTTGATATTTACACCACTGCATCACAGCACTTAATATTTACCTTTTTCTATTTATTGTCTTTTTAGTTTGTAGTTATGTCACTGTCGTTATATATTTGTCTTGTAGTGTTGAACGGATCCTCCTTAGACGTGCGGAAAAATGCGCGGCTACAAAGCAAGACCATGCAGAGGGCGGCTGGGTTTGATTCCCGGTGCCGGTCTAGGCAATTTTCGGATTGGAAATGGTCTAGACTTTCCTGGGCATAAAAGTATCATCGTGTTAGCCTCATGATATACGAATGCAAAAATGGTAAGAAACCTCGCAGTTAATAACTGTGAAAGTGCTTAATGAACACTAAGCTGTGAGGCGGCTCTGTCCCAGTGTAGGGATGTAATGTCAATAAGAAGAAGAATAAGAAGAAGTGTTGAACGGAATTTTAACTAGAATTTTAACTATATACATTAATTTAGGTTAGGTTTTACACGTTGACACTACTAACCGTACTAATTACTTTTAATCAACACCAACCGTACTATTTACTTTTAACAATACTTGTTTTAACGACTAACAATAAACAGATGCTATTATAAGAAAAGAAACAACACAAAATTAAAAAGAACTTCACCAACAATTATTCAAACAATAAATCTTTTATAACTTAAACACGCTTGCACTACTATTTTTTTCGAGGATCCCTTTTTCCCACTTTTTTTATAGCCCTTCATAGCATAAATTATGTTTTATATTTTCAGTTTGCCCATCCTGTTACATTGAGCACCCCTATGGGCAAGCTCTAGAATGAAACAGGGCTGTGCGTATTTTGCCCGAACTTAAATAGCTCGAACGTCAATCGCATCTTGTCAAACTTGGTATGAGGTACGTGGAGGAGGTGAATGAACCACGAGTTGAATCTGCTGTTGGGAGAACCATCCATCGTTCACACCGCGAAAGTCGGAAGACTACGGTGGGCCGAGCACGTAGCCAGAATGTTGGTCAGTAGTTCGGTAAAAATGGTTCTCGACAACAATCCGACGGGAACAAGTAGGCGAGGTACACAGTGGGCAAGGGGGATCGATCTGGAGGACCCTCGGCAGACTGCGTGGTTGGCGACGTGCAGCCATGGACCGAGCCGAATGCAGAAGACTTTTATGTACAGCACAGCCCACTCTAGCCTTAGTTTGGTAATAAATAAAAATGATAATTCGGTGCCTGATGAAACCATCTTATACTACAGAGTGTATGATACTACAGAATATATTTAAAAGCATGTTGTCGTCTGTGAAATTGCTAAATGAGATGTAAACTATACAGGGAATATGAATAATGGATTGGTCTTTGCTTGAATGATATCCAACTAATGCAATTTTATAATATAATTTTCAATTCTTGCATTTATAATTGATCCTTGAAATTCTCTTTATAGTTTCAGGATTTTTTCTATTTATTTCTAGATGATCTCGTTCTTCAAAAAAATTCCTAGTGCAATTAAAAATTTGATATTTCTGTATACATTGAAGGAATTATTTCCATTGGTTTTTAATGCACCTCAAGGATTTATTATGACACTAACAGACCCTCTTATATTTTGATGAAGATTACCTATCCAGTGATGAAGAAAAAAATGCTCAAAATTCCATACATTCTTTTAAGACATATTTTCCTCAGAATTCCTTTCACATTTTATGATGACCAGACGATTTTTATTTTCATTTCCATTAATGGCAAAGCACGCGAAAATTTGTCTCATTCGCCATGCAACTCTCGTCGATCTTCATTCGTCACATACACGAATTTGCAATTCCGAGATCGTATATTTTATTTACACTCCACCGTGGCACAGGACAGGAACTCGAACACGAGCGGCGCAACTCGTCGACCGTTCAAGCGAAAGAACTAGTCTCCCCCGACCAAACTGAACGAGCTTGCCCAATGATGACCAAAATCAATAAACACACTTTCGCCGCACAGTTCGACAATGTTCGGAGCTAGTTGGCTGCTTTGCAATGTTTTTTTTTTCGTCCATTCTGCCTAAGGCTCATCAATATGCAAGCACGATGCAGAAAGTCAGAAGCAGATCGACACTTTATGGGAAATGTCCAATGTGCCGGGGCCGAACGGGACAGAGCGGAGGAGCGCCGGTGGCCCATGTGACCGATGCTTATTGCCATAGCCTCAGAACTACTCGCCCGGTCCGGTTCATGATGTCTCCCGTCAACAGTTGCCGCGCAATTCTACCACGTTTCTGCATTCGGACTGAGTGATGTCGCTTCGGTCGTGAACAAGAGTCGTGCACATTGGCGTAGCTGGGTCGATGGCACTGAGTAAAAAAGCGAAAGAACTGTATTATTTTTAATCTTATTTTATTTGTATGTTGTTTTTCAATCCACAGAAGGAAACAGCAATTATAGCAGCTTTTATCTAATTCAACTGGTGGTGTATAAGTCCTAAGAAGCTCGATACAGTCCCTTCCTGGTAATTAGAATAATATGCTATAATTTATTCACTTGAAGCTTAGCTTAGCTTAGCTTAGCTTAGACTGACTGTACATATCAATGGTTGCTACTCCGTGATTGATCAGAACTGGTGCAAATTGCACTACGATCCAAGTGAATAGTGGTTGGGATTTACCAACTATTCTCGAAGTGCACGTTTCAGCAGCTCGCAAATGTTGATCAATAACGGCGCCGGCCAAGTCCTTACAGTCAGTTGGGAAAGGGAGGGAATGTGAGTGTGTGGTAATTGTTGCTACTAGAGACCGAGAATACCTCTGCATCTCCACATTTACCACGGGAAGGAAGTAGTGTTAGTTGGGTGGGGTAATCAGTAACATAGATCAGGATTCACCATGGAAAGTGATGTGACCTATGAAACTTCTACACAGCAGTATTAGCATTTCCCTAAATTTGTTCAATTGTTCATTCTTCGCGAGAATAAACAATCAATCGCTCAAAGTGAGCGATTGTTCATTTGAATTTTGCATTAGGCGCCCGCGTTATCATTTCATTAACGTAAGAAAAGTAAAAAAGAAATGGAATTAAAATTGAAAATAATTGGTAGTAATCGGAAAGCTAATGTTATTCAGCAACCCTTATTTTATCTCTATTTGACGTTAAGTAAGAATGTAAATTTACGTCCATTTTACATGTCGTTTATTTTGCATTACTTTCGCGCGCGTGTGTGTGTCACTTGCTTTGACCAGTATACCGTAATCAGGATCTCACTGGTTTTAATCCTGATGTGCCGTTTGGCACTCGTGTTGGGCTTGTGCGCTTTGAGCGGCACACGGTCGCTTCCCAGTCTACATAAAATCGCACATGGTGCAATACAAGATGCTAAATTGGAGACGATATATATAAATGTTGTGTGGAAAAGTACCTCTATCGCCTGCACTTCAGCATCCTACACGACACCATATACGTTCATGTGTTGACTGGGTTTGATAGGGCCTGCTTATGGACACATGCAGCTTTTTGTAGAGGTTTAACAGAGCCCACTGTCAAACCCCACCACATCCTAGGCAGGCCCCCTAACTCGCAGTGGCCATGGGGAGGGGTCGTCAAGCCCTTGGACATAGTCCCTGCTGCCCTTGCTATAATTTATACACTTGAAATAAATAAACTGATGATGTGTCTGCAAGTAGTATCGGAATTTATCTAGGATTTGTCTTTACCCTAAAACAAATTTGGCGTTTATCGGCTCTCGCGTCTTAACCAGCATGCAATTCCTTTTTTTGGCTCCCTTTGGAACGATCGCTTATTTTTTTTAAATTGGGAAGCTTTCTAGTTGGGAGTGCGTTAATTGGGGCTAAACCCAATTAAAACGCAGCTAAACATAAAAGGATCCATAAGTAAGTAAACATAAAAGTCAATACAAAAATTTCAAAACGACTTATCTGTTTTCGTAAACATTGTCGAATTGTCAAATCTAATAGCACTCCCACGCAAACCAACATCATTAAGACTTCGGCTTCCTGTTGATGGTGTGGGTTTGCGTGGGAGTAATCTCAGATACTACAAATCGACGTTTGAATCTTTGTTTACAAAAACAGATAAGTCGTTTTGAAAATTGATGAAAAATTGAAAAATCGTTTTGAAAAATTGAAACGTGATGTCCAAACCGAGTTAAATTTTTGTTTCTATGTTTGGCGGGATCGATATTTTTAGTATGTAAAATGCACGTGAAATAGCACGTGAATGCAAAAAGTAAACAACATTGACGCTTGTCAAAACGTTGGGCTAATGTCGTGCCCCAATTAGCGAAGGATCAATGTATCAAAAAAAAGTTGTCAATTCATGACCTCTAAATTATAGTTCATGATTCCAGGACCAAGGTTTGCAGAAATCGTTCTCAATAGAGCCATGAAAACAAGTTCATCAAACTTGTATACAAGTACGAAAAAATAGAATAGGATAAGGGTTACCTCACCGAGAAGCCACGAAAAACCAAGTAGGGAAAGGGACCAATAGTGGACCCCCAACCAATAGTGGAACCTCCAGCCATTTTTGCATTATTACTGCACAATGTCAACTTTTCGCTATGAAATTCTATCGGGAGAACCTACCTTACAGTCCTATGATTTGATTACATGCGTTACAATTCTATAAAAAATAAACACGAAAGTGTCCATTATAGGAATATTTTGGGGGGTCCATAATAGGGAAGAAGAACGTCCCGAAACGGGACATGAAAATCAAATGAAATGTCGACTATAGGGAAGAAATTTTCTATTATGGACCCCCAGGGCGAATTCAGTTAGACCTTAAAATGTTAATTTCAACGAATAACGTCGTGTATTTGGGTGTTTTATGTATGTATCGTGAAGAGGGGATGCATAGCTTGTTGTTAGATATCAAGCAGAGTTAATATTTTGAAAATTTCTAAGCCGTATGACAGGAAGAGCAAAATTCCGCTACTAGGGGGTCCACTATTGGGCTTTTTTTTTACATTTTACACTATTAGTTCGCTTATTTTGCGTTGGGATCATATTTTTCCGCACAGCTGTGTAAAACAAGTTGAAATGCATCATCAGAACCTGGGGGTTGCGGATAGAGTTAAATCAATTGTCAAAAAATTTCCAATGTAAGTATGGTTCTCTCAGCTTGTGCTCTTGTAAAAAATACTTGGAAAAGCACGTGGTTTCCAAGATGGCTGACTTGTGGCTTTGTTGTATGTATAATCATCTTAACAACACGATACATTTTAAGTTCATCCGCATGTTATCCTCTATCACGAAATGTTTTTGTTTTGTCTTATCTAAAAAAGGTTATTAACCTAACTACTTTAATCACACTACAAAAAAAAAAGAATTTATAAGCCTAATTAGAACTAGCGGTTGTAATCGCTTGTTGGACCGAAACTAAGCAACGGGCCTTGAACCGAATTTAACAATCACCAAAGCACTTGTGAAGTGTTTTGATACCGGCCAGACGGTGCACCTCAGAAGATCGTGTCCTGGGAGAAGTGTTGACGATCATTCCCAGGAGCTTATTTTGAACGAGATGATGTTTCAGATGATGAGTTAACTTAAAACAAGGGGTGACATTCCCACATCGGCACGTACGCCAGTGCACTGGAAGTTAAACTGCAGCGAGCCACTGCTGGCTGTTGGGGAATGGTCCCTCATATTGGCAACCAACAGTTATCCAAACCGGCAGCAGCCAGAGAGTGTCAATGAGCGAAGTCAGCAGCGGCAAGCGACGGCGGGCTTCTAATTTGTATTCCATTGTAATTTTAATGCTCAACCTATTTCCTTTTTTCCAGTGAACATAGCTTAATTATTATGCAAACGTTATTTTCCAAACACTAAAATCGATGGCGTAACAGAAATGCATCCGAAACGAAGGACACCGGGCGATGGCAAGTGCAATTTGAATGACAGGCCGCATAATGACGCGATTCAGCATCATGTTGCGGTGAGTGGAGGATGAGCCTTTTTTAATGCTGATGCTGGCATTGCCGGCAGGCGGCTACACCACACAGGCTACTGGCCGCAGAATCATTCCGATGCACATCACCCATTTCATTGTGTCAGGTCAAACTGCTGAGGCGAGTAAAAATGTCGGTGCATACAAGTTAAATGCTTTTGCCGGGAAAATTGTGTTCTGTAATTGAACACGCCTTTCCCGGACGCGCATTGTCCGCAGTCAGCGCCTATTTCCAGGGATCCATCAAAACGGGATTAGCGTTGATGGTTGTTTGGATTTTCAATGGACTTCTTTGTCTATACTGGATTTGTATCCCCAACTCGGACATTGCCGTCACGCAAACTTCTTCTTCTTCTTATTGGCATTACATCCCCACACTGGGACAGAGCCGCCAGCTTAGTGTTCATTCAGCACTTCCACAGTTATTAACTGCGAGGTTTCTAAGCCAATTTACCATTTCTGCATTCGTATATCATGAGGCTAACACGATGATACTTGTATGCCCAGGGAAGTCGAGACAATTTCCAATCCGAAAATTGCCTAGACCAGCACCGGGAATCGAACCCTGCCACCCTCAGCATGGTCTTGCTTTGTAGCCGCGCGTCTTACCGCACGGCTAACGAGGGCCAAACGCAAACTTAGTACCTTTTATTTAATATTTAACATCGAACAGTTCCAAGGATAAAATCTAAATTGTCTTCTTGGGACTATAAAGCTATTCTTACTGTACATGCTTTGGAGTTTCTTTATTTCAAGACCAATAACGATGCCGACCACGTCCTCACAGTTAATTAGGATAAGGGGAGGAAAATTAGTTCGATACTCATTGCTCTAAGGCAGCGGTTCTCAACCTGGGGTACATGTACCCCTGGGGGTACCTTTGCTGGCCCTAGGGGGTACCTCGGAAAAAAATGCATAATGGCGGACGTATTAGAATTCCAATCGGAGCTTATTGATAAAGTTTTAATAATTGTGATTTTTTTTTAGTCTTGTACATATTATGCATGGCGATCAGTAAATCAAAGCCAATTAAACCCCACCCTCCTCAACCAGAATAGCGTATGAGAAGTTGCGGAACAAAGAATCAAACGGATAAACGTCGACTGATCAAATTTAAAAAATCTTAAATGCAATCTACCTGATCTAAACAAAATGTTGAATAATATGATAGAAACATGCTTTTGAATTAAAATCTAGAATCTAAAGGTTCCGAAGCCTACGTTTCAGAGGCATGAAGGTTTTTTTTTTCAGAAAAGCTCGGTTGCTTCGTTGCAAGAGGATTAGAAGCATCCTTCTACACTTCTCGGAAGCCTTCTTCAGAGCAGCTCGAATGCCTCCTTTCAAGATGTTCAGAATCCTTCTTGCAAAACCCGAGCAGCACATGTCAGTAAAAATGGTTGCAGTAACTCGTAACCCATATGTGGAACACGCGTGCTGCTAAGGAAGGTTCGAATGCCTTCTTTTCAAGAGCCCTATGTCTCCTTCCAAGTGGCCCGGAAGCCTCATTTTAAGAGACTCAGAAGCCTCTTTTAAAAAAGCTCGGATTGTTTCAAGATTGATTGATTCAAGAAGATCGGAAGTTTTTTTTCAAAGAGCTCGGAAGACTCCTTTCAAGAGGCTCGGAAGCCTCCTTTTAAGAGGCTCGGAAGCCTCCTTTCAAGAGGCTCGGAAGCCTCCTTTCAAGAGGCTCGGAAGCCTCCTTTCAAGAGGCTCGGAAGCCTCCTTTCAAGAGGCTCAGAAGCCTCCTTTCAAGAGGCTCAGAAGCCTCCTTTCAAGAGGCTCAGAAGCCTCCTTTCAAGAGGCTCAGAAGCCTCCTTTCAAGAGGCGCTCAGGAAGCCTCCTTCAAGAGGCTCAGAAGCCTCCTTTCAAGAGGCTCAGAAGCCTCCTTTCAAGAGGCTCAGAAGCCTCCTTTCAAGAGGCTCAGGCCTCCTTTCAAGAGGCTCAGGCCTCCTCCTTTCAAGAGGCTCAGAGCCTCCTTTCAAGAGGCTCAGAAGCCTCCTTTCAAGAGGCTCAGGCCTCCTTTCAAGAGGCCTCGGAAGCCTCCTTTCAAGAGGCTCAAGCCTCCTTTCAAGAGGCTCAGAAGCCTCCTTTCAAGAGGCCTCAGAGCCTCCTTTCAAGAGGCCTCAGGCCTCCTTTCAAGAGGCTCAGAGCCTCCTTTCAAGAGGCTCAGAAGCCTCCTTTCAAGAGGCTCAAAGCCTCCTTTCAAGAGGCTCAAGCCTCCTTTCAAGAGGCCTCGAAGGCCTCCTTTCAAGAGGCTCGGAAGCCTCCTTTCAAGAGGCTCGGAAGCCTCCTTTCAAGAGGCTCGGAAGCCTCCTCTCAAGAGGCTCGGAAGCCTCCTTTCAAGAGGCTCGGAAGCCTCCATTCAAGAGGCTCGGAAGCCTACTAGAGGAGGGCAAAAAACCTTTTTTTTAAGAGGCTCGAAAGCCATCATTCAAGATGCTCGAAAGCCTCTTATCAAGAGCTGCGGAAGCCTACTTTCAAGAGATTCAGAGGCTCCTTTCAAGAGGCTCGGAAGCCTCCCTTCATAGGGCTCAGAATTATTCTTTCAAGAGACTTGGAAGCTTACTTCCAAAAGGGGGTACCTCAATTACTGCAAAAGTTCCAAGTTCTCAAGAAAAAGGTTGAGAACCGCTGCTCTAAGGAAACCTCTGCATTTCCATGAGTGCACTGGAAAGGAATAATATGTTAGTTGGGAAGAAAATCTATTGGAAATCGCCTTGGTAAGCGACCAATTATTTTGAACGATACCATATTCATAATGATACGAAGACGAAAACGCAATATATACCGCCGGAAATAAGTATAAAGACAAGCATGATTTTCATACATTTTCATCATGATTGAGGATCGATATCTCGATTCGTAGCGATTCGATTTGGCTGAAATTTTACTAGGCACCTGTTTTTAACTTGAACTTTGGATCTTTGAGTAAATTTTATACATCTCTGTTGATTTTGACCTCAAAATCTGGAAATAATTATAAAGACACCACTTTTTTATATGGAGCTCCATACAACGGAACTGTCTTTATAATTATTTCCAACAGAAACGCGTATAACCAGAATATATGCATAAATGTAACTATCATTGAATAAAAATTCAAGTCATTTTAGGCTTGTTGGCAAAAAATCAGCCCAATCGAATCGCTAAGAATCGAGATATTGACTTCCCAATATGGCCATTTTGTATGGAAACCGAGCTTGTCTTTATACTTATTTCCACCTGTATGTCTAACGTATTTCACTGATTCGGTATCTTAACCATTTCGCTACGACTAAAACACGCACTGTACTGACTTGCCCGATGGCTACTGCAAACTCATTGCTCAGTTCCAAGGTTAGTAACAAATAAAGATGCTCGCAACCAAACAACCACATAATTTGTTTGCACATTATATTAGGACAGACAAGTCGAGTCGAGAGTATATGCAAGTTTGCTGGATTGGGTCAATATGCGAATTCATTTAGCCAAAGCATGGTCTTCCTTGAGTCATGCATGTGACCGTTTTTCTATAGGCAGTCACGAACTTAAAAAAAAAATTGGGCGTAAATGTTTCGAGATTTGCTGAACAAGCAATGCTTTATTTTTCCACAAACGTTCAAAACATATGAGTACCAAACTGATGAACCTATTGTGAACGGCAGTAATTTACTTCGTTCTTACAGTGCATATGCATCGAAAGTGAAATCACCAACACCTCAACGAACTACTGTAGAAAAAATATCTGCCGTTAATTTGTTTAATTTCCATTTATTACAAGAGTTTTCCAACTTCCGAAGGCACATTTTCGCAACTCCAAATAACTCACGAAGCAAAAGTCACAATCAATTATACGAAGCGAGTAACTGCGCCTGACATTGAGCATTTGTTTGTTATGACAAGTTTCTCATTTCATTTCTCGTGCCATATCTTCTCCGGGAAAAAACAAGCAAGACAGCCACGAAACAATAACCCAACCGTAATGAAGTGGCTTTTCAGAAACATTTTTTTTGTCGTTTTGCGTGCATTTTATAAAAGTCGCGACTGCCTTATTAGCTCCGTCAGGATCTTCTTACAACCGAGACAGCCGAGCTCATGACGGCCCTCCTTCTCATTTTTCCGTCACGTTCGCGACTCCGCAGGAAAAAGTGTAATGCAAATCGAACGACAGAGCAACAGACGGCTCAACTCGCAGAAGGGGGAATATCATTTGTCGTATTGTTATGCAAATATAAGCATTATTAAGACTTATTGGTTTTGTTTCTGCTGCTCCCGGTAAATCAAATCCTTTAGTTAAAATTCACTTCGCCTCTCCCGGGGGTGGTGGGAAGATCGCACGGAACGAGAATCGTAAATCTAAAGAATTCTGAGAAGTATGGCGAAATACCGAGACGAGGTTCTTGAGCGCTTTGGATTGGCTGTTTTTAGGAAGGAGTTGGATATGGATTCAAATAATTTTTGTAGGGTTTCTTACCCCATTCCCGGCCTAACTTGCATACGACTGCATTATTTAATTGATATTTATGACAGTAAGCAACTTTTCCTGAATTTTGTGGGCTGTATAATACTGCATTGAAGTTCACTTCTGATTAAAATGTAGCTATCCGTGCTAAATATCGTTCAAAAAAGCTTTTATTTGATTTTAATTAACGAGGTGCAGCACTCATTTCAGTCATAGCGATTTAATATCCGGCTCACTTCCAAACCAGTTCCCGGCCTATTCAAAATTTCGCTCAATCTCTCAACTTATTACTCTCTTTCTCTCTTGAGACGGTAGAAAATGCGACGTAAACAAAAATATGCACGTTCCACGACAACAAGATGCCAGATGGTATTATTCATAATCATTTTTATTTGGTTGAGAAGATATATTTACTCCTCTAAATTTCTTCCAAATACTTAAAAACAATATCTTTTTCACCTTTTGAAATCGAGAGAATTATGAATAACATGATAGCGTCAACGTATTAGACAGTTTTCCTATTAACAATGAAGGATCATTTTCATACTCCTGACGTTTTGGCAGCACGGTGCGGCAAGAAGTTTTTGGGCCGAGGTGATTTTTTGTTCGGTTTGAGGATACATTTTAAAATGTATTCTAATGTGTTTAAATAAGTTCTAGTGAAACGAAAAATTAGGAAGAATTGAAGCGCGTGTGTTTAGAATTATGGTGTGGTGATTAACAGCTTCAAGCAATGGTTGTATCGAGCACTGTGACGATTTTCAGGTAGGTGTTTATTTGATGATACCGTTTTGTAAAAGTGGAAAGAATCACTCCGGCTCAGTGGTGTGGCATCGGAGAGCGAAATTTTGAAATCTACATTTTTATTTTCTACAATAGGAGCAATTAGGAGTAAAACAAGTGGTTGAAAAATATTGAGCATTGTGAAAAATAAACGGGAGGCTTTTTAAAAATTATCAATCATGAACCTACGGCTTTCAAACAGTATAAATCATTAGTTTTCTGTGCAGTGAGCCGGGAACCGGGTCCATAGGCCCAAGTAGTGATTTACCCTATATGTTATTTGTGATGAAGTGGCGATGTGTAGAATAGATATTCAAACTGAAACACCAGAGATTTTTTTTTTAAATCATAAACAAATAATGAACACAAACTAAAATATAGCTTCGTTTGATCCATGGGTCCTTTTTCTATAAAAGCTCGGCAAGCTATACACAAAATAAGTTCCAGAAATCATGTGTGATGATTCGTTTCATCTTCCTGTAAAATATTTAATACATTTCCATAATTCGTCCTTGATTAATTTTGGAATAAAGTTGTCTAAATTATTATCTCTCTCCACCCTTACTAGTTATGGAGTGGAAGAATAAAAAATCTATAGCTTCGCTAATATTGAACGGTGAAAGGGTTCAAGACAAAACATTATTTGGTAATTCATCAAGCTTCACCAATTTGTATTAAAGTAATTTAATCCGATTTCGCGCAAATTTTGGCTGCATGCGATTATTAGGTACCCGAGGAACATATTCTCCCCTTAATAATATCCCTTTCGATTGAGCACATGTGAGAACGCAAAATAAAAATAACGAGTTTATTCATCATTATATTAGCATACCGTACCGAGCCAAAAGATAGACAGACACGCATTCGATATCCTATTTTCAATTTCCCCTTCGCCCGGATGACATCACCCTAACTAAAATGTGAAACCTTTTTGGTGTTCTCCTCCAATGGTGCAGCATCGCAAGGGAAGAAGCACAGACATCACCCGGACACAAACGTAAAATTGAAATAATATTATGATTGATGAACAATGGGAAGATGGTTCATAATTTGAAGTGGGATCCCATTTTTTGACAGGTATTACATCCCTACGGCAGTGGACGGGATTGTGCACGCGATACGGACTTGCTCAGCAGCAAGCAATGACGAGCGCTTGAATGGGTGATGGAACCCCTAATTGATGGAATATTTACGGGCATTAATTCGATATGAAGGAACCACTGGGAAAACACGGCGTGGAGAATCAAATGAATCCAGCTTGAGATTAACGAAGCTGGGTCTGGGTCTGTCCATGTACTACGAAATGCTTTGAATTTAATTGACTTGTTTTCGTAACGTTTTTTTCCGTATTAATCATTTGTATGGAGCGAAACCGTCAGACTTATTGAGATTAGTTCAAGGTACGGCAGCTGGAACTTGCACTTCAACGATCTACTATTGCTTCACATACATCAAAACGGGTAAACATAGTTACTGAAACTTTTCTTGACTATGAGATGCGGTGAATACATCCCAAAAAACTAAAATTAATTAACGTAGCTTTAATGATGCCTTTCTCGTACAATATGAAAATAGTATTTTTGCCATAACTTTTGAGAACATACACAGAAAAAAATGATGAAAAGTAAAAAGCGCGTAAAACTTGAGATGCGGAAATTTACGCTATTCTACGCAGAAATGGTCCTCTTCCTAACAAGTTTGTTTACAACTTGCAAGCAATGTGGACGATTCACGTCAAATAATGTATACATTTAGGCTATATCACGCGAGGAATTACGCTAATAATGGTGTTCCATTTATGTGCATGATCATTAGCGTAAATTTCAGTGAATTTTTCTATCTGTGTAGTCTGATGTTGCGAAAATTGGTCAACAATAAGTTAGGCGTCGAATGCATCCGGCTGTGAGTGAAAACCGGTTAAGGATATATTCTAAAAAATGACATTTTTTGTGCACACATACAGACTTCACCTCAATTCTTCGAGTTGAGTTGATTGGTATATAATAGTATGGGTCAACAGGACTTCTATAGAAGACTTGGCTTTGGAGCGAACATATAGCCTTTACGTATACGAGAGAGGCAAACATGTCCATACTTTTCCAGGAATAAGGAAGTGATAGCGTTGCTCAACTGAATCAGATATTGACCATACTGAGTGCTGCTGAACTTCAAACAAATTTGAACAAGAAATCGCTGTGGGACGAGCACTGGTGCTACGACGAAGATAATTAATTTTTGTCATAAGGCAAACTACAGGCCTTAGGCATTGTCTTTGATCACAGCATTGAACTTCACTGAACGAGTTTAGCGGAACAAGCCAGAATCTATACTGCTAATACGAAGCTAGTGTACCGTTTGTGTTAACTCACTCTATGGTACGATGTCTTGCTGAGTTCTATTCCAATACAGCACTTACTTGCAGGTTTAGTTTCAGATTCACACTCTGGGTCAGTAAAAAATAATGCATTAACAAAGATTTATTTAGGAAAGGCGTGAATATAGCTTTGGTTTTTGTAATATGTAAAAATTATAAGAATGATGTCATAATATACGAGACAATATTGTGAGCTTTCAAATTTCATCTGTTTGGTGAAATAGTCACCCAAATTCTTATTTGTAAACGACATCAGCATTAACCCTTGAAAGGCCGGGACGACAATCATCAATCAGTAATGTGCTGACCGATTTTCATGGCCTCTAGCTTTTCTCAAAGAGAGTTAATAGAGCTTTCTTTATACCTTGGTACCACCCCGCCATACCCCTCGCTGTGATCATGAGCTTAGAAAATGTCAGTGTTGTTTTTCTTATTATATTTCGGAATTATGATCAAATGCCTTTAGTAATTAAGTATAATCAAGTTCTGGCATCACAAAACGAAGTAAATTCACAGAGAACAGACATGGAAGCTCATACAAAATTTTGTTGAAAACGTGTGTAAAGGTCCGCAGCGCCGCCAACGCAGACTGCCCGACATACAAACTCAATCTCAGCAAGCGATGACGTAAACACTACGACACTACCCAAGTGACTAGTCGTCGCGATTCTATCGTTGTGTCATTGCAGGCAATGTTCTATCTACGCTTCCATACCAACGGCGACAAAATCGCGGTCACCAAGCGATAGAATCGCGTCGCGACTGTCGTGTCGCGTGTAGAGCTAGGATAGGATGTAGTCAGTAAAAATCGTACCGATTTTCTGTCACAATCGTACCGGTTGCTGATTGGTTGAAAATGACAATCGATTACTTCGATTGGAGGCGGCGCGAATTTTTCGTGAAAATGCCAATGATTTCCTTAAGAATTACCGTTGAAATTCCGAAAACCTCTCCGTAAAAACTTAGAAAAACTCTGAGTGGAAATTCCGAAGAATTTCTTGCTGAAATAGAATTAAATAGAAAAATTTGGCAGAAAGTAATTTTGCCGAAAGCCACAATGCCGAAAGTTGTTAGGCCGAATATGTAGTTTGACCAAGCACATCATTTGACCGAAGTCCATCTAGCCCAAAGTTATTTGGTCGAAAATGTCAGTTGGTCGACGACCCACCTTCCTGTTTTAAATGTTTTCCAATGGAACTTTTAAAGAATTTCTTATGGACAATACAAAGAACCTCCCGTAGAAATTCAAAATCCTTCCCGAAAAATTTTCGATGAGATACTGAACATTTTCCATGAAAATTTAAAAAAAAATTAACTTATAAATTCTGAATTTTAGGCCTCACAACATGTTTTCTCGTCATCTTTTTCATCTTATTGGCAGAGGTTGCATATCCTACTAGCACATTGCCGCCTCGCAGTTTAGTGTTAATTAAGCACTTCCACTGTTGTTAAATTCGCGGTTTATCTAAGCTGGGTTACCATTTTTCATTCATATATCGTGAGGCTAAAACGATGATACATTTGTATTCCCAGGGAGGTCACAAAAAACTCCAACCCAAAAATTTCCTAGACCTGATCGGGAATCGAACCCAGCCACATTCTGCATGGTTTTGCTTTATGGCCCTGACTCGTAAATTAGTTCATCCAGAAATTACTTCAATCATTCAATCAAAAATTCCTTCAGGTATTCCTTCGAAAAAAATCCTCCAGGAAATGAAATTGGAAATTCCTTCAAAGAGACATTCTAAGAATTGCTTCGAAAAAAATTCTCTCAGGAATTTCTTCGGAACTTCCTCCAGAATTTCATAAAAAAATCCTTCAAGTTCAAGTGGAGATTTTTACATATATTTCTTTGAAAATTCGATCGATTTTAATTTGTAATTTCTTTAGGGGAACTTTAGTATACTTCTTCAAGAATTATTCCGGAAATTAGTTTGGGACTTTCTTCGGGAATTCCTTCCGAACTTCTTACGGATATTCCTTCAGAAAATCATTTGACGATTCCTTTGTAAATTCTTTTACGAGTTCCTTTAGCACATTCCTTTGAAATGAGATGTCTTTATTAATGAGATTATCAGCCAAACGACTGACTCATCTCAGATTCCTCGAAAATGTTTTAAGGAATTCCTTTAGAAATTCGTTCGGAAATACAGAAAAAGTATAAAAATATAAAACTGCTAATGTCGCTCCAGTTCATGTGCCCAACATCTATTCTGCCCCCACCCACATATTAGTCCCATACCGTATTTTTCGCATACTGGGATAACAGGTATTGAAGTTCTAAATCGCATCTTCTATAGGGGAACTGTACCAGTTTGGCCATGTTCCTAATTTGGCCAATTTTGCGAATGACTCCAAAAATAAAGCAATTTGCGAAGGTTTTATTAGTTCCAACAAAAAATATATCCCTCACGGTTCAACGCTGCTTTCAACTGATCGATTATTTTGGAAAAATATGTATTTTCGGCTGGATATTATTAAGCTTATACAACACGGCAGACTACGGTGGGCTGGTCACGTTGTTCGTATGCCGGAAGAACGACAAGCGAAGATAATATTTAGTAGAGAACCCGAAAGAGGCCGCAGGCTTCGTGGAAGGCCGCGTACACGATGGCTTTTTGCAGTTGAAGAGGACCTGAGGGCGCTCAATGTTCAGGGCGACTGGAAGCGATTGGCCCAGGATCGAGTCCAGTGGAGAAGGATACTCCATTCGGCGTAGGTTCATCGAAGAGCTGTAGCCCATCAAGTATCAAGTAAGTAGTCCACTCTTGCGATACACAGGCAGAACATGCGATTGAAGGTCTGGCAGTTGTACCATTGAAGGTCTGCAGTTGTACCATAAGTCAATGCACGTCCATGCTTGGATGTTTCTCAATGTGGCGCGTACTGCAAAAATGTGGAGATGCTTCAATCAAGGGCCCCACAAGCCTGTCACTGGTGAACAAAGCTCGTGTACTCTGCATCGAAGCTTCCTGAATAAAAAATATTATAGAAAAACAATACAATTTATTGTAACATTACAATCAAAAACAATAAATTAACTATAGATTATACTGTAGATGAAATAATAGAAATACACTAGAATGTATTGTTATGAATCATTCAATTAATTGTAAATGAAGTTTTCGCATTAGAATGTACGAGTTGTATCGTAACAATACAAAATCTGAGATTTTTTCATAAACTTTTTTTTGTCAAACAATGGAGTGTATAGTTAATATATTGTTGAAATATCCAAAGAAACCCGTTCAAGTTACATTAGATTTAATTGAATTTCTATAGTAAAACAATACGTTATTGGATTTCTTAATTATGATGGCTTTACCGTTCAACAATGAAATTTAGAGAAAAATAATGCATATTTTTCGCAATAGGGTAAATATTGTTTAGCAATTTGAACAAAGTTTTCATAAGTTATCAATGATTAAAACTTATGTACTAAAATGTTCCAAAAACGATTGCAAGTATTGTTACATCAGAGAATTATGTTGACGTATTGTATCCACGGTGTTGATATAATATGTGGAACCATCAAGAAACAATATATCCATATCCTATCCGTAGAGCATATGGAAATTCATTTGTTTACACTATCGAGCCTATGGTACTGTTTTATCCGGGTTGGAACCGGTATTAGGGCGCAAACGTTAATGCGGACATATTTATATTCGGTTAGTTACAGCAAATATTTTTTTTCCAGTCCTCATAATCAAGCAGGTATCTCAAGCATACCACATCGTTATATTTGTGCATGATTGAGTGTTTGATTTTGATAAATTATCGAAAACACAAGTGGGCATAAAAATTGCCTCGCCATAACAAAAAGGTGGTAGAGAATCAACACTGTTGTATACATTTTAAAACCAAATCCAGATGTCGCACATGTCGGCGTAGGGCTCCAGTGCTCCGCTTCTTCCCCCTGGCTTCAATATGAGACAAAAGACAAATCAAAACGTCAAACTCGTGTTACGTAGAACAAGACCTGTGCGTCGATTGAAAATTTATCGGCGGTAGCGTGATAGAACATTTTCAGCCAGAAATGGCGGTGTCACGCCGTTGGTAATCGACGGCAGCGGAGCGGCGGCGTGGGTCGACGTGAGCTTATTTCAAACAATAGAAATTATTCCAAAAATCTTCCACAAAATCTTCCGTTAATTCCACCAGGAAGTGCTCTGAAAGCTGCTCCTGGCCCAGTCAACACAAAATCGAATATGATACAACATAAAAAGTTAAAGTGGAGGTGATATACGTACGTTTTATATGAATGAGCTCCCCTTTGACGTCTTATGTGACATCATGTACGATCTTGAGTTGACCGGGGGAATTGCACTTCCGTTCGGTTGTCCAAAACGCGTTTTCATATGCTACCGGGCGTGCATGTTTTAACTTTTTACTCGTCGCGAGACAGCGTATTTGTGTTATTTCCCATCCAATAGATCGCATCGCTTACCGAAGTGAATCCAGATATATTATCCTTTGTAACTAAAACGATATCCTATCCCAAGACAATCGTGGAGATGCAAAGGTATTCTCGGTCTCTAGTAGCAATGAGAATCGGACTAACAATCCTTCCCTTCCTATATGACCGTAAGAATGTGGCCGGTGCCGTTATTGACTTTAAGATCACTCCTGACGGAATCCAAGTTTGAAAGTGCTCGCGTTTTCAGGGGCACACCACTCGATACGGAAGCAACGCACAGCTGTCATTTTTATTTTTTCACGCATGCTGCGACGCAGCAAAGCTAAATCAACAAAAATGACAGTTGTGCGCCGCCTCCGTATCGAGTGGTGTGCCCCCGAAAACGCGAGCACTTTGAAACTTGGATTCCGTCAGGAGTGACCTTAAATATTTGAGCTCCCGAAACGTGTACATTGAGAATGGATAGCTAATCCCAAGCCCCATTTATTGTGTTCTCTGTACAATTTCGCAAGTTAAGTCAATCACGGAGTAGCAACTACGGATTGTGCGGTCATAATGCTCATGCATTTTTTTGTGATGCATGCTGAACGCGTTCGCCATCCAAGCAATTCGAATGAACTTTGACAGTTCGAAGCAAAGTCACTCACTCACACTCACACAGTCAACTGATTGTTAGATATATCCCACCATTCACATTTATTCACATTTTATGTTCAATTTTATAATCTCTGACGTATAAGACTTGTTGCGAGCAAATCTGATGAATATTACTAAACTAGCAGTATGTACCCGGCCTTGCTCGGAGTTGCCAGTTTGATTCGCAGTTTTTTCACAATCGGAAAATGAATAAACCAATTGGTCAACAGGATAACTGTGTTTTTTTATTGATACTTCATCATTTTTAAAAGAAGGCAGATTTTATGTGAAAACATTGACTGATTTTGAAAAAGGGGGTTTAAACTCAAACTCGTCTTATTCCGGATAAACGTCTATTTCTAAAGAAGGAAAAACAACCACCGGTGTTTTATTCCGGGCAAACGTATATTTTTAAAGAAGGGATCACATTCACCATCCAGAAGGAAACACATTAATCATTGCTTTTCACTGGGCAAACCATGATTTCGATGAAGGGTTGGGTTGATCGATAGCTAAACAATACCACTCCCCACACCCTCCCTTTTCCCTCTTTGACCCACTATCGTCGTTTCCTTAATATGAAGAATGTGTGTTCCAAATTTGGCTGAAATCGGCTAAGACCAGAAGTTACACTGAGGTTATTGAGAGCTGAACTTTTGCCCTCCACAACCTGCTTGTTTTCTAAATACCATCCCTAACCCCTATCTTCGTCTTCTCGAGAAAACAATGTGTGTTCCAAATTTGGTTGAAATCGGCCAATGGGTACAGAAGTTACACTGAGTTGATCGATAACTGAACAATACTCCTTCCCACACACCCTCCCTCTTTTCTAAAGAGCATTCCCAAAACTTCTATCGTCGTCTCATTAATTTGAAAAATGTGTGTTCCAAATTTGGCTGAAATCGGCTAAGAGGTTCAGAAGTTATGCTGGAATATACACACATGCATACAAACATTGAGTTATATAAAATATAACCATATATTACCGCCATCGGAGGTGACAATGGGTCTGGGGGGTGACAATGGGTCATCGCTCTCACCGGCAGCCTGGAGGTCGGATAGCAAAATCGTTCAAAAAGGTCTTCTATATTTTAGTCTTCTTGCCCTTAGATACATTGAATCCATTCTACAATCATTCTAAGTAGTTGAAACAGTGACCCATTCTCACCCCCATTTGACCCATTGTCACCTTGGCCCTTCTACCTTTTCAATAAACATCTTTCAAAAATAGAGAATATGTATACCAAATCAGGTTGGAATTGGTCTTGGAGGTTGGGAGTTACACTGAATTGCTCGTTTTCTAAAGATAACCCCTTCCCCCTTACTCTCCTTCTTTCCCCAATGACCATTCCACTTCCTTTGTCTTCTTCTCCTTAGGATAGAGAATGGGTGTACCAAATTTGGTTGAAATCGGTACAGGGGTTTAGAAGTTACAATGAATTGCCCGTTTTCTGAACAATACCCCACCCTCCAGACCCCTCCCCCTTTCCCAATTTACCCTCCCATATGATCGTCTCCTCGTAGTGATCGTAGTGAATATGTGTATCTCCTCGTAGTGAATATGTGTACAAATTTTCAGGATTTTCAGCTTTCAGTCACATGAAAATGTTGATAATTTCAAATCATTGCCAACGTTGATGAAGATCCAAACCCCCGGATCGAAACGTTGGCAATGATTTGAAATTATCAACATTTTCATGTGACTGAAAGCTGAAAATCCTGAAAATTATGTGTACAAAATTTGGTTGAAATTGGTCCTGGGGTTGGATGTTGCACTTAATTGCTCGATTTCCAAAGACAACGCCTCCTTCATACCCTCCCTTTTCCCAATGACCATCCCACCATCTTTGTTATTTTTCCTTAGAATAGAGAATGTGTGTACCAAATTTGGTTCAAATTGGTCCAGGGGTTCATAATTTACTTTGAATTGCCCGTTTTCTGAACAAAACCCCTCCCTCCAGACCCCTCCCCCTTTCCCAAATCCCATATGATCGCCTCCTCGTAGTGAATATGTGTACAAAATTTGGTTGAAATCGGTTCTGGGAGTTGAAAGTTACACAGAATTGTTCGTTTTCTGAACGAAACCCCTCTCACCACCCCTCCCCCTTTTCCAAATGACCATCCCACCCCTTTGTTAACTTCCCCTGAGGATATAGAATGTGTGTACCAAATTTGGTTGAAATCGGCCAAGTGGTTCAGAAGTAGTTAGCGAACATACATACATAGATTGGTTTTTATATATATAGATAGATTAATTAATTAATGATTTCGTGTGTGTTACTTCTACGTGAAGTTAAACGATTTACAATGATATGGAAATGCTAATATCATCTTCCAAACTTGGACGTACATGTTTATGATAGCATTTAGAGGCGAAAGTATAGAATTGATAGTTCCGTTAGGATATATCAGCTTCCACACTGATATTCTTCCCTTTCATACGGGATTTGAAAGGAAGGTCGTGCGATATGTGCCATCACAAATATTGCCCTCCGCTCGCTTTCAAATCGACTTCTATAAAAACATTCTTCATGCCTGCCGTATCCTAACGGCACTATCAATTCTATACTTTCGCCTCTAAATGCTATCATGAACATGTACGTCCAAGTTTGGAAGATGATATTAGCATTTCCATATCATGATGAATATTAGTTACAAAAAAATTCCTGATCATAATATCTGGTTTACAGTTCGTCTTTGAGTAATAAAACGGCCTACTTTTCCATACCAACGAAATGGGTGCTTTAATGAATATTATGCAACTTAAATGGGTTGCATAATATTCATTATAGCACTCATTTGGGTGCTTTAATGAACAACTAACGTCGGAATAGTATTTACATGACTACATTTCGCTGAATAAACTTGGGTAAGTGTTCAAATAGTGTATTCTCTGCGTCTCGTAATAATTGAAATAGTTTGATGGACATGGCGTCAAAAATGTTCAAAGGCAAGTAAATCTATCGATTCACAGCTTATCGAACTATGCAATGTGGAACGATAACATGGAATCTGATTGTCATCTGCAGCAACATAATTTATTGCCAAGAATAATCATGTGGAATCAATTAGACAATTTGGACACAGATTTATTAAATTAAAATCCAATTTTCGTCATTGCAAAAAATAGCGTGTGCAACTCGTTGCACAACTCGATTTTTTCTGCACTCGTAGTATTTATCCAATTCTCCAAGCCTCGTTGAATAAACGTACAACTCGTGCTGAAAAATTCATCTTTTTGAAACTTGTTGTACAAACTACTATTTCGCAATTCCTTATCATAATACCACAGACAAACAGACGTAACAGCTAGAACAATTTGTTTCAAAATCCATCGCCCAGTTATTTTACCACCACCTAACGTGCATGTTGTACGAAACAATGTTTAGTACGACAATGTCAACAGAAGGCGCTAGTGTGAGATGTCAAATACAAAGGTATACGATGCGCGCGCCCCTGGATGTGAAACTCGCAAACAGTTGAATTTAAAACGACCGTTGAGCTCATGGTCGATGGCAATTTTCTCAGTGTTACGTCTGTTTGTCTGTGATAATACCTTGTTTAAAGTTCCTGTTTGAGTGATAAAATGGCCTACTTTCCCATGCCAATGGAATGGGTCATTGAATCGACTATTATGCAACTTAAAGAGGTTGCATAAAATCCATTATAAGTTTAAGAAAATACTCAACGCTGAGTACTTTTTTTCTTCCGTGTATCTTCCTCTACTACATCTTCCGACGCCTGTGCGGACCGAAAATCAATGCGATCAATGCGATCAATGCCTGCATAGAAAGAAAATCCGTGGTAGAAATTTTGTAGACTACGCTCTGTTTTTAAAACTACTATGAAACTTCAGTACATTTAACCAAGGTTAAAGAGAAATTTATCTCTGTTCAGTTCATTTGATAACATTCTGCAAGGGCCACAGTTGATTTTTACTGCGCGCATGGTAAAATCAAACGGGTTTGTTATCTGCTGAAAATCGTCGGTGCATATTCTTAAATTAACCCTCGATATAGTAATTTCAACCGCAACATTTATTTTTGCGTTATTGAATGACGCGTCTGATCATTTATAGACTGACCCTACTGACCAACTGCAACGCTGGTTCGAGCAATTCGTACCTACAACTTTTCAAAGTGCAAGCCAGGAGAACACATCTCGCTTAACTTTTCAAAAGGACCTAAGTAACATTTTTTTCATGAATTAATTTTAGTACTGCAATCGAAAGCTTTCATGTTTTCCTGTTGATTGCGCTATTTAAATTAATTCATGAAAAAAATGTTACTTAGGTCCTTTTGAAAAGTTAAGCGAGACATGAAGCCTCTATCAATTTCGCTATCACACGCGTCAATACCGTGGCTCAGTCAATGCTTGAGATCAAAACGGTCATCCAAAGTATGAAATCGAGCTAAGTCCAGGGGTAGATCGCATGTCAGCCGAGATACTCAAAGTTGTCCCCATGACATATAACTTATTTCTTCGTATCATGGAAGACAGCGGTCACCGCAATGCCAATGTGTTTGTTTGATGAGTTTGATGAACTAACGGACTATACGAATTGGACGGAATGGACGAACTGGAGAAATTTGGTGTGACGGATCCGGACTTTGAACACCAGAACATCAGAGCTTGACGGACTAGACGACCTTGACGGACTAACGACTTTGACGAACTAACGACTTTGATAGACAGGCCAGACGGACTTGTTCTGTCAATGTAGTGACCGCTGCATTCCATGACGTGGCAATTGGGTGGACTTATTCTCTGTAATTTTAATCAGTAGGTAATCACAAACAAACAGACATGAGATGATTCGTGGACTTCCAGAAAACCGAGTGGCTTACAAAGCAAAATGGTAAGAGAAATAATCAGTTCTCCATCTTATCTTTTATGCACATACTGCGACCTTAGTTTGAAATAATTATCATTAATAATTTTATTTGACTTCTGATAACAATCTGGATAGCTTTTCCAGAAGAAAAACGGGACTAGCAAAGCATATGTCAATGCTAATTAAAATCTTCCTAATAAATGTAAATCAGGATTATCGTCCATAGCACTTCGATAATTGTTTCATATGCAAAACAAAAATATAGCAAGAATCGTGGAATTGATAACTTTTAACTTGGAACTATCTAATATCCATTTGATATCACATTGCTTTTTTATTAGAATAAACATTAGTAGGTATTCCGCCAGATGCACTTGATCGGTCCTCTGACACATTTTGGTACAAGGATAAACAAAAATCAATATTTGACTAATATAAGGCTTCTACTGAGGACGGGACAGGATTTTGGCAAACACAATAACTCAGCATCCCGCATATGTTCCTTCTGATATTCCACGACATGAGGCACAACCAGGAAATGTACACAAAAAATGAAAATGATCTCTGAGATTAATTATGACACAGCCAATGGCAATGGAAGGGTGATATGAGGCACCTACTGTCCGCTTTCCCCCGGCATGTCCCTACCGATACCGTGCCCGGCTATTGTGTGTTCTGAGACAGGGACCAAACTACGGCAGAATGTTTAGATTAGAACATGAGCCATGTTTATTCGCTCGCAGTAGCCTTAATCATGGAAATCCATTTTTGGGTCGGAAGGATTATGCTGAGAGTGCATCCCAAATGTTTTACATTGCTTGCATTGCTGAAGTCGGGTGCGGTGCGGCAGGGAGGAAAGACGTGTGTGCCGAACAGAAACTAGATCATACAGAATAGAATAACCCCTCTTCGTTACGAAGCAGCACGGAGTGAAGGGATTCCGAAATATGCGTCGTTAGTAGGAAGGTAGGCCGGTACTGCGGCTGTGTAATTTGAAGAGCGTAAGCTTGTTCAAACCACCCAAAGATAACATTCCAAATTGGAAAATAAACATTGCCAGAAGGGTATTTCTGCCGAGCTGTACCCACTGAATTTATTTCAATACAGTTCGAGCAGGAGAAAGACACTGCAAAACACATTGAAACTAAATCGCTTCAATTGCATATTCCATCGATTTTTGATGAAGAGAGTTGGTGCTGGGCAGTTTTTCCTCCTCTATCATCAACATACCGCATTCGAGTGCGCTTCCAACCTGCTCTCTAGCGAGCTGCACTCACTGCAGGGTTGTTGTGGGGGTCTAATGGTAGAAGAAGCTTATAGCATTTGCTCTTCTGTGGCGAAGGGTGTTGGGCGAAATGGCGAGGAGAAATAAAAAACATAAATTGGGATTATTGGCTTACGTTCGCTGGCTGTGGGGAACGGAGGGGTGCTCTTGGGAGGGACCTAGTGGAACAACAAAAAATAAAAATGAAGCAAAACGATGCTGAATCCTTTCTGCATTCACTTCGTAATCCCTCTTGCATTGGCCTACATTATATGCTGATGGAAAATCCAGTAACATTTTAACATTTACGATAATAGTTTCATGTTGGTACGGAATTGCTTAACGTATTTATTTATTTAAAAGTTTTGTTGGTTGAATTAGATTACAGATAAGCTGGGTAAGCATTTTTCCACAATTTGTAGAATTTAAATAGATTTTTTAAATATCTTTATTAACGAGAATTTTAGCAATTGACTAAACAGGACACAAGGGCATCGGCAGAAAAAAAAATTATGGTGGCTCACCTTAGGGTCCAACCAATTGGCACTTCGAAAACATTTTATTTCCACACCTAATCGCAATACACTGATAAAGTAGTAAGCAAAATTATCAAAAAAAAAGACGAATTTTGTTTGATTTTAAAATAAACATGGATTGGACGACATTATGGCGACTAGTAAAGATGATGGCATTACTCCCATGGTATTCGCTGAGTCGGCTACACAGGGCCGTTTCACGTTTGTATACTATTTCGCCGAACATCTCGCGGAATGCCTTTTGGCGGAGTTCAGTTGGAACAAATTATCATTGAAATAATTATTGATTTCTACTTAATTAGAGGCAATGGCAATGTTTTCTTCGAATTCGCAGATCTGGCCGGTATAAGGCAAAGTGAGGAGATAAAGCCTTCTTTAAATGAACACGTTTGCTCCGTATAAAAAAAGAGAGGAGATAGTGCCTTATATGAATGAACGCATCTGCCCAGTATCAATCAAAGAGGAAGGATAATGCCTTCTTAAATGGATTCGTTTGCCCGGTATAAGGCGAAAGGAGTAGACAATGCCTTCTTTAAAATAAAGCTCTGCTTTTCTGGACATACAAGTTTCATCATGTTAACCTTCATGCATTCTTTCATTTAATTTATTTAGTTTTCATCTAAACAGATAACTCTGAATCATCCTTCCATCCTAGATTGTGCCCCACGCTCGCCAATTCGAGATCGATTAAAATATCTGCTAGGGACTTTTCCTCTCTACTGAACCTGTTGTACTGCGGGAGCTTTCAGTCACTGAACAACTTTGAACATCATCTGGATATTCCATTTTAGATTCAGTTTTGAACTCGGTTACCTAAGTTGAGTGAGCCTATCAAAAGAACCAACGAGTTAATAACACGAATAAAAATGTCATGTAAATTGTCCTCTCTTGATGGTTTCCTGAGTCCGACTTTTTTGAATTCTTGTGATGATACTGAGCTGCTGTGTCAGGCAACATTCCAAGTGAAGATGGTGATTATTAAATTCCACACATAAGCACAAACTTTGTACCTGGGCCTGGAAGCCTCCTTTCAAGAGGCCTGGAAGCCTCCTTTCAAGAGGCCTGGAAGCCTCCTTTCAAGAGGCCTGGAAGCCTCCTTTCAAGAGGCCTGGAAGCCACCTTTCAAGAGGCCTGGAAGCCTCCTTTCAAGAGGCCTGGAAGCCTCCTTTCAAGAGGCCTGGAAGCCTCCTTTCAAGAGGCCTGGAAGCCTCCTTTCAAGAGGCCTGGAAGCCTCCTTCAAGAGGCCTGGAAGCCTCCTTTCAAGAGGCCTGGAAGCCTCCTTTCAAGAGGCCTGGAAGCCTCCTTTCAAGAGGCCTGGAAGCCTCCTTTCAAGAGGCCTGGAAGCCTCCTTTCAAGAGGCCTGGAAGCCTCCTTTCAAGAGGCCTGGAAGCCTCCTTTCAAGAGGCCTGGAAGCCTCCTTTCAAGAGGCCTGGAAGCCTCCTTTCAAGAGGCCTGGAAGCCTCCTTTCAAGAGGCCTGGAAGCCTCCTTTCAAGAGGCCTGGAAGCCTCCTTTCAAGAGGCCTGGAAGCCTCCTTTCAAGAGGCCTGGAAGCCTCCTTTCAAGAGGCCTGGAAGCCTCCTTTCAAGAGGCCTGGAAGCCTCCTTTCAAGAGGCCTGGAAGCCTCCTTTCAAGAGGCCTGGAAGCCTCCTTTCAAGAGGCCTGGAAGCCTCCTTTCAAGAGGCCTGGAAGCCTCCTTTCAAGAGGCCTGGAAGCCTCCTTTCAAGAGGCCTGGAAGCCTCCTTTCAAGAGGCCTGGAAGCCTCCTTTCAAGAGGCCTGGAAGCCTCCTGTCAAGATGCCCGGAAGCCTCCTGTCAAGAGGCACGAAAGCCTTCTTTCAAGAGGCCCGGAAGCCTCCTTTCAAGAGACACGGAAACCTTCTTTCGAAATGCCCGGATGCCTACTTTCAAGAGGCTCGAAATTCTTTTTTGTAAAGGGCAGTTCAAGAAGCCCAGAAGGCTTCTTTTAAGGTTCCTGAAGACCGCCTTTCAAGAGGGTTTTTTTTTTCAAGAGGCCTGGAAGCCTCCTTTCAAGAGGCCTGGAAGCCTCCTTTCAAGAGGCCTGGAAGCCTCCTTTCAAGAGGCCTGGAAGCCTCCTTTCAAGAGGCCTGGAAGCCTCCTGTCAAGAGGCCTGGAAGCCTCCTTTCAAGAGGCCTGGAAGCCTCCTTTCAAGAGGCCTGGAAGCCTCCTTTCAAGAGGCCTGGAAGCCTCCTTTCAAGAGGCCTGGAAGCCTCCTTTCAAGAGGCCTGGAAGCCTCCTTTCAAGAGGCCTGGAAGCCTCCTTTCAAGAGGCCTGGAAGCCTCCTTTCAAGAGGCCTGGAAGCCTCCTTTCAAGAGGCCTGGAAGCCTTTCAAGAGGCCTGGAAGCCTCCTTTCAAGAGGCCTGGAAGCCTCCTTTCAAGAGGCCTGGAAGCCTCCTTTCAAGAGGCCTGGAAGCCTCCTTTCAAGAGGCCTGGAAGCCTCCTTTCAAGAGGCCTGGAAGCCTCCTTTCAAGAGGCCTGGAAGCCTCCTTTCAAGAGGCCTGGAAGCCTCCTTTCAAGAGGCCTGGAAGCCTCCTTTCAAGAGGCCTGGAAGCCTCCTTTCAAGAGGCCTGGAAGCCTCCTTTCAAGAGGCCTGGAAGCCTGCCTCCTTCAAGAGGCCTGGAAGCCTCCTTTCAAGAGGCCTGGAAGCCTCCTTCAAGAGGCCTGGAAGCCTCCTTCCAAGAGGCCTGGAAGCCTCCTTTCAAGAGGCCTGGAAGCCTCCTTTCAAGAGGCCTGGAAGCCTCCTTTCAAGAGGCCTGGAAGCCTCCTTTCAAGAGGCCTGGAAGCCTCCTTTCAAGAGGCCTGGAAGCCTCCTTTCAAGAGGCCTGGAAGCCTCCTTTCAAGAGGCCTGGAAGCCTCCTTTCAAGAGGCCTGGAAGCCTCCTTTCAAGAGGCCTGGAAGCCTCCTTTCAAGAGGCCTGGAAGCCTCCTTTCAAGAGGCCTGGAAGCCTCCTTTTAAGAGGCCTGGAAGCCTCCTTTTAAGAGGCCTGGAAGCCTCCTTTCAAGAGGCCTGGAAGCCTCCTTTCAAGAGGCCTGGAAGCCTCCTTTCAAGAGGCCTGGAAGCCTCCTTTCAAGAGGCCTGGAAGCCTCCTTTCAAGAGGCCTGGAAGCCTGCTTTCAAGAGGCCTGGAAGCCTCCTTTCAAGAGGCCTGGAAGCCTCCTTTCAAGAGGCCTGGAAGCCTCCTTTCAAGAGGCCTGGAAGCCTCCTTTCAAGAGGCCTGGAAGCCTCCTTTCAAGAGGCCTGGAAGCCTCCTTTCAAGAGGCCTGGAAGCCTCCTTTCAAGAGGCCTGGAAGCCTCCTTTCAAGAGGCCTGGAAGCCTCCTTTCAAGAGGCCTGGAAGCCTCCTTTCAAGAGGCCTGGAAGCCTCCTTTCAAGAGGCCTCCTTTCAAGAGGCCTGGAAGCCTCCTTTCAAGAGGCCTGGAAGCCTCCTTTCAAGAGGCCTGGAAGCCTCCTTTCAAGAGGCCTGGAAGCCTCCTTTCAAGAGGCCTGGAAGCCTCCTTTCAAGAGGCCTGGAAGCCTCCTTTCAAGAGGCCTGGAAGCCTCCTTTCAAGAGGCCTGGAAGCCTCCTTTCAAGAGGCCTGGAAGCCTCCTTTCAAGAGGCCTGGAAGCCTCCTTTCAAGAGGCCTGGAAGCCTCCTTTCAAGAGGCCTGGAAGCCTCCTTTCAAGAGGCCTGGAAGCCTCCTTTCAAGAGGCCTGGAAGCCTCCTTTCAAGAGGCCTGGAAGCCTCCTTTCAAGAGGCCTGGAAGCCTCCTTTCAAGAGGCCTGGAAGCCTCCTTTCAAGAGGCCTGGAAGCCTCCTTTCAAGAGGCCTGGAAGCCTCCTTTCAAGAGGCCTGGAAGCCTCCTTTCAAGAGGCCTGGAAGCCTCCTTTCAAGAGGCCTGGAAGCCTCCTTTCAAGAGGCCTGGAAGCCTCCTTTCAAGAGGCCTGGAAGCCTCCTTTCAAGAGGCCTGGAAGCCTCCTTTCAAGAGGCCTGGAAGCCTCCTTTCAAGAGGCCTGGAAGCCTCCTTTCAAGAGGCCTGGAAGCCTCCTTTCAAGAGGCCTGGAAGCCTCCTTTCAAGAGGCCTGGAAGCCTCCTTTCAAGAGGCCTGGAAGCCTCCTTTCAAGAGGCCTGGAAGCCTCCTTTCAAGAGGCCTGGAAGCCTCCTTTCAAGAGGCCTGGAAGCCTCCTTTCAAGAGGCCTGGAAGCCTCCTTTCAAGAGGCCTGGAAGCCTCCTTTCAAGAGGCCTGGAAGCCTCCTTTCAAGAGGCCTGGAAGCCTCCTTTCAAGAGGCCTGGAAGCCTCCTTTCAAGAGGCCTGGAAGCCTCCTGTCAAGATGCCCGGAAGCCTCCTGTCAAGAGGCACGAAAGCCTTCTTTCAAGAGGCCCGGAAGCCTCCTTTCAAGAGACACGGAAGCCTTCTTTCAAGAGACACGGAAGCCTTCTTTCAAGAGACACGGAAACCTTCTTTCGAAATGCCCGGATGCCTACTTTCAAGAGGCTCGAAATTCTTTTTTGTAAAGGGCAGTTCAAGAAGCTCAGAAGTCTTCTTTTAAGTTTCCTGAAGACCGCATTTCAAGAGGGTTTTTTTTTCAAGAGGCCTGGAAGCCTCCTTTCAAGAGGCCTGGAAGCCTCCTTTCAAGAGGCCTGGAAGCCTCCTTTCAAGAGGCCTGGAAGCCTCCTTTCAAGAGGCCTGGAAGCCTCCTTTCAAGAGGCCTGGAAGCCTCCTTTCAAGAGGCCTGGAAGCCTCCTTTCAAGAGGCCTGGAAGCCTCCTTTCAAGAGGCCTGGAAGCCTCCTTTCAAGAGGCCTGGAAGCCTCCTTTCAAGAGGCCTGGAAGCCTCCTTTCAAGAGGCCTGGAAGCCTCCTTTCAAGAGGCCTGGAAGCCTCCTTTCAAGAGGCCTGGAAGCCTCCTTTCAAGAGGCCTGGAAGCCTCCTTTCAAGAGGCCTGGAAGCCTCCTTTCAAGAGGCCTGGAAGCCTCCTTTCAAGAGGCCTGGAAGCCTCCTTTCAAGAGGCCTGGAAGCCTCCTTTCAAGAGGCCTGGAAGCCTCCTTTCAAGAGGCCTGGAAGCCTCCTTTCAAGAGGCCTGGAAGCCTCCATTCAAGAGGCCTGGAAGCCTCCTTTCAAGAGGCCTGGAAGCCTCCTTTCAAGAGGCCTGGAAGCCTCCTTTCAAGAGGCCTGGAAGCCTCCTTTCAAGAGGCCTGGAAGCCTCCTTTCAAGAGGCCTGGAAGAGGCCTAGAAGCCTCCTTTCAAGAGGCCTGGAAGCCTCCTTTCAAGAGGCCTGGAAGCCTCCTTTCAAGAGGCCTGGAAGCCTCCTTTCAAGAGGCCTGGAAGCCTCCTTTCAAGAGGCCTGGAAGCCTCCTTTCAAGAGGCCTGGAAGCCTCCTTTCAAGAGGCCTGGAAGCCTCCTTTCAAGAGGCCTAGAAGCCTCCTTTCAAGAGGCCTGGAAGCCTCCGTTTCAGAGGCCTGGAAGCCTCCTTTCAAGAGGCCTGGAAGCCTCCTTTCAAGAGGCCTGGAAGCCTCCTTTCAAGAGGCCTGGAAGCCTCCTTTCAAGAGGCCTGGAAGCCTCCTTTCAAGAGGCCTGAAGCCTCCTTTCAAGAGGCCTGGAAGCCTCCTTTCAAGAGGCCTGGAAGCCTCCTTTCAAGAGGCCTGGAAGCCTCCTTTCAAGAGGCCTGGAAGCCTCCTTTCAAGAGGCCTGGAAGCCTCCTTTCAAGAGGCCTGGAAGCCTCCTTTCAAGAGGCCTGGAAGCCTCCTTTCAAGAGGCCTGGAAGCCTCCTTTCAAGAGGCCTGGAAGCCTCCTTTCAAGAGGCCTGGAAGCCTCCTTTCAAGAGGCCTGGAAGCCTCCTTTCAAGAGGCCTGAAGCCTCCTTTCAAGAGGCCTGGAAGCCTCCTTTCAAGAGGCCTGGAAGCCTCCTTTCAAGAGGCCTGGAAGCCTCCTTTCAAGAGGCCTGGAAGCCTCCTTTCAAGAGGCCTGGAAGCCTCCTTTCAAGAGGCCTGGAAGTCTCCTTTCAAGAGGCCTGGAAGCCTCCTTTCAAGAGGCCTGGAAGCCTCTTTTCAAGAGGCCTGGAAGCCTCCTTTCAAGAGGCCTGGAAGCCTCCTTTCAAGAGGCCTGGAAGCCTCCTTTCAAGAGGCTTGGAAGCCTCCTTTCAAGAGGCCTGGAAGCCTCCTTTCAAGAGGCCTGGAAGCCTCCTTTCAAGAGGCCTGGAAGCCTCCTTTCAAGAGGCCTGGAAGCCTCCTGTCAAGATGCCCGGAAGCCTCCTGTCAAGAGGCACGAAAGCCTTCTTTCAAGAGGCCCGGAAGCCTCCTTTCAAGAGACACGGAAGCCTTCTTTCAAGAGACACGGAAACCTTCTTTCGAAATGCCCGGATGCCTACTTTCAAGAGGCTCGAAATTCTTTTTTGTAAAGGGCAGTTCAAGAAGCTCAGAAGTCTTCTTTTAAGTTTCCTGAAGACCGCATTTCAAGAGGGTTTTTTTTTCAAGAGGCCTGGAAGCCTCCTTTCAAGAGGCCTGGAAGCCTCCTTTCAAGAGGCCTGGAAGCCTCCTTTCAAGAGGCCTGGAAGCCTCCTTTCAAGAGGCCTGGAAGCCTCCTTTCAAGAGGCCTGGAAGCCTCCTTTCAAGAGGCCTGGAAGCCTCCTTTCAAGAGGCCTGGAAGCCTCCTTTCAAGAGGCCTGGAAGCCTCCTTTCAAGAGGCCTGGAAGCCTCCTTTCAAGAGGCCTGGAAGCCTCCTTTCAAGAGGCCCGGAAGCCTCCTTTCAAGAGGCCTGGAAGCCCCCTTTCCAAGAGGCCTGGAAGCCTCCTTTCAAGAGGCCTGGAAGCCTCCTTTCAAGAGGCCTGGAAGCCTCCTTTCAAGAGGCCTGGAAGCCTCCTTTCAAGAGGCCTGGAAGCCTCCTTTCAAGAGGCCTGGAAGCCTCCTTTCAAGAGGCCTGGAAGCCTCCTTTCAAGAGGCCTGGAAGCCTCCTTTCAAGAGGCCTGGAAGCCTCCTTTCAAGAGGCCTGGAAGCCTCCTTTCAAGAGGCCTGGAAGCCTCCTTTCAAGAGGCTTGGAAGCCTCCTTTCAAGAGGCCTGGAAGCCTCCTTTCAAGAGGCCTGGAAGCCTCCTTTCAAGAGGCCTGGAAGCCTCCTTTCAAGAGGCCTGGAAGCCTCCTTTCAAGAGGCCTGGAAGCCTCCTTTCAAGAGGCCTGGAAGCCTCCTTTCAAGAGGCCTGGAAGCCTCCTTTCAAGAGGCCTGGAAGCCTCCTTTCAAGAGGCCTGGAAGCCTCCTTTCAAGAGGCCTGGAAGCCTCCTTTCAAGAGGCCTGGAAGCCTCCTTTCAAGAGGCCTGGAAGCCTCCTTTCAAGAGGCCTGGAAGCCTCCTTTCAAGAGGCCTGGAAGCCTCCTTTCAAGAGGCCTGGAAGCCTCCTTTCAAGAGGCCTGGAAGCCTCCTTTCAAGAGGCCTGGAAGCCTCCTTTCAAGAGGCCTGGAAGCCTCCTTTCAAGAGGCCTGGAAGCCTCCTTTCAAGAGGCTTGGAAGCCTCCTTTTAAGAGGCCTGGAAGCCTCCTTTCAAGAGGCCTGGAAGCCTCCTTTCAAGAGGCCTGGAAGCCTCCTTTCAAGAGGCCTGGAAGCCTCCTTTCAAGAGGCCTGGAAGCCTCCTTTCAAGAGGCCTGGAAGCCTCCTTTCAAGAGGCCTGGAAGCCTCCTTCCAAGAGGCCTGGAAGCCTCCTTTCAAGAGTCCTGGAAGCCTCCTTTCAAGAGGCCTGGAAGCCTCCTTTCAAGAGGCCTGGAAGCCTCCTGTCAAGATGCCCGGAAGCCTCCTGTCAAGAGGCACGAAAGCCTTCTTTCAAGAGGCCCGGAAGCCTCCTTTCAAGAGACACGGAAGCCTTCTTTCAAGAGACACGGAAGCCTTCTTTCAAGAGACACGGAAACCTTCTTTCGAAATGCCCGGATGCCTACTTTCAAGAGGCTCGAAATTCTTTTTTGTAAAGGGCAGTTCAAGAAGCTCAGAAGTCTTCTTTTAAGTTTCCTGAAGACCGCATTTCAAGAGGGTTTTTTTTTCAAGCCTCCTTTCAAGAGGCCTGGAAGCCTCCTTTCAAGAGGCCTGGAAGCCTCCTTTCAAGAGGCCTGAAAGCCTCCTTTCAAGAGGCCTGGAAGCCTCCTTTCAAGAGGCCTGGAAGCCTCCTTTCAAGAGGCCTGGAAGCCTCCTGTCAAGAGGCCTGGAAGCCTCCTTTCAAGAGGCCTGGAAGCCTCCTTTCAAGAAGCCTCCTTTCAAGAGGCCTGGAAGCCTCCTTTCAAGAGGCCTGGAAGCCTCCTTTCAAGAGGCCTGGAAGCCTCCTTTCAAGAGGCCTGGAAGCCTCCTTTCAAGAGGCCTGGAAGCCTCCTTTCAAGAGGCCTGGAAGCCTCCTTTCAAGAGGCCTGGAAGCCTCCTTTCAAGAGGCCTGGAAGCCTCCTTTCAAGAGGCCTGGAAGCCTCCTTTCAAGAGGCCTGGAAGCCTCCTTTCAAGAGGCCTGGAAGCCTCCTTTCAAGAGGCCTGGAAGCCTCCTTTCAAGAGGCCTGGAAGCCTCCTTTCAAGAGGCCTGGAAGCCTCCTTTCAAGAGGCCTGGAAGCCTCCTTTCAAGAGGCCTGGAAGCCTCCTTTCAAGAGGCCTGGAAGCCTCCTTTCAAGAGGCCTGGAAGCCTCCTTTCAAGAGGCCTGGAAGTCTCCTTTCAAGAGGCCTGGAAGCCTCCTTTCAAGAGGCCTGGAAGCCTCCTTTCAAGAGGCCTGGAGGCTTCCTTTCAAGAGGCCTGGAAGCCTCCTTCCAAGAGGCCTGGAAGCCTTCTTTCAAGAGGCCTGGAAGCCTCCTTTCAAGAGGCCTGGAAGCCTCCTTTCAAGAGGCCTGGAAGCCTCCTTTCAAGAGGCCTGGAAGCCTCCTTTCAAGAGGCCTGGAAGCCTCCTTTCAAGAGACCTGGAAGCCTCCTTTCAAGAGGCCTGGAAGCCTCCTTTCAAGAGGCCTGGAAGCCTCCTTTCAAGAGGCCTGGAAGCCTCCTTTCAAGAGGCCTGGAAGCCTCCTTTCAAGAGGCCTGGAAGCCTTCTGTCAAGATGCCCGGAAGCCTCCTGTCAAGAGGCCTGGAAGCCTCCTTTCAAGAGGCCCGGAAGCCTCCTTTCAAGAGGCACGGAAGCCTTCTTTCAAGAGGCCCGGAAGCCTCCTTTCAAGAGGCACGGAAGCCTTCTTTTAAGAGACACGGAAACCTTCTTTCGAAATGCCCGGATGCCTACTTTCAAGAGGCTCGAAATTCTTTTTCGTAGAGGGACAGTTCAAGAAGCTCAGAAGTCTTCTTTTAAGTTTCCTGAAGATCGCATTTCAAGAGGGGTTTTTTTTTCAATCTTTATTAAAGAGACTTTTAGCAAAAGGCTGGCTCATTTCCATATTTCAAGAGGCTCGAAATAATGAAAATTTCAGTCAATTTTATGGAGAGGCATTATTTATCAATTTCCAAACTAAGGTCGAAATGGCTTGTACAGTGCATAAAAGTCTTCTCCATTCAGCTCAGTCCACGGCTACACGTCGTCAACCACGAAATCTGTGGAGGCTTCGCAAATCGTCTTCCACCAAATCAATCCACCTGTGCACTTCGCTTTCTTGTTCCCTTTGGATCGTTGTTGAGAACCATTTTCATCGGATTACTGTTCGACATTATGGAGAGCCGAGCCATATATCCCGTTAATTTTCAGTTCCATTCTTCTTCTACTTCATTGGCATTACATCCCCATATTGCCGCCTCGCAGCTTAGCGTTCATTAAGCACCTCCACAGTTATTAACTAAGGTTTCTAAGCCAAGGTACCATTTCTGCATTCGTATATCATGAGGCTAACTCGATGATACTTCTATGCCCAGGAAAGTCGAGACAATTTCCAAACCGAATTGTCTAGACCGGCATTGAACCCAGCCACCATCAGCATGGTATTGCTTTGTAGCCGCGCATCGTATCGCATGGCTAAGGAGGGCCCACTTCCATTACAGAAGCCAATAAAATGTTTTAATAATAAAGTATTCCAGATAAAGCAAAAGATGGTTGTAGATGCAAAGGAGGCGGCCTTATGGCAGAAGGCCGCTTACATACGGTAACGAAATCGCTGAATACGTGGGTATTGAATTAAACTGCTAATGGCTGATGGTATGTTCAAGTCCGAAGAGTAATCTGCTATCAAATGGTGGATGTACCTACCCGGTTGCGCGTTTTACGCGGCCTAGCGCGGGGTTTTCACCAGTTTTCAGCAACTGACCAAGACGAACTGAAAATAAGGGAAGAACGTGAGTTTCGGTAAATCGACACGTCCAGGACCTTTTATAATCTTTCCATTTTAATTCATGAACCCGAATCCAGATTCACCCCCGGAGTATCACCAACAATGAGAACCAAGAGAATTTATTCGCCGTTTGTAAAGAGTTGGGAGAGAGGCCCCGAAGTACCCCAGTAGAATGCAAAAAAAATCATAATATTCAGTAGTTCCGCTTTTGACGGAAATTGAGTAAAATTTCCTTGAGAAAAAAAGAGACAATGCAATTTTGCTCAGTCCCTGAGTACCTAGATGAAAGTCGGCGTGTTTTTTTTTGGGTGTTTGGTCAATTATTTATTTATTTGCCCACACTGTGACCGGAATTACACTAAGACACTACCACATACTACACTCTAGATCCATACCAGTGGTGAGCATACTGGATGACATTGCTCATAAATCATAGTCAACTATGTTCTGGCATTGGGGAATGGACTTGCTTGACTACCTTATTCAAATGTTGAGTATTTCATGAAAACTGCATTATTACATGCCGAAGATTATTTTCCAGAATAAAGTGAACGCAAAAATTGAATTGGGCACATATTGAACATTTATGCTACCCCCAGTAGCACCTAATAAAATCAAAACATCGTAGTATCAATGACAAAGTAGTCTGAAGAAGCTACTAACGACTAATGCCAGGGTGGTACATATCGGGTGGCCCAAACGGCCGAGTTTTGCGAGTGTTGGTGAGTGTTTTGCCGTTGCAACGGAAAAAATTCATCGAAAATTTGCCATAAAGAAATCGAATCGTGAACATTTTGCCATAAAAAAACCGAAAAGTTCACTGGGTGAGTACAAAATTCACCGAGCTCGGATTACCAACACAACTACACATCTTCCCACCCGTAATGTAGAGCCCTGGACCAATGCTTCTAATATGTGGAGTAAAATTGATGTGTTCAGACGGCATTTCTATGAAATAGTCAGAAAAATCATAAATCTCGTTTAATGCACCTCTGAATCTCCATGGATTTGGCAGGAACATGGTCAGAAGACTCCATTTAAGATACTATTTGAAATAGAGGGGACTTTGAATCTGGAATATTTTAGAAAATGGTGAACAGGTCTAAATTGGCTAAAGTGCCGAGAATGTTTCCCATCCGAAAACATCTTAGACCGGACCGAGAATCGAACTCGCCATCTCCGGATTGGCAATCCTACGCCTTTGCTTGCAAGGCTACTGGAAACTCCAGATGATGAATAGCAGACACGAAAAACCATCACCTTTCCGTAATCCTCTGCGCGTTTCAAAGGGACTCGAGAATGTCTCTGAAACTCGAGCTACGCACAGCACCCGTTCCATCGCCACCTTGGCCAGCGTATTGGCCGTGGATGGAAATGGTGGAAAATCACAATTTCGGATACTTCTTCAACGGAACATCACACGTTGGGTGAATGCAGCTCTGTTTGTTTTCAATATTGTTAGAGAGATTAAAAAAACTATCTATTGAGTTGAGTTGTTTTTTTGGTACTTCATTGTTTTTATGTGCACGTTTTCAAGCGTTTCAAGCCCGATTTGCTGTGATGAACACCCGTAATGTGCCACTTTATCATTTTTAACATGCTTTGTGGTTAAACGTAATCCTCTCCACCGAAGTTCGGCTGTAAGTCTCATTTAAATTTAAAAGAGCTTTTGAAGTTTTTTGGTTGCTTATCTGACCTGGAAATGCGCACTGACCCGCATATTTCAAAGCATATTTCGCACAAAACCGCAACGCTGTTAATCAAGAATACCTTTGCATTTGAACCGAAATTTCCGCCCAACCAGCATCAGCAGTGAGTTGAAACGCGCAAGCTGGCACTTTGAAATGGGAGATTACAAATTCTGAATGGAAATTGTTATTTTTATCTTGCCAATTCACTCCACTGCCGTCGACACACACACCACCGGTAGCGACCTTTGCACAAAGCCTGAACAAGGCTCGCGAGCAGGAGTTTCATCGCCGGCAGGTACTGCCTTGCTTGATCCGTGGCATTTGGTCGAGTGATGTAGTTCTCCGAAAAGCACGAATTCCACTCTTTCGTGTTTATGAATAAAATATTTCCCTTTCTTCGGCGAGATTCTGGTCCTGCTGCCACTGCAACGCCATTTTGAATGAACAGCACCGGAAAGAGCAAGGTACAACAACAACGGATGGAGCGAAAAAAAATAGGGTTAGAGGGCATGCAGTCCAATCCTGGTTTCGTCATTCAGGAAGCAACATGGTGGTGACTTGCAAAAGATGGATGTTTTTTGTGTGCCTTGCTTTTCTCATCATACAATGTAGGAATTTGTTGCTGGTTGTGAAAATTTCGCCAGTGGCGAAAAGAAGGATTAATCACATTTTCAATTTCAGGCCAAAAGGAGGTTGCTACTAGTGTGGAGAGGTTTCATTGTGCCACTTTAAACACACAGCAGACCCTTGGGGAACTAATATGGAATCCACTGGGCAGACCAGCTGTTCTCAAATAGAGGTTTAGATGATGTAACGCAAAATTATGTACTTCCAACCGGTTTTTTAAGATTTTTCACAATTTTGAAAATGAATTAATGTATATTAATAAGGCCGTTACAAATATTTAATTAACTTTTTGTCCTACTGGTCTCCGAAAGGTCAAGGGGGAGGGGATAATAAAAACTAAATATTAAAATCAAAACAATCAAAAAACTCCTCGGATTTGTTAAAGAATGTTTTGAAAATCCTCAAAATTATACGAATTTTATTTTGTTGCCCCCTTAAAATATTATTTTTTGGTAAAAAAAAGTCCGAGGGGGAGGGGGACAAAATAGTTCTTAAATATTTGTATCGGCCTAATCATGGAAAATATTATTTTTCTGTTCAAATATTACCTTTGAAAATATTTAAGCAAATTGGTGAAGTTTCCCTAATTAAATCCATGATCAACATGAATTCGCCACGCCTTTTTAATTGTTCACACTGATGACAGTTACGCGCGTCATAAAATCATAGAGACATATTTTTTTTTGAAGAAGCATAATTTTTCGATTTCGAATGTTATTCTAGTTTTATGAGTTTTCATCATTTTTATTGCATTAGATTTCCCTGGGTGTAGAAAGGGTCATTCGTCGTTTTGAACATAATCTATCAATTGCGAAACACAGGTGAATATTCAAATCTCAGCATAAACACTTGTTTCTAGATATAGTCGAAATAACGTCCTGAGTCTGGGCATCAATGCTATTCAAAATCGATCCAAAGCACCCCCGGCGTCAAGAGCAGAGTGCAAAAAAAGACGGAACAGATAACATAACCTCAGAAAAAAGAAATATTATCCGAACGCCAGAAAGCCGATAGCTGAAGGGCTTTCCCGTTTTCGGCTGAAATCAAGCAACAATGCTTTTTTGCATCCACTCTCGTCTTTCCACGAAAATGCACAAAGAGCTTCCTCCCAAAAACTAACGACTTATGACGGCAGGTTAGAAAGGTTAGAAGTCAGAGAAAGCTTTTACGGTTTGTCGCTCCCTTGGCTACCGTTCCTCAAAATATCACATTTGCTCGTCGTTATTGCGATCAGGACAAAACCTAAAATCGATACCGCAGGCTTGTATCTTGCATTGTGGAGCTGCAGCACCACCAGAATGTACAACGGGCTGAGCTATTGTGGCCTATTCATAAATGATCCTTTCATGGTGATGTTCAAGGTACAACCAAAATTCTATTTCAAATATTGCTCTGTTTAGATTTCTTGGATAATCTTTTAAGCCTATTTTTCGAATTTTGCACTGTCAAACTGACGTTCCTTGAATGACGTTCTGTTTAATGGAGAATGGTGTGCAAAATGTGAATAAATAAATAAACAAGATTATAATCTTCATATTTAGTGTAGTAACTTTGAAATTGCTGAATTGATTTAATACGGCAAATATTTTAACAAAGGTGAAAAATCGACGGGAAACTATTAATACATATCATGTGTTATAAGGCTATTACTTTTTGGGCTTGAAAAAAGTGCAACTTGCCAAAATATATATGAAAAACAAAATCAAACCAGACTGGATAACAAGATATGAAGAAAATGGATATTTCAAAAGAATAGCCTATGTAAGAACAGCGTTAAATTTTGGAACAGACAAACGCCGCTGGTTTGTCCAGCTGTATCATGACAAGCCTACAACTTTTCTGGACGAAGCGGCCAAACTTTTTCTCAAGCATTTCCATATAACCATCTCTGTGGCATCGATTTGTAGAATCCTTCATCACGAGGGTATGACGCGGAAAATTATAGAACGGAGGGCTCTAGTTATCAGATATTGTAACGAAATATCTTCTTTCCAATGGGATTACCACAATTTACTCTTCATTGATGAAATCAGCTTCGACAATAAGGCCATGCTTCGAACAAAGGGATTCGGTGCTCGAGGAAAACGTTTGCTGTTCAGGGGCGAATTCGTCAAAAAACCTCAGGAATCTTTGATGTGTTTTGCTGGACAGCGTGGTTTGGTGGAAGTATGTCATATAGAAGGAACATTCACGAGAGCAAACTTCTTTAATTTCTGTAAACGATTCGCTCTCGCCAGTGAGCTAGTGCAACATCACCCTGGCTTGCATTCCGTATGGATCCTTGATGGGGCTCAGATTCACTGCGATCCCAAATTGGTAAATTACTTCCGGTCACTTGGAATGAGAACGACAAAATTAATCTCAAGCTGATAATTGCAAAAAATTATGAAGCCTTATTGAATTATAAAATGGACAATTTGTTTCGAAAATGCGGCTACATGAAGGGTGGTAGATTTGATCCCACTGCAAATGATGAACGTACGCACTTACCGCAGTGCGAATATTAAATCCGACCACTACCTTGTTGCAATATGTCTGCGCTCAAAACTCTCGACGGTATACAACACACGTCGTAGTAGTCCGCCGTGGCTAAACATTGGGCGGCTACAAGACGGTAGACTAGCCCAAGAATACGCGCAGCAGCTGGAAGTGGCACTCCCAACGGAAGAGCAGCTAGGTGCAGCATCTCTTGAAGATGGCTGGAGAGATGTTCGATCCGCCATTGGAAGCACCGCAACCGCTGCACTAGGTACGGTGGCCCCGGATCAGAGAAACGACTAGTATGACGGCGAATGTGAGCAGTTAGTGGAGGAGAAGAATGCGACATGGGCGAGATTGCTGCAACACCGCACGAGGGCGAACGAGGCACGATACAAACGGGCGCGGAACAGATAAAACTCGATTTTTCGGAGGAAAAAGCGCCAGCAGGAAGATCGAGACCGTGAAGAGACGGAGGAACTGTACCGCGCTAATAACGCACGAAAGTTCTATGAGAAGTTGAACCGTTCACGTAAGGGCCACGTGCCACAGCCCGATATGTGTAAGGACATAAACGGGAACCTTCTTACAAACGAGTGTGAGGTGATCCAAAGGTGGCGGCAGCACTACGAAGAGCACCTGAATGGCGATGTGGCAGACAACGGTGGCGGTATGGTTATGAACCTAGGAGCACGCGCACAGGATATGTAACTTTCGGCTCCGAATCTCCAGGAAATCCAGGAGGAGATCGGCCGGCTGAAAAACAACAAAGCCCCTGGAGTTGACCAACTACCAGGAGTGCTGTTTAAACACGGTGGTGAGGCACTGGCTAGAGCGCTGCACTGGGTGATTACCAAGGTTCGTGAGGATGAGATTCTGCCGCAGGAGTGGATGGAAGGTGTCGTGTGTCCCATCTACAAAAAGGGCGATAAGCTGGATTGTAGCAACTACCGCGCAATCACAAGGTACACAAGGTACTCTCCCAAATTTTATGCCGCCGACTAACACCAATTGCAAGGGAGTTCGTGGGGCAATACCAGGCGGGATTTATGGGGGGCATTCTCGAGTCCCTTCGAATCGCGCAGAGGGTTACGGCAAGGTGATGGTCTTTCGTGTCTGCTATTCAACATCGCTTTGGAGAGAGTAATACGAAGGACAGGGATTGACACGAGTGGTACGATTTTCACGAAGTCCGTCCAGTTATTTGGTTTCGCCGATGACATTGATATCATGGCACGTAACTTTTGAGAGGATGGAGGAAGCTTACATCAGATTGAAAAGCGAGCTACACGGATTGGACTAGTCATCAACACGTCGAAGACGAAGTACATGATAGGAAGAGATCAATGTAAGCCACCCACCACGAGTTTCTATCGGTGGTGACGAAATCGAGGTGGTTGAAGAATTCGTGTACTTGGGCTCACTGATGACCGCCTATAACGATACCAGCAGAAAAATTCGGAGACGCTTCATGACAGGAAATCGTACGTTTTTTTTTTTATTAGCTTTATTAAGGAGACTTGCAGCCCCAGGCTGGCTCGCCTCCGGAGAATCGTACGTGCTTTGGACTTCGCAAAACGCTCCGATCGAATAGAGTTCGCCGCCGTACCAAACTGACTATCTACAAAACGCTCATTAGACCGGAAGTTCTCTACGGACACGAGACCAGGACAATGCTCGTGGAGGGCCAACGCGCACTGGGAGTTTTCGAAAGGAAAGTGCTGCGTACCATCTGTGGTGGGGTGCGGCGAATGAGCCACGAGTTGCATTAGCTGTTGGGAGAACCATCCATCGTTCACACCGCGAAAATCGGACGACTGCGGTGGGCCGGGCACGTAGCCTGAATGTCGGACAGTAATCCGGTGAAAATGGTTCTCGACAACGATCCGACAGGAACAAGAAGGCGAGCTGCACAGCGGGCAAGGTGGATCGATCATGTAGAGGACGATTTGTGGACCCTCCGAAGACTGCGTGGTTGGCGCAGTGCAGCCATGGACCGATCTGAATGGAAAAGACTTTGATGTAGTGCACAGGCCACTCCGGCCTTAGTCTAGTAATCAAAAAAAAAAATTAAGCGAATGACGAGGCAAACCTGGTAAATTTGGAGTTCGAAGAAAATCACAAAAAGTGTGGTGAGTTCTAATGGGAAACAATGTATCGAACTAACGAAAAAGGTAAATAAAAGCATTTAATCCATGTTTTTGTTTGTTTTATTTTCCAAAGTTTCGGGTAACGTACAAAAAATTCGAATAATCACTTGTTTGCGTCGCAACTCATGCGCCAAATCGCTGGCAAATTCCGTTGTCACTGCACCGACGCGATTCTTGGGTATCACATCAATCAAAGCTTTTTTAACTTTTTTCCACGACGTAAGTTCAATTGTTGACTTTTTTTTCCAGTTTTGAAGAACCTTGGTGGTCAATTTATCTTCTGTTATAGTCCTACGGTTTTGCTTATCGTAAAACAAGGCAAAGTGTACGAAATCAGCTTCACAGATTTCCTTATTAGGACTCCATTTGTAGGTGACATTACCATCATCGTCATGAACTGTTATCACTTGCCGAATAAGGTGCTTTTTAGATTGCTCTCAAACGCTGCTCAGAAAATTTTCGACGCTGTTGCCCCAGATTAACCAGGTGTCTAACTCTCCAGCCGAGGTTTGCCCTTTAAAATCACGCAACGAAACAACCAAGCTCACCATAAACAATTGGCCCTGACGAAAGCGAGAAAACGAAATGGGGGCCGGATGATGCGTTTCTATTTCACCCGGCAAGGGATATAGGACGTCAATTTTAAAATGCTTATTAAAACATTAAAACACATTTTAGCTGAAAATAGTTGGATTTTTCGGGTTAGAAATTTAATTTTCTTTAAAACAAGCAACACGGGAATAGACATATTTTGATTAAAAAAACATGTGTAGATAAATAGTCTAACATGTAGTTTTTCAAATTTCTAATCCTACTTATTAAAAAGTTTTCAATATATCACTGTTAATAACAGCAGCACTGTTCGAATCAGCTTTTCTGTCTGCAACCTCTTCTGCTCTCATTTCCATATTACGGTCCTCAGGATCACTCTCCAAAAACTCAGGATCACACTCAATAAACTCGTCTGAATCGAATAGCCGCTCCTCCGGGTACTCCGTTTACTTTTCCGTTGCAACCGCAATCGCAGAGCAGCATTCGACGACCGTATTTTCCATTACCGGGGATGACTGAGCAAATATTATTTTGTTGTAAATCGGCCTTTCGGGTTTTCAATATTTAGTTGACTGATTTTATCTTACCAATCAAATTAATGGAGAAACCAATCCGTTTTTGAAGACGATGCACCGGATCAAACTGCATCGGAACCGTCGACAGCAACTGCACCGAATTTGCTATGTAAATAAAAACAACAAGACGCACGGCTGTCAGTTGCAAGATTTACCAAAATAAGGTATTTCAAAAGTATATATTGTCTGGAAAAAGTTGATAACCTTCTTGTTTCAATAACCGTTACAGACTACGAAATCGTATGCGAAATACTATAAGGGGACTGCACGGACTGCTTTGTCCCTTTCTCGCTGCAAAGAAATTAGAAAACAACAAGGCCAGTAAACGTCAAAATTTATGAAGAACGAAAGAGAAAGAGATGTTTCCGTGCAGTGCCCTATTATGCATCTCGAGATAAAATAGAATACTGCGGCTTCGGTAAGACGCGCGGCTACAAAGCAAGACCATGCTGGGGGTGGCTGGGTTCGATTCCCGTTGCCGGTCTAGACAATTTTCGAATTGAAAATTGTCTCGACTTCCCTGGGCATAAAAGTATCATCGTGTTAGCCTCATGATATACGAATGCAAAAATGGTAACCTGGCTTAGAAACCTCGCAGTTAATAACTGTGGAAGTGCTTAATGAACACTATGCTGCAAGGCGGCTCTGTCCCAGTGTGGGGATGTAATGCCAATAAGAAGAAGAAGAAGGCTTCGTGCTGGTTGCTTCTCAGGTAATCGCAACGGTCACTAAACACGACAGAGTCAATGAAAATCTTACCCACCGTATGCACTTGCCATGATAAACACTCTCCATGTTCTCAGTGACTCCGGTTGCCTCTCACTAATACAATCGAACACTGCTGTCATTTCGCGAAAAGCACGTGGTTTTGTTTTGAGCGGGAAAATTCTGCCTATCTTTTAACACGGCGGCTATCTTGACGTTTACCTTCGCAGTCGAGCCTGCGAGTGTAAGACCGCCGCAGCACTCTAAAAAAGATAAGCGCGATAATACTATTCTTGGTTAGTCTAAATAGGAGTGAATGTCGCAAGCTCTTTTCACAATTGTTTAGATTTCTGTGATAATTTCTCACTTCGTTTTCAATCTTCGCACTGCCAAGCGCTTTGGTACGATGATGAAAACAAAGAAAACAAACTATTTTATTGTTGACTATTTTTTTAACAAACTATTTATTTTTTTGTTGACTATCGAATAATGTCAAAGTGTTCATTAGGCGCACTGCTCCATAGTATCCGGGGATGACAAGCTACGCCATCTTTGTCAAATCTTTTCTGAGTCACCAATACGAGTGCACTGCGAATGCAACATAAATAATTCCGAGGGGGGAAATGATATAAAATGAACAAAGGCATAGGCATTACCTTGTGCAAGTAGCATTCTGAATTATTGAGCAAATAAGTTGAACATTCTTAACTGGAATCGAGTGGGAAATACTTTTAATTTATAGTTCGTTGAATTTTGGGGGTATGGGAAGTATGTAGTCTGTCCACAGTTCATACATTTTTTATAAATGTATTTGAAGAATTGTCCACGCTGGGGGAGGGGGGTATCTGAAACTGATCAAAACCTGTCCACGTGGTATATGGACAGCCCCCTGATTGCATCATGTTGCATTATTGATTGGTATGGGCGTTTTGCATCATATTCTCGTGTAAAAACGCCAACATTCAAAATTCGCGCACATACAATTGCAAAATAAATCAGTATTGGGGTAATTTCACACTGGGGGATAAATTTATCCTCCAAAAAAGAACGAACAGGCAAACCTGTCAAAATCTATACACTGACAAAAATTCAATCATATTCATTATGTGTGGCACACATAAATTCTGACAATACCATTTCCCACATAACGGCTATGTGAATTTGCATAGCATATATGTGGAAACCCAAATAGCCCTCATTAACTAATAACCTTTATGTGGAAAAATTGGATGTCGGTGCTCTGATAGCATCATTCAAAAAGCAAAGTTTTGTTTAAAGGACAGGATACCCCGTTGTCAGCCGTCATCTGTCAAAGTTACGTAAGTCACAAACTGCACAAGTATAAATCTATCAAGTATATATCTATGTATATGAATAATATTTGGCTCAAGCATGACCCTTAAATTGCTTTGCTTGCAAATCAATATCCATGTGATTAAAAGCAGTTGAATAATGAGAGCTACACAATACAGCGTATCCACATGTTCTCCGTTTAGGAATATTATACCAGATATAAGCTCCGTGCTTCTTCTAGTTAAAATGTTTAACATGTCTGTAGGCTTCATTTAGATAGTTTCATTTGCTTAGTTTTATCTCTATCTTGAAATAAATTACATGCTATAATCCTACCTCATACAGACCTTGGAAGCACTTTTTCACAAGTGCTCTTCAACTCTCAAAGAACGACAACCGGCCAGTAGTAGCAAAGTACAGTGGCTGCTGTCGGCAATGAGGAACTCTGCAGCAACATCAAACAAGAACGAAACAAATCTTATTAGGTAGGCAAATATTTTCCTAGCTCTCGTCATTTCTTGGGCCAAGGCAAAGTGAGTGTGTGTAGCTGATGGCATCTTTTGCCATTTTTCCAGGTGCGTGAGCTTTTCCATCATGCAGTCGAGGCGAAAGTGGAAAAACAACATCAACCTAAAGCAAACAGGGAAAAACAGGACGGTAGGAATCAACAGAGACCGGTTCCATAAGCGTTACAGCAGTAGGCAAAGCTCCACACACAAAGCTTTTACCCACTGAATAAATTATTAATTTGAGGAAGAAATTTTTCTGATGCTGCCATTCGCGAAGCTACTTCGAACTATGATTATTCCGTACGTATAGCTGTACCTTCGAATAGAATAGAATAATAGGGAAAGGCACCCATAAATCACCCTGACCCGAAATTATATGTTAATCCACTCTATCGTTCATCGAGAAGATAGGGGGTCATTCTGCAGATTCATATTTGAGACCGCCAAGAAAAGTGGTCAGGAAGTATGGGCATATTAGCCGTCTTCCAACCGATTTTGGAGATTTTGGTGTTAACCGATCGACGAACTCTTTAAGATTTTGCACAACTATTAGCCTTTACGATACCATCAGACAAAAACGACTGAAATTTATTTTTCAATTTGATCTCATTTCGTCAATGATCAACCGATTTTAACAAAACAGATATATTAAGAAAATTATTTTGAGCTTTTTAGTGGAATGTCTTCACTTGTCTTAAGACGAGTTTGTACAATCCCCTTGAATTCCACCACTTAATTGTATCTTGAGCTTGATATCGGTTCCGGTAGGGACCTAAAGTAGACACTTCCAAAACGGATATATTGGAGCCGTTTGAATGCTCAAATGACTTGAATTCACTCACAAAATAAAAAGGGGCTCATGCCGCATACTTCCAAGTGAGTTTGGTCACCCTCAGGTGGCCAACTTGGTTCCTGTTCCGGTGGGAAACTCAATGAGGACATATACGGAATTGATCATATTGGTGCGGTTCGACGACTCAAAATTCGGGATTTCCCTTGAATAACCGATTGGAACTCATGCCGAGAACTTCCAAGTGAGTTTGGTCACCTTCAGGTGGCGAACCTGGAGCCGGTTTCGGTGGGAACCCAATTGGAACAGTTTAGGAATTGAGAATAATTAAAATTGGTTATTATTTACGAATAAGTGTTTGGAATTACTGCCTAGTACTTTCTAGTGAGTCACCTTTAGGTGGTCAGCATGGAGCTGGTTCTGGGCGGAACGCAATGAGGACAGTTACGTTATTGATCATATTCACAGCTCAATATTTGTGATTTTTCTCTCAGAGTCGATTGGACCTAATGCCGATTTCTTCAGGTTTGTCAACCTGGAACTGATCCAGCTAGGGACCAAATAAGAACATTTACAGAATTGAAGTATATCGAGTATGATTCCTAGAAATTCGTGTAAGGTGTAACGTATTTCGTGAAATAAATGTTGTAAATAAAGATAATTTTAGTGATCTAGCGTAGCATTTTTTTAGTCAATTGGAACTAGAGAAAGTTCAGGTATCCAAAAGTCTTAGTGATTCAACCTGATCCCTTTGTCTCTCTAATGATCAGAACTTTATAGTTTTTAAGTTTAGAGTCCCGAGGGAAGCATCTTCATCGCCGAGGCCAATCCGTCACCATATCGGCAGGTATGGAGACTTGTGGTTGATTACCGCAAGTTGAACGACAAGACCATAGATGATAAGTACCCAATACCTAATATTACAGAGGTATTGGATAAATTAGGGAGATGTAATTATTTTACCACTCTCGATCTCGCTTCTGGATTCCACCAGATCGAAGTACACTCTAAAGATATTTCAAAGACAGCCTTCACAGTAGAACATGGGAAATACGAATTCATCCGAATGCCTTTCGGACTGAAAAACGCCCCTTCTACGTTCCAAAGAGTAATGGACAACGTTTTACGTAACCTAATTGGAACCGTTTGCTTAGTGTATATGGATGACATAATTGTATTTTCCACATCACTTCAAGAGCATATTATTAATTTGAGGAAAGTTTTAGAAGCACTCCAAAAATATAATCTAAAAATTCAACTCGACAAATCCGAGTTTCTGTGCAAAGAGGTAGCCTTTCTGGGACACATTGTGACACCAGAAGGAGTAAAACCTAACCCCGACAAAATAGATGTCATTAAAAATTGGCCTTTACCAAATACAGAAACGGAACTTCGTGGTTTCCTTGGTACCATGGGCTACTATCGACGTTTTATTAGAGATTTTGCCAAAATAACAAAACCTCTAACGGAACAATTAAAAAAGGGACAACAGATTACACACACGGATAAATTCATCGAAACATTCAACAAATGCAAGGTGATATTAACTAGCAGCCATGTGTTACAGTACCCAGACCTTTCGAAGCCATTTATACTAACGACAGATGCTAGCAAATTTGCTATTGGTGCAGTTCTTTCCCAAGGAACTGTCGGTCAAGACAGGCCAGTGGCATTCGCATCTAGAACGTTAACAAAAACGGAAATAAACTATTCCGTAATTGAAAAGGAATTACTAGCAATCGCCTGGGCATGCAGATATTTCCGTCTATATTTGTATGGACGTAAATTCACCTTATATACAGATCACAAACCTCTAACATATATTTTCTCATTAAAAGATCCAAACGACAAAATGATAAGGATGAGGTTACAGCTGGAAGAGTACGACTATGAGATCCGTTATCGACCAGGGAAACAAAACGTCGTCGCTGACGGGCTATCCAGGATCAACAGCAACGAAGTAAATGTTAACGAAGAGGAGGATAACTCAGATACACAGTCGTGTAACTCAGCAGATACGGACGACTCACATTTCATTCACATGACAGAAAATCCGATAAACTATTTCAAGAACCAAATAATTCTTAAACGGGGTCATACAGATTCACAAACATTTGAACAAATTTTTCCGAATACTTTCAGAAGGATCATCACCAGAACTGACTTCTCAGTCGTCAAACTCCTGGATATTTTCAAACAATATATGGATCCCAAAAGATCGAACTGTATTCTTTGTGATGAGTCGGTAATAAATAGTTTGCAAATTGTGTACAGAAACTATTTCAGTAGATGTCGCACATTCAATGTAAAAATTTCACAAAAAATATTGATCGATCTTCGGACACCGGAGGAACAAAATGACAAGATAGAAGAAGTCCATAACCGGGCTCACAGAGGAGCGCAAGAAAATCTCCAACAAATGATCAACAAATACTATTTTCCAGGGATGAAGCGCCAGATTCAACGCTTCGTTAATTTGTGCGAAACATGTTTGGAAAACAAGTATGAACGTCATCCATACATAATTAAGCTACACGCTCCAGAGATTCCTACCAAACCTTTCGATACTGTACATCTAGACATCTTCATATCGCAACCCGATCTCTTTTTTTCAGTCGTCGACATATTTACACGATTTGGAATGCTAATTGCTATAAAATCTCGATCTATTCTGTTAGCTCTTGAATTCTAACATGTACCATTTGCGGTATTCCGGCAAGCTAGAGCTGAGCGTTTCGCTCTCAAGGTCGGCTCCGAGAGACTAATCAAAAGTTCAATAAAGACACTCCTAATTCTCGTTTAACATTAATTTATTGTGGGTACTTACAACGTCTAGGTTTGTGTGTGTGTGTGAGTATGTAAGGTGGCCGGCCGGCATAAACTGCTGCAGAGCTCGCGGGTAGGTTGTCTGGTTGAAGGGGGGCTTAACGTCCAGGGATTTATAGGAATCATGCACTCGGTGGACCATGCAATCGGTGGATCATGCAGACGGTGTCCAAAGCGTCACGTGGCTCCGTGATGATCGAGTCTTTCTGGCCTTTGTCCGCATCGGCTATGCGTGGTACTAGCGTCGGCTATGGGTTCGTCCGATTCTAGGGCGCTTGACGGGGTCCTATGGACTGGGCCTACGGGGTAATTGGGCCAGAGAACCACTTTAGCGAAGCGATATTGGGTCCTGGATGTCACATTGGGTTTGTAGGTTATGATTAGTTTCAATACAGCTACTGGGTGGGTTTGGTCATGCAAAGTTCGTTTCGGCACCGTAATGCCTGAATGTATACCTGATTTGGGATCTACAGCTGGTGCGGTGTAGATTATATGCTAGGGAACTTAGTTTCCACTATATCCACTATTTTGGAGAACTTTTAGCTAATGCTTGGTTTTAGCTCACGTCTGACTTTTTCGACGTTCGAAGTTGGAAAGAGACCAATACTAGTGATATTCTTGCCCAGTAGCTAACCATCTCATCACAAATACCCTTTTTTGACAATCTGTTCTGGTCCTTTTTATGATTCGCGACAACTCTACATTTGGCTCCCATGCAGCAGATATCTTTGCGTTTTCTGTTATATAGTGTATTACAAAATGTGTTCTTAACTTTAGGCGTGATAAAGAAGTTCTGTGATATACATATATAATATGTGTGCATGCTTATATTTTTAATATTTTTTTAAACTAAGTTTTATACAATTATACATATAATCATTTTATAATAACAAATTTTAGCAACAATATACGTTTTAAATTATTATATTTTCTTGGTCGGCAGTCTGCTATAGGAAATCGTTTGCAAACGGTAACAATTCCGGATATAAGAGCAGGTCTTGTAAAATTGTTATCTCTATACAGTACTCCAAAGAGAATAGTTTGCGATAATGAACCCGCTCTTAGATCTGTCGAGATCAGATCTCTTTTGGAAAGAATGAATACAGAAATTATCTATACCCCTTCCAATCACAGTCAAACTAACAGCATAGTCGAAAGATTTCACTCGACGCTGAGCGAAATCTTCCGATGCATAAAAAGTAAATATAACGATTTATCAAAAAAGGAAATTTATAGAATTGCCCTAAGTTTGTACAATAAAACCATTCATTCGGCACATAAACACAAACCTTTCGAAATTCTATTTGGCCAAAAAGAACACGAGGAACTTCCTCCAGATATAGAGAAACTATTCGAAAATAGACAAAATAGGGTAACGGTACCAATAGTGGAGGTATTAGTAGATCCACAAAAGAAAATATTTTTAAAAAATTGATAATTATAGGAAATTTACTGCCTTAATATCTTAGTCAATAGATAAACTAATAAATTTGCAAACAAAAATGAGATAGATGTCATTTAACATCAATAATTACCAAATATTGTTTGCACCACTATGGGTACACTGTTCCTTTAGTGGTGGTAGAAATTAATTTTGGTTCCTATAGTGGTGCTATCCATTGGTTTCTTATGAGACTCGCCACTATTGGAACAGTTGCACCACTATAGGTGCAAGGGAGTCAATATTGTTAAGGAAAATCATTGTTTTCAATAGTTTTTCAAGCGAAATCTCAAGATAAGTTGCATTTAACATGATATTTAAAGCACGACGCATCAGCTCAAACCATCGTAAAGTATTTAATTATGATAAATCTCATTAAAACCCCACTACCTCCACTAAGGGTACGGTTACCCTATATGCGACGAAATCAGTTTAGAATTGAAAAAAAAAACGCCGACAAGACAAACGAATACCACAACAGATCCAGAGAAAATGAACCAAGTTTCGAGAAAGACGAAGTAGTCTTTAATACAGTTCAGGGAATTAAACAGAAAACTAAGCCGAAATACAGGAAAACGGTAGTTAGATCCAAAAGACATAAGACATTTATAGACGCTAGGAACATTAAATTTCATAAATCAAAACTTAAAAGAAAAAGGAAAAACTAACGTAACGAATTTATTTTCAGAGTGACAAAATGACTAGACTCATAATAGACGAGATCTTCGTAATATTGGCATTTACATCTTTATCTACACAAACGACAAGACAAATTCAACTACACGACCTATCAAACAACCCTGAACTAGTAGTGTTACAGCTTGGATTGGGAAGAATTAGAATAGGGTCACATAAAATTTTCCATATTGTAGATCTGTCCACCATAGAACCAATCATTAATAATTTGAAAATTATAATCAGAGATTTAAGAATTTTCAACCTAGGCGAATCTCTTAACCTTTTAATGAAGAAATTAGATAGAATTGAGCAAATGTATCAACATTTAACGCTCATTTCCAGGCATAAAAGAGGTCTATTCGATGGCATAGGTAGTTTGATAAAAGTAGTAACAGGAAATTTAGATAATAACGATCTCGCAAAGATCAACAGACAGTTAGATAGTTTATTTAAACAAAATAACAATTTAGTGCTAGAAAATAATGAACAAGTAAGAATAAACCATAAAGTTTAGGATAGAATTAACAGAATAGTTAAAATAATTAACGAACATCAAAATCTTATAAAAAATAATTTGATTAAATTTAGAGAGGACATTTTAAATGGAAAAAGTAATTCAGACCAGATAAAAATTTTCAGAGAAATATTCAACCTAAATCTAAACATCGACCTTGTAGAAAATCACGTTAGGGATATTTTTGAAGCCATTCAGTAATCTAATGCGAATATTATTTCAAAAGAAGAAATTTTGGAAGCTACTAAATTACTCAGAAATGAAAATGTAACTTCAGACACTTTTGACGAAACTATTCAACATCTCGAAATTATTGTTATACATAAACACCCAAAAATTATATTCACCATACTAATACCGAGGCTACAAAGAGGAAATTTCGCACACCACATTTTGGAACCAGTCGTGAAAAACGGAAAAGTACTACAGTCAAAAGAGGTGCTCAACAACGACCAAGAAGCATATTTGATAAACAACGAATGCCATAAAATAGGAGAGACTGTCATCTGCAACGAAAACCAGGTAAAAGATGTATCCAAAGACTCATGTTATCCCAAACTTTTGCGTGGAACTTCAGGCAGCTGTGATTTTTTGGAAACACCTATAAAGCAACAAATCAGAAGAATCACCTATAACTATATTGTAGTATCAGGTGAAGAAGATGCTCTGATCTCATCTAACTGTGGACTTTCTAACAGAAACATTTCGGGAATAACACTGATATTCTTTCGAAATTGTACGGTCACTATAAATGAAAAGTCTTTCACAGACACGGAGTACATCAGAAGACAACCCCCATTGCTAATTCCTTTAAATGGACTAGAGATTATTAGCAAACAAATTCATAACAACGTAACACTTCAACAGCTAGAGGAAGTGAATCTACAGACTCGAACACAACTCCAAACCATACATAGAACCCACTTAATTTCCTTCTTTGGTACATCCACAGCCATTTTCATCGTTATAATTTTGATAGTCTTCCTGGTAAAGGATCGTTTCAAACTCCAGCAGAAAGGACCACAAGTTAACGTACCGGGACGGTCCGTTCTTCAGGAGGGAGCAGTTAACGAGAAGATTGACAGCACATCGAAAGCACCAACGGCGTTACCAAGTCCGGCAACCGGATGCACATTCAGCATTTCGACAATGAACACACCTCCGTCATCGACGACCTCAAAACCAACGGCAGCTCCACGTAGCAACAATCAAGCATTCTGGTAACATACTTTGCACTTTGGAAGAAATATAGTATCATCAATAAACTTTGTAATTAATCGGTAGCCAATAAACGAGTCATTCTGTTCTAGATCGTTAAGTTGACCAGGTGTCTTTTTTTAAAAACCCGTGTTTGAAGTCCCGGTCCATTATTTTTATATATATATATATATATATATATATATGTATTATTCTTCACTATTCATTATGTATTCGACCCCAGAGCATGACCACCGGTATGACCCATGAAGCCGACTCCGATGCCTTGGACCACCTCTTATTTGCGCCTGAACTAGCCATCCTTGAGTCCACGCGCCACCTTCTGTGTAGCTCCGAGACGATTTGAGCGATAACCGATAAAACGGCGTTCCAGCCAACTTCATCTTTACATATCCTCCGAACTAGGTTGTCCGGGGTAGTGTCCAGACCACATGTGGCAAGCATGTGGTCACGCATTGCGAAAACGTGAGCACACTAACAACACGTGTTCCGCCGTTTCCTCTAAACCTGCGCACACCAAACAGTCGGGCGAGGCCGAGCAAGCCAGCTGCGTTACCTGCACTGTGAATTTGCAGCACGCTTAAACGCCGGGCACATCGAACCCCCCATGCGGTGCTTGCTGTTCACAGCTTTGCTGGAACAAATCAAACAATTGGGAGGGTTTGTGCAGCATTGTGCCTTATGTCCCTCCAATCCGCAGCGTCGGCAGAGATTGCTTCTGTCAGGGCCTTTGCAGTCCCATTGCTTGTGCCCCGGTTCCAGGCACTTGAAGCAAACTTCGGGTTGCTCGTATATGTCCACAGGGCATACCGACCATCCCACCTTGACGCTCCCTAACTTGACTACTTCGGAGGCGTCCGCTGCAGATAGCCGAACCAATGCTACCTGCGTCCCTGCCGGACGTTTCCGTAGCCGAACGGCTGCGGTAAGCGTCTCCACTTCACACTGTCGCCGCAGTGCCGTGACGAGCTCTTCGACTTCGGTGATCTCGTCCAGGTCTTTAACCCTTAGATTCACCTCCGTCGTGAGTGCCCTCACCTTGACCGTCTCGCCTAGGACTTCCTCCGCCAACTTCTTGTATGCGGCGCCCTTTTGCGAGACGCCCCGCTTCAGCTCGAGGATCATCTCGCCTATCCGGGTACGTCTTATTCGACGTACGTCGGCGCCGAGTTCACCAAGCTTGACGTCACTCCTCATCGCCTTCAAGACGTCCGAGTACTTAGCCTCGTCCGCCGTGATGACTAGGGCATCGCCCCTGGAGCGATTGGCGCCTACCCTAGACTTTTTGCTCTTGCTACCCTCATTCGCCAGGCCTTCTTTTCGGCCCTTGACGTCTTCGGTTTCCTCCTGTTCTTGACCAGGGTCCAGGAGGCGTCATCCCCCTCTATTTCCCTGGTCTGGTGCGGCTGAGAGCTCTCAGCCTGCCGTAACCCTTTACCACCGTCTTTCCTGGGTAGACGGACCTTTCCAGGTCCTTCCTCCCCCGGTTTTGGAGCTACCTGGCCGGGGTTCAGCGTTTTGGAGCGGTCCCCAGGGAGCTCATCCCCTGGCGACTGTCTCTCCCGTTTTTGTGTCTGCTCCGTTGGAGCAGTCACCCCCGACGTACCCGCAAATACTTGAGCCTCAGTCTGGGTAGACTTTGGCACCACCGTCTCGCTGGCACGCCTTCGGTCGATTAGACCTTGCCCGAGTCCGCGAATCCTTGGGCCTCAGTCTGGGTAGACCTCGACTCCACGGATTTCACGGGTTTACACTTGGCCGTCCCGACCACCCTCTCCAGCTTGGCGTCCAGCATCGACTTTCGAAGTTTCTGCAAGCTCCTCTTGAGGTCCTTACTGATATTATGCTTCGATGACGCAAAGTCGATGATGGCGTCCAGCTGTTCCGTCGCCACCTCGAAGGCCGAAAGCCAATCGCGTTTGCGGTTCATCGTCTCCACAAGCCATGGGCCGTCAATAACCTTTACCGGCGTTTTTCTAGCCGAGATGAAGGTTAAGTGACCCACGTTGGCGCTGCGCACTGAGCTGCCGACTATTGCCTCTGGCCTCCTAGGCGGAGACCTGAACAACCCACCTCTTGCGAAGGGGTTGTCGCCTACACTGCTATCACTAATTGAAGAATTGACTTGGTTTTCCATTTTGGTCCCACGAGTTGCTCGGGAAAAGAGGTCCACCACGCCAGAGCCCAGCATGACGCGGTAAGGGACAATTACTGTGGAGGGTGCCCAGGTACCCCACAGGCTCCGTTAAAGGCCTAGGCCATGCATCCCCTCGGCACGGGTCGCTTGACGCCTTGGGATTAGGGGTTAGGGACGATGGTCCCGGTCTAACTCGCAGTGGCCATGGGGAGGGGTCGTCAAGCCCTTGGACAAAGTCCCTGCTGCCCGCAAACTGTAACGTCGTAACTGAGCTTGAACACTATCAAACGCGCACCTATTACTTTGTTTTCCGACCGACTAGATGGAGATACACAGGAAGATTCGGACTTCGCGAACATTCTGCGCGCCAAAACACGATTGAACGCGCATTAATTATTTTGTTTTCTAACCGACTTCATGGGGCAAAACATAGCAAAGCTGCATGGAATATTTCGCGAAAATTTTTCGTGCCTTACGAAAACAAGTACATATAATTCAAAAATACAATATGAAATAAGGGATCCATCACAACTTTAGGAATCTATATGTATGTTATGGTATAAAGTATTGTTCATCCCTTTTAATTTTATTAATGCGTAATAGATTACATATAAAGAAATGTGTAATAGCAAATCGCGTAGGACAAAAACTGTGTGAAAAAATGCGTAAGTACAATGTATTAATGTGAAATAAGGGCAATCTAGCTAGGGATTTGACGTAACTGCGAGATGTAGAGCTTGTAAATAAGTGAGTGCGACAGTGAGCTTTGTTGATTTTTTTTTTCAAAAAAAAAAAATACTTGGTATCAAGGTAATCAGGTGGTAATCAGCTGAGGAAATGCAAAGATACACAAACTTTAAATCAAAGAGTGTGCTACAACAATTGGTCGGCCCTACAGTTAAGCATATCCTACAGCAAATGTGTGGATAAATTGATATGAAATGATTTTCATTTAACTTTTACGATCAAAATATCATAAGTCAATCATTAAGCAGTTTGGTGCGTTTTGACAGAGCCCCGACCAATAATCTAATATAAATATTCTTGTTGCCAATGAGGGAGTCTAAAAAAGTGCCGAAACTTTGAAACTGTCGAGAAATATTAACTACCGTTTTGACTGAAATCCCAAACATGACTCACACTCCGAACACAAGCATTTTAGAGCCCGAAAACTAAAATTTCCATCGGTTACAAACGAATTCAAGCTCCAATGTGGAACTGCGATGTGGAACATGCCAATGTGGAACATGCGAATAAAGTCAAGCCGAAATGGATATTTTAAAGCGAGTGTTCGGAATATAAGCCACGCTCGGAATCTGAGTCAAAACGGCATTAGCTTTCATTAGTCATTGTCAAAAACTGAGAACATAATTATGGCACTATTCGTCTCGGTTAATAATGTGATTGAATGAAAAATTCTTGTTAATTTAGATTTACTAAATGCAGAATTGAAATGCTTGCGACAGGACATACAATAGGAACACCTTACCTCAATATGTTACATAATAACAAAACTTTAAGTAGTATGGATCTCACCAAGTTAATATTACTGCCATAGCCATCAAACGGAATTTGCAAAACTTCGCATTGCAATAAGTGTTTTGGCCATCTTCGTGTCTTCCAGGGAATTTTGAGCAAGGTTTTGAGGCATCCGACACATATGAACCTCTTGTACCTGAACATCTCTCCTCTCACTAAATTATGAACTAGGGACACGGCAGGTATTTCCGTCCATCATCGTAGGGGCTAAAACCAACGAATGCAACGTACATTTGCTAGAACTCCACTATAGCAGAACGTTTCTCCTGAGCTTATGATTTGGTACGTATGAGTTTTACAAAAACGCGTCTCTTTTATTGATTTTCGAGACTATGACGAACAGACGATAATACCTGCCGTGTCCCTACATCTCCATAGTTTTACAGCTAAGAACTAGAAGCAAAATTTGAAAAACAATAAGAATAACAGCAGCTTGTGAAAATTGCGTCCACTTTGTACTCTATATTTGAAACTAACTTCTATAAACTAAAAACTGAAAAAAAAAACTAAATTCTTTGGATAGTTGAATTAATTATTAGGGTGTCCTAAGTAGCTGAAATTCATTCGCACCCCGACGACGTTATTGGAACTTTTACTTAATCCGCTGTTCATCGTTAGATTTTGACGCATGTTCCATAGGGCAATCCAACAGTAAACACAACACATGAAAATATTTTTCCCTCTGAAATCTATTCAAAATATGGCAAAACGTTATCTATGTAATTATAAGATTACGATGAAGAAAAAAATTTGATCGGTTTTCATTCATTCATTTTCATTCAAATTTACTTCTTTTCAAAACAATCTATTGATTGTTATTCCGTAAATCCTATTCAGTAGCCCATAAACCTAATTTGTGTAATTGCAAAAATATGTTCCATACCACAGATGGTAGTCAGTCTTATCAACCCCACCTCCACGTGAGAAACTTTTTTTTTTCGAAGCGGCACATGCTCTGAAAAAGGTCCAAATTAACGGGCCTTTTACATATTCAACTGTTCGGATGGTCATGGGAGGACGATAACCACTACGGATGGCATCCTAAAATTGATTAATTTCTCTCGGTAGCAAACAAAAAACAACAACCTTCCCTTATTGACAGGGATCGCTGACGGACGGAGCTTTGTTCAACGACGCATAAAAAAGGTTGCCAGTGGAAGTGTTATTTTGTAATTAGGCTAATTCAATTATCATTCTTTCACAGGTGCCTTTCAATCAATGTAAGTGAACCGTTGCGGAACGTGATAATGAGAATGGAAATGTTGATTTAGGATCGATTTGATTATTGGACCATTCGAGCTAATAAGCTCACTGTGAGCTTCTTTGGTATGTTTTCGAAATTGTCCATGTATGTTGATGTAGTTGCGGTATCGAGAATAGATTCTTCTTAAATCCTAACGTCCAAGGCAATTGAGTAACGCATGGCATTTTGGGGTGATAGTCAAACTTTAACCGTCAACCGCTAGCAGCGAATGCGTAACTCACGGAGAAGAGCATTTAAACAAGACTCGTCACGCATAAGCCGCAAGGATCTCTGCGCAGCCTATATTAGTCTTAATCATAGCATAATCTAACGCAACATTGCAAAACATATTCCAATACACACAAGTAAATTCAATTCCAAATATTGATATCCTAAAAGCGTACGCCAATCTCACACCTCAAATCGAGACCATAAATTATTGTTTCACAACACCAACGATCATTTTACTTTTATTGCATTTCACCGTCGTCGTCGCAACCGTCACCGCCCGATTGCACTATAGGATTTCGGGCGGTCATTAATCGAAAATGTCATGTCTTCCGAATTATTTTAAAATATTTTCTCTCCATTGTCAATACTCTAATTAAGAGAAATTCTGAATTTGAAGTCTCTAGGTGCACTAGTTCCAAAGATATAAGGTGGCAAAGTCAGAAATGGGTAAAAAAGTTAGCAAATTTTCTGAAAAAATATTTTATTTTCAACTATTTATTGAAATATTTTTTTAATGTTTTTCTTCAATGTTAATACATCATTACAAAGGTTATTGTATAAGCTTTTTAAATGGTGTGCAAAAACTAATAGTTACACTGTGAAAAAAAATTGAAAAAATGCGGAAGCAATATTTTTTTCCAAAAACGACGCTATTTTCAACTTTGATAGTGAAGAACTTTTTTTCCTCAGGAATCCCCGGGTTCTTTTATGATACACATCAAGGACAAAGCTTCGACTAAAATGTCCCGAAAGAATTTCTTGCCAGTATTTGCAATTAACAGAGTTAAGTCACTCTGATTTTTTTTCATTTGTTTTTTTACCGTGTTTTGCCTCTCTCGTACTCCAAGGTTAATGCTCATTCCAAAAACGAATGTTTGATAGAAGGCCCGGAGACCCCTAGTGGTATATATCAACTAACTCAGCGCGAAGAATTGAGGTGATGTCTGTATGTGTGTGCATGCGCGTCTGTATGTATGTGCGCAAAAGAACGCAATCGCCATTTAGACACTTATTTGTGTCCGATTTTCTCGCAACAAGTTTCATTCGACGGGAAATCTAGTCCCATCGTTTCCTATTGAAAATGGGTCAGACTGAACTATGCGCTCAAAGGGTATGGTCAAAATACATTTATTAGTAATAACTTCGACTTTATTTATAACCATTTGAGCTCATTTAATTAACTTTTCAAAGGAGTAAATGAATAAAACCCCCAATGCAATGCAGCACAACGGTAACGGAAGGATTTAACAGTTCGCTCATATATTTCTTGTCAAATTTTACCGTTTCCGTCGCCATTCCGCTGAAATGCGTTTGGGGCTTGAGTGGTTTGAGTCATTCTCTAAACCTAATTTTCTGAGCTATTCATTAGCTACTGATGGAGAACTAAATATGAGATTTCATAATATGTAAATATTTATAAATCTCCTGGAATCAATAATTCCCGACATGTTTATTGCAAAAGTAAAGACGAACAATATCTTAGTTAGAACGGAGCGTATGAAATTCCTGCTAGTGTTCATGAATGTCTGGCTAATGGTAGGAAATATTTATTCACTCATCTACACTTTGAGGTTCACTGGCTGAACAACCAGCGGAAAGTCAATATAAACAGTTGAAGAAATTTAGAACTGATAATGCAAGAAAATGATCAAGAGAGGCAAATGTTGACATTTTCCTTCGTGCCTTACATGAATCAGATCCATTTTAAGCTCGATTTGGATAACGAGGAGACGTTGGAAAAAAATTTTCACTTAGTTATTCTTATGCCATGCGTAATTTTGTAATATTTGAAGATTTTCAAAAGTTCTTTATCTTCTAATACTTTAGATGAATTTATCTCATCTTCCATCGTTGATGGAATTGAAGAAAATATCATTGAAGACTTAAACCTTGACACAGAAAAAGAATGATGCTGTATATAACTTGTAGAAATCATGAAAACAAATCAAAAAGTAATTCAAATAGTGTTGTTATTTAAATTAAAAGAATTTTTCTTTTCGGAAGAATGGAGCATTCTTACATTCCACAATGAATGTCCACATTTTTGAGAATATATTAATCTCATTTTTGAATAACTTGTACACGTAAAAATGTCATGGGATTGCGATTTCTAATTTGCTAATACCCTTTTTCAAAAGTTATTTTCAATTCTGATTATTTGATTAACATTTAATGCTTTATGATCCTTCAGATCCTAGTACTTTGTCAAACAAATTGTTCTAAATACAAATTGTGAGGCATGAGTGAGAACAAAAAATATCACGGAATGTCATGAAATTAATGTCATTTAACATGATCGCCGCCATAATGTCCATAAATTGCTGAACTTAGTTTTTGTACAGCCCCCTTCCTTCTCCTTAAGAAAACGCACGAAATTTCAACTTCCCAAATAGGTTTGCTTTGTCACGTTAATCGAACCTATGAAAAAAATAATTAATTCATAGACGATCCCCAAAGGGGGGGGGGGTTGGAAATTGTATATTCATGCTATTTCGACCATACACAGCTAAAACTAAGTGGAAAATCACTTTAAAAGTCCAATTTTATTTTTGACCGCTCGCTTGTATGGGGATCCCCCATAGTGGATTGCCATCGACTCTGTCATCGGAAGACGCTACATCATTGAAATCGACTGACTTGCATGCAGGCAGGGCTCGCCTCTCGTTCCACTTGTGCTGCACCACATAAAATGTTCAAACCATCACACTTGAACTGAAAGCGGCTCTTATTTTTATTTCTTATTCAATCGAGTGTTCACTAATTCCACGATCCTTACGGGTTCGCCCCCATCCCGACTCAACGGGGCTCTACTGATATCGAACCGAACGGCGATGCGATGGTTTTATCGTGTTTTCTTTGGTCAGAGAACGGGGAGGGTTGGTTTTTGGTTCGTACGTGATGGGAGTGTGACTTGCACCCTTCGTTCCTTTATAGCGACCTTTGCTGTGCGGGAGCCGCGAGGGTTGGCCGGGCCAGGCTGGCGTTAGGATAGGTTTCCAACAAATTAAATTAAACGAAAATAAACCACAGAAACACATTTCGGTGAAAAATTACGTTGCAATGTTCGCCTCGAGATTAATGACACCGTGGATCGCTTAGGGTTATCGAGGAGAATTAATAATATCCCCGCTCATTGGGAGTGGTGGACATGTGGATGAGCGGTTTCGTGTTCGTGGTTGTTCACTTTTCACTTCTGTTCGGTGGATTTTCCCATCAATATCTAGGGTAACTGTTCCAGTGCTTCATTTCATAACTCCAAAAAGACCAGTAATGAAATGAAAATTCAATGGTTATGATTCTCATTTTTGAAATTTATTTCAGTAGTGAGCACACTTGCAAGTGCAAATGAAATTCTCCTGCGTGTTTGACCAAAACTGTTCCCATTTTATTAGCGTTGTATCTTTCAACTGGTGAGCACGTTGCCGGCCGTTAACAAATGTATACAATTATGCCGCGAGTTAAATGAGCCAGGTGACCATTCATGTGAGCAGAATGGATTATAGTGCTTTTTTGGCATATCCTTTCATTGGGTTTGGGTAAGAATGCCTGTCGTTACCCTAGTTACGAACATTCCATCTACTTTTTACAAAAAATATTCTTCGGTGACCAACACCTCACTTTTGCTCAAAAGGTACAAAGTAATCGTGAATCTTTTTCTAGAACTTATTGCATCCGGGGGTCTTTGTTCAATGCCAAAGAGCAACCAGATACCGATATCTTGATCTTAACTATAGTGCAATTATTGTATATCTTGTTTACATTTTTCATTCCAATCGACCGGAACCAATTGTGCTGTAGTTCTATTGCTTCCTGCGGTGCTGCTGATAGTAGTCAGATGCTTATGCACAAGTTTATTTATTTTATCGATTGGAATACTTTCTTCCTGTAGTAGGCAAAGGTAGGTTGACTTGTGCTTTCGGAGACTTGTTTGTTATGCTATACATTCTTTGCGATTTAAAATACCTTGTGAAACCAGTTCTTGTTTAAGTGATAAAACGGCCTTCTTTTTATATCAATGAAATGGGTGCTTTAATGATCATTATGAAACTGAACTGCATAAAATCTGTTATAACATTCATTTTCGTGCTATTATGTTATAACCAACATACGAACAGTAGTTATATGACTGCATTTTGTTCAATTAGCTTGGGTGAGTGTTCAAATATCGTGTCGCGTAATGAACAAAATAGCAGCGCTGGAATCCAAAATTAAATCTAACTGAACCATTTTAGTACTTATTTATCATACGAAGCCCAATTTTTCGTCATTGCAAACAATAGTGTGGGCAATTCGTTGCAAAACCGGATTCTTTCAGCATTCGTAGTATCCAATGAGGCTTGCCGAGTGCAACAATTCAATAAAGAAATAAAAGAAGTTGACCGCAATCCAATCTGGCAACAGGTTAACCTAACATTGTGCATTAGGGTCCATTTGGACTCAATATTTCATCACGAGCTTGAGCTTGAGCTTGAGCTTGATTGATCGCCCGTAGTTGCTACTCCATTATTGCCAGACCAGCTGTATTTGTACAGGGAACCAACAGATGATTGCTTGGGATTAGCATTCATCTTCAATGTACAAGTACTGGTGATCTCATTTGTTTGACAATACTGGCGCCTGCCACGTCAGAATGCAGATCAATGTAGGGAAAAGGAAGGAATTGATGATGCATTTGCCCGCGGCCACTAGCCGAATATACCTCTGCACTAGTGCGGACTCATGCGGATTTTTATGGATTTGGAAGTTGGTATTCAATGGCAAAGGTTCGTCTTGGTTAACGGATTGCCGCTTAAAGACTATAGAAGTTAGGACAGGGATGAAAGGCGATGGAATGAGTATGGAAACGATTTCGCGCCCGTTTCCGGTTTAGCGAGTGCTAGAACCAATATAATAGAGCTATATCAGTGGTGATTATTGGAACAGTGTAGTGAAAAATAAAATAGGAAAAGGTTAAAGCGATAAGAAAGCTATAATAAGCGTGGTTATTGAAATATCTTCATCTGTTATTCCACTCACTATTCACTCTTTGTTGTGGAACTAGATAGAATAAATAGTTGTCGGTTTAAGAAACATCGATTGTACAAAATATATTCCATAAAAATATATAGATATATTTTAAGGGTTATTTTCCAGCAAAGGTGTATATAAAACTAAGAGCGTGTAATAGGAATCCACTTGAAAATATTACGAGGGGATGATGGAGCTTATTTTATCATGCGTTTAAATACAGTCTGTCTGTCCTAACCTTATTTGATTTGTTTGCTGCCGCTTATGCTTCTTTCATTCTATTCCCCTCCCTCACCTAATCATGCTTTTAACTAATATTAACATAATGCGCAACATACACCATCTCTCATTGTGTCTTACACACACATACTTATGTACCTCTAATTTTCATTTTTACAATCACGTGTTATCAAACCGTTTAGTGGAAAAGTACCGTGTTTGTGCAGAAATTTGTTACAATGGACGCGATTAAAGATAGAAAAGGTGCCCAATATTGGTTGTTGAAAATACCACTCGATGGAGACTGTTTGTTTGGTTCATTAGTTCATCAAATTTTTGGTATTACACCCTCAAAATCCTCTGTTCAAACCCTATAGTTTGCAGTTGCGATTGCTTGCAGTTGATGCCATGCTGTCGGATCTAGACTTTTATCGTCCGACCCTAACCTCAATGGCGTGTGAGCTAATCCGTTTGGATGTACCTGTTGAAAGAAAAATAGGAATGTATTTAGAGAGCTTGAAGCAGCCTGGCTACTGGGGAGGCTCTGAATCATTGGCTGCTCTTTCTAATCACTATGGAGTAATTATTGTTGTTCACCAGAACGATGCTGAATTCGAATTTCTGCCTGCTAATTCCGAAATCCATCCACCGCCGCGTTATCATGTATACTATCGCGATCTGGATGATGACAATGGGATCCATTATGACAGTGTAATATGTATTCGTCCAGTTGAGCTGAACTGCTATTACGAGTACATAACCGAGCCTATAGCTCTGGTAAGCCTACCTGCTGGATGTAAAATTGTAAGGTTTGATATGCTTAGTGCCTCGATATGTGCGTTGGTACACCAGATATGTGGCACTATTCCTTCCATTGAAGTGTTGCATATTTTCCGTTGCTTGGTAGCCGAACACGTGCAGTATGTAACACCCTATTTACTTTCTAAATGCGGACTTCCCCATGATTCCGAAGAAGAAGTGGCTCATATTTCGTTCCTTCTGAAACTGGGACGCATTGATCAGGTTATGCTTATATACACAACGCTTTCTTCTTTGTTGGGTGTGGAAATTCATTTTACACAATGTCGTCGAAGGCTCCCGTTTTACGTACCCGTGGATCGCATTCCATTTATGACAGCGCACATATTAGAGGATCCGGAACATCCAGCCGGAGCGTACGGAAGTGTACTCCTTCCCTTGCAGCTCCCTCAACCCGTTCCCGTTCGCGGTATAGATGAAGCTGCACAGTTGTCGGCTGCGCAGCGTGTAGCTCGACTTATGCAGACTGATTCCCAGATGACCGAAAATCGTGTGTTAATCGTAGCATCTCAAGGACTACGTTTTTGCATCATGGAACGTCAACGGATGTAGGAACGATATGAAACGCGACTCTATCGACACTGTTCTATTGGAAAAGGAGTATATTTGGCTGTATTACAGGAGGTAAACCTTAGGTGCCAGTCAACGACCACTTCGAATTATAGCTGGTTTATGGGAGGAAATGCTGCATCTAGGAGGAAGCGTGGATTAGCGGTTTGATTCGGCTTGGGTCCGATATAAAGCTACAACAAGTTAGTAATCATGGCCCTATGCGCAGAAAATTGATATAAGTTATTTGGTAGGCTATTTCAAGAAATAAAAAATCTCTAATTTAAATTGATATTTTAATAGGTCAATTCTCAGATTAATAGCTTGACGCTTATCAACGTACACGGACCAAACTCCAACGCTGATAGAGTCTTGGTCGGCTTTTGTCAAAGATTCCAAATCAACAGCGATTGTTAGTTGCTGGGGATTTCAACAGTCATAAGCTGCGTTTCATTGTCCGCTAATGAAGCCCAGTTTATTGGACCATATGCTGGCCACCAGCAATGCAACGAAAAAGGTAATCAAATGAGACTGCAATTGTACGCTATGGCTGTGCGCTCAGCAGTTCAACTCCAACAACAGCTTTCTGTGGACCTGGACTAATGGGAGAATTCAGAGTCAGATCGACCACATTTTAACATGTCTTCATTCTGGATTATATCTACAGAAAATGCAGTATTATATGCCTGCAAATGCCTCTGACCATGAGTTACTGTTGTGCAACATTGTTGAGAACCGAGTGCTCCAACCAGCTCCAACAAACCGTGTGTATTCGCATCTGAAAAGAAACGTGAACCCATCTCTTCTGCAACACGTCGGTGTACAGAAGAGGTTCCACGATGCACTACGTGATCACGCTACGGTTGTGGATGTTGGAGATAACGTCGAGCATGTCTGGCGAACGCTTAAGAGCAAAGTGCAGGTTTCCGCTAGTGCTGTTCTTTCGAAACCCTCACCATATCTTCCGGATAGAAGGAGTCGTCTTGCTTATGCTAAGCTAAAGAAGATGACATTCTGGGCCAGCCGATCTGCTCATCCAAAGTGGAAACATCGTTTACAAGATGCGAAGGACGCATTCAAGCAGGCTATAAGGGAGTTTGAGGAGAAGGAGGTTGAGGCATTTTTTAAAGACTTGCATCAGTATCCCGCCGGCGAGCGAATAAACCGTACATTCAAATATTTGAAAAGATATAAGAAAAAGAAGCAACCCAGGTTGAGTGGGAATTCTATTCGTCTCGATGACTGGATTCCCGCTAACGAAGATGACTTGTTGAATATACCTCCTTTGCCAGAACCGCTCGTGTCTGAACTTCCTTGCCCCCCGACCCTTTCTGAAGTGCAGGAGATACTGGCCGGACTGAAGAATGGCAAAGCTCCAGGAATCGATACAGTGCATGCTGAGTTTCTGAAGTATAGCGACGAGACAACCATTTGCGAGCTACATCAACTATTGGTAAAAGTGTGGGAGGAAAACAGGATGCCTGAGGAATGGAAGCAGGTTCTGGTAGTGCCTATACCAAAAGGTAAAATGTCCGAAAACGGTCGATGAGTATCGCCGAATATGCTTGAGTAGCACAGCCTATAAAGTTTATGCTTCCTGGATGTTGGGCAAACTACAGCAAATCGTAGGACCAATTGGTTTGCATCAGGCAGCGTTTCTACCTGAACGTTCAACCATAGACCATTTTACATACGCTTCAGCGCCTCTTGCAAGAGCGGTGGAATGGTGGAAAATCGCTTCTTCTGATGTCCTTAGATATCGAGAAAGCGTTTGATCAGGTGTCTCTGGATTCATTGTCTGCCATTTTGAGAGGTGAGGTATTCAGTATATTTGCTTACTACTACTTTTATCAGAACTATTTTTTGTTTTATAGGAAAAGGAGTGCCTGATCACTTTATCAATCGGATTCTAGAATGTTTAAGAGGAGAGCAACAACAAATAATCTGGAGGGACAGCTGTCGCGTCCATTTAGAGCGAACTCGCGGGAATAAGCAGGGTTGTCCTCTTTCCCTTTTTGTTTAATCTTATAATGGAATCGGTCTTGGAATCTGTTGCGGATGAAGTAAATACTCTGCGCCTAAACCAGACGAGCCGTATCACGCTGCCCCTAATTCTCGCATTTGCGGACGATCTCATAATAGTTGTTGAAGATCCTGCAGAGTTGGAGTTGATTTTGGAGAAGCTAGTGGAGTATTTGTCCTATGTGGGTCTTACTTTAAACAAATCTAAGTGTAAAGTTCTGGTTCGTAATCCTAATGGTGAGTCTGTCTCCGAGATAACCCTCTGTGGGACAACTTATAAAACTACCGAGCCTTTGCGTTACTTGGGTGTTTATTTAACGGCACGTTTGGAAAGGCCACTGACTGTGAGGACCCGCTGTAGGAACGCTATTCGGGTTTCCCAGGCCGTGATGGACTTCCTAAAGAAACATCGACCAACCTGGCAGCTCGGAGGAGAAATTCATGAGCCAGTTATTGCTCCAGCCATACTGTATGGAACGCAGGCTGCAGTATTGACGAAGTACAGCCGCCGCTCCCTTTGTGGATATGAGGCTCCGATTGTTAGAGGCATGTCGTATTTGTGTAGGAGCACTGATGACTCGCCTCTTCCTCGATCGGTGAATCTACTTCTGCAGAAACATCGGATTACAAAGAAGCTCGCATGTACCAGATGCCATGGTGGGGGACAGTACGGAGGCGAGATAGATACATCTGTTACGTTGTGCTGCCTGGCTTAGGGCCCGAAAACTGCGATCCTGTCGACCTAGCTTCACTTGGTGGGACTCCATACAGCAAAACATGCAGCGGTATGGAGATCTGCCCTACGAGCAGTGGAAGGAGCTGGCACTTGATAAGAATAGTTTCAATAAGAAGCTGTTAGATATTTATGACCAGGAGGAATCTGACTGCAGTGACTGGGGTAAGTTTTATAGTATCATTATTTGAATATCGAAATAGTATTTCCGTTTCAGAAATCACGTCGCAAGCTGAGTAAATGCGCCGAAATCAACCAGTAATCACCCATTCCACTGCTTGTATTTAACTGCAGAGTACAAATTCCGTCTATTTATAAACTTTATGACACGTATTGTATGTAAGTATGACACGTATTGTATTGATGCATAAAACAGCTTTGAAATCTTGTTTGAAATAAAATATTATAACTGCTTAGTCATAACATTATTTGACCTGAATATGTCTATGCTTGCGCAAAACATCGAGGCACAGAGAAAGTTCAAAGTGAAAAGGAAATAATATATAAGCTTCCTCCAGTTGAATGAGTCGAAAAAGCTTTTCATAACAATCAATCCGTTCCTTGACCAGCCTTCTATTTCAAAACATCCTGCTTTCTACTATGTAGTAGGACAGGGGTGCTATATTATAATTATATTTAGAGTATTTAATTTATTCCTATTGTATAGTTGATATGAAAAATCTATTGTGTGCTATTGTGTGCTATTGAATGTTTGGAGGTATTCCCGGAAAATTTGTTTGTTTGTTTCGAGTTGTTTTGAACTTTCATATATTATGGATCCTGAATTTTCTAATAAGTTTTGGGAATCTTTTGAATTTCAACCACCTATTTCTGTATATGGTTGGATCGTAAAGTGCACATGTTTGATGGAATTCATTTCAGCACCCGTTCAATCTTTCCACCATTTAGGGGGGGGCGACGCCCTCCCCCTGCCCCCGCTGGCTACGCCCTTGCATGTCCATAAAGAGCCCTGGTAGAATCAGAATTTTGTATAGAGCAAATTTCGTTTCCGTCTGCATGTTGCGGGACCTAAGCAGGTTAAGTAATCCGTTAAAGGCCCTATTCGCAGCAGCAATACGTCTTTTCACTTCACGAGAAACGTCATTGTCACATGTCACAAGCGTTCCAAGATAAACAAAGTCTTCAACAACTTCAAACACATCCCATCAAGCACAACCTCTGCACCAACACCACTAGGTCTTACCCTATCTCTACCTGCCACCATGTACTTCGTCTTGGTAGAGTCAATGGTTAAGCCTATCCTTGCCGTCTCCCTCTTCAGTGGGACGAAAGCCTCCACTACTGCTCTCTGCGATCGATTCCAATGAGGTCGATGTCGTCCGCAAATCCCATATGCGACCGTGTGATGATAGTGCCGTTCATCTGCACGCCAGATCTCCTAATAGCGCTTTCGAGTGCAATGTTGAACAATAAATTCGAAAGTGCATAACCCTGCTTTAATCCGTCTAAGGTCACAAATAAGGTTGACACTCCGTCTGCAATCCGAATACTTGATTTCGAGCCATCCACCGTTGCACGTATCAGTCTAATCAGTTTCGCCGGAAAACCATGTTCGGACATTATCTACCACAGCTCATTTCTCTTCACTGAATCGTACGCTGCTTTGAAATCAATGAACAGATGGTGAGTCTGCAAGTTGTACTCCCGGAATTTATAAAGGATCATCCGCAGGCTAAACATCTGATCCGTCGTTGATCGGCCCTCAAGAAAACCTGTCTGGTATTCGCCGACCAAGGACTCCTCAAGCGGTCTCAGTCTGTTAAACAGGATACGCGACAGGATTTTGTACGCCATCCTGCTCCTTAACACACCTTCATTTTCACCGTTCAACAAATCTTCGAAGTGCTCCTTCCACCTGGCTGCCACCATAGTCTTGTCTGTCAGCAAATTCTCCTCTCGGTCATTCCACATGGCGGGCACTGGCGCAGCCTTATGCTGCGCGCCATTGACAGTTGCGTATAACCTCCACATATCGTTTCTATCCATGTTCTCCTGCGATTCAGCTATCACGCTGGAACGGGTTCGAACCACTACACTACTAAAAATCCACACATATTTATTGGCAAAAATCCTTATGATGTATACCATTCTCCACGCGAACTACTAATAAAATATATATATTCAAATAAACTTTATGTGTAGTCTCGAATTAGCAATTATTTAATTTATGTGTGGTTCTATATCGATTATATTAGGGTGGAGCTATTGCAAAAATTTATAACGGCGACACGTATATCTTATATAGATATTTTTGGCAGTGTTGACCCCTAGCAACATTTTTCCCGTCCGTCACTCGCTGGCACTCCTTTTCAAACCAACCATTTCGTTGGCGTCGCTGTGCAGTGCCCGTTGTAGCACAGCTTCGTGGATATTTTCCTTCAATCTGTTGACGTCGCCAGATCTGGTGGAATCTCCTATCCGTTCGTCCAGCTTCTGGTGGTACTGTCCTGCAACTTCTTCAACTGACAAGCATTGGATATTGAAACGCATCGTTCTGTTGTTTTGTAAATTCGTGACGCTGGAAAATCGCGCCCGAATTTTCGCAACTTGTACATGGTAATGATCCGAGTCAATGTTCGGACCTCTGAAAAGGGCCTTACATCTATAACATCCGAAATGTCGTCCGTCGACCAACACGTGGTCTATCTGTGAGTGTCTCCACTCGGATGTTGTCAGGCGAGTTTGCGGGTATTCTTACGTGTAAAGTATGTACTGCTCATTGCCATCCCTCTAGCAGCAGCAAAGGTTACATGTCGTAGACCATTATCGTTGGTAGCGGAATGAAGGCTTTTCCGTTTACATACCAATGACAGGGCGAAAGAAACATTCTCTTCCGATCTGCGCATTTGCATCTCCGATGACCAATCTTTACATCGTGTGTTGGACACTCTCCGTAGGCCTTATCAAGGCTCTCATAGAACTCATCCTTCACGTCATCAGGCTTACCGTTCGTTGGGGCATAGATGCTGATCAGGCTATAGTTGAAAAATTTGTTCTTCATTCTCATCACGCAAATGCGGTCGCTTATCGGCTTCCACCGGATAAGACGCTTCATCTGCTTCCCGATCACCATGAAGCCAACTCCTCGTTCTGCTTTGTCACCGCCGCCATAGTAAATGTGGTACTTGAATGAAGTGTTCGCTATGGGATCCACCGCCCGAAATTCACGTTCTCCAGTTCTGGGCCACCGTATTTCCTGGATTGCTGCCACACTCACGCCGACCTTCTTCAGCTCACGAGCCAGGGGCCCAATACGTGCGGGTTCATTCAAAGTTCTCACGTTTCAAGTTCCGACTTTCCAATCGTTGTCCTTTATTCGTTGCCGGGTCTGTTGCCGTTGAATCAATCCGTTTGCTCTACTTTTGCCTTGCTTTGTAACTGTAGAATCTCCGGTAGACTACCTTGCCAGGGTTGCGCTACCTACATCGCGTTGAAGGAGCTATCATGTAGTGATACATCCAAATTGACCTCTCTAGTTCCAGGGAACCTGTACTAAAGAGGTACTGTTTGAGCTTCTCAATTTGGCACCTAATTTTCTAGTTTCGTGTTATGAAACATAAAATTGTTTGCAAATATGTGCTCTGATGATCCCAACTGCTATCTTGTATATGCCATTTCTTTGCAATTTTATCCCTCGAGCGGTCATCGGAAAAGCCTCTGGAAGATCCAAAACATCCGTAAAATGGCCAATTCCAAAAGTTCATCCCACAGCTTTGCGATTTTTTGTAGCACTCCATCCCGACGAATAGTTAAAGTGGCCTATTTTAAAAGTTAGCGTAATAGATCATCAGCGATGGTGGCGTGGTGACGATTCTCCTCGAATTCCTCCGAAGCTTCTCCAATTTGGTTCCTCTGAAAGTTTTTCCAATTCTTCCTCCGGAAGTTCATCCAGAAGTTTCTCCGGTAATCCCTTCGGAAGTTCATCAAGTAATTCCTCGGGAAACATTCCTCCAAGTTTTATTCCGGAAGTTGCTCTGAGAATTCCTCCGAAAGTTCTTTAGGAAGTTTCTCCGGGTATTCCTCTAGAAGTTCTAAAGCATTTTTTTTTCGGGAATTCCTCGAGTAGCTCCTTCGGAAGTTCTACCGGGACTTCATACGGAAGTTCCTCCGGGAGTTCATCCAGAAGTTCCTCCGTGAATTCCTTTTGGAATTGGCCATTTTAACGGATGTTCCAGATCTACCGGAGTACCATTTCTCGTGAATTAGGGGGTCACAGAAGATTTTCACCTATGATTGAATCCATAATTCGTCAGGATAGATTATTACGAACCAATCGCGACGCTCTGGGACGATCTTTTGGAATTGGCCATTTTTGCGGATGTTTCAGATCTTCCGAAGGACCGTTTCTGGGACATTGGGAGTGAGCATATGCGGTATTTCGAAAAATTTCGTTTCAGGTGGTTCGAAACGAAATTTCGCGGAATTTGAGTATGGCGAAATCTGATTTCTTGATTTCGTTTCGTTTCGTTAATTTACATAAATTTCGCCATCAAAAACTAGCGTTTAACGAAATTTAACGGAATTCCGCGGAATTTCTAAACTTATTTAAGCAAATATCGTACTTCAAATTACTCAAAATTTCGGCTGCGCCGCAGACAAAAAAAAATCATAAAGGCTGTTTTTAAATTTTGTTACCTGTATTGTACCGCGCATAGAAAAATCTACTCCTCCGCTTATTTTTAATCGCAACAAAAAAGCGCTGGATAGTCGCCTAAGAAAATCATACCTCCAGAAAAAAATACTTTGACATTTTGACATCGACCGTCACGTGGTGGATTGTGGCGATGAATGCTTTGATAGCAAGTGCTTTTTTTACTGCGGAGAAAATTTCTACATCTATGAGAGCCTTGGAAAACGATCACAAAAATGTCATTTTGTTGCAAGGCATAATAAGTTAACTGTACCAGTTTTGGTCATGTTCCTAATTTGGCCAGTTTCTCGCATAACTCCGAAAGTAAAGCAATTTTTGAGGGTTTTATTAGAGATTAGAGATATATCCCTTATGCTTCTTCGCATGTTGGAACTGACCGATAGTTTTTGGGTTGGCCAAATTAGGCACTAAGGTGGCCAAAACCCTTGATTACCCAGTAGTTAGCCAACCCTGCGATTGCCGGAGAGTCTCTTGTGTCCTGGTCTGGTCTAGGTACTGGATTGTTGATTCAGGAAACTTCAGTTTCATTCTTGGGATGGTTTAAAATTTTGTTATGTTTGTTTGACTATTTGCAAAATATGCATTCAATGTCGTGGGTATCTCTAAAGCTTTGTATGAAATTTTCCATAGTCTAGAACGGATTGAAAGATCAGTAGAATTGCTGAAAGTAAAGACTCATGATTGCCTTCAGGTTCAGCTCATACTCTTCATAGCAGCTGTTTCTTGCACTTGATTTGCATTGGCGTTTGGCATCAAAAGCACTTACAAATCCGTATTTTTGAATAAGTGTTTGTGGTATTTTCTCATGTAGCACTACTACAATTACAATTTTTCGAAGGACAGAAAGAGACAGACAACACAATGCCGGTGGTAAACCATTCAGAAAGCTCTTTTCATGGTCCAACTTTTCTTGAGCCTTAATTGAAGAAATCGAGGTACTTTATAAAGACGTCACGGAAGAAGAGGATTCAAAAAAACATTACAAATCGTTACAAATTATATCTCGCGCATAGTTTCCATATGGGCGTAACTTCATTGATCGATTTCTCTTACTATAGATTTTTCTTTCGATAATATCGCAAAAGATTCAAAGCTACAACCATGATTGTTACTTCTGAAGCAAGATGCAACCATCCTTTACCACCTCAAACCACAACAACTATGGCAAACTGTTTAAATTCGCTGCATTGTTAAAAGGAAGCATCGAAAAAAAAATCGATCCAACGCAGTTACGCCCCTATGATCCTAAGCGCGGATTTACAAATGTCAGATGGTTAGCCACCTATGAAGTTGATCGGTTGATGATCGGATTCGCTATCGAACCTCTAATAGCTCGTGCTGATTGTATTGCGGATACATTTTGCTCTTCTATAGGACGATATGGAGTATACCGGATTTTTTCGACCGAAAATAATATTGTGAGGCAATTATTTTCAAAAAAAATCTTTAATTTTTTCACTTTATTTTTTTTCTTTATTCCCGTTACTTCCACCCACCCTCGACCTTTCGGAGACCAGTAGAACATATTTTAAATTTTAAAGTTTGTAAAGGCCTTATTGAACTTCCAATAATTTAATTTAAATTGCGTACATAAGCAATTCAAAAAAATTCCGCGGAAAAAAATTACAATTTCGTTTCGCTTCGAAAAAATTCGAATTGATTGGACCTTGATTTCGTATCGTTTCGAGGTCTCGAAAATAAATCTATATTTCGTTTTGTTTCGTTTCGCCAGGAAAAAGTGTATTATCGCATACCCTTAACTGAGAGGTCACAGAAGACTTTCACTATTGATTGTATCCACAGAATGGATGATTACAAAAAAATTGCCTAGCCGTGGGATGAACTTTTCGAATGGGTCTCATTTACGGGTATTCCGGATCTTCCGGAAAGTCATTTCGAGAGCATTTCAGGGTCTGAAAGCTTTCACTATTGATTGCACCCATAATTTATTTAGTTTACATCTAAACAGATAAAACTGAATCAACAGTTTGACGCCACAATACGGTTCGAGGCCGCATCACTCTATCCTTGAATGCGCCCCGCCCCACGTGCCTGGTCTGCCAACCTCGCTCGCTGCGCTCAACGCCGTCTTGTACCTGTCGGATCTGAAGCGAACGCCATCTTTGCAAGGTTGCTGTCCGGAATTCTTGCTACATGCCCTACCATCGTAACCTTCAGTTTGGCTTCCTTCTGGATCGAATAGTCCGAGTGCTTGCAAGTCCTCCTCGAGCATTGTCCGTGCCTCATGTTCGTAGAGGACTACCGGTCTTATCAGCGTATTGTACATGATATATTTGGTAGAGCCCGTAGTAGGCCCGACTTCCACAGATAATGCGCCTTCGCTTTTCACGACTAACGTTATTATCAGCAGTTAGCAAGGTTCCAAGGTAGGCAGATTCCTCGACAACCCTAGAGTATCCCCGTCTATCGTAACATTGCTTCCCGGGCGGGTCCTGCCGCGCTCAGGTTCCACCCGCAATCATGTACTATGTGGTCGATGCATTCATCACCAGTCCAACTTTTGTTGCTTCGCGTTTCAAGCGGGTGTACAGCTCTGCCACCTTTGCAAATGTTCGGCCTACAATGTCCATATCATCCGCGAAACAAATAAATTGACTGGATCTGTTGAAAATCGTACCCCGGCTGTTACACCTGGCTCTCCGCATGACACCTTCTAGCGCAATGTTGAACAACAGGCACGAAAGTCCATCACCTTGCCTTAGTCCTCGGTGCGATTCGAACGAACTGGGTGTTCGCCCGAAATCTTCACAGTTTTGCACACCATCCACCGTTGCTTTGATCAGTCTGGTAAGCTTCTCAAAAGAAGTTGTTCTGCTTCATAACTTTCCATAGCTCTACGCGGTCTGAACTGTCGTACGTCGCCTTGAAATTAATGAACAGATGGTGCGTTGGGACCTGGAATTCACAACATTTTTGAAAGATTTGCCGTATAGTAAAGATCTGGTCCGTTGTCGAGCGGCCGTTGTTCCCACGAAATCATTCACCAATGATGACAGACGTCGGAAGATGATCTGAGATATCACTTTGTAGGCGTCATTAAATCGCTCAAAAGTTCTCACACTCCAGCTTGTTGCTATTCTTGTAGATGGGGCATATAATCCCTTCCCTCCACTCCTCCGGTAGCTGTTCATTTTCCCAGATTCTGACTATCAGTTTGTGCAAGCAAGTGGCCAGCTTTTCCGGGCCCATCTTGATGATCTCAGCTCCGATACCATCCTTACCGGCTGCTTTCTTTGTCTTTAGCTATTGGATAGCATCCTTTTCTTTCCTCAATGTGGGAGCTGGTTGGCTTCCATCGTCCGCTGAACTGACGTAGTCATCTCACATCGGCGTGTATGCGTATGCAGCTCCGCGAACTGAGTTTCCAATCGCTAGTCCCTTTTCGTCGCAGTGGTCTTCGCCGATGGTTCCGGTCTGTACTCTCTTGTTGATTGTTCGTTGCGTGACCTTTTTTTTGGCTGGCTTGCAGGGCCTGACACCAATCCCCTCAAATTTCCGGTGGACCATGGTGCACAGTTTCACTGGCACTCGGACGATGATTAGTCGCCCCTAACATGGAGAACAGACGCTCAGTAAGATTTGCACCCCCGGAGCGGAGTAAGATCCCCCCCCCCCTTCCCTGTCACTATACTACCATAGTTCATAGTTCCCACCGGGGTTGGTTACCCGATTTTCCCTAAGGTTACTCGTATCCCGGCCAGCGCCACGAGGAGGTAGGGATAGAAGTTGCTGGGTAAGAGGCTGAGGACCGCGAGTTGGGGTCGATTTTATTCCTTCAGGTACGCGAAGTGCCAATGGTACGCTTTACCCAGCATTTGCCAACCGAAAGTTAAAGCATGCTGTTTGATTTAATGAGATTTGATTTTTTTTTCCATCGCCGGATACCAGCGTATCAATAGAAACCAGACATTAGATGGTTATTTGCAATTATCGAGATACCTACAGACAGAGCATTAGTGATTAATCATAGATTTAATCATGATTAATGAATAATGGGTTATTTAATCATTATTCTTTAATCATAATCATACAAAAATATGATTCAATCATTAATCACTAATCGTTAATCATAGAATTTTACATTTAATCATTATTCACTAATCATATTCATAACTGTTTTGAGTTTATCCAATCATCATCAGTTTTAATCATTGCATACATGGCTTTTATTCATTATTCTTTAATCATAATCATATAATTTTTATACATTTTAACAACCCAATTTGGTTAAAATGTTACTTGATTATTGATCAATATGCAAATCATTCAAATTGATTATTCATAATCAATAATCATTAATTATATCGATCGTTAATCATTGATCATACACATATTGTGTCAACATTTAATCATCGGTAATCGTTAATCATACTCCAAACATTTTATTCATTAATCATAATCGTTAATCATTGTCAAACATTAATTTAATCGTTAATCATAATCATTAATCATTGTCGAAAATAATTAAATCATTTATCATAATCTTTAATCATAAAGTTGAATGATTTAATCATATCAAATTTAATCATTCATTGACAGCTTTATTTATTAACGCTCTGCCTACAGATAATAAACGACAACCAAAATATGAGGGATGATGTCTGCTTTTAAAAAAACACGATCTGATAAAGTTTTTGTTTTCTATTTCATGTATTTTAGATTACTTTTCCGCCTGTTCCTCTGGTGTTGAACAAGTCTCGTTAGTACTCCTTGCAGTCCCTATCCGTGGAAACTTTTTCACAGGTGGTTAGCGCTCGATGTGTGTCTGAGCTTGACGAATATTTTTCACTGTAAATACCACAAGATAGTCCATGGCAATAGGCAATAAAGACGCAAATGTGAGTACTGAATTTGATATTCGAGCTTTCGAGTGCCCGAACAACGGTAGAAACATTATCAATATGAAACTGCAAAGTTCGAGTTAAATTTTCGCCTCCCAACAAGTTCTACACTTGGTAACGAGTGCCAGAGGAGGATGTGAGGTTTCCCTCAACTGTAAACCGAAGGAAAAATGTAGAAAGATACATTTTTCCGTTGGCTCGGTACGAGGGAGAATCCACATCCAGTAATGAAGTCAGGATAACTCTATTTCGCAATATTTATTGCATAAACTGCACCATCGGGATTTGGGCGAGATGGTGGCATGCGTCACAACGTCACAGTCATGCCCTAAATTGAATTCCGCGCGCAAATTGCACCAGGGAAAATTGAGTTTCACATATTCAGGTCAGCCGAGAAGGAGCATGCGAAGCGTGACTAACGTTTTGATACTAGCTGTAGCTCCTATTTAAAATTGACCTGGTTAGCGGTTTGTATCCTGTTGACTACTTTATAGTTTTTTTCTTCGAATGTTTAAAGTTACAGTATTTAAACAAGAAGTCTAATATTTTATTCAGTTTACATTTAAAATACTAATGAAGTTTGTTTGGATGCAATTCTGATTTAAAATGTCTTCAATTCATCGAAACCAAAATTATCTTCAAATTGCAATCAATACACATACACAGCAAAATGTTCATGAATCACATTTCATATAAATATTCGGTCACAAGTCATTGGAGGATTCGCAGAATTTGTTAAGTGGTAGATAAAAGCGAGACATGCTCCAATCGCCGAAATATGTCCTCGCGTCCGAATGTTGAGGATGAGAAAGGAAAGTAAGCGCAACACCAGCTAACGAAAAGTACAGAGAACTGATGTTTTGGATCTAATCTGAACTCCGCCTTGGTCTGAATAAATAATGATAAAGATCATTTTTTAGAATTGATAGATGAAGAGTTTAAGCCTCTCACGCCGAAATTTGTCTTTGCATAAGAGCTCATTTGTTTTTTTTTTCAATTTCGTTTATTTGGTAGGCTCAGGCGTGTATAACACTTTACGGAGCCATTGTTCTTTGTGATATATAGAATCAATATCATTTTATTATACGGTTAGTAAGAGGGGGGTAGAAGCCAGCGTACTCGTGGTGACTCGAGGTTAGTTTACAATGTTTAAGGATGGACGGGGCTTAGGATTTGGGATCAGGAAATTTCAGCTTCTCATCCGGGCATTTGGCGTCAGTGACGATGTGGCGTGTCGTCATGCTCGAGGAATGGTTCGACTGGGAGCATCTTCCGGATGGCAAGAGCTATGGAGCTCTACGGAACAAAAAGGCAGAGACAGAACAAAAAAAAAAACTTTAAAGAAAGAAAAAAAAACCCTGATTAATCCACCTAGCGGTGATGGTGCCTTTCTCGTGCAGTATAAAAATAGTATTTTGGCCATGAGTAAATGTGAGTAAATCGGATAAGGATAAGTGCCTGAAAAATGAGTGACATTTTTTTACTAAATTTTTCTATAGAAAGGTGGTATTTTGGCCATAACTCTCGAGCCCATAGTTCGATCTGAACACTTTTCAATAGGAAACAATGGTAGAGTATCCTGCGTCGAATGCAACTTGTTGCGAGTAAATCGGCACACACACACACACACACACACACACACACACACACACACACACACACACACACACACACACACACACACACACACACACACACACACACACACACACACACACACACACACACACACACACACACAACCGAAAGTCGGAGCAGCAAGCGGTGATAAGGGCAGGCAACTGCACGATCACCTCTGAACGCTCAATCAAACTCCTGGGGGTAATAATCGACGATAAGCTCACCTTTGGTAGCCACGTCAATTACGCCTGCAAGCGTGCCTCCACAGCTATAGTGGCATTGTCCCGGATGATGATGATGTCCGCAGAGCTGGTTTATGCCAGCAAGCGCAAGCTTCTGGCTAGCGTTGCTCTGTCCATACTGAGGTATGGGGGGCCAGCTTGGGGCACGGCCCTGCGTATTAACTGCTACAGAACGAAGTTAGAAAGTACGTATAGGCTCATGTGCCTAAGAGTTGCGAGCGCGTACCGTACCGTGTCGCACGATGCACTCTGCGTCATCACCGGTATGATGCCTATTGACATCGTTATCGGTGAAGACATCCCAAATAACAATTTTCATGCTTATTAGATTTATTTAATTCTTATAGCGGATTTATGACAGCAGTCACCATGGCTAGTTGCTCAGATTTATTGGCGATCTTATTGCTATCAATAAACCTCTAATAAATCTATTAGAAAAGCTTCAAACGTCAAATGCCGATTGGTCTTGTTAGCAGCTCTACGGTTGTAACGAAGAAAATAATAAGTCCAATTTTCAAAGCTTGATCAAAGCCATAATTTTGGGTCGTAATGTGGTCAAATGAGTAACCCCAATAAGAATATTTACATTGCAAAAGGGTTTATAACGATGTTTAATAAGAGCAACATTTTTCTGATCGAAATCTATGATGGCCATATTGGAAATGGAGAACCATCTTCAAGTCAGTGAAATTTAACACTGGAATTTATGATTAGACGGTGTTTTTCGCCGCAAAAGAACCATTTTGGTAAAGGATATAAAAAACAAACATATCTGGGTGTAATATCAATTAGTTTAGCGAAGATTTACGTTATTGATATTATAATAATTTTAAATTCATTGCCCAAAACTATATTATTTTGCGGGCGCGTAGTGCTTAATCTCATTTTTGCACTAGCTTTCACCATGAAATCGAGCGCGCACCTCGTTCCCATGAAAGTACATTGGAGAAAAAACTTAAAAAAGTAATATTTTGTAGTCATCCTCATCATGGTTTTCATCAACACTTTAGTTTGTTATTATTTGTTTGCAAGATTTTGTTTCTCTTTTTTCAAAGCAAATTTTTGACAGCTGCCGCAGCCAAATTCCCTTTTTTGCGGGCGGCTTGAAACGGATTTTTATATACTCTTATAAGAGGTTTATAGTGGTAATCTAGAGAGGGCCACTTGGACATATCTTACTCTTATAGTGGTCATCAGAAGGTAATCCTGTAGTAATGGGTTTTACTGTCAGTTCTTGTAATTCGATCTTGAAAACCATTTCTAGAGCGGAATAAAACTTGAAATGTTACTTGGGATAGAGTGCTTTGAAATGCGCGGCACGAGAGGCATCCGCAGGACTGTCAGGTTGGCCTCAATGGTCAAATGGCAGCGTGCGTGGGACAGTTCCACTAAGGGTAGATGGACACATAGGTTGATACCGGAGATAGGTGCGTGGGTCAAGAGGCGCCATGGGGAAATCACTTTCCACCTGACCCAGGTCCTTACAGGCCATGGTTGCTTCAGACAGTACCTACACCCGTTCGGACACTCGGCCTCGCCCGAGTGTCCGGTGTCTGTTGGTTTAGAGAACGGCGGAACACTTGTTGTTCGTGCGCCCGCGTTTTTCGCACAATGCGTGACCACATGCTTGCCACATGTGGTCTGGACACTACCCAGACAACCTAGTTCGGAGGATGTGTAAAGATGAAGTTGGCTGAAACGCCGTTTAATCGGCTATCGTCCAAATCGTCTAAGAGCTACACATAAGGTGGCGCGTGGACTCCAGGAATGGCTAGTTCAGGCGCAAATAAGAGGTGGTCCAAGGGTTCGGAGTCGGCTTCATGGGTCATACCGGTGCCCTGTGGTCGAACTCGATCCTTTTTATCGAACAAGTGGCCGCGCGAAGAACAACATGGTATCGTCGCTTTCGCGGCGTCGGTCAACTCAGGCGGGTTCCGAGCCCGAGGACGGAAAGGGTCCTCGTCAAAGGCTGGGGCAGGCGTAGGCACCGCGTCAGCAAGTCCCTCTGTGTGCTGGCGAATAGGCCCTATCGCAGAAAGGTCAATTTGGGGTGCACGCGGCATCATCATTCTTGATACCAGTCGTGCAGAGGAAACAGGCGCGAAGTCGACCCTGCCCACCTTCCGAGGACATAGGGCGTGGTAAGGGCACCTGGAAAGCCGGCAATGCGCTGGCACGATACCATGGTGTTCTTCTAAAAAAGCGAGTCACGTTGTTCGATGCTGCTAGGACACGCAGCTAACTTCGAGAGTACGTTGTGCACTGGCCCCCGCTTTGAAGCATTACTTTCTGGTTGTACCGAAGTGACGATGGGCAGCGGCAATGAAAACGGTTTAGTCGGGGATGCAGTCCTGCCTCCCTCATTGGAGGTGGCCCCTAACCCAGCACTTCCTGGTCAACCCAGGATGTCTGTTGAGCAGATTCCCCCTCCAAGGAAAAAAAAAACACACACACACACACACACAGACATCACCTCAATTCGTTGAACTGAGTCGATTGGTATATAACACTATGGGTCTCCGGGCCTTCTATAAAAAGTTTGTTTTTGGAGCGATCATATAGCCTTTACGTATACTTAGTATACGAGAAAGGCAAAAAAGTATTTTGGCCTTAACTTCCGATCCCATAGTCCGATCTGGCCAATTTTCAATAGGAAATAATGGGACAGGATTCTGCGTCGAATGCAACTTGTTGCGAGCAAATCGGTTAAGGATAAGTGCCTGAAAAATAAGTGACATTTTAAATCAATTTTTCTATAAAAAAGAAATTATTTTGGCCATAACTTCCGATCCCATAGTCCGATCTGACCAATTTTCAATAGGAAACAATGGTAGAGTATCCTGCGTCGAATGCAACTTGTTGCGAGTAAATCGGTTAAGGATAAGTACCTAAAAAATGAGTGACATTTTTTTTTGGGTTGGTGCGCACAGACACACACACATACACACACACACACACACACACATACACACAGACATCACCTCAATTCGTCGAGCTGAGTCGATCGGTATATAACACTATGGGTCTCCGGGCCTTCTATAAAAAGTTTGTTTTTGGAGCGATCATATAGCCTTTACGTATACTTAGTATACGAGAAAGGCAAAAAGTATTTTGGCCATAACTTTCGATCCCATAGTCCGGTCTGGCCAATTTTCAATAGGAAACAATGAGAAACTTTTCTGCGTCGAATGCAACTTGTTGCGAGTAAATCTGTTAAGGATAAGTGCCCGAAAAATGAGTGACACTTTTTTACGCGATTATTCAGTAAAAAAAGTATTTTGGCCATAACTTCCGATTCCATAGTCCGATCTGACCAATTTTCAATAGGAAACAATGGGACATCATTCTGCGTCGAATGCATTTTGTTGCGAGTAAATCTGTTAAGGATAAGTGCCCGAAAAATGAGTGACACTTTTTCAAGCGATTATTCCGTAAAAAAAAGTATTTTGGCCTTAACTTCCGATCCCATAGTCCGATCTGGCCAATTTTCAATAGGAAACAATGGGACAGGATTCTGCGTCGAATACAACTTATTTGCGAGCAAATCAGTTAAGGATAAATGCCTGAAAAATAAGTAACATTTTTTAATCAATTTTTCTATAAAAGAGGGGTATTTTGGCCATAACTTCCGATCCCATAGTCCGATCTGACCAATTTTCAATAGGAAACAATGGTAGAGTATCTTGCGTTGAATGCAACTTGTTGCGAGTAAATCGGTTAAGGATAAGTACCTAAAAAATGAGTGACATTTTTTTTTTGGGTTGGTGCGCACAGACACACACACACATACACACACACACACACACACACACACAGGAGGTGGGAGCTCGGGACTTGTTCCTGGGCGCCAATGAAAAACCACCAGTTGGCGTTTCCTTCGGAAGACGACCGGGCCCTGGTACCAGTTCACTGGTTTCCAGCCAGCCAAGCGGATTCTGCCTAGGGACGTGGCGGAGGTTTGACAGTGGGATCTGTTGAATCTCTACAAAAACCACAAGTCTATAAGCAGCTCTGTACAAGCGACCCGTGCCGCTTCAAAGCACTTCAGCCCATCAACAGGAGTGCCAACCGACACATTAGGATCGATACCAGTAAGGTCCTAATTACGATATACTGGTTACGGCTTACGACAACGGACAGAATTTGGATAGTGGATTGGAAACGACGACATTGGGCTGACGGTCGTGCTGTTCTACTCCCTGAGTAAGGAAGGGTGACACCGGCTTGAAATGGCGAGTGGGCTAACAGTACGGCCGCCTCCGTCCCGGTAAAAACTAGCAGTCCTCCGAATACGTTCAATACTCGTCCACCAATTTTATTGGTGAGTACTGAAACTCGGTTGAGATTCTCCCGATTGCGCGATCGGCTCTGAACACAGCCATATAAGTGCGCCCGTGTCAACTAACATGGACCTATCTGCTTGCAAAGACAATCCATGGATTATAATCGACTACGTACGACGGGTGGAGATAACGGTTTGGAGGGGGACCCTATAGAATGAGTAATTCGACATACAACACAGAAGCAGATGCAGGGCAGCGAACCCGTTCGCCAGTAGTGGAGTTGGTGAGATCACCGCCACCAGCGACAGTAGTGCTACAGCAACAACAGCAGCACCTGCCTGGGCAAAGTGAGTTAAACAAGCCCTCACAAAAGCCGAAAATAGTGGCAGCGAAGAAATTGGTAGAAGAGCTCCACACTTTCGTGGATGGGAGGAACAACGTCCATAAGGAGATTAAGGACATGGTTCACAAGATCCGGAAGGCGCTAGTATCGGCAGCGATTGAATTCGATGCAGCAGCGCTGAGGGCCGACGAAGCGGAGTGCGCATTAGCGCTGACTAAGGCTCCTGCTGTCTTAGCTCCGCCAGAACAGGGCCATATCGGCACAGTTCCGTTGTACTCCAAAAAGCAAGGGAAAGAGAAACTGGCTGGAGTGGGGAGTACATCAGCCTCCGCATGACTCCCAAAGGGCCAGAACCTCGCCTGGAGACGGGAGGCCAGGCGGACTCAAGCGGCAAACGCGGGATGACGCAGTCGAAGGAACAGACGCTACTTCACAGGGAGAAGGGTGGAGTACCGTAGTAGGCCAGAAGGAAAAAAGAAATAGACAGTTGAAGCGAAAAGAGGCGAGAAACATGGAGCAGTACAAGAAAGGAAAGCCTCCGTTGCGTCAGAAACCGTCTAAGGGACAAGCCGTACTCGTCAAGGCCAAAGACGCTACGACGTATGCAGCGCTCCTGAAGAAGGTTAGAGAGGATCCGGAGCTGAGGGACTTAGGCGAGAACGTAGTAAGGACCAGGCGCACTCAAACCGGAGAGATGCTCTTCGAGCTAAAAAAAAGACCCTACGGTTGATAGCTCGATTATGCAAGAGCGCATTGTTAAATCCATTACTCCAGAGATGGTAATAATGTGCAGGGATTAAGACGAGATCACATTGGAAGAGGAACTCAAGGATGCACTAAAGTCACAGTTCAATCTGGGTGAGGTGCAAATAACTATGCGAATAAGGAGAGCATACGGAGGCACACTAAAAGCTATGATTCGCTAACAAAGCTCTGGAGGTAGGCAAACTGACTGTTGGATGGTCAAAATGCCCATTGAAAGCTGCCCCGCCAGTGAATAAACAAACGGAGAGATGCTTCAAATGTTTGGGCCTCGGACCACGGGCGAGAGCTTGCAAAGGTTCGGACAGATCCAACAAGTGTTGGAAATGCGGAGAAACAGGTCATTTTGCGAAAGACTGCACGCAAAGACACAAGTGCATGCTTTGCACACTAGAAAACGGAGATGACCATCAGACGGGTGGCTACAAATGCCCTGCATATACGAGAGCGATCGCAGGCCAGTAGTAGTGGATATAATTCAGAATAATCTGAATTACTGCGATACCGCATATGTTATGGCAGTCAACAACAGAAACGATATATGACGTAGCGATAATTGCAGAGCCGTATCGAGTTCCTCCTGATAACGGCAACTGGGTGGCTAGTAGAACGGGGATTGCTGCAATACAAGTTATGGGCAGATTTCCTATCCAAGAAGTGGTAGAGAGGTCATGTGAGGGATTCGTGATCGTCAAAATCAACGGCGTTTACGTATGTAGTTGCTATACGCCTCCCAGGTGGACAGTGGAGCATTTTAGCCAGATACTAGAGCGGTTAACCGACAACCTGATCGGACCAAGGCCGGTAATTATGGGAGGTTATTTCAATGCCTGGGCTGTGGAGTGGAGCAGCAGAGTCGCCAATACGAGAGGGTATATTCTCCAGGAAGCTCTGGCGAAGCTAGATGTACGACTTTGCAATGAAGGTGCCGTAAGCACATTTTGGAGAGACGGGAGGAAGTCTATTATCGATGTCACGTTCTGCAGTCCTTCGTTGATGGCGATCATGAACTGGAGAGTTAGCGATGAGTACACCCATAGCGATCACCAGGCGATTCGTTGTTGTATTGGGCGACGAAACCATGCGACAACACAGAGAAGAGTGACCGCTGAGCAGAAGTGGAAGACGAAAGCCTTCGACAAGGACCTCTTTATATAGGCACTTCGACCGGACAACAGTTTCGAGAACGACGATGCGGCTGAACTGATAAGAAGTATGGTAATGGCTTGTGATGCCGCGATGCCGCGACAACTAGAGTCTAGGAGCAATCGGCATCCAGCCTCTTGGTGGAACGAGATGCTCAGTGCGCTAGGCGCTGCGTGTCTCAGATTCAGGAGGCGAGCCAGAGAGCAAGGACGGAACCAGAGAGAGGAGCACAAGGCGGCGTTCCGGAAAGCTAGAACTGCATTGAAACGGGCAATCAAAATTAGCAAGTCAAATTGCTACAAAAAGCTATGCCGAAGCAGACGCCAATCCCTGGGGCGACGCGTATCGCGTTGTAATGGCGAAGATTAAAGGCCTGTCGACGCCAGCTGAAACGTGCCCATACATGCTGAAGGAAATCGTGGAGGTCTCTTCCCGAAACACAATCCGACTTCGTGGCCACCGATACCGTACGGAGAAGAAGAAGCAATTTCCGAGGGTCGGCAAGTGTCCAATGATGAGCTGGCAGATGCTGCGAAGCGCCTGAAAATGAAGAAAGCACCCGGTCCAGATGGAATACCATACGTGGCTCTGAAAGCTGCAATTTTGGCATATCCGGATATGTTCAGAACGGTGCTCCAGAAGTGCCTAGACGAGGTAACTTTCCAGAAATGTGGAAGACCAGAAGCTGGTACTGCTGCCAAAACCAGGAAAGCCGCCGGGACATACGGCCTCGTACAGGCCTATTTGCCTGATAGACACAGTTGGGAAACTTCTGGAGGATCATCCTAAACAGACTGACAGAAGTGTATGGAGGGTGAGCGTGGACTGTCAAACATGCAGTTTGGATTCCGCAAAGGAGTATCGACAGTGGATGCAATTCGCACTGTGCTCGAGAGTGCTGACAAAGCATCTAAACAGAAGCGAAGAGGAGATCGATACTGCGCAGTGGTTACGATAGACGTAAAGAACGCGTTTAACAGTGCCAGCTTTGAAGCCATTGCAGCTGCGCTGCATAGAATGCAGGTTCCTGAATATCTTTGCCGCATCCTGAAGAGCTACTTTGAGAGCAGAGTCCTGGTGTACGACACGAACAGAAGGGAAAAAGTCGATGCGTGTTACAGCGGGTGTTCCTCAGGGCTCCATACTCGGCCCAACCCTCTGGAACGGAATGTATGATGGAGTCCTGACATTGCGGCTGCCCAGGAAAGTGAAAATCGTGGGTTTTGCGGACGACGTGTCATTAACAGTGATGGGCGAGACACTCGAAGAAGTGGAGGCGTCTGTGACAGAGGCAATAGCCACGATCGAGAGCTGGATGAATGGAGTTAAGCTACAAATAGCTCACCACAAAACAGAGGTGCTATTAGTCAGCAACTGCAAGGCTATCCAGCGGATGGAAATCGTCGTCGGAGGACATGCGATTGCTTCGAAGCGATCACTGAAGCACCTGGGTGTGATGATCGACGACCGGCTAAATTTCAACAGCCACGTTGACTACGCCTGTGAAAAGTCGGCGAAGGCAATGAACGCAATAGCGAGGATCATGCCAAACGTTGGCGGCCCACGAAGCAGGACGAGGCGTCTGCTAGTTAGTGTCTCGTCATCCATACTGCGGTATGGGGTTCCTGCCTGGGGCAAAGCACTGCAAACCAAGTGGAACCGGGAAAAGCTGAAAAGTGTGTTCCGGCTGATGGCCATACGAGTTGCAAGTGCGTATAGAACGATATCGTCGGAGGCAGTATGCGTTATCGCCGGGATGGTACCCATTTGCATCACCCTGGCGGAAGAAATCGAGTGCTACCAGTGGAGAGAAACCGGAAACATGAGAAAGGTGGCGAAAATTCGTTCGATGGCGATGTGGCAGCAGAAGTGGGACAGTACTGATAAAGGAAGGTGGACCCACCGGCTCATTCCAAATCTGTCGACGTGGATGAACAGAAAGCATGGCGAAGTAAACTTCTACCTGACGCAGTTCCTGTCGGGTCACGGATGCTTTCGGAAGTATTTACATCGGTTCGGACACACCAATTACCCGCTATGTCCAGAATGTGAGAATGTTGAAGAGACGCCGGAGCATGTGGTGTTCTATTGTCCGCGGTTTGCGGAAATTCGTAGAGAAATGCCTGTCCCAAGCGCGGATAATATCGCAGAGCGAATGTGTCACGAGGAAGACACGTGGAATTCGGTAAGCAGAGTCGTGACGCAAATACTGTCGGAGCTGCAGCGTAGATGGAGGCGAGATCAGCGAATGAGTGCCAATTCTGGGGAGTATTCAGCGCAGTGAGCAGTGTTTGGCTTCGGGTCGTCGCGGCGCCGGTGAACCGGAAGTTTTCTGCCAACCGGAATCGTCGGACCGACCTCGGCACTCGAACAGTCAACCTGCAGAAGAAAGAAGAAGAAAGCGATTTGGGTACGTAGGGCACCCGAGGACGATGTCGAGGCAATGCGTGAAAGTGTCCCCTGCGATAGCCGCCGGTAGTCGGGGCACCACCAGTGCGGAAGTTTCCTTCACCGGAACTGGTGGACCACCCTCGACGCCGGGGGAGTCAGGAGGATTCGAGTCAGGAAGTTCGGTGCATGGCCGTCGAGGGATCGAGACTACGTTGCAGTGGAGCAGTGGATTAGTCAGCCAGTCGGCGAACTAGCCTAAGCTAGGGGCCGGAATTTTAGATGAAGTGCATGAGCACAGCCCCCCCCGAAGTAGTCGCAGCATCCCGTGGTCCCGGGGGGATCGAGGCAAGAAGGATAAGGGACCCGGTTTATCCAGGAGGCAGATTTTTAGCAGGTCGGGAGGAACCCATCCCTGTTCGCCTTCGAGCATAGTGTGGATGCTCGAGGTGTCTGTCGTGCAGATTTTTGATGGCCTTTAACCCTTGTAAAACAAAAAAAAAAACACACACACACACACACACACACACACACACACACACACACACACACACACACTTGGGGGCAGCAGGGACTTTGTCCAAGGGCTTGACGACCCCTCCCCATGGCCACTGCGAGTTAGGGGGCCTGTCTAGGATGTGGTGGGGTTTGACAGTGGGCTCTGTTGAACCTCTATAAAAAGCTGCATGTGTCTGCAAGCAGGCCCTATCACAGCGACCGTGCGCCGCTCAAAGCACACAAGCCCAAGAGGAGTGCCAACTGGCACATCAGGATTTATACCAGTAAGATCCTGATTATGGTATACTGGTCACGGCAAACGACATTGGACGATTCTCGGTTTTTGGATAGGATTAGGCGTATATGGGCTGACAGTCGAGCTATTCTGTTTCCTGAGTAACAAAGAGTGACATCTTTTGAAACGGCAGGCAGGCTAATGGTTCGACTGCCTCCGTCCCAGTAAACAACCTGGCAGGCCTCCGGTAACGCTCAACACCTGTCACCTAGACTGGTGGGTAGTAGGTTCAGATGTAACATTCCTGATCTACGTCGATCCGGCTCTGAACACGGTGCTATAAGGCACCAGAGTCAACCCTTGCATGGACCTCACTGTTTACAAAGGCACCCATGGGATCACAAAAGGCGACTATCTACAACGGGTAGAGATCACGGCTCGGAGAAGGGACCCTTTAAACATGGAAACGAATACAAAAAGCAACGAAGGAGCAGGCGGAGAGAATGTTTTCGCTAAACGTGGGAAGCTGCAGCGATCTCCAGTGATGGCGCAGGCAGCAGTAGCAAGTACCAGCTGTTTGGCCAAGGCTTCTGAGAACCATGCAGGCCAACAGGAGCTAGGATCCGAGAATAGGGTGTCCACACCAAAATCGGCAATTAGTGTTATTCAGGAGGAACTACAACTTGGGAGGTCCAACCTGATGGAAGTGCGGAAGCTTGAGTCAGCGAGCTTTATGACTTCGTGAAGGACAAACACAATGTCCACACTAAGATAAAGGTTCTAGTGACGAGCATCAAATCCGCCGTTAAAGCTGCCGAGCACGAACAGAACGCGCTCAAAAAAGAGCTGAGGCAGCTGAAAAAACGCTGAGAGAGGGAGCGGAGCATGCAGCAGACACACAGCAGACACCAATGAGCATCCAAAATACTCGCACGGAGAAGCGAAGCAGGGACTCGCCAGGGAGCAGGAAGTCCCGAAGAAGCAGCGGAACGTGCACGATTGTGCTAACGTACTAAAGGATGGCGCCAAGAACGGTGAATGGCAAACCGTAGAAAGCCAGCGAGAGAAGAGGAAGAAGCAGAAGGTGACTGTGGAAAAGAAGAAGGAACAGAAGAAGAAAGAAAAACGTCGATCTCCTCAGGAGAGGGTCAAGGGCGACGCCCTGATCATCGAAGCGAGCGACAGGACGACGTATGCAGCAATCCTAAGGAAAGTAAGAGAAAACCCGGATCTCAAGGACTTGGGAGAGAAAGTAGTGAGGACTAGAGCGTACCCAGAAGGGGAGTTGCTGTTCGAGCTGAAGAAAGATCCAACAATCAAAAGCTCGGCCTTCCGGGAGCTCGCTGCCAATTCCTTGGGCAGTGAAGCAAACGTAAGAGCTCTTACACAGGAAGCAGTAGTCGAGTGCAGAGACCTGGACGAGATTACGTCGGAAGACGAACTGAGGGAGGCTCTTGTCTCACAATGTATGCTGAGTGAGGTGCAGATGACGATCCGGCTTAGGAAAGCGTACGGTGGTACACAAGTAGCAGCGATACGATTACCAGCAGTTGCTGCCAACAAAATGGTGGAGGTGGGCAAGGTGAAAGTCGGATGGTCGGTGTGCCCGTTGAGACTCACTCCGCGGGTCACTAAAGAGATGGAGAGATGCTTCAAATGCATGGCGTTTGGACACCAGGCGCGAAACTGCAAAGGTCCGGATAGATCCGGTCTATGTAGAAAATGTGGCGAAGAAGGACACGTTGCTAGGGACTGTACGAAGCAACCGCGATGCCTGCTCTGCAAACCGGAGGACGGAAACGACCATACGACGGGTGGCTTCAATGCCCTGCATACAAGAAGGCGATGGCGGGCCGAGATTAATGGAGATCATCCAGTTGAATCTCAATCATTGCGACACCGCACAGCAGCTGTTGTGGCAGTCGACAACAGAAGCAATGTGCGACGTGGCAATTATTGCTGAGCCGTACCGGATCCCTTCTGACAACGGCAACTGGGTGGCGGATGCTACGGGGATTGCGGCTATCCAAGTGATGGGCAGATTCCCTATCCAAGAGGTGGTAGACAGCTCTAACGAAGGTTTTGTTGTCGCCAAAATCAACGGGATCTTCGTGTGTAGCTGCTACGCACCCCACGGTGGACTTTAGAGCAGTATAACAGGATGCTCGATGCACTCACGGAGAAGCTGATCGGCCTTAAACCCGCAATCATCGGAGGCGACTTCAATGCTTGGGCAGTGGATTGGGGAGCAGGCTGACCAACGCCAGAGGTTACAGTTTGCTGGAGGCGCTTGCAAAGCTGGAAGTCAGACTGTGCAACGAAGGTACCGTTAGTACATTTCGCAGAGACAGCAGGGAGTCCATCATTGACGTGACGTTTTGCAGCCCGTCGCTGGTGAGAAACATGAACTGGAGAGTTTGTGAGGACTACACTCATAGTGATCACCAAGCTATCCGGTATAGTGTTGGAACACGGCTACCGACGACGCGGAGAGGGATAAGGACTACCGGGCGAAGATGGAAAACGAAGGACTTTGACAAGGAGCTTTTCATCGAAGCACTTCGAGTTGACAGCGGCGCAATAAATCTGGAAGCAGATGAACTGACGGAAACGTTAGCGAGGGCTTGCGATGCGTCGATGCCAAGAAAACTGGAGCCATTAGACAGCCGACGCCCAAATTACTGGTGGAACGAATCTCTTGCCAATCTTCGTGCTGCCTGTCTCAGGGCCAGGAGACGTTTTCAGAGGGCAAGGTCTGAAACGGTAAGAGAAGAACGTAAGATAGTTTTCCGGGAAGCTAGAGCGGCTTTCAAACGGGAGATCAAAGTCAGCAAGTCCAACTGCTTCAAGCAGTTGTGCCTAAAGCTGACGCTGATCCTTCAGGGCAATGCTTATCGGGTGGCAATAACGAAAATCAAGGGTCCAGCGACGCCAGCGGAGATGTGTCCGGACAAGCTGAAGATCATCGTGGACGGTCTTTTCCCGCAACATGATTCTACGATGTGGCCGCCTGCACCGTACGAAGATGAAGACCGTGTCACCATTGCAGGTATGCAAGTCTCCAACGACGAGCTATCATCAGTGGCGAAAGGTCTGAAGAAGAAGAAAGCTCCGGGTCCGGATGGAATTCCAAACGTGGCTTTAAAAACTGCGATACTGGCGTTACTGGATTTGTCCAGGATGGTGCTGCAGAAATACCTACTAGATGGCTACTTTTTGAATAAGTGGAAGATTCAGAAACTGGTGTTACTGCCGAAACCAGGAAAACCGTTGGGAATCCAGCTTCGTATAGGTCCATATGCCTGCTGGATACACTGGGGAAGCTTCTGGAAAGGATTATCCTTAACAGGCTGACGCAGTTCACGGAGGTGAGATCGGCTTGTCGGAGAAGCAGTTTGGATTCCGAAAAGGCAGATCGACGGTGGATGCAATTAAGGCGGTCGTTGAAGTTGCAGAGAAAGCATCCAAGAAAAGAGGTGCGGCAATCGGTTCTGCGCCGTAGTAACAATTGACGTCAAAAACGCGTTCAACAGTGCCAGCTGGGAGGCCATCGCCGTCGCGCTGCATGGAATGCGGGTTCCTGGCTATTTGTGTAGAATCCTTAAGAGCTACTTCGAAAACCGGATTCTGGTCTACGATACGAATTCGGGGCAGGAGTCGATTAGGGTCTCGGTGGGTGTTCCGCAAGGCTCCATACTTGGCCCAATGCTGTGGAACGTTATGTACAACGCGTTCTAAAACTGAAGTTGCCCAAAGGTGTGAAGATCTTCGGATTCACGGACGACGTCGTCCTTACGATAACCGGAGAGTCGTTGGAAGAAGTAGATATGCTGGTGGCGGAGACGACCGACGCAGTTGAAAACTGGATGAAAGGGGTCAAGCTGCAGCTTGCTCACCACAAAACGGAAGTGATGCTGGTCAGCAACTGCCGAATCATACAGCGAATGCAGATTATCGTCGGAGAGCACGACATACCGTCCGTGCGGGCTTTGAGACATCTAGGGTGATGATCGACGACCGTTTGAATTTCAACACCCATGTCGACTATTCCTGCGAGAAGGCGGCAAAGATGGTCAGTGCGCTTGCTGGGATCATGCCGAACGTTGGCGGACCGAGGAGGCAGCTGTAGGCGTCTTCTGGCGACCGTATCATCCTCAATACTTAGGTACGGCGTTCCAGCCTGGGGAGCTGCGCTCAAGACGAAACGTAATCGCAGGAAGTTGAATAGCGTGTTTCGTCTAATGGCCATTCGAGTGGCGAGTGCGTACCGAACAATTTCGTCAGAGGCAGTTTGCGTTATCGCAGGGATGATTCCAATCTGCATAACCTTAGCAGAGGATATCGAGTGCTACCAACGGAGAGGTACCAGAAATGTGAGGGAGGCGATGAGACTGGACTCAATGGTGAAGTGGCAGCAGGAGTGGGACAATGCAGACAATGGAAGGTGGACCCACCGGCTCATCCCCAATGTGTCGACGTGGGTGAACAGGGAGCATGGAGAGGTGAACTTTCACCTCACTCCAGTTCCTATCCGGACACGGTTGTTTCCGCCAATATCTGCACCGATGTGGCCATGCGTCATCGCCATTCTGCCCGGCGTGCATCAACGTAGAGGAGACTCCAGAGCACGTGTTATTCGATTGTCCGAGGTTTGCGGAAGCACGTAGAGGAATGCCTGCCTAAGCGTGGACAACATCGCAGAGCGAATGTGTCACGATGAAGATACGTGGAATGTGGTAAGCAGAGTCGTGAGGCAAATATTGACAGAGCTGCAGCGTAGATGGAGAAGGGACCAGCAAACAAGCGTCGTCGCGGAGGAAAATCCAGCAGAGTGAGCAGTGTTGGCCTCGGGTCGTCAGGGCGCCGGTGAACCGGAAGTTTTCTGCCAACCGGAATCGTCGGACCGATTTCGGCCCTAGCTCAGTCAACCTGTTGCAGAAAGAAGAAAGAAGGAGGAAGTGCTTCGGGTATGTAGGGCACCGCCAGTGCGGACGTTATCCACCACCGGAACTGCCGGACCACCTCTGCAACCCGAAGACGAAGTCGGCGCAATGCGCGAAAGCGTCCCCTGCGATAGCCGCCGGTAGTCAGGGCACCATCAGTGCGGAAGTTTCCTTCACCGGAACTGGTGGACCACCCTCGACGCCGGGGGAAGTCAGGAGGATTCGAGTGAGGAAGTTTGCGGCACGACCGCCAAGGATCGAGACAATGTAGCAGTAGATCTCAGCAAGCCAGTCGGCGAACTAGCCTAAGCTAGGGGCCGGAATTTTAGAAGAAGTGCTTGAGCACAGCCCCCCGAAGTAGTCGCAGCATCCAGTGGTCCCAGGGGATCGAGGCAAGGAGGATAAAGGGACCCGGTTTATCCAGGAGGCACATTTTAGCAGGTCAGGAGCCCATCCCTGTTCGCCTTCGAGCATAGTGTGGATGCTCGAGGTGTCTGTCGCCAGATTTTGATGGCCTTTAACCCTTGTAAAAAAAAAAAAAACACACACACACACACACACACACACACACACACACACACACACACACACACACACACACACACACACACACACACATACACACAGACATCACCTCAATTCGTCGAGCTGAGTCGATCGGTATATAACACTATGGGTCTCCGGGCCTTCTATAAAAAGTTTGTTTTTGGAGCGATCATATAGCCTTTACGTATACTTAGTATACGAGAAAGGCAAAAAGTATTTTGGCGATAACTTCCGAACCCATAGTCTGGTCTGGTCATTTTTCAATAGGAAACAATGGGACACTTTTCTGCGTCGAATGCAACTTGTTGCGAGTAAATCGGTTGAGGATAAGTGCCCGAAAAATGAGTGACACTTTTCTACGTGATTATTCAGTAAAAAAAGTATTTTGGCGATAACTTCCGATCCCATAGTTCGATCTGGCCAATTTCAAATAGGAAACAATGGGACAGGATTCTGCGTCGAATGCAACTTGTTGCGACCAACTTGAGAATAAGTGCCCGAAAAACGAGTGACACTTTTTTACGCAATTATTCAGTAAAAAAAAGTATTTTGGCCATAACTTCCGATCCCATGGTCCGATCTGACCAATTTTCAATAGGAAACAATGAGACACTTTTCTGCGTCGAATGCAACTTGTTGCGAAGTAAATCTATTAAGGATAAGTGCCCGAAAATGAGTGACACTTTTTCACGCGATTATTCCGTAAAAAAAGTATTTTGGCCATAACTTCCGATCCCATAGTCCGGTCTGGCCAATTTTCAATAGGAAACAATGAGAAACTTTTCTGCGTCGAATGCAACTTGTTGCGAGTAAATCGGTTGAGGATAAGTGCCCGAAAAATGAGTGACACTTTTCTACGTGATTATTCAGTAAAAAAAGTATTTTGGCCATAACTTTCGATCCCATAGTCCGATCTGACCAATTTTCAATAGGAAACAATGGGACATCATTCTGCGTCGAATGCAACTTGTTGCGAGTAAATCTGTTAAGGATAAGTGCCCGAAAAATGAGTGACACTTTTTCACGCGATTATTCCGTAAAAAAAAGTGTTTTGGCCTTAACTTCCGAGCCCATAGTCCGATCTGACCAATTTTCAATAGAAACAATAGGGTAGGATTCTGCGTCGTGTTGCGTTGAATGCATACAGCAAAGGGCAATACGCAAACAACGATACTGAATTCGTTCCAATTTGATCAGGTGGCAATCGACTGCTGAGAGGAAGCAGAAAGAGCCATACTCTAAAACAGAGAGAATAGTCGTTCTATAGAGTTTTATGAGGTCTTCCGGGTGAGCACCCACCAGGTTCCGGAGATAGAACGTAGAAAATGGATCCTGTTCCGGCATTTTGTATCAAATACTCAACATGGAGTTTCCAAGTATATTTAGAATCAAACATAAGAGCTCATTTGTTCTGAGACCTAAACTATAATCTGTATATAACTAAGTAAAATCAACGATGTCTACATCCGATTGCTCTACCCCATCACATTATTGTTGCTTAGCTAATGAAAGGTCTCGACTCAGTAATTAAACTAGTCAACACATTGCCCTCCATATACATAATCAAATCATTACGATCGACTGGCGAGTTAACTGGCTAAACAAGTGTCTGCTTGGCTTGTGACAGATGTCCATTGCATTGATCCAACTGCATCCACACCCGAAATCGATGATGACCGTCAACATCCAACGCACCCGCCCTACACTATCCACTTTCCTGGCGGCAACCCCACGTCATGCCATATTTACCCAAAACGACAGCCATCAAACCGCACAACGTGTGTTCCACCCGATATTATTACAAACATACGTGTGCTCGTCGACGAGTCATAACCCCTAAACCAAACTTCCGAAGGGAGCGCAGTTCGTAAAAGTAAAAGCTTTTATCGTAATTATCAGTTTTATGTTCGTTTTCATCGCATAAAAGTTTAATTTCGAATCCATAAACCCCGCAAAAATGGTCGTTAAACGGAACAGCTGGAACGGCGTCAAAGAGGTTGGGGAGGGGGGGTTCGAAAGAGGTGAGCGTGTTCGGACCAGTCGTTGAGTTTCGCTAAATTCTAATACACGTGATATATGTTTTGCGATGTAATAAATATGACTTACGAAGTTTTTGTGCAAAGAGCAATGGCTTCGGGCGAAAAGGGTACTACCGATCCGTTTCGTGAAATGGACCTTAACAAAACTGATTTATGAACAGTTGATAGAATATCTTTAAAGTCGGTTTTATTGACTGTCTTTAACGTCCCAAAATTATCAAGAAAAAAAATTGTAATTTTACAGAAGCTTCACGTCGGTGGAGGAAATAGGGGAAGAGGCCTCAAAACGCACACCCATCAATATCTTATATATAAAAATGAAATGGTCTGTGTTCGTATCCGCATAACTCGAAAACGGCTGGGTGGATTTTTTTCATTTCTTCAACAGAAACATTCGTTATCGTTTCCGACGGGTTTATATGATATTTCCTTATGCGAAAATTACGGGTAAGATGGAGTAAATCGTGAAAAACTAAAATTAAGAATCGTATGGAAACTTTGCATGGGCAGTTCACATCGCGCATTTTCGCCTACTATGCAGGACAACGTCTGCCGGGTCAACTAGTCTAAGATAGAACTCAAGCATGATTGATTTTAAGCGAATGCCTTCGCGGTATCGTGAACAACCGTGTGTAGAAGAGCCATGGTGGGCTTTCTAGATTGGTAAGCATGTTGATTACCATGAAGAGGCATGTTATCCAAACAGTGATCATGAATGTGATGATCGATAATACGTTCTAAGCATTCCAGAAGAAATAAGGTCAACTTGATGGGCCCAAAACTCTTTGATTCTTCATACGAAGCACGTTCTCCTTTAGGTATAAACTTTACAGTACCACCCCGCCAGGATATGGGTAAATACTCAATAGCAAAACTGCATACTAAAAGTTATTTCAAAACATGCTCAAAACCCCTCTGAAGAAAAATGCGATAGATCCCATCTTCCCCTGCAGATTTGTAAGGAGCAAAACTGTTAAGTGCCCATTGAATCGATTCAGTAGTTTTAATTCTACGAGCTTGAGCCCAAAACCCATAGCTACATGAAAAGACATCAGGAACACCCGATGATTGTATATCGATTCATCCAAGGAAGTGCGTATCATAGTCCCTATGGAAGACAATCCAGGCAGTGAAATGAAAAATTCTCAGCTGAATCTGGTACTGGACTAAGGATTCTATCGCACTGTTTTCAGAGTTCTCTCCTCTTTTGTGGATTTTCGTTTCTTGCTGGCTAGTTAATTCAACCGGCGATTTTCAGTTGAACACGTTACTAAACAATGTTGATCTACTAAAAAGTAATCAAAAACCCAAATTCAACCACCGTGCCGTAATAATGCCTGATTTTTTTTAAATGTTCGAAAGTCTCTCCTAAAGTCTTTCCATTATTCCAACAGCTCTCTCCACAAAAAACCTCGGTCCGGGATCAGGAGTAGCCAAAGGTGTTCCCATTACCTTTATTTTCTGTTTTCCATCCCAAACTTTTCATTTACCATCAACCATGCCAATAATGGCTATAATCTCCGACGAGATCGTCAACATTTTTTGTCTGCTATGTGCAGTCGTCGTCCTTATTCCCGCTGGTGTCGCGCCATTGACAGACAAAACTGTCGTTCAGACAGGATATTGAATAAAGAAGCAAGAGGGTGATTTGGAAAAATGATGTTGGCTTAGCTTCGGTTGTAAACATTTACACCACCGTCGTCACCGTGCGGTTTCGGTGTGTTTCTTTACAGGTTTTGGATGCAAGCCAACAATCAGCTCTGTATCAGCCTGCATGTAGGCAGCTTCGCCAAGTGCCATTGCGAGTGTGCTGTGTAACAACGTGGAGGAAAATGAATAGCTATCGCCAAAAAGAACATCGTTGAAGTATATTAAATGAGTGTAAAAAGAAAATTGAAAAAAAGCCATGCTTTCTGAACTTCGAACTGTGTACGGGATCGCAATGAAGAATATTATGGGAGATAGTATGCTAATAATAATATAAAAATGAAGTCTATTGCGATGTTCTTCCATGATAGAAAATGGATAATTATGCAAATGATTGACATAGACTGAGGATCGGAATCCCGACAACAATGATTTTAGCGTTAACGTATTGGAGTTGAGCTAAAGGATGGTAGATGTACCATGTAAATACTTATTTTTTAAAGCGACATAGTGACACGCAAGTCAATACTTCCAGAATATTTAACATTGGGCAGTAAGCGCCTCCAACAGAATGAATTCCGTGCATCAGTGTGGTAATTAATCCATGGACGTGGGAATGGGAATATCTCCTCCATCTAATTGCCTCTCAGCTCGGAAAATTTCCCCCATCTTCCCCTGTAGTCAACACAGATGATAAAATGTTTTTAATTTAACCCTTGATTCGGTAGATATTACTATGCCAAAACAAAGCTTTGATAGTATTGGTACAATAAAAACTTTCATATACTGTAGTAGTATTGGTGTCGTATTTATAAAAACAAAGAATATTACTAGGGTGGTTCAAAAAACGACCCAGCACCACCACGCTTACTCGATTCCGTCCCATGCTCCGAGTGTCCTTCAAAAACCGATTTGAACAAAAACTGGTTGAGCGCAAGCCGGTTCAAGTTTGTATGAAAACTAGAATGGGAAACTAAACCTTTTATTACACTGGCTACGGCGCTTTCCCTCCAAACGCTGGCGAAAAGAGAACCCACATAGCTGACTGTGGGCTTCGTAGCCGTGCGGTTAGCGACGCCAATCGTCCAGACGCATGTGCTAGGGAGTGTGGGTTCGATTCGGAAAATATTCGTGATCGAATATGCCGAATATGGGTGTTATATGCCCTGTACGTTGTCTCTAGGTGTTAAATGTTCAGTCTGTACGATCTCTGGTCGAAAACGGTGTCCTGTCTTTTTTACTGAAAGCAACATTCCAGAGACTTCAGTGAACGAAAACCGCACCGCAGGAAAGATCCATTGATTACGTAACGCAAATATAGCATTTTATACTCCACTCACCCTTATGTCACACTTTTTGTATGAAGTATCTGCCCTGGTACGATAGTGTAGACTAGACTAGACTAGAAGTATCTGCCCCTGGTGCGATAGATATCACAGACAAATTCTAGGTATTTTGTTGAATTGAACGTTTCACTGATGCCTTATGAGAAGCCTAATTATCATGCGAAAGAATCGCAACCTCGATTAAAATCGACTCCCAACTATTAGAACGTCCATTCAATATGGATTGTCTATGGAGTTGAAGCTCTTAAATATTTCATCCAGTCATATGGTCTCCCCCCTCGCCATCGCCCAATGACGGAGTGCCAGAATCAGAATAATGTTAAAATTCAACCTCGCCATATCAACTGTCATACAAACATGAAACGACCTGCGCACGGTAAGCCTCTATTCAAACCAGCCCAAACCATTGGATGACACCCAAATTATAAATCATAATCAACTGTGGCGAAGCAAAATAATTTTTTGAGCCACCCTACTTATTAGTTTGCTGCTACCGGTGCCGGTGCACCGCGGTGTTTACATTCGCTGCGCGATCAGTTTTTAATCGTTTTTTTCGGGCAAAACTAGCAGTTTATACTAAGTTTTCGGTTCAAATAAGTGACTGATTTCAAAAAGTGGTGTTTAATTTGCATTCTATCAACATTTCGGGCTGCTCATGTGCGAGTGAGTAAAAACTTGATTTTTCCAATACCCTTTGAGAAGAAGTGAAGTGCAGTGGTGAACCCACCAAATCGCGAACGGCTATTAAATTGGCACGAAACTGCTGATTTATGCTACAATTCGAGCCGGAATACATAGGATTCATTGAAGAAACATGTTCATTATCACGGGAAGTAAGGAAATATGCTGTGAACAGGTTAGTAATTTGAATATTAAACTTTTGTTCGGTGCTGTTCGATGCATTCGAATGTAGGTGGGAGAGGAGTGCGGGAGGTGTGGGGTTGGCTCCTGGAAGGTCCGGTGCCATATTGGCTGCCATCGTGGTTCTCTTCCAACTATGTCCTTAAAATGTAATCAACAGTGATATACTGAAAACGTTAGTTTAGAGTTTTGGAATACTACATGTTAGGCTACTTATCAACAAATGTATTTTTTATCAAATTGATTCAATTTTAGTGTTGCTAATCTAAAGATAAATCAAATATCTAATTCGAAAAATCAAACTATTTCCGGCTAAAACGTATTTTAAAATTGAAGTATTGTATGCCTTGCCGGATGAAATCAAAAACATTAGCCAGCCCCATTTTGTTTTCACACTGCTGTCAAATGCGATTCAAACATGTTGTCTTTTACTTTTTAAGATTTTAAGATTTTAAGATTTAAGGTCGCATATCAGTACCATACTTGAGGGATTTCCTATTTATATGGGACAAATATGCGATTATGGGCAGTATGCTAGTCTTTATCAACCGCTTCTGTTTCAACTTTCAGGATCCTTACAAGCAAAACACTATATATTTCGGATATACCCCGTTAGGCATAAGTACGTTAGGCATAATGGACGTTAGGCATAACGGACGTTTGGCATAATGTACGTTAGGCATAATGAACGTTAGGCATAAAATGACCCAAAGAATAGCCTATGACATTAAGAAGGCAGAATTATGCCAAACGTCCGTTATGCCTAACGTCCTTTATGCCTAACGTACTTATGCCTAACGTCCTTATGCCTAACGTCGCGGACCCATATATTTCATATGTACGATCCATACTGGAATATTGTAGCATTGTATGGTCGCCTTACTTAACCACACATGAAGAAAGAATAGAATCAGTACAAAAACAATTTCTACTATACGCTCTTCGTAGATAAGGTTGGACGTCATTTCCTCTTCCATCTTATGAATCACGTTGCATGCTTATAAACATACAAACATTGAAACAGCGTCGAGAGTTTGCAACGGTTTCATTTGTTAACGATATAGTATCTCAACGTGTTGACTCAACTGAAATTTTGTCGAAATTAAATTTTTACATACCTTCTCGGCTACTTCGACATAGGACTTTGTTTTTCACTAACCACCGCCGAACGAATTATGCCAAATTTGGACCTTTTAACCGAATGATGGCTGTTTATAATCAACACTGCGAAGCTAATGACTTAAAAATGTCTCGGCATAACATTAAACAATATTTTCAAAAAACAAACATAAGAAATTCAACAATTTAAATTCATAATTACCAAGGAATGTAATTGTCGCTGAAAAATGCAAAAAACAAGCGACAAAAGAGAATAACGATAACTCTTTGTCCTCATCTGCAGACGATAAAGACATTGTTGCGTTCCATTTTATTTGCAACAAACATGGAGAGGTAGGGGAAACTGGGGTAATATGCACCCCCGGGGCAAAACGACCCTTTGGCATTTTTGAGTACATTTTCGGCAGTTTTTCGATAGTATTTACTACAGAGCATGTAGTTCGGATCTCGAACTACCAACTCCGTAGTAAACATTCTTGAGAATATTCCTGGAACACCGCTAAAAATGCCAAAAGGTCGTTTTGCCCCGGGGGTGCATATTACCCCAGTTTACCCTAATTGTTGTGAACTTTTCAAACTGCGATAACTTGTTTATTTTAGAAGTAAAACGCAAATCATGTCAACAGATGGTTAAGTTTATGTCTAATCTATGATAACTGATACTAATTTAACCAAAAACATCATCGAAAACCGACTACTTCTCAAAATGCGTGGCAGGCGATAATTGTCCTATTCTGTTGCAGTTTGGGACAAACGCTTATTGCGAGTTGAGTTTGTCCCAACATTTACAAGAGAGGATAATGTCGTTGTCATTGGCAATGTTGTTATTTTACATTCCTTGATAATTACAAACAACTTCAGCAAGAATTTTTTTTTTTATTGTATTTCATAATCTACTATAGCATTACGAAAGAAAAAAAAACATGTATATGTATTTGTACTAGTCTACGTAGGTTGACGAAATAAATAAATAAATAAATATATGCACTATCACAAAATCTTAGACACCCTCCCTCATAAAGCCTGGGACGTCACTATTGAACGACCCCTCAGGGCCAATTAAAACCACAATCATAATGCTACGTTTACATAGGGTAAGTGAATTGAACAACTCATTAGAATTTGCCACAAGTTGAACATGTTTAACTTTCTTTTCGTTCAAGTGAATAGAACGAAGCTGTTTAGACGTTCAATTCGAGCGACTTGCCTTGTATAAACATAGCATAAGCGGTTTTGCCTTTCTCGTATTTTAAGCTAAAGTGCCTATCAAACGGCACACTTCTTGTACATCAGTCTCAAAATTTATTATTTCCAGACATGAGAAGTGGATTTCCCCTACTAATATTATACAGAAGCTAAATTTGATAGCGTATCACGCCTTTCCGAAACAAGGGTGGGTGGAACTGGGTGACCCATTTCAGATAATGGTAGCTCATATCGTAAAAATTATGCAAATCAACGCTGAAATTGAAATTCCAAGCTAGGAACCGACAGTCGACTTCAAGGACCAATGACCATTACGCAGTAAAAATTACTTAGAAAACAGCTCACCTAATAAAGTTCAATTTTCCAATCATTTACAAGCTTTTGCCTTATTAACTTTTCTGGCGGACAGAAGATTTACATCCAGTAATGGACATCCAATCGGACAAAGAGAAGCTCAGCGAGAAGGATCTTAAAACCGAGCAGAACGAAATCAGATTACCACTTCATCATTCCATCAAACGCTCGGGTTCGTCTGGACGAGGTCTCTCACAATTTGGATGGCCGTGGTGAGTGTAAAGAGATTCGGACAGATTCAATTTGAGAGGCTGCATAAACCAAATAAGACCCGGACCGAAACCACAATGCAATGGAGCCGATGACTGGAGATGAGTTTTGTTGCTTAGCTCTTAGGAGCTCGTAGCCCAACAACGGACGGCACGGTGTAGCATAAATCAACTCCACTCCAGATTAATTATTCAGTACTGACCGCATGGAATAATTCATCGGACAGCCATGGTGAAGAGCAGTGCTGGGTGAATATCAATTTCGCTTCGAGCTCGTCCAGTGAGAGTGAACTTGTGTGTGAAAAGGCTCCATTACAGGTCAGGGTCCAGCACTGTGGAACGAAAGTCGCAAGTGTAATAAATTCAAAATTCAATAAACAAACGCACTTATTTTGCGATGAGAAACTTACATTTTGCGCTTTCACGTATGGTGGAGTTTTGAATAGTGTATTTTCGGTTAGCATCAATATTGTAGCGAATGCGATGATGAATTACACAAAGTTTGTTTTTTTTTCGTAATGCATGTTTTTGCCACTGAAAGCATAACTGTCCCATATTGAAATGCATTTCATAACAATAGGGGACAGTTTGCTACAGTTAACAGAATCTAATATCAACAGAAGATTATCATTGCTGTTACTTCATTTCAAAAACTGGTTAGCCTATGATCCATTTAATATCTTAAGATGTCGGTTGGATGATACTAGAGAGGAGAGCTTTGGTTATGGGCACCCTCAAGTATTTTTTTTGTCAGAAAACAGAAGCTGTCATTCTGACAAATATCAATTGTTGTCTTGAACACAGTCAGTGTTTCAGTGGTTCTATCTGCCTTTTTCGTTTATTTCTTAAACATCTGGCGCGAATTGAGTTTTAGGGCACGTGAATTCAACTCGCGTGGAACTAGTGCAGCTTCAATGTTTATCAATGCGGATTAAGCATACGCGGTATTTCGAAAAATTTCGTTTCAGGTGGTTCGAAACGAAATTCCGCGGAATTTGAGCATGGCGAAATCTGATTTCTTGATTTCGTTTCGTTTCGTAAAATTACAAAAATTTCGCTAGAAAAAACTAGCTTCTAACGAAATTCAACGGAATTCCGTGGAATTTCGAAAGAAATTTAATCTTAAACCATACTTTATATTATCAAAAATTTTGGCTGCGCCGCTGAACAAAATCGTAACGTTGTTTTCAAAACTTTAGGTTATACAATTTTCCTATTAACGCTTACTAAGTCGCTTAATAACTACACTTGTAACTCAAAGCTAGTGTGGGAATGCATTCTGGCTTTGAAAAACTTATCCATACGCAATCGAGTCTACCTATATTGGATCCCAGGACATACGGGTCTAGAGGGAAACGAGATTGCTGATGAGCTAACCAGGAATGGATCTAATGAAAGGTTCATTGGCCCTGAGCCCTTCTGCAGGATCTCAGACTGCTCTGTAAAATGGAACTGAACAAATATATGGTCAGTCAAATCACATCAACCGGGAATGCACTTCCCCATACGAGCCAATCCAAAGGCTCGTAACGATTAACAAGAAAACCCAACAACTATTAGGTCTCAACAAAAGGGGTCTCAACATCTACACCGGTCTAATAACTGGACACTGCCCCTGCAGATACCATCTACAAAAGATCAGAGCAATCCAAACCTCAAATTGCCGCTTCTGTGACGAGGAGAGAGAAACATCAGAACACATCCTCTGCTATTGCAGTGTACTTACCCAACGTAGGTTCAAAGTTCTCAGCAAGCCCTTTTTAGGGCCTGCTGACATATGGATCTTATCCCCCAAGGACGTGGTTGGCTTCATAAAGCTAGTCTCGCCAGAATGGGGGAGTCACATACTGTAACTCAGGATCTTTATTCATCAATAATAGATGGTCTTGAGTTCAGTCGATACCAAGGTATCTCAGTGACAAACATGTTACTGATTTAACTTGCGTATTTCACAGCAAAAGGGTATATCACAATAGTCCTAAAATCTGGACGCAGTGATCTTCACCCGACAAACGAGGAAAAAAAACGCTTACTACATTACCCCATTATTAGTCGACAAATTCATATGTAGTTTTCTTCTATATGAATGCGGAGACGATCGTGTGGATGCTCGTCATGGGAGTGTGCAATCGATCGTGTTGATGCTGATCACGTCAGCTAGTGTGGGAGAACGTAAAGTGATAAAACTTATGTCTGCATCGAAGAGCACATAATTATTTAGTGCGGAATCGATCGTATTGTAGAAGATTATTAAACAAAGCACATTGATCTTGCAATGGATTGATTTGAAACACAGTTTTCGTCTTCTTGTTTTCAAAATAACTTCGTTTCCAATAAATATTTTGTCGCTTACCAAGGGGTTTCACACGAATTACCTTCTAAACTAACCATAACGATTTCTTTCCCGAAGCGCTCACGGAGATGCAAAGCATTCCTCGGTCTCTTGTAATGAGTGTTAAAATTACTTACTTACTTGATGGGCTACAGCTCTTCGATGAACCTACGCCGAATGGAGTATCCTTCTCCACTGGACTCGATCCTGGGCCAATCGCTTCCAGTCGCCCTGAACATTGAGCGCCCTCAGGTCCTCTTCAACTGCAAAACGCCATCGTGTACGCGGCCTTCCACGAAGCCTGCGGCCTCTTCCGGGTTCTCTACTAAATATTATCTTCGCTTGACGTTCTTCCGGCATACGAACAACGTGACCAGCCCACCGTAGTCTGCCGTGTTGTATCAGATTAATAATATCCAGCCCTTTATACACCTGGTGCAATTCGTGGTTCATGCGACGCCACCAGATACCTTTCTCCTGTTTACCACCGAGTATTGCCCGCAGCACCTTACGCTCAAACACTCCAAAAGCTCTCCGATCAGCCTCCTTTAACGTCACGTCCATATTTCATGGCCGTATAAAGCCACCGGAGGAATCAGAGTAGTATACAGCGCGAGTTTAATTTTCGTTTGCAGACTATGGGACTTAAGCAGGTTACGAAGTCCGTAATAAGCCCAATTTGCAGCAGCAATACACCTTTTCACCTCGCGGGTAACATCATTATCGCACGTTACTAATGTTCCAAGATACACAAATTCCAGCACCATTTCGCTACCATCACCACTAATGAACCCACCTTGATTGCCAGCGACCATGTATTTCGTTTTGCTGGTATTGATCGTGAGTCCCGTCCTCGCTATCTCCCTCTTAAAAGGCACAAAAGCCTCTTCCACGGCACGGCGATCAATTCCGATAATATCGATATCGTCCGCAAATCCCAGGAGCATATGCGATTTTGTGATAATGGTACCGCTTCTTTGCACACCAGCTCTCCTAATCGCTCCCTCGAGCGCTATATTGAACAGTAGGTTCGAGAGTGCATCACCCTGCTTCAATCCATCTAAGGTAACAAATGACGTCGATATTTCATCCGCAACCCTTACACTTGATTTCGATCCGTCCAACGTTATACGAATCAGCCGTATCAGTTTCGCCGGAAAACCATGTTCAAGCATAATTTGCCATAATTCATTCCGTTTCACTGAATCGTACGCCGCCTTGAAATCAATAAACAGATGATGTGTCTGCAAGTTGTACTCCCGGAATTTATCAAGGATTTGTCTCAGGGTAAACATTTGATCCGTCGTTGATCGGCCTCACGAAAACCTGCTTGGTATTCGCCGACGAAGGACTCTTCAAGCGGTCTCAATCTGTTGAACAGAATACGGGACATAATTTTGTACGCCGAATTAAGGAGGGTTATTCCTCGGTAATTGGCGCACTCCAGTCTGTGCCCTTTCTTAAAGAGAGGGCAAATGAGGCCGTCTAACCAGCTAGCAGGCATTTCCTCGTCTTCCCATATTTTCGACATAATATGGTGCAGAACTTCATAAAGCTGCTCACTGCCATGTTTGAGAAGTTCAGCCGGGAGCTGGTCCTTCCCGCAGCCTTATTGTTTTCAGCTCTTTGACAGCTTTTAACCTCATCTAGTGTAGGTGACTCCACAGCTTGTCCATCGTCGCTAATATTTATTCTGTTCACCGATGCACCGTCACTTCCTGTTAAAATTATAATTGTTATAATTGACTAAAAGCACGTGACCAGCATCATTATTGGAAACTCCGAAGCAAGTAGGTATACAATAAGAATAACTTTTTTGCAATTCCTGATCATAATACCTGGTTTACAGTTGTCATTTTAGTTATAAAACGGCCTACTTTTCCATACCAACAGAATGGGTGCTTTAATGACCATTATGCAACTCAAATGGGTTGCATAATATTCATTATAGCACTCATTTGGGTGCTATAATGAAAAACCTACATTGGGACAGTAGTTACTTGACTACATTTAGCTGAATTAGTTTGGGTGAGTGTTTAAATAGTGTACTGTAAGTGTCTCGTAATAAATGAAATGGTTTGTTGGACATAACATCACAATTTTCCAAAGGCAATTGCATTCATCGCTTCATAGCTTTTCAAGCTATGCAATTTGGCACGATAAGATGGAATCTTATTGTTCTCTGCCACAACATAATTTATTGGCATGAATGATCATGTAGAGTAAATTCGATTGAACAATTTTGGTATAGATTTATCATATCAAAGCCCATTTTCGTCATTGCAAAAATAGCGTGTGCAACTCGTTTGCAAAACTCGATTTTTTCAGCACTCGTAGTATTTATCCAACTCGACAAGCCTCGTTGGATAAACGTACAACTCGTGCTGAAAAAATCATCTTTTTGCAACTAGTTGCACAAACTACTATTTTGTATCCCAAGAATTTTATTTAATTAGTGAGCTGTGCATATTTGCGGTTTCACGGCCAATCATGATTAGCAACTACGATGTGTAAGTTAATCAAGCTAATAAGCTCTTTTTGACTATTTGCACAATATGTAAGGAACATTGCAGATTTGTGGGCATTTCTAGATCTTTGCATGGAATCTGCAAAAAAAACTAGAACGGGTTGAATGATCATTAAAATTTCTGAAAGTTCTTTACTTAAGATTGCTTCCAGCTCATACTGACCATAACAGCTGTTCTCATATGCCAAGGACACACAGACAATAGCTCAATTGTGGAGCTGATTGTATATAAGACTATGGGTCTGTGAATTTCAATCGGTAATACATATCTTCGTGCATTTTAGAAAGGTGCACAGGATTCTTCTAGTGAGCAAATGTATTCTATATATACAGTATATGTAGACGAAGAATAAGAAGGAATACATTTTGGCTGATACGATCTTTTTAAATGTTGGTCTAGTAATATCGATTCTCTATCTGCGTATACGCCTGGCAGATGTGGATACATAATTGAGTATCCCACTAAATAAAAAATAAATCTAAGCATTCATTGTCTAATTTTGTCTAAGTCAGTACTTAGTCCACGCTGACAATACAATATGAAGTATGCTTCAGCATAATTACATAATTCTTAAGTGAACTAAGGTTTTAAAAGAAATTTGAATCTGTATATGAAAAATCCCACAATTTCTTTATTTTTATATAGGGGGAGATCCCCCAGCGCCGGACACCTCCCAACACCGGACACTTCTCAAAACGATACTTGCAGAGGTCCTTCCACCATCTAATGTAGTGCAAAGGATAACTTTTTCAAAGTCCTCTACCTGTAGGAAAAATTTGATCTTTAGGTTGAAAGCTTTGTTCAGAATTCAGGATTTAAAAAAAATGGTCAAAGTTTCCTTGTATTACCTACCTTTCTTTAGAAGGTTTGAATCAACAAGATCAAATTCGATAGGAAGAATTCTAATCATGTAGAGATGATTCATATCAGCCATATTTTGAATAACGATCATGATTTGTTATAGTATCAGGAAACCACAGAAATAAGTAGAACAAAATTTGAAGATGAGATGGCATTCGAAGAAGGTGAGAATTCGGAGTAGGATGTAATAAATTTAGCTGGAGAGTCGAATAAGCTCTATTAACGCATTTAAATATCCACAACTCAAAGCAAGTGAAAAATATTGCTATTCTAAATGATGTTTCTACTCATATAATAGCAACTTCGTTATATTTGAACATGATGCAAAAGTGTCCGGTACTAGGGTACGCTTTTCTGAAAGGTGAAATTTTCCACCAAAATTCATCAATCAAATACATTGTCGCAAAACGTGTTCAAATGCTCATGTATAGTTTGTATGATTAATCAATGATCATATTTTTTGTATACGGTATACCAGTTAACATAATCTGTATAGCTGGTAAGATTTTCGTTAAATGGCTTATGTGTCCGCCACTGGGGGATCTCCCCTCACTTACTGATATAAAACTGATTTAAATTGAGCAGATTCGGGAGCACACGCTCCACGATGAATTCGTTTGAAGCGGCACAAACACTGGGGTATTGTCTTCTCGCCAATGGTATATACGGCGAGAATGTGGCGATTTATCACAGATTGTCTTTTCTGTTATTGTAACTCTTTTGGTCGCAAAACAGTTATTCGACTTCGAAAAAGTGAAATCAGAATTGGGTACATAATGTAAAACCAATTTAATAAAAATTCCGCGGAAAAAATAAAATTTCGTTTCGTTTCGAAAAATTTCGAATTAAATGAACGTTGATTTCGTATCGTTTCGAAGTCACGAAAGAAATCTTTATTTCGTTTCGATCCGAATCAACATAGACATTTTAAATTTCGTTTCATTTCGTTTCGTTAGGAAAAAGTGTGTTATCGCATATCCTTAATGCGGATGCCTTCATCACAAGTAGCGTACGTTTCAAGCGCAGATTTAGGTTGAATTCGTTGCGTTTGTCGCCCCTAAGAATCATTTAAGATGGTGCTAATGGTGTCCATCTGTTTTTGTTTTGATTTTGCAATGAAATTCCAGCGTTTTTAAAAAAGAAAAATTATTTGTAGTGGTTTTCCCCTGGTATCCCGGGATTTTCAGAATTTCAAAATATATTTCCCGGGATTCGGGATATTCGAAATTTTGTAAATCTCGGGATTTTTGTATGGATCCCCTCTTGGAAAAAAAAAAATGAAAATCGATTTTTTTTCAGAAGTTTCTACAGATTTCAGATTATTTCAGATCTTTTCAGATTAACGCAAGCCTTAATTCCATGTACCGTTTGCCGTATGTATTGGAATATGCACAAATTGCATTAAACCAAAATCGCATGCCCTTGTATTACACTCAGGCAAATGAACATACGAAATACATAAGGCAAAATTATGAATCTACAAGATTGCTGAAATTGGTTGAAACATAAGTCCCTCATGCTTTTCATATTGAGCGTTTTAGACTTCATTATTGGGACGTATGTTGTTAATCGTTGCATGTAATGAATTTCATAAGGCACCTTTTGGTACTTTGTTCAAAGCTAAAATGAAAAAAATCAATGCATTTTATGAAAAACATCATGCTCATTTTATTTACCCTAATCGGAAGGAAGAAGCTTCTGTCAAGAGAATCATGCTTTCACATATTGCAAAGTATTCAAGTCGTGCGGCTGAATTTGACATCGAGGCGGTTTGAAGAAAAGATAAAGTGGAAGTGTTCTCAAAGTGTCAGCGGTGAATAACATAAGTGTTCAACGGTGAAATAACAAATGCAGCTACATGTGCAAAGTATCAGTTTTAATTCGTATAAGATAAATAAATTTTTCTTCGAATGTAGATTTTGAAACGCGTCCGACACCGCTCACTTATTCATACCCCCTCGATGTCCTCGATTAAGCCAAATTTGAAATCACGCATAACCATGAATGAATCAAATTTAATATTTAATTTTCTGCTATTAAGCACATGGTCTAAATTCGAGAAAATTTTCAATATACACTGGATTTTGTTTTTACGCGATTTATATTTTCTCAATTTTCCACTCATCCTAAATGTTAAACGTATATTATTTATCATGTGATTTTCCTTTGATTTATTCTGGATTTTTTGAAACTTGTTGCGATGAGTTTGGTGGCAAATTAAAGTCACACGATCAAAAATACGAGCGAAAAAAAATCGTGTAAAAACAAAATCCTGTGTACTCAATTTAGGAATTCATAATGAAGCATTATGGATCGATAATATATTGGAAAATGCAATAGTAAATTTATGAATTCGCATTATGAATTCATTAAGATATTTCATAAGAATTGCGAAATTCATAAGGCGTGATTATGGGCTCCAAATGCTACTTCTGGAATTCATAAGGTAGAGGTTATGGATTTATTCATGTCTAGCGTACAGCGTTCATAATGGAACGTACACAGGGTCAAGCAGTTTGACCAACATTGACTCCACTTCTCGTTTATTCAAACATCCATCAAGTTTTACCAACAGCGGCACGAACAATCAATTTATTCGACCAACAATATCACTCACGAACGACCGAACTGCCAACTTGAGCACCAAAAAATATATGAGGGCTTGTGCAACTTCACTACAAATGCTCAAACATGTTCGGCGAACCTTGACTACACCCCCGACAACTGAAACCAAAATCAAACCGTTTTAATTTTTTCCAACCGAGCCGCCAACTGTCAAATGGTTGTTCGAACAACTTCACACACGTTCAACAAAGCAGCAACTGAAGCGTTTTCTGGGGGGCGGAGTCAATGTTCGTCAAACTGCTTGACTGGTGTGTACGTTGCATAATGCTTCATTGTGATTTCATAAATCAGACTTAAGAAAATGTTAGGTTTTGTATTGACCATGAAAATTTATTTCATAATGAGTCCTTTTGAATTTTAAACCCAAAACTTGTGGCAAATTTCCAAAAGGCAGAGTTATGATATTCGATAGCCAATTTGCCTGAGTGTAGATCCTTGGTCACAAAAAAAATAGAAACTGGTTATGTCTTGTCTATATTGAACCTATTTTTATACATACTCTCACCGAGAAATGAATCGCTGTATATTTGCATACAAAAAAACAGATGGTGAACCGAAACCCACTACCACGGTTAGCACTTCTTGGCTGACGTGCTTACCCTCTAGACTATAATATATCAAATGAGAGCATTAGTAACCAAAGACAATCATAGTCTACACGGAAGAAATAAACTACCCAATAGTGAGTTCAATTCACCCAACCTCGAACATCCGTACGAGAAGCCAAAATTGAGTAAATGGGTCGAAGTAGTTTTCCTTTACTCTTATGTTAAAAAAGTACCCAACGGAAAAATTATTTACCCAAATGGAGGTTTATTTCACTCGATTTCGACCAGTGCTGTCATGGTGGTTACTCCAAGTTACTCACTGAGTAACCAGCTCTCGCGACCAAAAAAAAAATTTTTTTTTTGGCTTACTTTTCACCGAAACGAAAAATAATTTTCTTCTGGAAAATTGTCCGCTCTCTAAGATTGCTTTTACCGTTCCTACCATTCTGAAATCGTTCGCCCTTATATTCTCCATTGATCCTATACGGGATTTCCGCTCCCCTAGAACGTATTACTCGAACATTTGGCACCCTCGTTGATTCAGAAATATGTCCTCTGTAGGATCTCCGCCCTCCTATACGAATCCCTCTAACTGATTTGCTCCTCCTTAGATTAAAAAAAAGTACTCTGCGGGATTCCCGCCCCCTAGAACGTATTATTTGAACTTTTTTGCGCCCCTGTAGAATTTATTTATTTATTTATCTCCGCCCTCCTATACATATTCCTCTGCGCCCCCGTTGATTTCAAAATATGTCCTCTACAGGATTTCCACTCCCCAAAAACGTATTATTCGAACTGTTTGCGCCTCTGTAGATTTAGAAATAGTTCCTCGGCAGGATTTCCGCCCACCTATACGTGATCCTCTAACTTTTTTTGCGCCTCTGCAGATTTCAAAACATGTCCTCCACGGGATTTCCGCTCTTCTAGAACGTATTATTCGAACTTTTTTGCGTCTCCGTGGATTTAGAAAATGTCCTCTATAGGATCTCCGCTCCTATATGTATTCCTCTAACTTTTTGCGCCCCGTAGATTAAAAACAATTGTACGCCTCGGGATTTCCGCCCACTAGAACGTATTATTAGAACTTTTCTGCCCCCAAGAATTTTGGAATATGCCCTCTGCAGGATCTACGCCTTCCAATAGGTATTCCCTAACTTTTTGCGCTTCCTTAGATTTCAAAATATGCCCTCTACGGGATTTCCACTTCTCTAGAACGTATTATTCAAACTTTTTTGCGCCCCCATAGATTTATAAAAATGTCCTCTGCAGGATCTCCGCCCTCTTATACGTATTCCTCTAACTTTTTTGCGCTCCTGTAGATTTAAAAAATGTCCGCTTCGGGATTTCCGCCCCTAGAACATATTATTCAAACTTTTTTGCGCCCCCGTGGATTTAGAAACATGTCCTCTGCAGGATTTCCGCCCTCCTATACGTATTTCTCTAACTTTGCTCTATTTTGCGCCACCGTAGATTTTGAAATATGCCCTCTGCATGATCTACGCCCTGCTATACGTATTATTCTAACTGTTTTGCGCCCCTGTAGATTAAAAAAAAAATGTCCGCTTCAGAATTTTCGCCCCCTAGAACGTATTATTCGAACATTTTTGCGCCCCCGTGGATTTAGAAACATGTCTTCTATAGGATATCCGCCCTCCTATACGAATTTCTCTATTTCTCCTGTAGATTTAAAAAAAATTGTCCGCTTCCGGATTTCCGCCCCCTAGAACGTATTATTCGGACTTTTTTGCGCCCCGGTTGATTTAGAAAAATGTCCTCTGCAGGATCTCCGCCCTCCTATACGTATTTCTCTAACTTTTTTGGCCCCTGTAGATTTAAAAAAAATCCGCTTCGGGATTTCCGCCGCCTAGAACGTATTATTCGAACTTTTTTGCGCCCCCGTGGATTTTTTAACATGTCCTCTGTAGGATATCCGCCCTCCTATACGAATTTCTTTTTTTGGCGCCACCGTAGATTTTGAAATATGTCCTCTGCAGGATTTCCGCCCTCTTATACGTATTTCTCTAGCTTTTTTGCGCCCCTGTAGATTTAAAAAAATGTCCGCTTCAGGATTTTCGCCCCCTAGAACGTATTATTCGGACTTTTTTGCGCCCCCGTTGATTTAGAAAAATGTCCTCTGCAGGATCTCTGCACTCCTATACGTATTCCTCTAGCTTTTTTGCGCCCCCTTAGATTTCAAAATATGCCCTCTACGGGATTTCCGCTCCCCTAGAACGTATTATTCAAACTTTTTTGCGCCCCCGTGGATATAGAAACATGTTTTCTGTAGGATTTCCGCCCTCCTATACGTATTTCTCTAACTTTTTTGCGCCCCTGTAGATTTAAACAAATGTCCGCTTCCAGGATTTTCGCCCCCTTGAACGTATTATTCGAACATTTTTGCGCCCCCGTGGATTTAGAAACATGTCCTCTGAAGGATATCCGCCCTCCTACACGAATTTCTCTATTTCTCCTGTAGATTTAAAAAAAAATTGTCCGCTTTCGGATTTTCGCCCCCTAGAACGTATTATTCGAACTTTTTTGTGCCCCCGTTGATTTAGAAATATGTCCTCTGCAGGATCTCCGCTCTCCTATATGTATTTCTCTAACTTTTTTTGCGCCCCTGTAGATTTAAAAAAAATTGTCCGCTTCAGTATTTTCGCCCCCTAGAACGTATTATTCGGACTTTTTTGCGCCCCGGTTGATTTAGAAAAATGTCCTCTGCAGGATCTCCGCCCTCCTATACGTATTTCTCTAACTTTTTTGGCCCCTGTAGATTTAAAAAAAATCCGCTTCGGGATTTCCGCCGCCTAGAACGTATTATTCGAACTTTTTTGCGCCCCCGTGGATTTTTTAACATGTCCTCTGTAGGATATCCGCCCTCTTATACGTATTTCTTTTTGGCGCCACCGTAGATTTTGAAATATGTCCTCTGCAGGATTTCCGCCCTCTTATACGTAGCTTCTCTAGCTTTTTGCGCCCTGTAGATTTAAAAATGTCCGCTTCAGGATTTTCGCCCCTAGAACGTATTATTCGGACTTTTTGCGCCCCGTTGATTTAGAAAAATGTCCTCTGCAGGATCTCTGCACTCCTATACGTATTCCTCTAGCTTTTTTGCGCCCCTTAGATTTCAAAATATGCCCTCTACGGGATTTCCGCTCCCCTAGAACGTATTATTCAAACTTTTTTGCGCCCCCGTGGATATAGAAACATGTTTTCTGTAGGATTTCCGCCCTCCTATACGTATTTCTCTAACTTTTTTGCGCCCCTGTAGATTTAAACAAATGTCCGCTTCAGGATTTTCGCCCCCTTGAACGTATTATTCGAACATTTTTGCGCCCCCGTGGATTTAGAAACATGTCCTCTGAAGGATATCCGCCCTCCTACACGAATTTCTCTATTTCTCCTGTAGATTTAAAAAAATGTCCGCTTTCGGATTTTCGCCCCCTAGAACGTATTATTCGAACTGTTCTGCACCCCCGTGGATTTAGAAACATGTCTTCTATAGGATATCCGCCATCCTAAACGAATTTCTCTATTTCTCCTGTATATTTTAAAAAAAATGTCCGCTTCCGGATTTTCCGCCCCTAGAACGTATTATTCGGACTTTTTGTCGTTGATTTAGAAATATGTCCTCTGCAGGATTTCCGCGCTCCTATACGTATTTCTCTAACTTTTTGCGCCCCTGTAGATTTAAAAATTGGATTTAGAAATATGTCCTCTGCAGGATCTCCGCACTCCTATACGTATTTCTCTAACTTTTTTGCGCCCCTGTAGATTTAAAAAAATTGTCCACTTCGGGATTTCCGCCCCCTAGAACGTATTATTCGGAATTTTTTTGCGCCCTCGTGGATTTAGAAATATGTCCTCTGCAGGATCTCCGCCCTCCTGTACGTATTTCTCTAACTTTTTTGCGCCCCTGTAGATTTAAAAAAAATCCGCTTCGGGATTTCCGCCGCCTAGAACGTATTATTCAAACTTTTTTGCGCCCCCGTGGATTTTTTAACATGTCCTCTGTAGGATATCCGCCCTCCTATACGAATTTCTTTTTTTGGCGCCACCGTAGATTTTGAAATATGTCCTCGCAGGATTTCCGCCCTCCTATACGTATTTCTCTAACTTTTTGCGCCCTGTAGATTTAAAAAAATGTCCGCTTCAGGATTTTCGCCCCCTAGAACGTATTATTCGGACTTTTTTGCGCCCCCGTTGATTTAGAAAAATGTCCTCTGCAGGATCTCTGCACTCCTATACGTATTCCTCTAGCTTTTTTGCGCCCCCTTAGATTTCAAAATATGCCCTCTACGGGATTTCCGCTCCCCTAGAACGTATTATTCAAACTTTTTTGCGCCCCCGTGGATATAGAAACATGTTTTCTGTAGGATTTCCGCCCTCCTATACGTATTTCTCTAACTTTTTTGCGCCCCTGTAGATTTAAAAAAATATCCGCTTCAGGATTTTCGCCCCCTTGAACGTATTATTCGAACATTTTTGCGCCCCCGTGGAGTTAGAAACATGTCCTCTGTAGGATATCCGCCCTCCCTCCGCCCTCTATTTCTCCTGTAGATTAAAAAAAAAATTTCCGTTTTCGGATTTTCGCCCCCTAGAACGTATTATTCGAACTTTTTTGCGCCCCCGTTGATTTAGAAATATGTCCTCTGCAGGATCTCCGCCCTCCTATACGTATTTCTCTAACTTTTTTGCGCCCCTGTAGATTTAAAAAAATTGTCCGCTTCGGGATTTCCGCCCCATAGAACGTATTATTCGGATTTTTTTGCGCCCTCGTGGATTTAGAAATATGTCGTCTGCAGGATCTCCGCCCTCCTATACGTATTTCTTTAACTTTTTTGCGCCCCTGTAGATTTAAAAAAATTGTCCGCTTCGGGCTTTCGCCCCCTAGAACGTATTATTCGAACATTTTTGCGCTTCCGCGGATTTGAAAATATGTCCTCTGCTGGATCTCCGCTTTTTCGCGCCCTGTAGATTTTAAGAAAATTGTCCGCTTCGGGACTTCCGCCCCCTAGAATGAATTCTTCCAACTTTTTTGCGCCCCGTTGATTTTGAAATATGTCCTCTGCAGGATCTCCGCCATCCTATACGTATTTCTCTAACTTTTTTGCATTCCTGTAGATTTAAAAAAAAAATGTCCGCTTCGGGATTTCCGCCCCCTTGAACGTATTATTCGAACTTTTTTGCACCCCCGTAGATTTAGAAACATGTCCTCTGCAGGATCTCCACCTATACGAATTCCTCTATTTTGCGCCCCCGTAGATTTTGAATTATGTCCTCTGCAGGATCTCCGCCATCCTATACGTATTTCTCTATTTTCTCTATCCGCTTCGGTATTTCCGCCCCTCCAGAACGTATTATTTGAACTTTTTTGCGCCCCCGTGAATTTAGAAATATGTCCTCTGTAGGATCTCCGCCCTGCTACGAATTCCTCTATTTTGCGCCACCGTAGATTTTGAAATATGTCCTCTGCAGGATCTCCGCCCTCCTACACGTATTTCTCTAACTTGTTTGCGCCCCTGTAGATTAAAAAAAAAATGTCAGCTTCTGGTTTCCCGCTCCCCTAGAACGTATTATTCGGACTTTTTTGCGCCCCGTGGATTTAGAAATATGTCCTCTGCAGGATCTCCGCCCTCCTATACGAATTCCTCTATTTTGCGCCCTCGTAGATTTTGAAATATGTCCTCTGCAGGACCTCCGCCTTCCTACACGTATTCCTCTGTTTTTATGCGCCCCTGTAGATTAAAAAACAATTGTCCGCTTCGGGATTTCCGCCCCCTAGAACGTATTATTCGAACTTTTTTCCGCCCCCCCCGTAGATTTAGAAATATTTCCTCTGCAAGATATCCGCCCTCCTATACGTGTTCGTCTAACTTTTTTTGCGCCTCTGTACATTATAAAAATGGTGCGCTTCGGGATTTCCGCCCCCTAGAACGTATTATTCGAACTTTCTTGCGCCCTCGTTGATTTTGAAATATGTCCTCTGCAAGATTCCTCTAAATTTTTTGCGCCCCTGTAGATTTAAGAAAATTTTCCGTTCCGGGATTTCCGCCCCGTGGAACGTATTATTCGAGCTTTTTTGCGCCCCCGTGTGTTTAGAAATATGTCCTCTGCAGGATCTCCGCCCTCCTATACGAATTCCTCTATTTTGCGCCCCCCTTGATTTTGAAATATGTCCTCTGCAGGACCTCCGCCTTCCTACACGTATTCCTCTATTTTTATGCGCCCCTGTAGATTAAAAAACAATTGTCCGCTTCGGGATTTCCGCCCCCTAGAACGTATTATTCGAACTTTTTGCGCCCTCGTTGATTTTGAAATATGTCCTCTGCAAGATTCCTCTAAATTTTTTGCGCCCCTGTAGATTGATCTCCGCACTCCTATACGAATTCCTCCATTTTGCGCCCCCGTAGATTTTGAAATATGTCCTCTGCAAGATTCCTGTAATTTTTTTGCGACCCTGTAGGTTTAAGAAAATTTTCCGCATCGGGATTTCCGCCCCCTGGAACGTATTATTCGAGAATTTTTGCGCCCCCGTGTGTTTAGAAATATGTCCTCTGCAGGATCGCCGCCCTCCTACACGTATTCCTCTAACTTGTTTGCGCCCCTGTAGATTTAAAAAAAATGTCCGCTTCGGGATTTCCGCCCCCTAGAACGTATTACTCTAACTTTTTTACGCCCTAGTAGATTTTGGAATTTTCCCTTTTGCATGATCTCCCCCCTCCTATACGTATTCCTCTAACTTTTTGCGCCCTTTTAGATTTTGAAATATGTCTTCTACGGGATTTTCACCCCCTAGATCGTATTATTTGAATTAGAAATAGGTCGATTGCAGGACATCCGCCCTCCTCTATGAATTCCTCTAACTTTTGCTGCGCCCCTGTAGATTTGAAATAAATGTCCGCTACAGGATCGCTCTCTGCAGGATCTCCTATACGTATGTTCCGGGTTGCGAGAATCAGCGGACGCGTTCGTTTCATAATGGTACGCTTCGAATGAATAATCCCCAGCATTCAGAGGCTGTTCCAATGCGGGAACCATGCGATCTGTATGTTCCGGGATGCGAGAATCAGAGAAAAATGCATCCGGAAGATTTTGTTTACAAATTACGGGGGAAACATCCGGAAAGCAGCGGGAATGGTTCCGGACGCGTGCGTTTCATAATGGTACGCTTTGAATTCACAATCCCCAGCATTCAGAGGCTGTTCCAATGCGAAAACCAAGCGAAATGTTTGTTCCGGAATGCTAGAATCAGCGAAAAATGCATCCGGAAGATTTTGTTTACAAATTACGGGGGAAACATCCGGAAAGCAGCGTGAATGCTTCCGGACGCGTTCGTTTCATAATGGTACGCTTCAAATGAATAATCCCCAGCATTCAGAGGCTGTTCCAATGCGGGAACCATGCGATCCGTATGTTCCGGGCTACGAGAATCAGCGAAAAATGCATCCGGAAGATTTTGTTTACAAATTACGGGGGAAACATCCGGAAAGCAGCGGGAATGCTTCCGGACGCGTTCGTTTCATAATGGTACGCTTCGAATGAATAATCCCCAGCATTCAGAGGCTGTTCCAATGCGGGAACCATGCGATCCGTATGTTCCGGGCTGCGAGAATCAGCGAAAATGCATCCGGAAGATTTGTTTACAAATTACGGGGGAAACATCCGGAAAGCAGCGGGAATGCTTCCGGACGCGTTCGTTTCATAATGGTACGCTTCGAATCCACAATCGCCAGCATGCAAAGGCTGTTCTAAAACGAAAACCAAGTGAAATGTTTGTTCCGGAATGCTAGAATCAGCGAAAAATGCATCCGGAAGATTTTGTTTACAAATTACGGGGGAAACATCCGGAAAGCAGAGGGAATGGTTCCGGACGCGTGCGTTTCATAATGGTACGCTTCGAATCAACAATCCCCAGCATTCAGAGGCTGTTCCAATGCGAAAACCAAGCGAAATGTTTGTTCCGGGATGCGAGAATCAGCGAAAAATGCATCCGGAAGATTTTGTTTACAAATTACGGGAGAAACAAGCGGAAAGCAGAGGGAATGGTTCCGGACGCGTGCGTTTCATAATGGTACGCTTCGAATCCACAATCCCCAGCATTCAGAGGCTGTTCTAATGCGAAAACCAAGCGAAATGTTTGTTCCGGAATGCTAGAATCAGCGAAAAATGCATCCGGAAGATTTTGTTTACAAATTACGGGAAACATCCGGAAAGCAGCGGAATGCTTCCGGACGCGTTCGTTTCATAATGGTACGCTTTGAATGAATAATCCCCAGCATTCAGAGGCTGTTCCAATGCGGGAACCATGCGATCCGTATGTTCCGGGCTGCGAGCGGCAGCGAAACGTGCATCCGGAAGATTTTGTTTACAAATTACGGGGGAAACATCCGGAAAGCAGCGGGAATGCTCCCGGACGCGTTCGTTTCATAATGGTACGCTTCGAATGAATAATCCCCAGCATTCAGAGGCTGTTCCAATGCGGGAACCATGCGATCCGTATGTTCCGGGCCGCGGGGATCAGAGAGAAAGGCATCCGGAAGATTTTGTTTACAAATTACGGGGGAAACATCCGGAAAGCAGCGGGAATGCTTCCGGACGCGTTCGTTTCATAATGGTACGCTTCGAATCAACAATCCCCAGCATTCAGAGGCTGTTCCAATGCGAAAACCAAGCGAAATGTTTGTTCCGGGATGCGAGAATCAGCGAAAAATGCATCCGGAAGATTTGTTTACAAATTACGGGGGAAACATCCGGAAAGCAGCGTGAATGCTTCCGGACGCGTTTGTTTCATAATGGTACGCTTCGAATGAATAATCCCCAGCATTCAGAGGCTGTTCCAATGCGGGAACCATGCGATCCGTATGTTCCGGGCTGCGAGAATCAGCGAAAAATGCATCCGGAAGATTTTGTTTACAAATTACGGGGGAAATATCCGGAAAGCAGCGGGAATGCTTCCGGACGCGTTCGTTTCATAATGGTACGCTTCGAATGAATAATCCCCAGCATTCAGAGGCTGTTCCAATGCGGGAACCATGCGATCCGTATGTTCCGGGCTACGAGAATCAGCGAAAAATGCATCCGGAAGATTTTGTTTACAAATTACGGGGGAAACATCCGGAAAGCAGCGTGAATGCTTCCGGACGCGTGCGTTTCATAATGGTACGCTTCGAATCCACAATCCCCAGCATTCAGAGGCTGTTCTAATGCGAAAACCAAGCGAAATGTTTGTTCCGGGATGCGAGAATCAGCGAAAAATACATCCGGAAGATTTTGTTTACAAATTACGGGGGAAACATCCGGAAAGCAGCGTGAATGCTTCCGGACGCGTTCGTTTCATAATGGTACGCTTCGAATGAATAATCCCCAGCATTCAGAGGCTGTTCCAATGCGGGAACCATGCGATCCGTATGTTCCGGGCTGCGAGAATCAGCGAAAAATGCATCCGGAAGATTTTGTTTACAAATTACGGGGGAAACATCCGGAAAGCAGCGTGAATGCTTCCGGACGCGTTCGTTTCATAATGGTACGCTTCGAATGAATAATCCCCAGCATTCAGAGGCTGTTCCAATGCGGGAACCATGCGATCCGTATGTTCCGGGCTGCGAGAATCAGCGAAAATGCATCCGGAAGATTTTGTTTACAAATTACGGGAAATATCCGGAAAGCAGCGGAATGCTTCCGGACGCGTTCGTTTCATAATGGTACGCTTCGAATGAAAAATCCCCAGCATTCAGAGGCTGTTCCAATGCGGGAACCATGCGATCCGTATGTTCCGGGCTGCGAGAATCAGCGAAAAATGCATCCGGAAGATTTTGTTTACAAATTACGGGGGAAACATCCGGAAAGCAGCGTGAATGCTTCCGGACGCGTTCGTTTCATAATGGTACGCTTTGAATGAATAATCCCCAGCATTCAGAGGCTGTTCCAATGCGGGAACCATGCGATCCGTATGTTCCGGGCTGCGAGAATCAGCGAAAAATGCATCCGGAAGATTTTGTTTACAAATTACGGGGGAAACATCCGGAAAGCAGCGTGAATGCTTCCGGACGCGTTCGTTTCATAATGGTACGCTTCGAATGAATAATCCCCAGCATTCAGAGGCTGTTCCAATGCGGGAACCATGCGATCCGTATGTTCCGGGCTGCGAGAATCAGCGAAAATGCATCCGGAAGATTTTGTTTACAAATTACGGGGAAACATCCGGAAAGCAGCGGAAATGCTCCCGGACGCGTTCGTTTCATAATGGTACGCTTCGAATGAATAATCCCCAGCATTCAGAGGCTGTTCCAATGCGAAACCAAGCGAAATGTTTGTTCCGGGATGCGAGAATTAGCGAAAATGCATCCGGAAGATTTTCTTTACAAATTACGGGGGAAACATCCGGAAAGCAGCGGGAATGCTTCCGGACGCGTTCGTTTCATAATGGTACGCTTCGAATCAACAATCCCCAGCATTCATAGGCTGTTCCAATGCGAAAACCAAGCGAAATGTTTGTTCCGGGATGCGAGAATTAGCGAAAAATGCATCCGGAAGATTTTGTTTACAAATTACGGGGGAAACATCCGGAAAGCAGCGGGAATGCTTCCGGACGCGTTCGTTTCATAATGGTACGCTTCGAGTGAATAATCCCCAGCATTCAGAGGCTGTTCCAATGCGGGAACCATGCGATCCGTATGTTCCGGGCTGCGAGAATCAGCGAAAAATGCATCCGGAAGATTTTGTTTACAAATTACGGGGGAAACATCCGGAAAGCAGCGGGAATGCTCCCGGACGCGTTCGTTTCATAATGGTACGCTTCGAATGAATAATCCCCAGCATTCAGAGGCTGTTCCAATGCGGGAACCTTGCGATCCGTATGTTCCGGGCTACGAGAATCAGCGAAAAATGCATCCGGAAGATTTTGTTTACAAATTACGGGGGAAACATCCGGAAAGCAGCGGGAATGCTTCCGGACGCGTTCGTTTCATAATGGTACGCTTCGAATGAATAATCCCCAGCATTCAGAGGCTGTTCCAATGCGGGAACCATGCGATCCGTATGTTCCGGGCTGCGAGAATCAGCGAAAAATGCATCCGGAAGATTTTGTTTACAAATTACGGGGAAACATCCGGAAAGCAGCGGAATGCTCCCGGACGCGTTCGTTTCATAATGGTACGCTTCGAATGAATAATCCCCAGCATTCAGAGGCTGTTCAATGCGAAAATCAAGCGAAATGTTTGTTCCGAGATGCGAGAATCAGCGAAAAATGCATCCGGAAGATTTTGTTTACAAATTACGGGGGAAACATCCGGAAAGCAGCGGGAATGCTTCCGGACGCGTTCGTTTCATAATGGTACGCTTCGAATCAACAATCCCCAGCATTCAGAGGCTGTTCCAATGCGAAAACCAAGCGAAATGTTTGTTCCGGGATGCGAGAATTAGCGAAAAATGCATCCGGAAGATTTTGTTTACAAATTGCGTTCCGGACGCGTTCGTTTATGGCCCGTTTACATATGAGCTAGTTCTAGCGGACAATGCACTATCCGACAATACTAGCGCGATATTAGCACAATGTAAACAGGAATTGTCCTCGCTAATAAGCGTTTACATTATGCTAATTTCGCGCTAGTATGGTCGGAGAGCTCATTGGCCGCCGGAACTAGCTCATATGTAAACGGGCCATTAAGGTCACTCCTGACGGAATCCAATATTGGAGTGGTGTGCCCCCGAAAACGCGAGCACTTTTATGGCCCGTTTACATATGTGCTAGTTCTAGCGGACAATTCACTATCCGACAATACTAGCGCGATATTAGCACAATGTAAACAGGAATTGTCATGTGCTAGTAGTGTTTACATTTTGCTAATATCGCGCTAGTATTGTCGGATAGTGCATTGTCCGCTAGAACTAGCATATATGTAAACGGGCCATTAATCTTGGATTCCGTCAGGAGTGACCTTAATTATTTTTGGATTGAGCGGCGCTCGTCGGAGTGGGCGCAATAGCATTCTGAGTTCAATTTGGTTGCTCTAACGTGATAGTGGAATGAGCGCTCGTCTGGGGACGGGCGCATTGTCGATATGAGCTCAATATTGTTGCACTCATGTGATGATAGTGGATTGAACGCTCGTATGAGTCCGTGAGTGTGGTCGCAGTGTCGATATGAGATCAATTTGGTTGCACTTATGTGATGATAGTGCATCGAGCGCTCGTCTGAGTCCATGAGGGTGGACGCAGTAGCATTCTGAGTTCAATTTGGTTGCTCTAACATGATAGTAGAATGTACGCTTGTCTGAGGACGGGCGCAGTGTCGATATAAGATCATTTTGTATGCACTTATGTGATGATAGTGGATTTAGCGCACATCTGAGTCAATGAAGATGGGCGCTGTGTCGATATGAGTTCAATTTAGTTGCACTTATGTGATAATAGTGGATTGAGCGCTCGTCTGAGTCCATTAGGGCGGGCAGAGTAGCATTTTGAGTTCAATTTGGTTTCTCCAAGGAGATAGTAGAATGAGCGCTCGTCTGAGTCCTTGAGGGCGGTCGTAGTGTCGATATGAGATCAATTTGGTTGCACTTATGTGATGATAGTGGATTGAGCGCTCGTCTGATTCCATATGAGTTCAATTTGTTTACACTTATGTGATAATAGTGGATTAAGCGCTCGTCTAAGTCCATGAGGGTGGGCGCTGTGTCGATATGAGTTCAATTTGGTTGCACTTATGTGATGATAGTGGATTGAGCGCTCGTCTGAGTTAATTAAGGTGGGCGCTGTGTCGATATGAGTTCAATTTAGTTGCACTTATGTGATAATAGTGGATTGAGCGCTCGTCTGAGTCCATTAGGGCGGGCAGAGTAGCATTTTGAGTTCAATTTGGTTTCTCCAAGGAGATAGTAGAATGAGCGCTCGTCTGAGTCCTTGAGGGTGGGCGCTGTGTCGATATGAGTTCAATTTGGTTGCACTTATGTGATGATAGTGGATTGAGCGCTCGTCTGAGTTAATTAAGGTGGGCGCTGTGTCGATATGAGTTCAATTTAGTTGCACTTATGTGATAATAGTGGATTGAGCGCTCGTTCGAGTCCATGAGGGCAGGCAGAGTAGCATTTTGAGTTCAATTTGGTTTCTCTAAGGAGATAGTAGAATGAGCGCTCGTCTGAGTCCATGAGGGCGGTCGCAATGTCGATATGAGATCAGTTTGGTTGCACTTATGTGATTATAGTGGATCGAGCGCTCGTCTGAGTCCATGAGGGTGGGCGCTGTAGCATTCTGAGTTCAATTTGGTTGCTCTTACGTGATAGTAGAATGAGCGCTGGTCTGAGGACGGGCGCTATGTCAATATGAGTTTAATATGGTTGTACTTATGTGATGATAGTGGATTGAGCGCTCGTCTGAGTAAATGAAGGTGGGCGCAGTGTCGATATGAGTTCCATTTGGTTGCACTTATGTGATGATAGTGGATCGAGCGCTCGTCTGAGTCCATGAGGGTGGGCGCAATGGCATTCTGAGTTCAATTTGGTTGCTCTAACGTGATAGTAGAATGAGCGCTGGTCTGAGGACGGGCGCATTGTCGATATGAGTTCAATATGGTTGCACTCGTGTGATGATAGTGGATTGAACGCTCGTATGAGTCCGTGAGGGTGGTCGCAGTGTTGAAATGAGTTCAATTTGATTGCAGTTGAGTGATGATAGTGGATAGTCTGATAGTCTGACTCCTTCAGAGTGGGCACAGTATCGATATGAGTTTCATTTGGTTGTACTTATGTGATGATAGTGGATTGAGCGCTCGTCTGAGTCCATGAGGGTGGGCGCAGTAGCATTCTGAGTTCAATTTGGTTGCTCTGACGTGATAGTAGAATGAGAGCTTGTCTGAGAACGGACGCAGTGTCGATATATGTTCATTATGGTTGCACTCATGTGATGATAGTGGGTTGAGCGCTCGTCTGAGTCCTTGAGGGCGGTCGCAATGTCGATATGAGATCAGTTTGGTTGCACTCGTGTGATGATAGTGGATTGAACGCTCGTTTGAATCCGTGAGGTAGGTCGCAGTTTTGAAATAAGTTCAATTTGGTTGCAGTTGAGTGATGATAGTGGATTGAGCGCTCGGCTGAGTCCATGAGGGCGGGCACTGTAGCATTTTGAGTTCAATTATGTTTCTCTAAGGAGATAGTAGAATGAGCGCTCGTTTGAATCCTTGGAGGCGGTCGCAGTGTCGCTATGAGATCAATTTGGTTGCACTTATGTGATGATAGTGGATTGACCGCCCTCCTTAGTCAATGGGGTTTATTATTTATTCAGGCTAAGGCCGAAGTGGCCTGTGCGGTATGTAAGAGTCTTCTCCATTCGGCTCGGTCCATGGCAACACGTCGCCAGCCACGCAGTCTACGGAGGGTCCGCAAATCATCTTCCACCTGATCGATCCACCTTGCCCGCTGCGCACCTCGTCTTCTTGTGCCCGTCGGATCGTTGTCGAGAACCATTTTCACCGGGTTATTGTCCGACATTCTGGCTACGTGCCCGGCCCACCGCAGTCGTCCGATTTTCGCGGTGTGAACGATGGATGGTTCTCCCAACAGCTGATGCAACTCGTGGTTCATTCGCCTCCTCCATGTACCGTCCGCCATCTGCACCCCACCATAGATGGTACGCAGCACTTTCCTTTCGAAAACTCCGAGTGCGCGTTGGTCCTCCACGAGCATCGTCCAGGTCTCGTGTCCGTAGAGGACTACCGGTCTAATGAGCGTTTTGTAGATGGTCAGTTTGGTACGGCGGCGAACTCTATTCGATCGAAGCGTCTTGCGGAGTCCAAAGTATGCACGATTTCCAGCCACTATACGCCTCCGAATTTCTCTGCTGGTATCATTTTCGGCAGTCACCAGTGAGCCTAAGTACACAAATTCTTCTACCACCTCGATTTCATCACCACCGATGCCAACTCGCGGTGGGTGCCTCACATTGTCTTCTCTTGAACCTCTTCCTATCATGTACTTCGTCTTCGACGTGTTGATGACTAGTCCGATCCGCTTGGCTTCCCTCTTCAGTCTGATGTAGGCTTCCTCCATCTTCTCAAAGTTACGTGCCATAATATCTATGTCGTCGGCGAAGCCAAATAGCTGGACGGACTTATTGAAAATTGTGCCACTCGTGTTAATCCCTGCTCTTCGTATTACCCCTTCCAAAGCGATGTTGAATAGCAGACACGAAAGACCATCACCTTGCCGTAACCCTCTGCGGGTTTCGAATGGACTCGTGAAACTCGAACTACGCACATCACCCGATCCATCGTCGCTTTGATCAACCGTGTCAGTTTATCCGGAAATCCGTTTTCGTGCATCAGCTGCCATAGCTGGTCCCGATCGATTGTATCATATGCGGCTTTGAAGTCGATGAATAGATGATGTGTCGGCACGTTGTATTCGCGGCACTTCTGCAGTACTTGGCGAATGGCGAACACCTGGTCCGTGGTGGAGCGTTCGCCCATAAAACCCGCCTGGTACTGCCCCACGAACTCCCTTGCAATTGGTGCTAGTCGACGGCATAAAATTTGGGAGAGTACCTTGTAGGCGGCGTTCAGCAATGTGATTGCGCGGTAGTTGCTACAATCCAGCTTATCGCCCTTTTGTAGATGGGACACACGACACCTTCCATCCACTCCTGCGGCAAACTTCCTCCTCCCAAATCTTGGTAATGACCCAGTGCAGCGCTCTAGCCAGTGCCTCACCACCGTGTTTAAATAGCTCTCCTGGTAGTTGGTCAACCCCAGGGGCTTTGTTATTCTTCAGCCGGCCAATCTCCTCCTGGATTTCCTGGAGATCCGGGGCCGGTAGAATTATGTCCTGCGCGCGTTCCCCTAGGTTCATCACCATACCGCCATCTTCGTCTGCCACATCGCCATTCAGGTGTTCTTCGTAGTGCTGCTGCCACCTTTGGATCACCTCACGCTCGTTCGTAAGAAGGTTCCCGTTTATGTCCTTGCACATATCAGGCTGTGGCACGTGGCCCTTACGTGAACGGTTTAACTTCTCATAGAACTTTCGTGTGTTATTAGTGCGGTACAGTTGCTCCGTCTCTTCACGGTCTCGATCTTCCTGCTGACGCTTTTTCCTCCGGAAAATCGAGTTTTGTCTGTTCCGCGCCTGTTTATATCGTGCCTCGTTCGCCCTCGTGCGGTGTTGCAGCAATCTCGCCCATGCTGCATTCTTCTCTTCCACTAACTGCTCATATTCGCCGTCATACCAGTCGTTTCTCTGATCCGGGGGCACCGTGCCAAGTGCAGCGGTTGCGGTGCTACCAATGGCGGATCGAATATCTCTCCAGCCATCTTCAAGAGACGCTGCGCCTAGCTGCTCTTCCGTTGGGAGTGCCACTTCCAGCTGCTGCGCGTATTCTTGAGCTAGTCTACCGTCTTGTAGCCGCCCAATATTAAGCCGCGGCGTCCGACTTCGACGCGTGTTGTACACCGTCGAGAGTTTTGAGCGCAGGCAAACTGCAACGAGGTAGTGGTCGGATTCAATATTCGCACTGCGGTAAGTGCGGACGTTCGTGATGTCGGAGAAGAATTTACCGTCGATTAGAACGTGGTCGATTTGGTTTTCCGTTTCTTGGTTAGGGTGATCTCCATGTGGCCTTGTGGATATTTTGCGGGGAAAGAAGGTGCTTCGGACTACCATTCCGCGGGAGGCTGCGAAGTTGAATGCATCGTTGGCCGTTATCATTCGATACGCTGTGCAGACTATCCGGTCCGATGACCGGTCTATACATTTCCTCCCTTCCTACCTGCGCGTTCATGTCACCGATGATGATTTTGACGTCCCGCAGTGGGCATCCATCGTATGTCTGCTCCAGCTGTGCGTAGAACGCTTCTTTCTCGTCGTCGGGTCTCCCTTCGTGTGGGCAGTGCACGTTGATGATGCTATAGTTGAAGAAACGGCCTTTAATCCTCAGCTTACACATCCTTGCGTTGATTGGCTGCCACCCAATCACGCGTTGGCGCATCTTTCCCAGCACTATGAAGCCGGTTCCCAGCTCGTTGGTGGTGCCACAGCTTTGGTAGAAGGTAGCCGCCCGATGCCCGCTTTTCCACACTTTCTGTCCTGTCCAGCAAATCTCCTGCAGCGCAACGACGTCGAAGTTGCGGGGATGTAATTCATCGTAGATCATCCTGTCGCAACCTGCGAAACCTAGCGACTTGCAGTTCCATGTTCCAAGCTTCCAATCGTGATCCTTTATTCGTCGCCTAGGTCTTTGCCGATTATATCGAGTCGCATTATCTCTTATATTGTTCGTAATTATTGGTTTTCCAGGCGGCTTATTGGGCCTGCGCAAACCTCCTGTCTCGCCGGAGGGCCGTCGTGTCAGGGCTGTTTAGCGTCCCACCTAACACCAGGACTTGGGCTTGTGCGCTTTGAGCGGCACACGGTCGCTTTGGCGGAGCCTACTTGCGGATACATGCAGCTTATTATAGAGGTTTAACAGGGCCCACTGTCAAACCCTACCACATCCTAGGCAGGCGCCACAACTCGCAGATGGTCTGGGGAGGGATCGTCAAGCCCTTGGACAAAGTCCCTGCTGCCCCCAAGTCAATGGGGTGTAGTGTCGATATGAGCTCAATTTGGTTGCACTTTTTTGCGCCTAAATCTGTTGCACGTTCATAATGAATTGAGCGCTCGCCGGAGTCCCATGAGGGCGGACACAGCATGGATTTGAAGACAAAATTGTTACTCTCAGACGTTCATAGTGTCTTGAGCGCTCGCCAGAGTTCCATAAGGGCGGACACAGCATGAGTTTGAGTCTAAATCTGCTGCACTGAGCCGTTCATAGTGAATTAAACGCTCGCCGGAGTCCCATGAGGGCGGACACAGCATGGATTTGAGGACAAAATTGTTACTCTGAGACGTTCATAGTGACTCGAGAGCTTGCCAAAGTCCCGTGAGGGCGAGCACAGCATGAGTTTGAGTCTAAATCTGTTGCACTGAGACGTTCATAAAACGTTCGTAAATTGAGCGCTCGCCGGAGTTCCATAAGGGCGGACACAGCATTGTAACTCTGATTCGTTCATAGTGACTCGAGAGCTTGCCAGAGTCCCATGATGGCGAACACAGCACGAGTTTGAGTCTAAATCTGTTGCACTGAGACGTTCATAGCGAATTGAGCGCTCGCGGGAGTCCCATGAAAGCGGACACAGCATGAATTTGAGGACAAAATTGTTACTCTGAGACGTTCATAGTGTCTTGAGCGCTCGCCAGAGTTCAATAAGGTCGGACACAGCATTGTAACTCTGATTCGTTCATAGTGACTCAAGAGCTTGCCAGAGTCCCATGATGGCGAACACAGCACGAGTTTGAGTCTAAATCTATTGCACTGAGACGTTCATAGTGAATTGAGCGCTCGCCGGAGTCCCATGAGGGTGGACACAGCATGAATTTGAGTACAAAACTTTTGCCTTGAGACGTTCATAGTGAATTGCACGCTCGTCAGAGTCCCATGAGAGCGGACACATCATGAATTTGAGTACAAAATTGTTACTTTGAGACGTTCATAGTGAATTGAGCGCTCGCCGGAGTTCCATAAGGGCGGACACAACATTGTTACTCTGATTCGTTCATAGTGACTCGAGAGCTTGCCAGAGTCCCATGAGGGCGAACACAGCACGAGTTTGAGTCTAAATCTGTTGCACTGAGACGTTCATAATGAATTGACCCCTCGCCGGAGTCCCATGAGGGCGGACACAGCATGGATTTGAGGACAACATTGTTACTCACAGACGTTCATAGTGTTTTGAGCGCTCGCCAGAGTTCCAGAAGGGCGGACACAGCATTGTAACTCTGATTCGTTCATAGTGACTCAAGAGCTTGCCAAAGTCCCATGAGGGCGAACACAGCACGAGTTTGAGTCTAAATTTGTTGCACGTTCATAGTGAATTGAGCGCTCGCCGGAGTCCCATGAGGGCGGACACAGCATTGTTACTTTGATTCGTTCATAGTGACTCGAGAGCTTGCCAGAGTCCTATGAGGGCGAACACAGTACGAGTTTGAGTCTAAATCTGTTGCACTGAGACGTTCGTAGTTCATAGCGGACACAGCATTGTAACTCTGATTCGTTCATAGTGACTCGAGAGCGTGCCAGAGTCCCATGAGGGCGAACACAGCACGAGTTTGAGTCTAAATCTGTTGCACGTTCATAGTGAATTGAGCGCTCGCCGAAGTCCCATCCCAAGCAGCACAAGTTAAGCGAATTTAGTTGCTGCAACTTGATTGTGACTGGATCCGGTCATATATAAGTTACTGTGATATATGTGTAACATGTGTGCTGCTCGGGATGAGGGCGGACACAGCATGGATTTGAGGACAACATTGTTACTCTAAGACGTTCATAGTGTCTTGAGCGCTCGCCAGAGTTCCATAAGGGCGGACACAGCATTGTTACTCTGATTCGTTCATAGTGACTCGAGAGCTTGCCAAAGTCACGTGAGGGCGAACATAGCATGAGTTTGATTTCAAATCTGTTGCACTGAGACGTTCGTAGTTCACAGCATTGTTACTCTGATTCGTTCATAGTGACTCAAGAGCTTGCCAGAGTCCCATGAGGGCGGACACAGCACGAGTTTGAGTCTAAATCTGTTGCACGTTCATAGTGCATTGAGCGCTCGCCGGACTCCCATGAGGGCGGACACAGCATGGATTTGAGGACAAAATTGTTACTCTGAGACGTTCATAGTGTCTTGAGTGCTCGCTAGAGTTCCATAAGGGCGGACACAGCATGAGTTTGAGTCTAAATCTGTTGCACTGAGACGTTCATAGTGAATTGAGCGCTCGCCGGAGTCCCATAAGGGCGCACACAGCATGAATTTGAGTACAAAATTGTTAGTCTGAGACGTTCATAGTGTCTTGAGCGCTCGCCAGAGTTCCATAAGGGCGGACACAGCATTTTTACTCTGATTCGTTCATAGTGTCTTGAGTGCTCGCTAGAGTTCCATAAGGGCGGACACAGCATGAGTTTGAGTCTAAATTTGTTGCACGTTCTTAGTGAATTGAGCGCTCGCCGGAGTCCCATGAGGGCGGACACAGCTTGGATTTGACTCAAGAGCTTGCCAGAGTCCCATGAGGGCGAACACAGCACGAGTTTGAGTCTAAATTTGTTGCACGTTCTTAGTGAATTGAGCGCTCGCCGGAGTCACATAAGGGCGGACACAGCATGGATTTGAGGACAAAATTGTTACTCTGAGACGTTCATAGTGTCTTGAGTGCTCGCTAGAGTTCCATAAGGGCGGACACAGCATGAGTTTGAGTCTAAATCTGTTGCACTGAGACGTTCATAGTGAATTGAGCGCTCGCCGGAGTCCCATAAGGGCGGACACAGCATGGATTTGAGGACAAAATTGTTACTCTGAGACGTTCATAGTGTCTTGAGTGCTCGCTAGAGTTCCATGAGGGCGAACACAGCACGAGTTTGAGTCTAAATTTGTTGCACGTTCTTAGTGAATTGAGCGCTCGCCGGAGTCCCATGAGGGCGGACACAGCTTGGATTTGACTCAAGAGCTTGCCAGGGTCTCATGAGGGCGAACACAGCACGAGTTTGAGTCTAAATCTCTTGCACGTTCATAGTGAATTGAGCGCTCGCCGGAGTCCCATAAGGGCGGACACAGCATGGATTTGAGGACAAAATTGTTACTCTGAGACGTTCATAGTGTCTTGAGTGCTCGCTAGAGTTCCATAAGGGCGGACACAGCATGAGTTTGAGTCTAAATCTGTTGCACTGAGACGTTCATAGTGAATTGAGCGCTCGCCGGAGTCCCATAAGGGCGGACACAGCATGGATTTGAGGACAAAATTAATGCTCTGAGACGTTCATAGTGTCTTGAGTGCTCGCTAGAGTTCCATAAGGCGACACAGCATGAATTTGAGTACAAAATTGTTAGTCCATTAGTTAGTTCCATAAGGGCGGACACAGCATTGTTACTCTGATTCGTTCATAGTGACTCAAGAGCTTGCCAGAGTCCCATGAGGGCGAACACAGCACGAGTTTGAGTCTAAATTTGTTGCACGTTCTTAGTGAATTGAGCGCTCGCCGGAGTCCCATAAGGGCGGACACAGCATGGATTTGAGGACAAAATTGTTACTCTGAGACGTTCATAGTGTCTTGAGTGCTCGCTAGAGTTCCATGAGGGCGAACACAGCACGAGTTTGAGTCTAAATCTGTTGCACTGAGACGTTCATAGTGAATTGAGCGCTCGCCGGAGTCCCATAAGGGCGGACACAGCATGAATTTGAGTACAAAATTGTTAGTCCATTAGTTAGTTCCATAAGGGCGGACACAGCATTGTTACTCTGATTCGTTCATAGTGACTCAAGAGCTTGCCAGAGTCCCATGAGGGCGAACACAGCACGAGTTTGAGTCTAAATTTGTTGCACGTTCTTAGTGAATTGAGCGCTCGCCGGAGTCCCATAAGGGCGGACACAGCATGGATTTGAGGACAAAATTGTTACTCTGAGACGTTCATAGTGTCTTGAGTGCTCGCTAGAGTTCCATAAGGGCGGACACAGCATGAGTTTGAGTCTAAATCTGTTGCACTGAGACGTTCATAGTGAATTGAGCGCTCGCCGGAGTCCCATAAGGGCGGACACAGCATGGATTTGAGGACAAAATTGTTACTCTGAGACGTTCATAGTGTCTTGAGTGCTCGCTAGAGTTCCATAAGGGCGGACACAGCATGAGTTTGAGTCTAAATCTGTTGCACTGAGACGTTCATAGTGAATTGAGCGCTCGCCGGAGTCCCATAAGGGCGGACACAGCATGGATTTGAGGACAAAATTGTTACTCTGAGACGTTCATAGTGTCTTGAGTGCTCGCTAGAGTTCCATAAGGGCGGACACAGCATGAATTTGAGTACAAAATTGTTAGTCCATTAGTTAGTTCCATAAGGGCGGACACAGCATTGTTACTCTGATTCGTTCATAGTGACTCAAGAGCTTGCCAGAGTCCCATGAGGGCGAACACAGCACGAGTTTGAGTCTAAATTTGTTGCACGTTCTTAGTGAATTGAGCGCTCGCCGGAGTCCCATAAGGGCGGACACAGCATGGATTTGAGGACAAAATTGTTACTCTGAGACGTTCATAGTGTCTTGAGTGCTCGCTAGAGTTCCATAAGGGCGGACACAGCATGAGTTTGAGTCTAAATCTGTTGCACTGAGACGTTCATAGTGAATTGAGCGCTCGCCGGAGTCCCATAAGGGCGGACACAGCTTGAATTTGAGGACAAAATTGTTTCTCTGAGACGTCCATAGTGTCTTGAGTGCTCGCCAGAGTTCCATAAGGGCGGACACAGCATTGTAACTCTGATTCGTTCATAGTGACTCGAGAGCTTGCCAAAGTCCCATGAGGGCGAACACAGCACGAGTTTGAGTCTAAATCTGTTGCACGTTCATAGTGAATTGAGCGCTCGCCGGAGTCCCATGAGGGCGGACACAGCATGGATTTGAGGACAAAATTGTTACTCTGAGACGTTAATAGTGTCTTTAGTGCTCGCCAGAGTTCCATAAGGGCGGACACAGCATTGTTACTCTGATTCGTTCATAGTGACTCGAGAGCTTGCCAAAGTCCCATAAGGGCGAACACAGCACGAGTTTGAATCTAAATCTGTTGCACGTTCATAGTGAATTGAGCGCTCGCCGGAGTCCCATGAGGGCGGACACAGCATGAATTTGAGGACAAAATTGTTACTCTCAGACGTTCATAGTGTCTTGAGCGCTCGCCAGAGTTCCATAAGGGCGGACACAGCATTGTTACACTGATTCGTTCATAGTGACTCGAGAGCTTGCCAAAGTCCCATGAGGGCGAAAACAGCACGAGTTTGAATCTAAATCTGTTGCACGTTCATAGTGAATTGAGCGCTCGCCGGAGTCCCATGAGGGCGGACACAGCATGAATTTGAGGACAAAATTGTTACTCTCAGACGTTCATAGTGTCTTGAGCGCTCGCCAGAGTTCCATAAGGGCGGACACAGCATTGTTACTCTGATTCGTTCATAGTGACTCGAGAGCTTGCCAAAGTCCCATGAGGGCGAACACAGCACGAGTTTGAGTCTAAATCTGTTGCACGTTCATAGTGAATTGAGCGCTCGCCGGAGTCCCATGAGTGCGGACACAGCATGAATTGTTACAAAATTGTTACTCTGAGACGTTCATAGTGTCTTGAGTGCTCGCTAGAGTTCCATAAGGGCGGACACAGCATGAGTTTGAGTCTAAATCTGTTGCACTGAGACGTTCATAGTGAATTGAGCGCTCGCCGGAGTCCCATAAGGGCGGACACAGCATGATTTTGAGGACAAAATTGTTTCTCTGAGACGTCCATAGTGTCTTGAGTGCTCGCCAGAGTTCCATAAGGGCGGACACAGCATTGTTACTCTGATTCGTTCATAGTGACTCAAGAGCTTGCCAGAGTTCCATGAGGGCGGACACAGCACGAGTTTGAGTCTAAATCTGTTGCACGTTCATAGTGCATTGAGCGCTCGCCGGAGTCCCATGAGGGCGGACACAGCATGGATTTGAGGACAAAATTGTTACTCTGAGACGTTAATAGTGTCTTGAGTGCTCGCCAGAGTTCCATAAGGGCGGACACAGCATTGTTACTCTGATTCGTTCATAGTGACTCGAGAGCTTGCCAAAGTCCCATGAGGGCGAACACAGCACGAGTTTGAGTCTAAATCTGTTGCACGTTCATAGTGAATTGAGCGCTCGCCGGAGTCCCATGAGGGCGGACACAGCATGGATTTGAGGACAAAATTGTTACTCTCAGACGTTCATAGTGTCTTGAGCGCTCGCCAGAGTTCCATAAGGGCGGACACAGCATGAGTTTGAATCTAAATCTGTTTCACTGAGGCGTTCATAGTGAATTGAGCGCTCGCCAGTGTTCCATAAGGGCGAACACAGCACGAGTTTGAGTCTAAATCTGTTGCACTGAGGCGTTCATAGTGAATTGAGCGCTCGCCAGAGTTCCATAAGGGCGGACACAGCATGAGTTTGAATCTAAATCTGTTGCACTGAGGCGTTCATAGTGAATTGAGCGCTCGCCAGTGTTCCATAAGGGCGGACATAGCATGAGTTTGAGTCTAAATCTGTTGCACTGAGACGTTCATAGTGAATTGAGCGCTCGCCGGAGTCCCATGAGGGCGGACACAGCATGAATTTGAGGACAAAATTGTTACTCTGAGACGTTCATAGTGTCTTGAGCGCTCGCCAGAGTTCCATAAGGACGGACACAGCATTGTTACTTTGATTCGTTCATAGTGACTCGAGAGCTTGCCAGAGTCCCATGAGGGCGAACACAGCACGAATTGAGTCTAAATCTGTTGCACTGAGGCGTTCATAGTGAATTGAGCGCTCGCCAGAGTTCAATAAGGGCGGACACAGCATGAGTTTGAATCTAAATCTGTTGCACTGAGGCGTTCATAGTGAATTTAACGCTCGCCGGAGTCCCATGAGGGCGGACACATCATGAATTTGAGTTCAAAATTGTTACTTTGAGACGTTCATATTGACTTGAGCGCTTGCCGGAGCCCCATGAGGGCGAACACTGCATGAGTTTGAGTCTAAATCTGTTGCACTGATACGTTCATAGTGAATTGAGCCCTCGCCGGAGTCCCATGAGGGCGGACACAGCATGAATTTGAGGACAAAATTGTTACTCTGAGACGTTCATAGTGTCTTGAGCGCTCGCCAGAGTTCCATAAGGACGGACACAGCATTGTTACTTTGATTCGTTCATAGTGACTCGAGAGCTTGCCAGAGTCCCATGAGGGCGAACACAGCACGAATTGAGTCTAAATCTGTTGCACTGAGGCATTCATAGTGAATTGAGCGCTCGCCAGAGTTCCATAAGGGCGGACACAGCATGAGTTTGAGTCTAAATCTGTTGCACTGAGACGTTCATAGTGTCTTGAGCGCTCGCCAGAGTTCCATAAGGGCGGACACAGCTTGGATTTGACTCAAGAGCTTGCCAGAGTCCCATGAGGGCGAACACAGCACGAGTTTGAGTCTAAATTTGTTGCACGTTCATAGTGAATTGAGTGCTCGCCGGAGTCCCATGAGGGCGGACACAGCTTGGATTTCACTCAAGAGCTTGCCAGAGTCCCATGAGGGCGAACACAGCACGAGTTTGAGTCTAAATCTGTTGCACGTTCATAGTGAATTGAGCGCTCGCCAGAGTCCCATGAGGGCGGACACAGCATGGATTTGAGGACAAAATTGTTACTCTGAGACGTTCATAGTGTCTTGAGTGCTCGCTAGAGTTCCATAAGGGCGGACACAGCATGAGTTTGAGCCTAAATCTGTTGCACTGAGACGTTCATAGTGAATTGAGCGCTCGCCGGAGTCCCATAAGGGCGGACACAGCATGAATTTGAGGACAACATTGTTACTCTGAAACGTCCATAGTGTCTTGAGTGCTCGCCAGAGTTCCATAATGGCGGACACAGCACGAGTTTGAGTCTAAATCTGTTGCACGTTCATAGTGCATTGAGCGCTCGCCGGAGTCCCATGAGGGCGGACACAGCATGAATTGTTGCAAAATTGTTACTCTGAGACGTTAATAGTGTCTTGAGTGCTCGCCAGAGTTCCATAAGGGCGGACACAGCATTGTAACTCTGATTCGTTCATAGTGACTCGAGAGCTTGCCAAAGTCCCATGAGGGCGAACACAGCACGAGTTTGAGTCTAAATCTGTTGCACTGAGGCGTTCATAGTGAATTGAGCGCTCGCCAGAGTTCAATAAGGGCGGACACAGCATGAGTTTGAATCTAAATCTGTTGCACTGAGGCGTTCATAGTGAATTTAACGCTCGCCGGAGTCCCATGAGGGCGGACACATCATGAATTTGAGTACAAAATTGTTACTTTGAGACGTTCATATTGACTTGAGCGCTTGCCGGAGCCCCATGAGGGCGAACACTGCATGAGTTTGAGTCTAAATCTGTTGCACTGAGACGTTCATAGTGAATTGAGCCCTCGCCGGAGTCCCATGAGGGCGGACACAGCATGAATTTGAGGACAAAAATTGTTACTCTGATTCGTTCATAGTGACTCGAGAGCTTGCCAAAGTCCCATGAGGGCGAACACAGCACGAGTTTGAGTCTAAATCTGTTGCACTGTGGCGTTCAAAGTAACTTGAGTGTCCGCCGGAGTCCCATGAGAGCGGACACATCATGAATTTGAGTACAAAATTGTTACTCTGAGACGTCCATAGTGAATAATTCACTGAACACCGCAATCTGTTGCACTGAGACGTTCATAGTGAATTGAGCGCTCGCCGGAGTCCCATAAGGGGGAAAACAACATGAATTCGAGTACAAGATTGTTACTCTGAGACGTTTATAGTGAATTGAGCGCTCGCCAGAGTCCCATGAGGGCGGATACATCATGAGTTTGAGTTCAAAATTGTTGCCTTGAGACGTTCATAGTGTCTTGAGCCCTCGCCAGAGTCCCATGAGGCATGATTCAAATCGGACACAGATTCGATTTGATTACATTTGGTTACTCGTAGGTGCTCATAGTGAAATGAGTGATCGTCTAAGTCCCTGGTGGGTGGACATGAATTTGATTTGGATACAATTTGTTAACATGAGGTCTTCTTAGTGAGTTGAGCAATCCTTTGAGTTTCGTAGTGCGAATGAAGAATCAATTTGAGTACAATATGTTTGCTTTGTGGCATTCATAATGAGTTGCCCGAACGTCTGAGTCCCATGAAGGCGGACACAGATTCGATTTGAGTACAATGAGTACAACCTCTGAGCCTGAGGTGTTCATTATGAAATGAGTGATCATCTCTGGGCGGACATAGATTTGATTTACTCTGAGGCCTTCATAGTGAGTTGATGTATCCTTTGAGTTTTGTATTGCGGACATATATGTATATAGAATCAATGTCAGTACAATATGTTTGAATCGAGGCATCCATAATGAGTTCAGCTAACGTTTGAGACCCATGAAGTTAGACACAGATTCGATTTGAGTACAATATGGTTACTCTGAGACCTTCATTGTGAGTTTGGGGGGTCTTGTGAGTCATATGAGGGCGGCCTTAGTAGCAATTGGAGTACAATTTAATTGCTCTAAGGCATTCATAGTGAATAGTTAGTTTGTTCGATTGTTGAACATTTTTCAAATTAAAATTAAAGCCGGTACACCTTGTTAGTTTTCATTTCACCGTGACACACCACGATAACAAATTTGTCTTGGCTTAGTCAACGGACAGCACAGTAAAGCTTAGGAGTGTGAAAACAAACATTTTTATGAAATTTTTGTTCAATGAAAATACCTAAATTTGTGGAGACGAAATTAAAAAAAAAAAGAAAAAAATGTGGTACAGATGGATGGATACAGATGTGGAAATTTAACGGACGCGGACGTAAAGACATTTGTTCAGTTTGTTGAGGTGAGTCAGTTGGTATATAATGCTATGGGTCTATGAGCCTTCTATAAAAAGTTCGTTGTCAGAGTGATATGATAGCCTTTCTGTACAGCAAATGACCAGAGTGCAAAATTTTCCTAAAAGCATTGCAAATTAGTGAAAATATCTTCAGAAGTTTTGATACTGGTTTGAAGCTACTTCAAAAAAGCATTCTAGGTGGGCGGAATTTTCGTTAGAAAATGTTTCAATGATATGAGGTAATTAGAAAGGCTAGCTTGTCAAAGTTAAGCATTTTGTATGAAAAACAACCTTGGTTGAGGCAGTCGCCAATTCGAGGTGCGTAGGACCTCTAAATTAAATAAGAGTTTTCTTTAAAATTATGAGTGAAAAATTATTTTGATAAATGTATTTTGATTTTTTTGTGGCGAGCCGATTCGGTTATGTATACTCCGATATATTCTGAATAGTAGCAACCTTTTTTTAACTTCTAGGACGAAAGTATGAAAATGCCGTCATTATAAAATAGTGATCTTCAGCATTATCGACAATCTCTGCTTGCTTAAATTATTTATTGCACAACAAGCTCTTGTCTAAAATAAATGGTTAAACTAAAACGTACTTTATTTATATAAAAACGTATGTAAATCATCTTGGAGTCCTATGTCTCTATGCAGCACACCAAGTTAGTTAGGTTGTCTTAGTATTTTTCCATTGATTGGATGCTTTTAAGAACTTTTAAGAATTTAGCAATTATTTACAAAATTGATCCAACAAGCTTTAAGACGATGTTAAGTTGTTAAGTTAGAAATTAAGTGATTTTCAAAATAGCGGGATATGGTAAACTTGATCCGTAAACAATCCGTTATTTTTTAGATAAAAATGCATTGGTATTAAATGGAGGCGATTTAAATAGATACTTGACTTGGACAGAGGGCGGAGTAATCAAAAATAAATTAATCAAATATTCAATACAAAGTACAGTATTTCGATCAATGTTTTACTCATCAACATAATTGTTTTTGAAAGGAGCACATAAACCTGTAAAAATCATAATACGATGCATTACATTCAATGAGTTTAGAAAGCGAAACTTCATTGGTATTTTGAAAACTATAGGAGTTCCGTTCCATCACAGTGTATATTTTGAAGATCCTATCTCATTAGAAATTTCACTTTCATTCTAACATTCAATTGAACTTAATTTCAAACCCAAACCATCAATACTTTTCATATGAATTCTTGTTTATGCAGATGTATATGACGCATCAAACTCATATCTGGTGTTACACTGGCGGTATTACGTGTTTTGTAGAATAACTATTAAATTGAATGTATTCACATTTAGGCGTGGGGCGCAATTTTCAAATCAATAAATTTTGATGGGCGGATTTTCCAAGGGGCGCAAAATTTTAAATTTATGAGTAACCAGCTCATGATTTGCCATGACAGCACTGATTTCGACCTCAGGTAATAAAACTCAAAATTGGCTTCCCGTATTGAACTGTGAAAGGTGGGCTAAGATTAGTAGATCCCGAAGCACAATGTAAAGCTCTGTTTATTAGAAACATATTGTATAATGTAGATACCCATGGAAATATGCTAGAAGAAACCTATTTATTGAACTTTGACCAACTTCAGAAATTGTCTCGTAATGCTAGAGAATGGATTGAAACAAGTAAATACTTAAATTTTTTTTTTTTTTTTAGATCCTTTATTAAAGTGTTTTTTTAATTTTAAAATTAAGTTCAACACTTGCTGAAAGGGAACTTGAGGAGTTCCCTTTGCGGGCCAACCTAGGGTCCCGCCGATGGTAGTATAGCCGAGCTATGTTGAAAGGAGGGCCGGCCAGTGAGGCCGCCCTGCGTGCCAACCAAGGGCATCGCCAGTTGGTGTAATGTTTTTCTGAACTAATTCTAACACTTTAAAAAATCAACTTAAAAATACAGTAGGAAATACAAAACACAGTTGAGAACAATTAAGAATTAAAATGGTGACACACTACATAAAACAAGTTAAAAACGGGTGTTCCGATGTGCCTGGGTCTTAGGTGTAGGCCAGATCTGTAAAAGTTGGCGTTTGCTCAGTATTCCTACGAGTCCTGTAGTCCAGGGATTTCTGCTGGGGGATCCTGTTGAGGTTTATGATCTCAAAGATGTCCTGCTGTGGTTTTGCAATGCGCTGTTCTCCGGTGGTGATTTTGCTTCCGAGGGACTGAAGTAATGGTGAGGCCCTAATCCAATAACCTCCTCGTCTAAGTTGCCAATTTTAAACAGAAAACCTTTTAATTTTTCGACCTTTCTTACGTTTAAAGGTTCAGAACGCCACCTAGTGGTTGCGGCGATATTCGGAATCCGAAAAATAAATACTTAAAAGATAATTTTAATCTATCCACAACTAAGCTGTTATATGATTATTTTCTTGCACAGTCCTTCCAGCCTCCCAAAGTTGAAATTGATTATGATGCTAACTGGAATATCATTTGGGAAAATCTTAGCCAAAGTTTTTTAACTCTTGAGGACAGATCCAATACTTATTTATTCTTGAATGACATGATTAGTAACAAAGAAAAATTAAAGGCTTACAATATTGGTAACCTGGCATCATCGGATTGCACTAAATGCGGATTTGCTGATTCCAATACACACAGATTAAAAATTTGCACCAGAAGCCAGAAAAATTTGGGATTGGTGCAGCGATGTTATCCGTAGTCCTTTAAAAATGAGAATAAATGATATTGAGGATATCCTGCAGTTTGAAATCAAAAAGAATAAAAAAGAGCATAAGGCAGCACTATGGCTTGCTTGGTAGTCCAGGGGCAATCCTTATTTACATTTAAAAAAACATTAGGGAGTTGAGATGGAATAATCGTTTAGCGTTTAAAAATAATTTCGGTACATGCTTAAATATTTGTTGACCGTTCCAGTTAAGCCTTTGTTTAGTATTAGTCGAACGAACTCTGTAATTATAGTATGTCATAAATAAAGCAAAAAAAAAAACTGCCGTAGTTGGATTGTTTCGCTCTTTTTGTTTTGACAACAGAAGAGTGGATGACAGAGAAGAGAAAAATAACTTAAAAGTAAGTTTAAAACTCAACGCTGGGTACTTTTTCTTCCGTGTACGTTATTTGTTATGTGATAATTATCAAATAAACTCAAGTAGTTGGGTAGGTAACAGAGATAGCAATGGCTGATTTTAGTATAGTATCAGCAATATGCTTATAGTGTCCTTTTCCGTCATCAAGCTGAACGGAATCAGGAAGGTTATGTGAGTCAGTTGTATTGCTGTTTATGATTCAAATACTTGTTCCTGGAGGTGTCATCGTGAGTAGTTTAGATGTAGGGTAAGACGGGTATAATGCGCCCCACCTGGCCAAAAACGCCCCCTTCGATTTCTAGAAAACTATAACTAATTAAGGGTAAAATCAGCTGGTACCTATAAGTATTTGTAAACCCATTATACTATGTGAATGTGGAAGTATTTTTGTATCACACAATCAAAATAATAGCAAAATACCTACAAAAGTTACAGTTTTGATGTAACTTTTCATGTTTGTTGCTCATCATTCTGGAGCGACTCTAGCATACTGTCCGCAAAACTTGCACTGGTACACTCAGTTGGGCAACAAAATAACTTATCTCAGTGGTTAATATGATTTAATATTGCTTCCATCTTAAAAATGTAACTATTTTCGAAAACATGTTTCACTGGCCAAAACGCCCCAGTGTAGGCAGGACGATATGCCCTTGCCAACTGGACACAAGCGCAGCGAGCCTGCAGCAGTTGCTTCCCAAAATGTATGGAAAAATATTGAAATGTAATTCACACCTGCTTAAATGGACCTAGGTGGTTTTTTAATGTCAAGCACATAAGGATTTGTAACCTTTTCATTATGGGATTGATAAAATACTAATGAAGGGCTATGAAACGTCTTTGGTTAAGGTGGGGCGTATTGCCCAGGCACTTTTTGAAATTCATTTTTCACGACTTTTCAAAAAAGCTTTATTACGTGTTATCTGTAATATTTTCATATGACTACTCACGGACAATGCATTTGTGACTTCCTGGACTACCAAATAACACAAAGTTTGCATAAATTGCGTTGAAAAGTAAAAAGTTATCAAGAAGTTGCCTTAGGGGGGCATATTATACCGTCTTACCCTATCGTGCAAACCCAAATAAATCGAAATACAGTGAGCTGAGTGAACAAATACATATAGCATTGTCTGATTGGTTTGCATGCGAGGTTTGAAACAACCTGCCTTATACAATGGATGTCATACATTTTTGTTTTGGGTGAATAAATTCTCATTACACATTGAAATGCACGAGAAAGACACTATCAATGCTAGGCGGATTATTCTGTTTATTTTTAATAAATACTATATGGTGAAACAGTACGTAATCAAAAAATAAATATCATGCGTGAGCCTTGCCAATTGTTAGGCATGATTTTTTTGGAATTACAGGTCGATTGCTCGATGGGATTGACAAAAATGACGAGAAGGGAAAAGGTTTGAAAATGGCCTCACGTTTGACATATGAGGAAGTTGACATCCTTAGTGGAAACAAATTAGATGATATGAAAGTAGCAGATTCCTATAAGGTACACTGGGGGAAGTGGAAAAGGAAAAATCGATAGTACATGTTTGACTCAGTGTAAAACTAGTTTAAATGGTTTAAATGCGTTCAATCAAAATGGGCTATCAAAAACAATCAATTTTGCACCAACTGTGCGGTAATTCATACCGTTTTCGTCGCTTGAAATTTATGGAAATAGATTTTAAAATTGGGGAGTTCTTTTTCCACTTACCCTAGTGGGATGGGAGTAAGTGGAAAACGCATGTTACCTTGACCTTCAATAGTGATGAGTAGTTACATATAACTAAAATCAATACGATAATTGCTCTGAGTATCTTTTGTGGAATAATTTCATTACCTTAACGGAATAGATCCTCAAGGAATTCTCGTAATAGCTAGGGGAGGGCTGGTTTTGCATTCTCGAGCACTAAGTCTACGTAAAGTCTATATGTTCGCCCCAAAGATGAATTTTTTAAAGGAAAATGGGACTTTCAGGGTTATAAACTAATCAACTTAGTTTAACGAATTGAGATGATGTCTGTATGTGCGTATTTGTATGTATGTGTATGTGCAGAAGCACGTACAAAATTATCAGCTATTCTGAAGCACTTGTTCTTAACCAATTTGTTCGCAAAAAAATTGCAAAAATTATCAGCTATTCTGAAGCACTTGTTTCTTAACCAATTTGTTCGCAAAAAAATTGGCGAAACTTGTTATGAATAAAAATTAATGTGAATTATACAATATATTTACCTATCAGTGCTATTTTTAACTTTCTTATACATTTTTTTCATATGTAAAACATTTGAAAGGCATCAATACCGATAGATGGATTAATCAGGCATTTTCTCATTTATATGAGTCCAATCACCACTGGAATCACATTGATAACAAAGAAGGAACATATTAAGATTCACTGCTATCAAAATAAACCCTGAAGGGAAGAAAAAAATTGCGTAATTAGAACATTATCCACTTCCCCCGCAGTGTTCGATACCTGGGGTAAGTGTAAAATCTTTAATTATTTGCTTTCTTGGTACAAACCACTACCAATTGAATGGGATTAGTTTAATTGTATTATAATGGTTACCTGTGATATAAATTCACTTGAAAAAGAACAATTGGTGAAAATAAGAATTGATTTTATGAATGCAAAAATCAACTTTTCATGAAACCTAAAATTACAGTTCAAGCGTTAACCGTGTTAGTGTATGTATTATACAAATTTAAACATAGTATTAGTGTGAGCATCAAAGCATATTCTTGCATAATGTTGTGATGTGGTAAAAACTGTAAAGTATTTACAATTCCAATTTTTAGAGCCGATTTTTACACTTACCCCCTTTTTCCACTTCCCCCAGTGTACCTTAATCACGATGTTGCTGCCGCATTCCGTTGTATGAGTATAGAAACTGACCAAAACTGACGGCCCGATTTACTAAGGATTGCGAAGATTTTTTTCTTCACTTCGATATCAAAAGAAGCGTCCCACGGTGTTTAAAGTTTAAAGATAATTCAAATCTATAATCTGTTTTTCAATTTATGCCAGATACTCCATCTGCATCGTATGAACATGAAGAACGACAATGGTCGACGAATTTCAGAGGATGTGTCCGTAATTTCAATTCACTGAATTCAATTTCCGCAGCATGTGGATATTATGGAAATCGAATATTCAAACGATGTGTATGAAGATTTAGAATTTCGATAATTCGGAGCGAAACCAAATATATCACATAGGTGGATATGTTTTGAACAGCGTTGCCAAAACAAAACACAGTGTGCGATTCTTGCGTTACACCTTGTGCGAGTGAAACTCCCTCTATGCAATGTTTCTGATAGTAAAGCACCTGTCTAGTGTACTGGTTTCGTGGGAACAAACCCCACCGAAGGAAGTGGTTAACCCTCCAATACATTTTTCAAACTAAATTGTCCGCATGTTGTGCAATTGCACAAATCGAGTTTCTGACATAGTAATTCATTTCCACTCCTGGTGGCTAATACCCGGAATATAGGCAATTAACTTTGATTGTTCTTCACGGGAATGTTCATTTCTATGGCTATGGCTTTTACAATCTATAACCTAGTTATCACCCCCCAGCAAGGGACTTTTATCCAAAGGCTTGACGATCCTCCCCAGGCTATCATGCGAGCTGTGGTGCCGCCTAGAATGTGGTGGGGTTTGACAGTGGGCCCTGTTAAACTTCTATGAAAAGCTGCATGTATTCGCAAGTAGGCCCTCCTAAGCCGTGCGGTAAGACGCATGGCTACAAAAGCAAGACCATGCTGAGTGTGGCTGGGTTCTGATTCCCGGTGCCGGTCTAGGCAGTTTTCGAAGTGGAAATTGTCTCGACTTCCCTAAGCATAAAAGGTATCAAAGTGTAAGCCTCATGATATATACGAATGCAAAAATGCTAACTGGCTTAGAAACATCGCAGTTAAAAACTGTGGAAGTGCTTAATAAACACTAAGAGGCAGAAGCGGCTCTGTCCCAGTGTGAGGATGTAATGCGAATAATAAGAAGAAGAAGATCCGCAAGTAGGCTCCGTCAAAGCGACTATGTGCCGCTCAAAGCGCACAAGCCCAAGTCCTGGTGTTAGGTGGGACGCTAAACAGCCCTGACTCGACGGCCTCCGACGAGACAGGAGGTTTACCCTGCAGGCCCAATCAGCCGTCTTTAAAACAACCATTACAAGCGACATAGAAGATAATACGACTCGATACAATCGGCAACGACCCTGGTGGCGATGAATAAAGGATCTCCATTGGAAGCTTGGAACGAGGAACTGCAAGTCGCTAGGGCTTCCGCTGGTTGCGACAGGATAATCTACCATGATTTACATCTCCACAACTTCGACGTCGTAGCGCTGCAGGAAATCTGCTGGACAGAACAGAAAGTGTGGAAAAGCGGGCATCGAGCGGCTACCCTCTACCAAAGCGGTGGCACCACCAAAGATCTGGGAACCGGCTTCATAGTACTGGGAAAGATGCGCCAACGAGTGATTTGGTGGCAGCCAATCAACGCAAGGATATGTAAGCTGATGATAAAAGGCCGCTTCTTCAACTATAGCATCATCAACGTGCACTGCCCACACGAAGGGAGACCGACGACTAAAACGTCCTATGCACAGCTGGAGCAGAAACACGATGGATGCCAACTGCAGGACGTCAAAATCGTCATCGGTGACATGAACGCTAAGGTAGGAAGGGAGGAAATGTATAAATGTATAATGTAAATGTCTGCATACCGTATCGAACGGCAATGGCCAACGATGCATAAACTTTGCAGCCTCCCGAGGAATGATAGCCCGAAGCACTTTTTTCCCCCGCAAGAATATCCGCAAGGCTACATGGAAATCACCTAATCAAGTAACGGAAAATTAAATCGACCACGTTCTAATCGACGGTAAATTATTCTCCGACATCACGAACGTACGCACTTACCGCAGTGCGAATATTGAATCCGACCACTACCTCGTTGCAGTATGTCTGCGCTCAAAACTCTCGACGGTGTACAACACGGGTCGGAGTCGTCCGCCGCGGCTAAACATTGGGCGGCTACAAGACGGTAGACTACGCGCAGCAGCTGGAAGTGGCACTCCCAACGGAAGAGCAGCTAGGCGCAGCGTCTCTTGAAGATGGCTGGAGAGATACTCGATCCGCCATTGGAAGCACCGCAACCGCTGCACTAGGCACCGTACACCCGGATCAGAGAAACGACTGGTATCACGGCGAATGTGAGCAGTTGGTTGAGGAGAAGAATGCAGCATGGGCGAGATTGCTGCAACACCGCACGAGGGCGAACGAGGCACGATACAAACAGGTACGGAACAGACAAAACCCGATTTTTCGGAGGAAAAAGCGCCAGCAGGAAGATCAAGACCGTGAAGAGACGGAGCAACTGTACCGCGCTAATAACACACGAAAGTTCTATGAGATGTTGAACCGTTCACGTAAGGGCCATGTGCCACAGCCCGATATGTGGGACATAAACAGGATCGCTTCTTACAGGCGAGCCTGAGGTGATCAAAAGGTGGCGGCAGCACTACGAAGAGCACCTGAATGGCGATATGGCAGACAACGGTGGCGGTAATGAACCTAGGAGCACGCCCGCAGGACTTCCGGCTCCGAATCTCCAGGAAATCAGCAAAGTCCCTGGAGTTGACCAACTACCAGGAGAGCTGTTCAAATACGGTGGTGAGGCACTGGCTAGAGCGCTGCACTGGGTAATTTCCAAGGTTTGGGAGGACGAGGTTCTGCCGCAGGAGTAGATGGAAAGTGTCGTGTCCCATCTACAAAAGGGCGATAAACTGGATTGAGTTGCTCAATCACATTGCTGAACGCCGCGTACAAAGTACTCTTCCAAATTTTATGCCGTCGACTAACACCAATTGCAAGACAGTTCGTGGGGCAGTACCTGGCGGGATTTATGGGAGAACGCTCTATCACAGACCAGGTGTTCGCCGTACACCAGGTATTGCAGAAATACCGCGAATACAACGTGCCCACACATCATCTATTTATCGACTTCAAAGCCGCATATGATACAATCGATCGGGACTAGCTATGGCAACTAATGCACGAAAACGGATTTCCGGATAAACTGATCAACGGCGACGATGGATCAGGTGATGTGCGTAGTTCGAGTTTCAGGGACATTCTCTCAAAATCGAGGTGGTTGAAGAATTCGTATACTTGGGCTCACTGGTGACCGCCGATAACGAGAGCAGAGAAATTCGGAGACGCATCGTGGCAGGAAATCGTACGTACTTTGGACTCCGCAAAACGCTTCGATCGAACAGATTTCGCCGCCATACCAAACTGACTATCTTCAAAACGTTTATTAGACAGGTAGTTCTTTACGAACACGAGACCTGGACAATGCTCGTGGAGGTCCAACGCGCACTGGGAGTTTTTGAAAGAAAAGTGCTGCGTACCATTCATGGTGGCGTGCAGATGGCGGACGATACGTGGAGGAGGCGAATGAACCACGAGTTGCATCTGCTGTTGCATCTGCATCCATCGTTCACACCGCGAAAATCGGAAGACTGCGGTGGGCCGGACACGTAGCCAGAATGTCGGACAGTAATCCGGTGAGATGGTTCTCGACAATGATCCGACGAGAACTAGAAGGCGAGGTGCACAGCCGGCAAGGTGGATCGATCAAGTGGAGGACGATTTGCGGACCATCCGCAGACTGCGTGGTTGGCGAAGTGCAGCCATGGACCGAGCTGAATGGAGAGGGCTTTTATGTATTGCACAGGCCACTCCGGCCTTAGTCTGGTTACCCACAGAGTGAAGACAAGTAAGCTTCTTGCTGCTTGTTTATGGGGGGTGTGAAAAGTGTTTATAGGCTTGTTGTAAAGCCAATCTAATGCATTTTAATTCTTGCGTTCTAATTCGTTATAAATAATCAATAGGCGATAACAATACTTTCGGCTGTCGGGGGTCCCGTAGCGTAGTTGGCTACACGTTCGCCTTATAAGGTGGAATGGTCATGGGTTCGATTCCCAGCCCCTCCACTAAACCCTCGTCAGTCACTGGATCCGCAGCCCATACGGTGGCGTTTTGGGGTACGCGCCTTCCCGGCTGCCTGACGGCGACTGACAACTTCTTCTTTTGGAGGCGTTACCCGGAATGAATGGCAACCGAACAATGCAACGATCACTGGATACTCCGACATGGACAAACGGATACAATGGGCTCACGACAAGGTGAACCGGCAAAAACACTTTCGGCTTACCAACATTCATTTGTTTACTTTGCGGCATGGCAAATGCTGGGTAAAGCGTACCATTGGTACTTCGCGTACCTGAAGGAATAAAATAGACCCCATCTTGCGGTCCTTAGCCTCTTACCCAGCAACTCCTATCCCTACCTCCCCGCGGTGCTGGTCGGGATACGAGCAACCTTAGGGAAGATCAAGTAACCAACCCCGGTGGGAACTATGGTCGTATGCTGACAGGGAAGGGGGTTTGCTACTCTCGGAGGTGCAAATCTTACTGAGCGTCTGTTCTCCATGTCAGGAACGGCTCACAAGAGCGTCTGTTCTCCATGTTCGGGGCGGCTGATCATCGTCCGAGTGCCAGCGAGGGACTCCTAAGTGAAACTGTGCACCATGGTCCACCGGAAATAAGGAGGAATGGTCCTCCGGAAATTTAGGGGTTTGGTGTCAGGCCCTGCAAGCCAGCCTTTAAAAAATCATAAGCAACGAACAATCAACAAGAGAGTACGGACCGGAACCATCGGCGAAGACCACTGCGAGAAAAGGGACTAGCGATTGGAAACTCGGTTCGTGGAACTGCAAATCTCTCAACTTCATCGGGAGCACACGCATACTCGCCGATGTGCTCAAGGACCGTGGATTCGGCATCGTAGCGCTGCAGGAGGTTTGTTGGAAGGGATCAATGGTGCGAACGTTTAGAGGTAATCATACCATCTACCAGTGCTGTAGCAACACACGAGCTGAAAACAGCTTTCATACTGATGGGCAATATGCAAAGGTGCGTGAATGGGTGGTGCCCGATCAATTAGAGAATGTGCAGGTTGAGGATCGAAGTCCGGTTCTTCAACATTAGCATAATCAACGTCCATAGCCAACACTTCGGAACCCCACACTCCGGAAGCACCGAAGGACGCATCCTACGCGCAGCTTTAACGTGAGTACGACACCTGCCCAAGCCACGACGTCAAAATCATCATAGGAGATTTGAACGCTCAGGTTGGCCAAGAGGAGGAGTTTAGACCGACTATTGGAAAGTTCAGCGCTCACCGGCTGACGAACGAAAACGGCCTACGACTAATTGATTTCGCCGCCTCCAAGAATATGGCCATTCGCAGCACCTACTTTCAACACAGCCTCCCGTATCTATACACCTGGAGATCGCCACTGCAGACAGAATCACAAATCGGCCACGTTCTGATTGATGGACGGCACTTTTCCGACATTATCGACGTCAGGACATATCGTGGCGCTAACATCGACTCTGACCACTATCTGGTGATGGTTAAACTGCGCCCAAAACTATCCGTCATCAACAATGTTCGGTACCGACGACCGCCGCGGTACGACCTAGAGCGACTGAAGCAACCTGATGTCGCCACTGCATACGCGCAGCATCTCGAGGCAGCGTTGCCGGAAGAGGTGAGCTCGATGGGGCCCTCTTGAGGACTGCTGGAATACAGTCAAAGCAGCCATTAACGACGCAGCGAGAACAACGTCGGGTATATGGGTCGAAGTCGACGGAACGATTGGTTCGACGAAGAGTGCAGACAGATTCTGGAGGAGAAAGGACGCAGCGCGGGCGGTCGCGCTGCAGCAAGGTACCCGGCAGAACGTGGAACGTTATAGACGGAAGGAGAAGAAACGCCGCCTGGAAGAAGCGGAGTGCGAGGAGATGGAACAGCTGTGCTGTTCTCAAGATACACGCAAGTTCTATCAGAAGCTCAACGCATCCCGCAAAGGTTTCGTGCCGCGAGCCGAAATGTGCCGGGATAAGGATGGGAGCATCTTGACGGACGAACGTGGTGATCGAAAGGTGGAAGCAGCACTACGAGGAACATCTGAATGGCGCTGAGAGTACAGGCAATGAAAGTCAAGGGGCAGCGGAGGAGATGACTACGTCAGTTCAGCGGACGATGGAAGCCAACCAGCCCCACCTTGAGGGAAGTTAAGGATGCCATTCAACAGCCAAAGACCAATCTGGTATTGCGCTTCGTTCGGTTACGTGCTTTAGCACTTGGTCCAAACAGGACACAAGGGCAGCGGCAGAAAAAAGATTATAATTGGCTCACCTTAGGGTCCAACCAATTGGCACTTCTAAAACATTTTATTTCCACACCTAATCGCAATACATTGATAAAGTAGTAAGCAAAATTATCAAAAACCGGCGGAGGGGAATTCGTTTTTATAATTTTGTTTGATTTTAAAATAAACATGGATTGGACGACATTATGGTGACTAGTAAAGATGATGGCATTACTCCCATGGTATTCGCTGAGTCGGCTACACAGGGCCGTTTCACGTTTGTATACTATTTCGCCGAACATTTCGCGGAATGCCCTTTGGCGAGGTTCAGTTGGAACAAATTATCATTGAAATAATTAATGATATGGAAATGCTAATATCATCTTCCAAACTTAGACGTACATGTTCATGATAGAATTAGAGGCAGTATAGATTGATAGTTCATATGAACAAATTCGAAACCACCTTCCCTTTTGCCAGTGGCGTCTCAGCTTCACACTGATATTCTTCGCTCCCCCCCTTCATACGGAGCTTGGCAGAAGGAAGAGGTCATTAATGATATCAATGCCATCACAAATATTGCTTTCATCGCTTTCAAATCGACTTCTATAAAAATAATTCTTCATGCATATCTAACGGAACTATCAATTCTATACTTTCGCCTCTAATTCTATCCTCCTTGAACGTATGGGTCTAGTTTGGAAGATGATACCCAACATTTCCATATCGATATCAAACGTTAACTTCCATGAAAGTAATACATAAATGTTAATTATTGAAATAATTATTGATTTCCATGATGAAACCCAGTATTTCTTCGAATTCCTTGAATCTACAGCGGTATAAGGCAAAGTGAGGAGATAAAGCCTTATTTAAAGACACGTTGCTCCGTATAAAAAAAGAAGATAGTGCCTTCCGATTAAGACGCATCTGCCAGTATCAATCAAGAGGAAAGATAATCCCTTCTTTAAATGGATTCGTTTGCCCCGGCATAAGGCAGAAAGGGTAGACAATGCAGCCTTCTTTGAAGTAAAAGCTGGCGCTTCTGGACATGCTAGTTTTCATCGTGTAACCTTCATACATTCTTTCATTTTAACTCATTTGGTTTATCTAAACAGATAACTCTGAATCATCCTTCATCTAGATTGTACCCCTTTCGCCAATTTGAGGATCGATTAAAATATCTGCTGGGGACTTTCACTTTTATGAACCTGTTGTACTGCGAACTTTCAGTCACTGAACAATTTGAACATCATCTGGATATTCCATTTAGATTCAGTTTTGACTCCGTTTACCTAAAGTTGGGTGACTATCAAAAAGAACCAAACGAGTTAATAACACGAATAAAATGTCATGTAGATTGTCCTCTCGTGATGGTTTCGTGGGTCCATTTTTTTGAATTCATAACTTGTGATGGCACTGAGCTGCTGTGTTAGGCAACATTCCAAGTAGAGATGGTGAATGAATTATTAAATTCTGAATAACTTCAAACTATGTGCCTGGGCTTGAAGCCTCGCTCTCAAGAAGCCTGGAAGCCTCCTTTCAAGAGGCCTGGAAGCCTCCTTTCAAGAGGCCTGGAAGCCTCCTTTCAAGAGCCTGGAAGCCTCCTTTCAAGAACCTGGAGCCTCCTTTCCAAGGAGCCTGGGCCCTCCTTTCCGAAAGCCTGGAAGCCTCCTTTCAAGAGCCTGGGCCTCCTTTCAAGAGAGCCTGGAAGCCTCCTTTCCAAAGAGGCCTGGAAGCCTCCTTTCAAGAAGGCCTGAAGCCTCCTTTCAAGAGGCCTGGGCCTCCTTTCAAAGAACCTGGAAGCCTCCTTTCAAGAGAGCCTGGAAGCCTCCTTTCAAGGCCTGGAAGCCTCCTTTCAAGAGCCTGGAAGCCTCCTTTCAAGAGGAGCCCTGGAAGCCTCCTTTCAAGGGCCTGGAAGCCTCCTTTTCAAAGAGCCTGGAAGCCTCACTTTCCAAAAGGCCCTGGAAGCCTCCTTTCAAGAGGCCTGGAAGCCTCGCCTTTCAAGAGGCCTGGAAGCCTCCTTTCCAAGAACCTGGAAGCCTCCTTTCAAGGGCCTGGGCCTCCTTTCAAGAGCCTGAAACCTCCTTTCAAGGGCCTGGAAGCCTCCTTTCAAGGGCCTGGAAGCCTCCCTTTCAAGAGCCTGGAAGCCTCCTTTCTGAGGAGCCTGGAAGCCTCCCTTTCAGAGGCCCTGGGCTCTTTCCAAGAGCCTGGAAGCCTCCTTTCAAGGAGCCTGGAGGCCTCCTTTCTGGGAGCCTGGAAGCCTCCTTTCAAGAGGCCTGGAAGCCTCCTTTCCAGAAGGCCTGGGCCTCCTTGAAGCCTGGAAGCCTCCTTTCAAAGACACAGAGCCTCCTTTCAAAGCCTGGAAGCCTCCTTTCCAAGAAGACCTGGAAGCCTCCTTTCAAAGGCCTGGGCCTGCTCAAGAAGGCCTGGAAGCCTCCTTTCCAGAGACTGAGCCTCCTTTCCAGGAAGCCTGGAAGCCTCCTTTCAAGAGGCCTAGAGCCTCCTTTCAGGAGGCCCTAGAAGTATCCTTAGGCCCGGAAGCCTCTTTTCGAGAGGCCGGAAATCCTGCTTCAAAACCTTAGGAAGCTTTCTTTCAAGAGCCTGGGAAACCTCCTTTGCAGAGGCCGGAAGCCTCCTTTCAAAAGGGCCGGAAGCCTCCTTTCAAGGGGCCGGAAGCCTCTTTCAAGAGGCAGGCCTCCTTCAAGGGCCCGAGCCTCCTTTCAAGAGCCCAGAGCCTCCTTTCAAGAGACTGAAGCCTCCTTTCAAGGGGCCAGGAAGCCTCACTTTCAAAGAGCCCGGAAGCCTCCTTTCAAAAGAGGCCAGGAAGCCTCCTTTCAGGGCCGGAAGCCTCCTTTCAAGAGGCCTGAAGCCTCCTTTGGGAGGCCACAGAAACCCTCACTGGAGGCCGGAAGCCCTCTTTTCGAGGGCCAAATCACCTTCAAGACGCCCGGAAGCTTTCTTTCAGAGGCCTGCAGAAACCTCCTTTCAAGGGCCAGGCCTCCTTTCAGAGGCGGAGGCTCCTTTCAGGGCGGAAGCCTCCTTTCAAGAGGCAGGCCTCCTTTCCACAGAGGCCCAGGCCTCCTTTCCAGAGCCCAGGAAGCCTCCCTTTCAAAGGGCCCGGAAGCCTCCCTTTCAAGAGGGCCAGGCCTCCCTTCAAGAGGCCAGGAAGCCTCCTTTCCAAGAGGCCAGAGCTTGCCTCCCTCCAAGAGACCCGGAAGCCTTTGTTTCAGAGGCGGAAGCCTCCTTTCAGAGGCCTGGAAGCCTTCTTTCAAGGGAGGCCCAGAAGCCTGCTCGAGACACAGAGCCTTCTTTCAAGAACGACCTTCTTTCGAAATTTTCGGAAGCCTTCTTTCGAAATACTCGGAAGCCTTCTTTCAATGCTCGGAAGCCTTCTTTCAAGAGACACGGAAACCTTCTTTCCAGAAATGCTCCGGATGCCCTACTTTCAAGGCTCAAAGAAATTCTTCTTTATGAAGGGTCAGTTCAAAAACTCAGGGGCGTCCTTTCAAAATGTCAAGCCTTAAGTTAATCTGAAGACCGCATTTCAAAGGCGCAATATTCATTAAAAAGACTTTTAGCCCAAAGCTGGCTCGTTCCATATTTCAAGAAGGGCTCGAAATAATGAAAATTTCAGCCAATTTTTGTGGAGAGGCATTATTTCAATTTCAAACTAAGGTCGACATTAAGCATACGGTACGCCAAAAGTCTTCTCCATTCAGTTCAGTCCACGGCGCTACGTCGCCAACCACGGAATCTGTGAAGTTTCATAATCGTCTCACAGATCAATCCACCTGTGGACTTCGCTTTCTTGTTCCCTTTTGGATCGTTGTTGAGAACCATTTTCATCGGATTACTGTTCAAACATTATGGAGGCAATGCATATATCCGTTAATTTTCGGTTCCATTCTTCTTCTTCTTATTGGCACATCCCCACTGGACTTGCCGCCTCCAGCTTAGTGTTCATTCGCACTTCGATTATTAACTGCGAGGGTTTCTAAGCCAGTTACCATTTTGCATTCGTATTATGAAGCTAGACTGATGATGCTTTACTTGAAGTCGAGACAATTTGAACCGAATTGATCTAAACCGGCACCGGATATGAACCACCACCCTCAGCATGGTCTTGCTTTGTAGCCGCTCATCTTAATATGGCTAAGGAGGGCCCACTTCCATTACAAAAGCCTTTAAAATGTTTTAATAATAAAGTATTTCCATTTAATAATAAGAGAAGTAGAACCAAGAGGGAATTCATTCGCCGTTTTGTAAGAGTTGGAGAAGGCCCCAAAGTACCCCTGATGAATGCAAAAAATCATAATATTCAGTAGTTCGCTTTTGACGGAAGTGAGTAAAATTTCACCAGAAAAAAGACAATGCAATTTGCTCAGTCCCAGTACTAGATGAAAGTCGGCGTGTTTTTTGGGTGTTGGTCATTATTGTTGTTGCCCACACTGCTGTTGGAATTACACTAAGACACTACCACATACTCACTCTAGATCCATACCAGTGGGTGAGCATACTGGATGACCTTGCTCATAAATCATAGTCAATTATGTTCTGGCATTTGGGGAATGGACTTGCCCTAACTACCTTGGTAAAATGTTGAGTATTTCATGAAAACTGCATTGTACATACCGAAGATTATTTTTCAGAATAAAGTGAACGCAAAAGAATTGAATTGGGCACATATTGAAAATTGCACTACTGATGGCACCTAATAAAAATCAAAACATCGTATTATCAATGACAAAGTAGTCTGAAAACTACTAACATTAATGCTTCTTCTAATATGGAGGTAAAATTGATGTGTTCGTTGGCATTTCTATGAAATAGTCAGAAAATCATAAAATCTCGTTTAATGCACCTCTGAAACTCCATGGATTTGGCAGGAACATGGTCAGAAGACTTTATTTAAGATACTATTTGAAATAGAGGGGACTTTGAATCTGGAATATTTTAGAAAATGGTGATCAGGTCTAAATTGCCCAGAGTGTCGAGAATGTTTCCCATCCGAAAACATCTTAGACCGGACCGAGAATCGAACTCGCCATCTCCGGATTGGCAATCCCTACGCCCAACTTTGCTTGCAGGAGCTGCAAACTCAGATGATGAATAGCAGACGCGAAAAACCATCCCCTTTCCGTAATCCTCTGCATGAACAAAGGGACTCGAGAATGTCTCTGAAGAGCTCGAGCTACGCTACGCTTACCCGTTCCGCGTCGCCACCTTGGCCAGCGTATTGGCTGTGGATGGAAATGGTGGAAAATCACAATTTCGGATACCTCATCAACGGAACATCACACGTTGGGTGAATGCAGCTCTCTTTGTTTTCACTGATAGAGAGATGAAAAAATCTACCTACTAGTGAGTTCAAAATTTGAATTTTGTATTGAATGTTGAGTTGTTTTTTTTGGTAATGCATTGTTTTTATGTGCACGTTTTCAAGCGTTTCAAGCCCTTTTGCTGTGATGAAAATCCGTAATGTGCCACTTTATCATTTATAACATGCTTTGTGGTTAAACGCAATCCTCTCCACACAAGTTCGACTGTAAGTCCATTTAAATTTAAAAGAGCTTTTGAAGTTTTGGTTGCTTATCTGACCTGGAAATGCGCACGATACCTGTTTCAAAGCATATTTCGCACAAAGCCACCAGCATGTTAATCAAGAATACCTTTGCATTTGAACCGAAATTTCCGTAACCAGCATCAGCAGTGAGTTGAAACGCGCAAGCTGGCACTTTGAAATGGGAGATTACAAATTCTGAATGGAAATTTGTTATTTTTATACGCCAATTCACTCCACTGCCGTCGACACAAACCACCATTGGCGACCAACTGCACAAAGCCTGAACAAGGCTCATGAGCCCCAGGAGTTTCATCGCGGCAGGTACTGCCACTTGATCCGTGGCATTTGGTCAGTGATGTAGTTCTCCAGCACAATTCCACTCTTTAGTGTTTATGAATGAAATATTTCCCTTTCTTCGGCGAATTCTGGTCCTGCTGCCACTGCAACGCCATTTGAATGAACAGCACCGGAAGAGCAAGGTACAACAACAACGGATGGAGCGAAAAAAAAAATGAGTTGGGGCGTACGGTCCAATCCTGAGACTTCGTCATTCAGGAAGCAACATGGTGGTGACTTGCAAAAAGATGGATATTTTTGTGTGCCTTGCTTTTCTCATCATACAATGTGGGAATTTGTTGCTGGTTGTGAAAATTTCGCCAGTGGCGAAAAGAAGGATTAATCACATTTTCAATTTCAGGCGAGAAGTTTATACTAGTGTGAAGGTTTCATTGGTGCCACTTTAAACTTTGTGAACCCTTGGGGAACTGTATGGAGATCACTGGGCAGACCAGCTGTTTCTCAAATAGAGGTTTAGATGATGTAACGCAAAATTATGTACTTCCCAACCGGTTTTTAAGATTTTCACAATTTGAAAATGAATTAATGTATATGTCGAGCCGTTACAAATATTTAATTAACTTTTGTCCTACTGGTCTTCAGAAAGATCCGAGGAGGGATAATAAAAATAAATGTGGAATCAAACAATCAAAACTCCTCGGATTTGTTGAAGAATGTTTTGAAAATCCTCAAATTATAAGAATTTTATTTCTATGTTGCTTCGTAAAATATTATTTATTGGAAAAAAAGAGGGAGTGGGACAAAATAGTTCTTAGAGAAATATTTGTATCGGCCAAATCATGGAAAATATTATTTTCTGTTCAAAATATTACCTTTGAAAGTATTGCAAAGCAAATGGTGAGATTTCCTAATTAAATCCTGATCAACGTAATTCGCCACGCCTTTTTAATTTTCCACACTGATGACGGCAGTTACGCGTCATAAATGGAGCTTATATTTTGAAGCATAATTTTCGATTTCGAATGTTTCGTTTATGAGTTTTTCATCATTTTGTGCATTAAAATTTCCCTAGATTGTAGAAAAGGGTCATTCGTCATTTTGGTGCAATCTATAATTGCGGCTTTGGGGTGAATATTCGAATCTCAGCATAACCTTGTTTCTAAATATAGTCGAACTAACGTCCCTGAGTCTGGGCATCAATACTGTTAAATCGTCAAAAGCACCCCCCCGGCGTCCAAAGAGCAGAGTGCAAAAAGACGGAACAGATAACATAACCTCAGAAAAAGAAATATTATCGAACGCCAGAAAGAAAGCCGATAGCTATGAAGAACTTTCCCGTTTCGGCTGAAATCAAGCAACGTAGCTGCATCCCTCTCGTCTTTCACGAAAATGCACAAGAGCTTCCTCCAAAAACTAACGACTTATGACGGCAGGTTAGAAGGTTAGAAGTCAGAGAAAACTTTTGTTTGTGTCGCTCATAGCTGATTCCTCAAAATATCACATTTGCTCGTCGTTATTGATCAGGGATAAAACCTAAAATCGATACCGCAGGCTTGTATCTTGCATTGTGGAGCTGCAGCACCACCAGAGATATACAACAGGCTGAGCTTCTATTGTGTAATAGGCCACAATAGAATCCTTTCATGGTGATATTCAAGGGGTACAAACCAAAATTCTATTTCAAATATTGCTCTGTTTAGATTTCTGGGATAATCTTTCTGAAGCCTATTTTTCTTGAATTTTGCACTGACGTTCATGAATGACGTTCTGTTTAATGGAGAATGGTGACTGCAAAGTGAATAAATAAATAAACAAGATTATAATCTTCATATTTAGTGTATTTACTAGTAACTTTGATCTAGCTGAATTGATTGAATATGGCAAATATTTAAACAGGGGTGAAAAATCGACGGGAAACTATTAATACATATCATGTGTTATAAGGCATACTTTTGGTCTTGAAAAAAGTTACAACTTGCCAAATATATATGAAAACAAAATCAAACCAGACTGGATAACAAGATATGAAGAAAATGGATATTTCAAAAAGAATAGCCTGTAGGTGCCTTTAAATTTTGGAACAGACAAACGCCGCTGGTTTGTCAGCTGTATAATGAAGCCAACAACTTTTCAGACGAAGCGGCAAACTTTTTCTCAAACATTTCCATATAACCATCTCTGTGGCATCGATTTGTAGAATCCCTTCATCACGAGGTATGACGCGGAAAATTATAGAAGACGGAGGGCTTTAGAGATAAAGATATGACGTTATCAAGATATTTTAATAACTTGAAATATCTTCTTTCAATGGGATTACCACATTTACTCTTCATTGATCAGAACCGTTTCGATCACCTGCCGAGGTAAAGACGTTTTTCATAGTCGCTGTTCAATTATTGCAATCGGTTTCGTATTTCAAGTGCAGTGGCTTCAAACCGTAACCGTACCCATTCAACCAAAAATCTACACAAATCAAATTACGTTCAATTGTCAGAGTTACGACACTAAGAAGTTATCAAATATTATGCTTGAACTAGTGTAAACTAAGAAAATGCCGCCGACGGGCAGCATAAACTTCCCCTCGTTGAGGCACCAACCTCCGACAAATGGGAAATTTCTAGTGATAGCAAGTGCATCAGAATCGAAAAACCTGGAAAAGGGTTTCCGCATTCTTAATTGAAAAACGGTATCTAGTTACTGTGGTGAAGTGGAAAAATCAAAAACCCGCGACGGAAGGTCATTTGTACACACAAAATGAGAAACAAGCGAAAACGAGTGAAACACCAAGCTCGACAATACACCCCGTTGCTGTGACAGAGACATCTCTCCCTGAATGATGTCGCGTAATCGTTTCGTGCCGTAGAGTTATTGATGAAGAAGAAACAGTAATCGAAGAACTCAAATCACAGGGAGTAATTGGTGTGCAATCAGCTTATGAAAAAAGTTAACGGAGATTTGAAAAACCTTATGTGTTGACAATCAACAGTCCCAATGAGCCAGTATCAAAGGTGCGTATATGAATGTTTCTACGAGGTAATATCCCCGACCGCGAAGATGTTTTAAGTGCGAAATTCGGTCATTGCCAGTTTTCGTAGCCTACCGAACAAATCTGTTTCAAGATTGCGGCCGAGGGCATACCACGACAACAATTGCGAAAAACAGAAAAATGTCAACTGCAATACGAGCGACCATTGCTCAGCAAACAGCCGGTACCCTCAATGGATCGACAGAAACAGACATAATCAAAGTTAAAGTAGACCGGAAAATTTCGTTCGAAGAAGCACGGAAAAATTGTCATTGACAATAAAAAACAGAACTTTTGTTGAAGCCATAACGAAAAGCCCTAGAAGAAAAACACCAGCAAGACATCAAAATGGAATGATCGAATCAAAACCTGGCAGACACTAGAGACAGCATTAAAGAGAAAAAGATAAGAGGAATGAAACAAAAAAATCCACGAAAAATTTCATGCTCTGGAACTAAAATTTGAGAGAAATGTTACAAGCTTTACACTGAAGAAAACAGCTCGAAACAGGCCGAGCAGAATACGAAATCGCTGTTGAAGCAAGTTGAAACAGAGTGCTCACAAAAAGCAGAAAAGGAATCTCAGAAACATAGGCACATTCGAGAACAAGTTCCAAAACAAAATTCAACCGAGCAATCCCCAACAAGAGAAAAAAGATAAGGCCAGATCAACGTGCGAGATATGTGCTAATAACAACAGGACTACTTACAAGGGAACTATAAAATTAGCCAGGTAATTCACATGAAAATACACTTTTAGTGCTCCCGGACTCCGGTGTGAATCCTCAAGTAATTTACCCATGTTGCCAAATGACCCCAAATAATATAACCTACATTGAATCACTAATAACAAGTACTGCAGTGGAACTACCCAACGGAATCGGAAGCCAATTTGAAGAATCTTTTGTTATTAATCAGCAAATAATCAACCATCATTACGCTACAGGAAACGAACAAACCCAACACTGACAACACACCTCACTGGGTATGAAATAATACCGCCACCGACCGTCGGTCAAGGCGGAGTATATGCAGTCAAGTCGAGGATCAATTACAGAAACAGTGCAACTAAACACAACTCTTGAAGGCAGAGTGGCAGTGGAGTCAATATACCGCAGAAAGATGACTGTATAAGCCAGCATATCTTTCACCTAATAACAACAAATCAACAAAAGGAATTGGAAACTATTTGGACACACTACCTAAACCATTCCTTTATCTGAGTGACTTCAATGCACCACCACAATCTGATGGGGATCAGGAAAAGGGTGATGCCAGAGGAGAAAAATTGTCAGATCTACAGTAAACGATCGAAATCTAACAATCTTGAATGATGAAAAACCCCTACTTTCCTTTTCGGCAAGCCTCCAACAATAACACAGACAACTTCTTGCATTGGTCTTACCATTTTGCTCCACCGAAATAGCCGACAAACTAGAGGGTGGACAACAGCAAACGACCTGCACGGTAGTGATCATTTCAATCATCATAGGTACCGAAAAACAAACCAGAAATCGCACAATAAGACTGGAAAATTGAAAATGCTGACTGGAGCACTTATGAAGCTGAAATTGAAGCTCATTCTTCCAAGCACAAACTACTCTATAAGAACAAATAACAGAAGCGATACAAACAGCAGCCTCTAAATCTATACCCAAATCTTCTACGAAGGGCCCACTTTAAAGTCTGATACCCTGAGAACTCAATGAGTGCAGACGCGGTTAAGAAGAGGGAGAAAAGCCTTAAGGAAGAAGCAAAAGAATTAAACCAGATGATCCAACACTTCCAATTAATTCATGACAATTTATACTGGCCAGAAATGAATGCAAAAAATCATTAAGATGAAAACGGAAAACTTGGGAAAGATTTGCCTCGTCGATCGAAAGCAACACACCAACTAAAGAGATTTGGAGCCGCATCCGATCAATATCAAGAAAGGCTCACCGTAAGAACATGGGCTAATCACTTGCGGACAATACGGACAACTTAGAAGCCGCTTGACATCGCAAACCCATATAATGACCACTTTTACAAAAGAATCTTCCGATGAAACACTCCGCAAAATTCGCACAGAAAAACAGAAAGAAGAGAAAAATCCAATTCACTTCAAAGCAGCAGAATTCAAGCCTATACGCCACCAGCATACTCGATGAATAGGCTTCTCGTGCAGCTGGATAAACTTAGGTACTTCACCAGGCCGGACGAAATACACAACGCAATGTTAAAACAATTTGCCATTTACAGTAAAAGATTTTTGCTCACGGCATTCAACAACGTATGGACCTGTGGTATCTTCCGAGAATCTGGAAAATCGATTCTTATACCAATACAAAGCCAGGAAAATGTCAAACACAGCAAAAGAATCTCAGACCAATATGTCTATCGAGTTGCATACTCAAATTATTCGAGCGAATGGTAAACAAACGTCTAATGGAACATCTAGAATCAATCAAAATATTTGGAAATTCACAATATATGGATTTCGAAAGGACACTCTGAACAACGAACGTTCTCACTCTCATCGATAACTGGAAAGATTGCATATACAATAAAAACATGCAGAAATCATATTCTTGGACTTATCCAAAACATATGATAGAACCTGTAGCGTCTAATCCTGCAAAAGCTGTAAAGGATGCATTCATAAAATGTGCGCAGACGACATAACAATAGCAGTTATCTCTAAATCAGCCAAATGGACTCGCGCAAAAGGTCAAAAAATCTAGACTCCATACAAAAACTGGATCGGCGCTACTGGTTTTGAAATATCAGCCCCAAATCAGCTGTGATGCTGCAGGGAAGAAGAAGGAAAGTAAACAATCAGCAGCCCAACTCTCTGAATAACGAAGAAATTCCTCACTAATCATCAAAAGTTACTAGGTGTTTTGGATCGACAAAAATTTCAACTAATCTTCACATTAAACGACACGAGACGAGGTCAAAAACGACTTAATATAATGAGATGTCTCAGCAATACCAGTTTCGGGGCTGATAAATGCCTTCTACATATTCTACAAATGGTTATTTTACAAAACTTTATTATAGACTACTATAACAACGCGTGCCTAATAAAAAACAACGTAAAAATGGAACCCCTATATCACCAAGAATTCGCGCTTACTACCAGCGCCTTCCACTCCAGTCCTATAGACAGTATTCTTTCGAAAATGGTCTCCTCCACTGGCATCTCATAACGACTGAAAAAAATCATCAACTTCTATGCCAACAAGACAATAGCCAGAGGAATTTTAACTCCAGAGCTTCATATCGTGAAGAAACAAGAAATATGATGACCAATCTACATACCATACATTGAAATTGAGTGAAAATCCTTCAGGCCTACTAGCCTGGAAAGAACATGGCCAAAAATTGGATTAACACAGGTATTCAGACAGAAACTCCGCCGAAAGCTAAGTAAATTCAATTTAGGAACTCTGTAACACTGAATATCAACTACAACCACATATACACAGATGGATCAAAAACAACACAAAGGCGGCGTCGGATGCGGAATTCACTCCAGCAACATAAAACACATCCATATGTCTACCCTCACACACCTATCAATTTTCAGCGCGGAAGCAGCATTTGCCATCATAACAGCTTTGGAGTGCTGCAATGGACTGAACATCATATTCAGCGATTCAAGAAGTGTTATAGAAGCCGTAGCAAATAAGAACACGCATCATCCATGGATAGCTAAATCACAAATATGTTACAAAGAGAAGCATGGAAGCACAACGCTATGCTGGGTACAACTCAATATAAATATAACTGAAATGAAAGCGGATCACCACTAGCCAAACAAAGAACATCTCAGAAATACTCCATCGATATAAAGCCCACTCGAATTTCAAACGACTAACTTTCAAATTGCACGCATAACAACTGCATGGTGCCAATACATGGCACAACAACACCAGTAAACTAGGCAGATCAAAACATACCCTTTTGAATGGCCTTCTTCCTACAATGGCAACAGATTCATCGGTAGAGTAATGCAGGCTAGGTGGGCACACCTAAACTCACGCACAGTCACTTATATGAAAAGATCCACCATGTGTGCTTCTTGCAGCACCAGGATCACAGTTAGACACATTCTGATAGATTGCCGACTCTACGAAGACAAGAAGACAAAACACCAACCCCGGATCCTCACTCACTTTTTTAGGAAGACGGCACCAGAACGTTAGAAAAACCATCAACCTTCTTAAAAGATGCAAAATTGCAAATTGCTCTAATGACCTGCCACCAGCTTTATAGAAGACTCTATACTAACCGCTATCCCACATCAACGAACAAATAAACAACCGTGGGAATGAAGACAGATTATCCCACCGTACCCAAACGCTAAAGTTTACCAGCATGCCAACGGACCACCATTATCGTTATAGTTAGGACGCAATTCTGGATCCACCACGGCCAAGCCAATCGAGAAACAGCCAATGCAGCAAGCAAAAGAAAGCAGTGACAATGATAAATGAATTATGCTCTGTATTCCTCCTTTCTTTTTTAACGGACCGAATAATCAATACAGGGCGTCCACAAAATTACGTAACAGCTTTGAGGGGGAGGGGGGTTTGGTAGGGAGTGTGACTGATCCATACAAAATTTCAGACGTTTCGCACAAAAATTCTTGTTATAGGGGGGAGGGGTTGAAAATGCCCAATTTTTGCGTTACGTAATTAATGGATCTTCCCTACGGTTAAAAGGTCTATAATAAAGAACCAAACCAAACCAACTCTTCATTGATGAATTCAGCTTCGACAATAAGGCCATGCTTCGAACAAAGGGATTCGGTGCTCGAGGAAATGTTTGCTGTTCAGGGTGAAATTCGTCAGAAAACCTCAGGAATCTTTGCTGTGTTTTGTTGGGCAGCGCGGTTTGATGGAAGTATGTCATTACAGAGGAAATTCACGAGAGCAAGTTCTTTAGTTTCTGTAAACGATTCGGCTCTCAACAGTGAGCTAGTACAACATCCTATAGGCTTGCATTCGTATGGATCTTGATGGGGAGCTCAGATTCCTGCGATCCCAATTTGGTGTATTACTTCCGGTCACTTGGAATCCATTTAATATTCCTACCAACCTTGTCCTCCATCCCATCGAGGTGTTGTTTTGGAATGTGTAAAACGAGCTCAACGGTGAGAGTTACAAAAAGTGTGGTGAGTTCAAGGTGAGTTCTAATGGGAAACAATGTATCGAACTAACGAAAAGGTAAATAAAAGCATTTAATCCGTGTTTTGTTTGTTTTATTTTCCAAAATTTCGGGTAACGTGCAAAAATTCAGATAATCACTTCTATTGGTGTTTGTCATTACCTACATATGATCTACGTCTTCAACATCTTGTACTCTGGAAGCAATCATTGATACAAACTCATTTTTTCGAATATTTGTTTTATTAGGCTCAATTGTTCAATTTAAAACTCCCACGGAATAAAGACTGTTTAATATTATAACATTATTCTGAAGATGTTTCGGACAAGCGTCGTGAAGCATTTTTACGAGATATAATGTCTTCTTTGGAGAGTTGATCTATGAGTGTAACCTCAATTACCCACCTTAGCTTTTATTTCTGCAGCTCGGCAAAATCCGCACAGCCCTGCGCCAGCAAAATAATAAACTGATATTTCAGCAGAAATGACGTTTGTTAGCTGATTTTGGCAAAACTCTTTGCTGATTTTCAGCAATTTTGACAAAATCTCGGCAAAAACATGATTGCTGGGGCACGGCTGTGCCGAATCTCGGTAAAGTTGACCATTTGTTGAGATCGGTAAAAAAAATCAAAGTGTAACAGGTTGAATTCTCAATGACTCGTTGTTGGCTTTGCTGCTTTGCTTATCTTACGTTTTCAATTTATTTACACAGTCCGTGTGTATCCCATTATGCCTTTTTCACGAACCACATCCGATCTGTTTTTTGTTTTTTGAAGTCATAGTCTCCATGTTTTTTCCCGCTCAATCGATAAACCCCTTAGGATAGAATCTTAATCTATTTGTTGATGTTCTCTCCTTGTTGGGTCGGTTGCAATACTGGCTACTTCCTCCTCTAACTTCCTATCCGTCGTTCTCCGAGACTTCTAACGTTTGGCTGTTCTGCTCTTTCGAATCAGTACAACTCCGGAATAACTTTCTTTCCGTTTTTCGACTGCCTATTATGCACCTCTCCTTTCAGATGTTTGTTCCTCAATTGTGGACACGAGTCTTTTCAGTGGCCTTCCGCCTTGACCTGACACTTATTCCGCAAATTTGGATAGTATATCCGTGCCGTCCATTTGGATACCTGGAACGACGGAGGTGCCTTTTCCACATCAATATACACACCTCTAACGCCGGTGTGCATATGGTCCCAAACCTAAATCTGGTGAGAATTTTCCCTGATAATACTTTCTACTTTTCCATATTCTGCAAAACATTCTGTCAACTCGTCGTCCAAAGTAGATTCAGGTGGCAGATCAAATACTCGAATGTATTGTACGTTGCTGCCAGCCACCACCATTTTACTTCCACGGGAATTCCCACTAGAATAGTGGAACTTGGGGCTGCTTATTCGACAGCAGATTTTTCGTAGCATCTAATGAAATGAATTTAACAAACAGCGATCTATCAATAACATCCTGTAGCCTACCGTTTCCATCAGTAACACATCCGTGTCCAGCTGTGAACAAAGCCTGCGATCTCTACCCATGTCGGGCGAGGAGCTGAAGGTGGAAACCGAATCTGCACAGTATTCGTAATCAGACCGCATCGTGCTTTCGTGCTGTGCGGTTCTTTCTCTCTTTGCGGAAGGAAGTTTTTAATACCCGAAGCTATTTTAGTTTCTTAGCGCTTCTTAGCGCTATTTATTTTCCTGATCCGTTACGATCTTTGCAAGGACCCGTGCCTTCGTTTTACGTTGGACCCGTTTGCGGAAGTAAAATTCCGACAAGCGGTGGTAATCACTGCAGGGGACACCGTTCTGGAAAAACCTCTCGTCTCCACGCTCAGCAGCCAGGGTATTAGCAAAACAAGAGAGGGGGTCTCTGAATTCCTCACTTCCTTCAAAAAACAAGGTTTCAGAACCGTCCTGCCCAAGCGCGGAAAAAATAGAAGGAAGCTGGAGACTTTAGATATTCCTTCTAAATCTATCATTGACATTGTTTGCTTCTCCTATCCAGACTGAGCAATCAGTTCGATTTGATTAATAGTGGTAAATCGAATCTACCTTTGCTTCCAGGTGATTCGATTCATGCGAAAAAACAAGGATTCCATAATTGTGGTATCTGTTGCCGAGTTTTCTGGCTTTCGGAATGAAATCTTGAGTAACCTTCAGGATCAAGGTTTCATTTCAGATACTAGGAAGGGGTGACTGCCGCGTTTGCCAGGATTCTTTGACGATCGCAAACGTCTTCTTCACTATTTAACCAAGAGAAGCGCCATAAATTCTTCGCCGACGACAAAACTGGTGATTGTTCAAGTCATCTTGAAAGGTCTCCCCAGTGATGACAAATCACTGGATGAGATTGAAATTGAAATTTCTCAATTACTTGGATTTTCGCAGTCAAGTAATTAGATGAAAAAGAAATCCATTCTGGTACTTCCCAGAGGGCATTTCTCAGGAATTTTATTTAGTTCATTTAACAGAGTAGACTAAATAATATGAAAAGGATTTGGAAAAGGCCTGTATTATGTCTCATGTCCATGTTACATGGGAACATTTCCGCAGGCCTGGGGAAGATACAAACCTACCTAGTGCCATGGTGCCAAAGTGGGGTCATGGAACCAAACATTGTCATAAGTGCTAAATGCATGATTTGTGGTGGAACCTCTCTCCGCCAAGGACGCATGTCCTGTGAGAGAAAAGATTCAATAAATTTAAAGTGCTGAAGCATAAGGGCAATCATAAATCAATTTCTGGGAATGCCTTCACGCAAAAAGTTTTGAATTCCCGTGCAAAATTGATGACAGGAAATTTAATCGGATCCCCAAATTCGACCGGGTAGAAATTTTCAAACGTAAATTTCCAGGAAGCCGGTTACCGGTCGAGCAATTCATACCTTCGTTCATAATATTGCATGTGCCAGTATAACTGAAACGTATTTAAAATCAGGACTCTCCACATTAAAGAAGTCAAATATATTCTATCTACAGAGCAGTCGTCTTGACAGCAGCTGTCTGTAGTGGGTCCGCCATTGTCCATCAATAGCGTATCAAACAAAGCAGATTGATATTCTTCTTTAAACCAAAGTTTTTGAAACTTGGGAGTTTCTGTTGAAACAAATTTGGACTAATTTTCCTTCATGCAGCCTCTTCGCACTTTCAAGTGCAATGGGCGCAAAAGAAATTGTGAAGCTGATCTTCAAATTCTAACTCGACAACAAATCCGTTCTTCTATATTGTTAGAGCTTCAATGCCAAACACCGTTCATGGAATAATTTATTTTTTTTTTTTTTTTTTATTTCATCCAAACATAATGCGACTACATTTAAAAACTTATAACTTATGTTCTATTAGCAACTAATGTTCCTAAAATATTTTCTTGAAGGCTCATACGAGAGCTGGCTAAATCAATTGCTTCCACAATACTGATTGTAAACAGACATCATTTGATTCATTGGACTAAATTTTGCATAATTTTGTTCGATGATGAGTGGCAAACAAGTTTCGATTTCTCAATTGCCGAGTAGGAGTGTAAAATTTAAACAAGACAATAGTTTGGTGGAATCAATGCGGTGCGAAACAATATCATTCTAAATGAGATCAACTAAGCAACCGGGAATTCACGACGCTTTTTAATGATTGGATATCTAAGCATACATCGCCTCCCGTACGACGGAAGTAGAATGTTGACATCCTGCCCTAATTTGCGTAAGGCATATAAAAGAATTGCTTTTGAATTGATTCTATTCGATCATCATGTGATTTCATAAGGAGACCATACAATGCTACAATATTCTATAATTGATCTGACACCGCAACGACCACAAAGTTTTTAATTGTTAAGGATGCTTGAAGTTATAACTAAATCTTTTAATAAACTGAGCATATTTGTTGCTCTGGATAATAGTGTTGTTGTAGTGGTCAGTAAAGGTTGGCTTAGCATCTAAGATTACACCCAATGCTCAAAAGCAATTCCAATGGTAAAATTTTATTTGAAGATTGTTCTGCGGGATATTATACTATTCAATATCCCAATGGACCAACATTTTTCTTCCAGTCAGAAATCCTTCTACAATTGATTTAGTTTTGTGGATTCAAGTCAGCTGTGTGGCAATTGGCATCATGCTGACTTTGACTCAATCACCTTCTGGCAACATTTTAAATCTCACAAGAAGCCATTTATAATCCAATCGCTTCTTTTTAATTATCATAGAAGCTGATTGGGATTTATAAAACATGTATCGATGATAGAATTTGATGTTGATATTCCTCTCGATACCAAAAGTGATGACAATGCGCTCGTATCTTTGACAAATTTAATTGTCGAAGCCAGAGCATTGCAATTCGAAATGTGAAGTTTTTTTGTTGGGGCGTGGGAACCACTGCGTCCATTGAGTTGAACTTGCATGGTATTCAATAATTATTGACGACGATCTTCGGCTACTGATCCGTCTTAAAATGTGAAAGAAGGCAATGCAAAGAACTCGCGATCCCGCGTTGAAAGTTATTTGGCGAGATTTCCGCAAAATGAAATTAAAAAACGTTTCCTTTATTCTGAAATACCAACTTTGAGAATAATGTCTCGAAGTTGGATCCCAGTCGAAACCTTTGGAAATTAACAAAAATTCTTAAAAAACCTCAAAGCAATTCAGCGCTTAAAATAAAATTTATTAATAAATGGCGAAAAGGCTCAAAAACTTGCTCAGCAGTTCGAGGTACCGCAATTTTAGTCTAGGTCTAGTGGGGATCGGTTACACAGACTTCGAAGACATTCTCAATCAAGAATGTTTTGACCCTTTGTTGAGAACCAATTGGATGAAGTGAGATCTATTACTAGAATTTAAAAATATGAAAGCCCCAGGTAGTGATGGTATTTTCACATACTTATCAAAAAACTTCCTGAGAGCTCTTTATCCTTTTTGGTTAATTTATTTAACAAATGTTTTTCAATTAGCATACTTTCCAGATAAATGGAAAAACGCCAAGTTGTTCAATTTGAAGCCGGACAAAAATCCAGCTGAGGCTTCTAGTTATCACGCCCAATCAGTTTGCTTTCTTCAATAAGCAAACTGTTTGAAAAAATTATTTTAAATAGAATGATGGTATATGTATTAATGACAGAATTCTATTTTTGCTTGATGAGAAACGTTTTGGTTTTCGCCATGGGCTATTCAACCCTCATCAGTTATTAGAGCTGAATTGCAATTGCTCAGCAAATCTGAAGGATATTCGACGGAGTTGCTTTTCGATATAGAGAAAGCATTTGACAGTGTTTTGGCATATGAAGGTTTGATTGTAAATATTGATGATTTTAATTTTCCTTTGACATCATTAAACTGATCCAAAATTATTTATCAGATCACTACTGCAGGTAAACTATCAGAATCATAAATCTGATAGATTACCTGTAAGAGAACTAGTGTTCCGAGCAGCATACTGGGGCCCATATTGTATAACATTTTTACTTGACTTATGATTACTCACCAGGTGTCAAAAATCTTGTTTGTACGATGACACTTGGGCCTGTTCAGCAAGGCGAAGCCTTCGTGTCATTTTGTATGGGTTGACAAAGTTTGATATTTTCCACTTTACTTCAAAATGGAAAATTTCCAATGCTTAAACTTCAGCTTATAATTTTTCCACATAGCGAGGAAGCTTTTATTTGAACCTTTCTAGCAGACATATTGTCACAGAATGGGTTCTACATATATATTAGGACGTCTATGAAGCTAAATATTTAGGACTTCTGCTAGATTAAAGTACTTTTAAAAATCACATTGAAGGCCTTCAAGCCAAATCTTAACAAATATATTAGTGCCTATATCCCTTATAAACAGAAAATCAAAACTTTGTCTTAAATTAAGCTTTTACAATGATATGGAAATGCTATCATCTTAAACTTGGTTGTGTGATAGCAGTAGAGCGAAAATATAAATTGATAGTTCCGTTGGGGATACGGCGAGCATGAAGAATGTTTTATAGAAGTCGATTTGAGAAAGCGAGCGGAGGGCAATATTTGTGATGGCAATGAGACGGACGCAATGAGAAAACAGAACTGTGCAATAAAATCCTGTTCGACTAAATGCTGATGTCATATTAGGGGAATTTGGAACGAAATTACTCGTCGATAGCAAATCCTTCCGCACGCGATGGCATATGAGCAAGTCAAGCCACTTCCTTTTGCCAGTGGAATGTATAAACACACTGATGTTCTTCCTCCCCCTTCATGCAGGAGCTTGGCAGAAGGGTCGTTACGATATGCCATCACAAATAACCCTCCGCTCGCTTTCAAATCGACTTCTATAAAAACATTCTTCATGCCACCACTTATTATCTAACGGAACTATCAATTCTATCTTTCGCCTCTAATGCTATCATGAACATACGTCCAAGTTTGGAAAGATATTAGCATTTCCATATCATTGTAAATCGTTTAACTTCACGTGAAGTAACACACAAAATCATTAATTTAGTGAACAAACTTTTGATTTACAAACAAAGTTTTAGACCACACATATTTGTCTTATTACCAATATGGGCTAGTTAACAATACCAGAAAGAAGGCACTCGGAAGTTCAAAGCCAAAATTTGAAAATGATTCTGAGATTGCCTCCGTGGTATAGTACCAATGAACTGCGAATTTCTAATATTATGAGACATTGCAACAAATGTCCAACAAAATAATTTCAATTTTAGACAAAAATCGTTGCAATCTTCTATTGCAACGATTAACTCCTTGTACCCTTAGTATAAAATGGGTTAAGTTTAGTTTAAGATTGAAACATTGTAATTACCTGTTTCCAATTCAACCAGAGGAAAAATTCTAACTTGGACAAGGCATTGGAAATGTATGTAATAATAACTAAAAGCGTAACATGCAAATAAGGATGATAGTGTTAAGAAAACACGGAACACCTAGTCTAAGAGATGAATGCATGTGATAGATATTAGCAAATAAAATTAGTTTAAAAAAAAAAAAGAAAAAGCAGTATTAACGTAATCTTTAGCCTTCGCAGCGATCGTACGAATCAAGAGGAAACCGAAAAACCGAAAAAATAACTACCGCTTTGTGCCTTTCAAGAGCAACCTGCTGCGACGAGAGCAAATGAGCAACTGATGAAAAACTCATTTTCACGCGACGTTCATGGCTGATTCAACAGAACTGATGAATGAATCTCGCGTTGACTCCTCAAAGCCCTAAGTGCTTCAAAGGCCCTTATTCCAATACAAATACTTCAGTCTGTTGCTCTGGAGCCTCCTTCCGCCTGTAAAAGCCGCGTATACCTTCTTAATATCCATACGCTTGTAGCCCGTTATTTACGTTGTGACAACACGTACAGTCACTCTCAAAATTGAGCGTACAGCATGGATTAAGATGAATATATTCAAAATTCAAAGGAAATTTAATTGTTAGCTCGATTGTTTTTAATGCATTTCAGTTCATCCCTTCCTTCAATGTATGCATGTACATAAAATGGTTGAAATTTTCTCTAAAGGATTCATTTATTTAAAAATAATACTCAAAATACGCCTATTAGATGTGACAAAATTGAGCGTACAGCTAATGTTTTGCTCATAAATTCTTATTATGCTTACGATTAATGTATTTTAATATTGTTTTTCATGATTATATTCATAATAATAAAACATCCGCTATAAACATTCAATTTTCGAGAAATTAAACCATGTTTTAATCAAAATGGCGAATTCAAGTAAGATGTATAAACATGTATTTATCAATTCAATGCTGCTGAGGAAAATAGATGCTTTAAGTTTTGGTTCACCGGCATCGTGTTTTTATATATAATAGATAATCGAAATCGAGCAAGCTTACGATAGAATTTAGGAAAATTCAGTCAGTAAATGATGAAAACAGATGGCATACAAAAGCAAAAGCAAATGTTGGAGACGGCATATTTCAAACTAAGTATAACTTTTATTTAAAAGTCGATGTATAGGTAGCTCATAAGCTCAGGACACTCATTAATAATAATATTAATAAAAGCACACACGGATACATTATAATTGTCATTTTATGTTTGAAGACTCTCAGTCACCGTGACAAATTTGGTTGAATCATTTAAATTCCACAAAGATATCATTAAATAAGCTGCGAACTCTTAAAAGAGTTTATTTTACTCGCCATGGAAATTATCCTATTGTTTCCTAGTGGTAACCAGCAATGAGTTCAATCCAAATTTAATTATGAAATTACGATTTTAAGCTATCTTTCAATATTCAATCAATGCTCTAAGGATTGAAAGCTGTTTTTATGTTCAGTACCTTAACATGCACCTTATGCACTTTAGAATTTGACTGTGAATGATTGGATTCAATAATATTACTCTTATATGTAGACCTGAGACAATAATCGAGCTTTAAAACAAATTTAAGGTAAAACTATATACTAAATTTGAATTATGTCATTTCCTAACTTGATTTGTCGTTTTCTCTGTATGTTTATCTGTTTCATCATTTACCATTTAATTTTGACAACATTAATCGTATTCTCGCTCGATTTCGATTATCTATCATATATAAGATCGATCCGGGTGAAACAGTTACATTAAAGCATTTATTTTGCCACAGGCATTGAATTGTTAAATAACTACATTCTTACCTCTCACTTGTTCGCCATTTTGACCAAAACATGGTTTAATTCAGAAACATTGAATGTTTAAGTAGCGGATGTTTATTATTATAATAACTCATGAAAAAACTATATTAAAATACATTATTCGTGTTTATAATAGAAATTTTATAGAAAAATTCGCTGTACGCTCAATTTGTCATCTAATAGGCGTATTTTGAGATTATTTTCAAATAAATGAACTTTAGAAAAAAATTCAACAATTTTATGTACGCATACATTGAAGGAAGGGATGAATATTGAAATGCATTAAAACAACCGAAACTAACCATTTAATTTCCTTTGAAATTTTCGAATGCAGTCAACTAATCCATACTGTACGGCTCAATTTGGAATGACTAAATTCGTCGAATTCGCTAAATTTATGTTTCTTTCATTGCAAATAGGTCCATAACTACCAGGAGGCGTAGAGTCTTCTTTCATAGCTTCATGCTGATGAGCAGGTGCTAAGAATGGTGTTTGAGCTCCAGGCAATATCATGAACCGTTCAAATATGTTCATGTTTACGTCACAACTCATGCATAAATCGCTGGCAAATTCGTTGTCACTACACCGCCACGCGGTTTTGTTATCACTCAATCAAAGCTTTCCAACTTTTCTGAGCGTCTGAGTTTACAGATTGGGAGTATTTGTGGAGCAAATATTCAATTGTTGACTTTTCTCCAGTTTTTGAAGAACGTTGGTCGTCAATTTATCGTAAACAAGGCAAAGGTACGAAATCAGCTTCTGAAATTTCCTTATAGGACTCATTTGGGTGACATTACCATCTAATCTTGAACTGTTATCACTTGCGAATAAGGTGCTTTTTAGATTGCTCCCAAACGCTACTCAGAAAATTGTCGACGCTGCTCCACAGTTTAACCAGTGTCCAACTCTCCAGCCGAGGTTTGCTCTTTAAAATCACCAACGAAACATTCAAGCTCACCGCAAACAATGTCGATTCATTATCTTCAAAGATACCTTTGGTTTTCAGCACTGTTCAAATCAGCTTTTTTGTCCTGCACCCTCTTCTGCTCTGTTCCATATCACGGTCCTCAGGATCACTCTCCAAAACTCAGGATCCCGCAACAAACTCGTCTTTTCCGTTGCAACCACCAATCGCATTTACGCCATTTTACAGAGACAGATTCGATCCGCTGATCAGAGAGTCGAACAGCTCGATCTTTTGTTAAATTTGCTTTGCAAACCATCATCAATTCGTCATCATCATCATCATTTCATTCCATTTCGCAAATGTTCCGATAAAATGTAAATATTGGTGTTAGGTCTCCTGTCATTTGAGTTTTCAATAAATGGCTTATTGCTTTCCATCCACAACTTGAACATTGCGGCGCGGTGAAACCTCAATTTTGTTAGACATTTTCACAGTTATTTCGCGAAAGTTAGCATTACCCTACCATTTATAATACTCTATTTTACGTTGTACGTAACGACTATAGTATCCGGGGATGACAAACTACGCCATCTTTATCACATCTTTTCTGAGTCACCAATACGAGTGCACACAGATGACATAAACAATTCAGAGAGGTGAATTGATGCCAAAATAAACAAAGGCATAAACAGGACAGAGAGGGGGACAGGAAGGGCCGTCGCCTCCCACTTGGTGTGGAAAGATTGAACGGGTACTGAAATGAATTTCCTCAAACATATGTCACTTACGATCAATCATATACAGAAATAGGTGGTTGAAATTCAAGATTTAAAAACGTGGGGCA